>NC_086105.1:5902500-6563928 GCF_963921235.1 Mobula hypostoma | reverse complement strand
GCCGGGGGCCCAGGAGTGGGTGGCATGGCGCAGATACACCCAGCTTGGAGACAGCAGGCAGGGTCATTTGATTCCAAACAATTAGTTTATTGATCATTACAGAATGTCTCTCTGCTGTTCCTTCCCGTCTCCCTTCACCTTTTCCCAGTCATGGTACCCCTCTCCCTGGCCCCTTCCCACTCTCAGTCCACAATAGCGACCTATATCAGAATCAGGTTTATCATTACTCACAAATCTCATGAAATGTGTTTTTATTTTGTGGCAGCAGTACAGTGCAATGCATAAAATTACTGGAGTATCATGCAAAAGTCTTAGGCACCCTAGCTCTCTATATATAATTTATAGTAATTTTTAGTGTATTGCACCATACTGTTGCCGCAAACCAACAAATGTCACATCTGCCAGTGACATTAAAGCGGATTTTGATTCTGATTCCACATACCACTCTGTGTAATAAAGTTGTTGCTCAAGTTCTTATTACATTTTTTCTCTCATCTTAATCCTATGCCCTCTAGTTCGTGATTTCCCATCAATGCAAAAAAAGGATGATGGCATTTACCCTACCTATGCCCTTCATGATTTTATACACATCTATGAGATCACTTCTCATCCTCTTACACTTAATGGCTGTTCTTTCAACTTCACATATTTGCAAGGCGGAAGAAAAAATTGCCACTTTTTTACATTCATTGTATACTCTAAGCACCATCACCTATTAAGTCATCAGGCTGGATTCAATATGATTTATTAATCCTTTATTTTCTTTGAATTCCAATATTTTGTTTGTTAGTCCCGATTCCAGCATCTACAGTTTCTTGTTGTCCATCCACTCCTTTAACTCATTCCTTAAAATCTACTTCCTTGTCTAAGAGCTTTGGGGCTTACCACCTCAGATACCTTGGCATGACAGGCTAAAAAGGGGCCCTCTCATACACAATATCTTCCTGAAAATTTCAACAGGACATCAGAACTTGGTTATATGCATCTTGGAGCAAACAAAAACTGCTGGGCTGGAGGAACTCAACAGGTCAGGCAGTGCCTGTGGAAGTAAGTGAACGATCAACATCTTGACCTGAAACGTTGACTGTGCACTTCCCTCTGCAGACACAGCCTGAGCTGAGTTCCTGCAGTAGTTCGCTTTTGCCCCAGATCCAGCCTCCAGTCTCTTGTATCTCTATTTCAGGTCTCAGGTTATTCCCATATTCATTCACAGCTGAAATGGCAGTGGGCTTGCAATAAGATTTTGTTCCTAGCAACCACATACATGATAGACTAAATGGCCTCTGCTGTTAAGCAATGGTTGTAAACGTGTGTAAATCTGTGAGCTACAAGAAAAATGGCAATAGATAATACAGAAAAAATAATATGCAATATTCTAACATTTATTTCCTTTTTTATATGAAGGTCACTGATATGATGCTCCAAGATGATTCATATCCTGCTTGGGGAAAGTCTGCACGAGCCTTCTGGAGAAAAGGATATAACAGGATTGTCTTGTTCTGGTAAGGATGAACTTTCATAGCCAATCAGACAGTTCTTATTTATAATTCCTTTTTTATGATTCAATTTAAAGATATTTCCTCTGGTGATCCAATTTGAGGCCTATTAGTGTATTCATTCTGATCTTGTTGAGCTGTTGTTGCACAGCTTGCAATGTTTCCAATGTTAATGTGATTAGAAATTCAAACAGAACTTATACTAATTAGATTTTTCTTCAGTAAATCATTACCCTCAAGTTACAAGTATTAAATTATTGCACCATTATAGATTTCTCAAACATGCTTTATACTGAAATGGAATTTGCTTTTACCATCATGAAAACTTAGCTGACAAATTGATTTGCTGATTCTTATTGTACTCCCGGAAGAACTTGACCTTAATAACCATGTACTAAAATTATCTTTAATGCTAAGCCATTTTTGATCTTGTAGAATTGATTTTAATTGCACGGTTTTTACTTGCAGCAAGTGCAGTAGACTCTACTTGTAACATTATTTGATTTTGTAACTCTATATGATGAGCAGGAGGAGTGCAAGAATTAATAATTGGTTGGGAGATGGAGAAACTCTTCATTTCTGGGATGGAAGAAAATTCTAGGGGTCTGATTTCCAGTCTTAACATCTCATCATGCAGAAATGCATCTGCCAAATATGGAACTAGCAATCCTCAAGTTTTCTAGGTGTCTAAATGATTCTGCAAGCAATTTGCATTTGGTGATCGCTTCCTAATTAGATTGAATTCAAATAGGAAATAGATAATGAATGTTTCTCTTACTTTCTTGTGATAGGGAAGGAGGCCTTTCAGTACATTGAGTCTTTGCTTCCTCACAGAGTAATCAATCCCATCAATCCAACTCCACCATTAACCTCTCTGCAACCTGTTTTCCCTCACATGCCTATTAACTTTCTTCTGATTCTTCTGCCAGCCCCCACACACTTTAGGGACAATTTGGCATAGCCAGTTATTCAACCTGCATAAATTTGTGATTTGCCAGAAAACCACACAGTGACAAGGAGGTCATGAGTACTCCATGCAGACAGCACCCAAGATCAGATCTGAAAGTGGATGAGCATTATCGCAACATTGTGTTACCATGCATATCAATATGACTCTCCAGGGGATGTGGTATGTCCCTAGTGGCTCAACCCTCAGACCTCGAGTAGCTACAGGAAGCAGAATGCATTGCTTTCCTTGAGTTTTAACAATTCTGCAGCATGCCTCTGAGTTCTAATAATAGTTCACTGGTTTAATTTAATATCAGAGAATGTATACAGTATACAACCTGAAATTCTTACTCTTCACAGACTATTCTTTAATCACTTTGATATGTATATACAGATGAATGAAATAGAAAAGTGAGAACCATTTAAAATATAAAACACACCCACAGCTCTAACTAAATTAGAGCTTGAACTTCAAAATATTTCAGAAGAGTTACAGACAAAAGAGTGAAAAATATATGTACATTTAATTGCAGCTGTTTATAAATGCCAGTAAGCTTATTTGCTTTTGCAGAAAACAGATTAAACTACATTAAATTTTATACTATTTGAGAAAAGAATTAAAACCATGCAATTAAATCATATCTAAGGGGTGTTTTAACTTAGTAATTACTATTTTACTTTCTCTATTTAACTTAGTAATTACTATTTTACTATTCTTACCCTCACTGGCACATGGCATGTTGGATAGTTGTTACATGATACACTAATAACCTATTTGACTACATACCTATCAAAGCAAGCTTCAGCACGGCTCAATGAAGCACTATTTCACTTAGTCTTTTCTTTCCCATTGAAGATAGTATATATAGATCCAATATCATTGGGAGTGAATAGAGGTGGGTCAGAATATTTATTTATTTATTAAGATACAACACGGAATAGACCCTTCTGGCTCTTCAAGCCATGCTGCCAAGCAACCCCCTAATTTAATCCTGGCCTAATCAAGAGACTATTTACAATGACCTACCAACCTACCAACCAGTAGGTCTTTGGTCTGTGGGAGGAAACTGGAGCATCAGGACAAAACCCACAGGGTCACAGGGAGAGCATACAAACTCCTTACATGCAGTGACGGAAATTGCACGGGGGTCGTCGGTACTGTGAAGTGTTGTGCTAATCACTAACCGCTGCTCTATTATACATCCCTATCTCTAGCAAATCAAATACTTTAAAAATCTATCGATGGCTATCCTTTTCCCTATAATGCAAGAATTTGCCCACAAGGTATCAAGAAACTGGAATAAAATACTATTTAATTGGCTGTGATAGCCTCCAACCTGATGGCATGAACATTGACTTCTCAAACTTCCGCTAATGCCCCACCTTTCCCTTGTACCCCATCAGTTATTTATTTATATACACACATTCTTTCTCTCACTCTCCTTTTTCTCCCTCTGTCCCTCTCACTATACCCCTTGCCCATCCTCTGGGTTTCCCTCCCATTCCCCTTTTCCTTCTCCCTGGGCCTCCTGTCCCATGATCCTCTCATATCCTTTTTGCCTATCATCTGTCCAGCTCTTGGCTCCATCCCTCCCCCTCCTGTCTTCTCCTATCATTTTGGATTTCTCCCTCCCCCTCCTACTTTCAAATCTCTTACTAACTCTTCCTTCAGTTAGTCCTGACGAAGGGTCTCGGCCTGAAACGTCGACTGTACCTCTTCCTAGAGGTGCTGCCTAGCCTGCTGCATTCACCAGCAACTTTGATGTGTGTAGATTTAATTGGCTGTTAATGAAGAGTCCACAAATCCCCTTTAAATTGTCACAGGGCATCAATTATATTGACCTCAGAGGGCAGAGGTACATTGGTCTAAAAGCTCATCCAAAGAGTGTACCTTTTGATAGAGCACTCCACTCAGCAGTTCTCAAGTCTCCATCTTCTGACTCCGAGCCAAGAGTGCTCTGCTGGTACTATAGTTGACTTCTTTCTTTTGGTTTTGTTACATACCGTATGGTTTCATCTTTTACTTAAAGTGATGGAAAAGCTTGGAGAAGATTTAAATTGCACATTTATTATGTCTGTATATGTGGTCCTTGGTGTTTTCAAACTGGATTAATATTTCAAGAAATGGTGATTGCAGTCAGGATGAAGGCTGAAGACCGTGATGAGAATTAACAAAATTTAGTGATTTAACAAAATCAAATGATTCATCAATATTTACAATCAAATTGATTGTTGCAGCTGAGAACTAGGACTGGGGCACAAATTCAACCCTCAAGTTTAGATTCTGATATAATATGGTGGGAAATGCTGTAGGAATTCAGTTTATTGATTTCTAATTTCCAGTGCACGTATGCTGCTGAGCGGTAAGCTTGCCATGCCCAGAAGTGGATGATGAATGAACATTCTTGCAGAGTTTTGCTTGCTTGTAGTAAGTGAGTCCATGATATGATAATGGCTGCACTAAATGGTAGAACAGAATGAGCAAGTTACGCTAAATAAGCAACAAAACTTAGATTTCATTCATATTACATTTTCATCTCGTGCAGGGGTTCCCAATTTTTTTTAATGCATTATACCAATCCCATTAAGCAAGGGATTCATGGACCCCAGGCTGGGAACCTCTGGCTCAGCGAAGAGAAAGGGTTGTGTTACTGGGCTTGATTAATTGGAGATCTTGACTAATGATCCAAAGATAATGCAAAGTGTTGGAAAAAACATCCATGTCACTGAAGTTCAGTCTTCCCTAGAAAGATATCAAACCAATGTCATGTAACACACCCATCCTCAAGTATAATCTTTTCATTCCTGGACCGTCGATATGGTATGGTTTTCCTCAGTAGAGATAGGATGTTCAGAACCCTGATTTGACTGACACCCATTGCATTTTGGAGTCCAGGAGAAGTGTACTGTAGGTGGCTGCAGTAAAACTAAATGTGGGTAGGGAGGGGTGGGATCAGTGATGAAGGTCTGAGGCAAGTCCCCACATCCATGTCCTCTTTCACCAGCGTCCCTCTTGTGACTCACACATGAATGTTAGCTCACAGCCTAATTGTTTATTCATTCATTATGTGTTGTGTCGTATGACGTAGGCGATCATGGGCTTTCCATGACAATGATTGTTCTTGGCAAATTTCTCGTCAGAAGTGGTTTGACATTGTGTTCTTCTGAGTAGTGTCTTTACAAGACAGGTGACCACGGCCATTATCAATATTCTTCAGAGCTTGTCAGTGGTCACATTACTAGGACTTGTTATGTGCTCCAGCTGCTCAAATGACCATCCACCACCTGCTCCCATGGCTTCACGTGACCCTGATCGGGGGGAGGGGTGCTAAGCAGGTGCTATACCTTGCCCAAGGGTGACCTGCTTAGGGAAAGAGCATCTTACACCTCCTTTGGTAGAGATACTTCTTTACCCTGCCAACCTGACAGCAGTAACAGGGGTGATATACAGCTATGGCTGGGTCATCATGTCTGTTTTAAACTGGCACTTATTGGAGGGCCATCCCTTCTCCTGAGACTCTTCTTTGGACTTTGTATGCTCTTCCTCTGTGGGGAGAGAAAGGAACTGAATGATATTAATGGTGTAATTCAGATGTACTAGGGACACTTGCAAAGGGTGCCAATGAAAAAATAATGCATTGTTATCTGTATTGGTATTGGTCACATGTACCAAGATACTGACGAAGGGTCTCGGCCTGAAACGTCGACTGTACCTCTTCCTAGAGATGCTGCCTGGCCTGCTGCGTTCACCAGCAATTTTGATGTGTGTTGCTTGAATTTCCAGCATCTGCAGGATTCCTCGTGTTACAGTGTAAAGCTTGTCTTGCATACTCTTTATAGAGATCAAATCATTCCACAGTGCATTGAGATAGAATAAGGTAAAACAGTAACAATGCAGAGCAAAGTGTAAAACCTACCAAAAAAGTGAAGTGCAGATAAATGATAAAGTGCAAGATAATCATGAGGTAGATTGTGAGGTCAAGCGTCCATCAAATCATATAAGAGCTCCACTGAAGAATCTGATAACATCCTTGAGCCTGGTGGTATGTACCATGGGGCTTTTGTATCTTCTGTCTGATGGGAGAGGGGAGAAGAGAGAATATCTGGGGTGGGAGGGGTCTTTGATTATGCTGACTGCTTCACTGAGGTAGTGACAAGTATAGACAAATTCCATACCAACAAGAGAACACAACACACAGGAACAGAATTAGGTAATTCGACCCATCGAGTCTGCTCCACCATTCAATCATGACTAACTTATTATTCAATCTCAACCTCATTTTCCTGTCTTCTCCCCGTAACCCTTGACACCCCTTGCTAATCAAGGACCCATCAACCTCCGTTTTAAATATAACCAAAGACTTGGCCTCCACTTGGTCAGCTGTGGTGGTGATTCCACAGATTCAACATCCTCTAGCTAAGGATATTCCTCTAAGTGCCATCCAAGGAAATTCCTCCTCACCCCCATTATAAAGAGATATCCTTGTATTCCCAGGCTGTTCCAAGGTTTGCACAAATCTTGGGAGTTCTGATTCATGGAGTAATTGAGTCAGACCACACAGAAACAGACCCTTTAACCCACTGAGTCTTAATGACCATCAAATACTTATCCATATTAATCTCAATGATGCCTGTAATGTGCTAGCCTTTGTCTACACCTCTCTGTAGTTTCTTGCAGTCATATGCAGAGCAGTTGCTATACCAAGCCATTATGTATCCAGAGAGAGATCCATAGCAGGCAGTAATGTGAGGATATGCCTAGACAGAAAAGGATGGCTGTGCTCGAGAGATGTTGATGTGAGGAATGGTATGAGAAGGTGAAGTAAAGTGAAGGGGATGGGGTGAGGTACACCATGTGCATGTGTCATTCTCTTTTCCTACTCTGCGTAATCATTGTAAAACACTGAATCTATAGGCAAAACTTACTCTCCTTCATATGTGGTTGATAATTTCCTGGCATGCATGCTATGTTTCACTGGCAGACTGCTTCTTCCTGTTAACAAGGACGAGTAGCCCAAACACCCTCTGTACGATACACAGGGACATTTTGTCTGTGAATCTGGACTCCATTCTGTCATTTCTTGCTGTGGACCTCAAAACCCAATCAAACTGCATATTTGGGAAGAGGTGCAGTTGATGTTTCAGGCCGAGACCCTTCGTCAGGACTAACTGAAGGAAGAGTTAGTAAGATTAATCCTTCAGTTAGTCCTGACGAAGGGTCTCAGCCTGAAACGTCGACTGTACCTCTTCCTAGAGATGCTGCCTGGCCTGCTGCGTTCACCAGCAACTTTGATATGTTTTGCTTGAATTTCCAGCATCTGCAGAATTCCTGTTGCAAACTGCATATTTGTAGTGTTTCCTCAAGTAAAGTCATAAGATATGGGGTCAGAATTAGGTCATTTGGCCCATCGAGTAGGCTCCGCCATTTCATCATGACTGATCCATTTCTCTTTCAGCCCCAATCTCTTGTCTTCTCCCTTTGTCCCTTCATGTCCTGACTAATCAAGAATCTATCAACCTCTGCTTTAAATATACCCAATGACTTGGCCTCCACAGCCACATGTGGCAACAAATTCCACAGGTTCACCATTCTCTGGATGAAAAATTCCTCCTCATCTCTGTTCTAAATGGATATCCCTCTATTCGGAGGCTGTATTCCCTGGTCTTAGATCCCCTACCACAGGAAACATCCTCTCCACATGGTGGAGTGGGGATTGATCGACATAAATTGTCATCCTGCCAGCTCATGCTTAATAGTTGGGTAATCTAGAAATGATACAATACACTTACACACTTCCTGCACGCAGCTGGATGCTTGGTCTCATAAATATCTGGATATTAAGAGCCAGCTCACACAACCGATCATTAGTTAAAATAAAATAATCATCAAAATACAGCCAATGAGACTTCAGGGATTAATCATAATTAATGGCATGACAGAGACTTTCCTCACTATGCAGATAAAATGATAGCAAACATAACAGTAAGGCTTTATTGTCTGGTGTATACATTGAACTGTTAAGATTGACTATTGGACCCTGAGGATCCACCCCTTTTTCTTTTGTGGTTGTGGACAGAAGCTACACTCTTCACATCCATTATAAAAATGGTAATTATCAACTGTACCCATTCTTTGACAGGGTCAGTAATCAAGTCATATGTCACAACTGAAGGCCAAACACCCTAATCTTTGTCAAGAAAATTCATGTATAAATCACGAGAGCAGAACCTAGTTGCGTGATGTTGCAGACAGCAACTCATTTCAGAAAAGAAGAAGCACATGCCAAAGAGACTTTTAAATATTGATGTGCCACTTCCATGCTCAGCTGTAAGTAGTACTGCTGTATTACTGACTGTGGCCCATTCTGTTCTTTTCAGAGCAATGAATAACTTACAAAATTTTTGTCAGTGTCTTTTACAGAGAATTATTGGTGGAGGTTTAATTCTTAATCAGTCTCCTTTGCATAATCAGAGATAGTGCATGATAAGACTGTTTCTAATTAGCATTTTGCATTTATATTTCAACCTACTAGTAATGAGTATACTCCACATTCCATAAATGAAATTTATTATTAATAATGTGTAAATGTTTTGTCTGCTGGAGGCTGGATTTCTTTCCCCCTCGTTCAGTTGTTTGTTTCGAAAGGCTGAAAACTGGGACTCCAGCTCGCTTGGCGTTATGAACTGCTTCACGTAAACTGACAAGAGCTTTTAGGTGAAGATGGATCATTAGATTACTGACTTTGCTGTCTGATTGATAATTTAGACAATTAGGTCACACATTCTTTATTAAAGACAATTTGTGTTAATTTCCATTGATTTTTATGTGAAGATGAAAATGCATTGCAATATTTCAAAGAATGTGTACTTGTTACATTTCAGCTGCATACTAAGTAAATTTTTTAAATACACATACATAACAAAGTCAAGTAGTGCTCTTTAAGATATAGAAAATAGAACATAGAAGAGTACTGCACAGGAAAAGGTCATTTAGCCCACAGAGTTGTGCTGAACCAGCTAAAAAACAAATCAAATACACCCAAACATTAATCCATCCTCCCTACAGCATGTCCATATTCCTCCATCTTTCTTACATCCATGGGCCTATCCAAATATCTATTAAAAGCCTCTAATGTATTTGCCTCTATCACCATACCAGGCAGTACATTCCAGACAACCATGACTTTCTAAGTAAAAAACTTAACCCCCACATCCTCCTTGAAAAATCTGAATCTGAACACATAATCCCAGTTGACTATCAACTGCAGTTGTGAGGGAACATTACGTTGTTGGTTGCTACCTTTTGGGTAATGCAGTTTCTCCCCAGGTTACAGAGGAGTTCTGTTCCTGTGATCTGTTTGTAACCCGGACAGTTTGCAAATCAGAAATGTGGTCACAAACTGAGTTTAGGGGCAATAAAGATGCTTATAGCCCCATGGCAGCTGGTATGATCCATCTAACCATTCTTCCAAATGCACGATTGTGTCTATGGACTGTACATAAGTTGGGCGTCATAACCTGGGGAAAACCTGTACGTTAAACTAAGGTCCTCCCTTAAGTGTATATAAAGATCCAAAATTCTAAAGGTTTCCCCAGCTGTTTTGGCTAATAATTCAGATTGTCCTGCCATTATTACACTGATGTTTTTGATGTTTTGTAGGAGTTTGCTATGAGCTTTTCCTACATTACACAGTAATTAGAAACTAGCCTCACTGATTGTGAAGTGCATTGTTGAAGTTCAAGTTCAGTTTATTGCCATTCAATTGTACACATGTATACCACCAAATGAGACAATATTGCCCCCGACCAAGGTGTACGACACAGTACACATAACACATAAAATAATTTCTCCACAAATAAATTAACAAGTAATAAAGTACATATACAATGCAAGTTAAAAAGTAAGCATTATAATGTTACTGACGCTTTATATGTGATGAGACCTGGGTGGTGACAGGGAGTTCGGTAGTCTTATGGCCTGGGGGAAGAAGCTGGGGAACAGGCGGGATCTCTGATAGTGTCAGGGGCCCCAGGTACATAGCGCTGCTGATAAATATCCAAATTGGGTGGAAGAGAGATCCTGATGATCTTCTCACTAGTCCTCACAATCCCTTGTAGGGACTTGTGGTCCGATGCCCTGCAATTCCTGTACCAGACTGTGATGCAGCTGTTCAGGATACTCTCGATGGTACTCCTGTAAAAATTGGTTAAAATGGGGGGGCACCAGACTCAATCTCTTCAGGAAGTGAAGATGCTGCTGTGCTTTTTTGAAAGGATATATCCTAAGATCCTTCCACTGTCCACTACACTACTGATAATTTACAGTGAGCCATTTTCATTCAAAACTGCATGTCTTTGGAATGTGGGAAGAAACTGGTACACCCAGAGAAATCTCATCTGGTGATAGGGAGAACGTGCAAACTCCACAGTGACAGCAGGAGCGTCGGATCAAGCACAGTCCATTGAAGCTTTGGGGCAGCAATGCTACTTGCTGCCTCACTGTGCTGCCCAGTATGTGATTCCAGCATTTGCACAACTTTAAATATTACATGCAAATCCTTTAGGCAATCGATCTACTTTGCAATTCAGTATCTTCTTGTAGCTTTTCTCACTGACCAGGAGTTGAATATGATTTATATTATGATAGCTTGTCACACCAGACAGCCAGCCACTCTTGTGTTGTTTGGTTGATGCTGAGCAGGTCAGTGTCAGCTAAATCAGGTGAGACTGAGAATGATTTATATTGAAGCATTGCTTTACACTAACTTGAATTAATTAAGTTTTGAAATCCATCTCGCAAACGAGATGCTGGAACTGTTGAAAAAAGATAGAGGTATTGGTATGTTAATGAATTTACCTCGAGGCTCAATCAATGAAAAGTCATTGGAAGTATAACCCATAATGATTGGAGGCAGTATGTGGATGATTTGTTGTTTTAGATACTTCAGCCGAGGCTTGTTTGAACTAAAGTCTTCAACATGTAGCAACAGGGAGGCAGCAGTAGCTGGTTAATTAGCAGGATAACTAACTAGTTCCCTGACAAGAAAAACTATTTGTTCAGTTCCTTTTACTTTATGTGGTTAGGAAACAACAAAAAAATATGAAACTGGTTCAGGACCAGTTTCACCAAAGAGATTTGAATGAAAAAAAGATAAGGCAAAGTACAACATAACTGTTAACCCTTCATAAAGAAAACAGTACAAGAAAGTGGCAGATCTTTAACTTACTGGAAGATATAGAATTGCCCAGCAAAGAAGGAGCTATTCTGCCAACAAACACCAATTCTAGCCTTACCAAAATGTGGCCCGATTAGTCATTCTTGTCAGTTCTTTTTGTTAATGTTCCTTTCCTGTATGTATCCACATTATGCCAAATCCACCCAAAGACTGGCGAATCTATGGAACTCTATACTGTGGCAGTGGAAGCCCAGTCACTAACATGTTTAAAGGTAAAGATGGACAGACTTTTAATGGAATCAAGTGGTATGGGTTTAGTGCAGGAAAGTAGCTCTGTGGTAAAGATAATCATGATTTTATTGAATGGCAAAGCAAATGTGAAATCATAAGATATTGAAGAAGAATTAGGCCATTCAACCCATTGAGTCTGCTCTATCATTACATCATGGCTGATTTAAACCCCATTCTCCTCCCTGTAACATCTGACACCCTTATTAATCAAGAACCTATCAACCTCCACATTAAATATACCCAATGATTTGGCTTCTACAGCTGTTTGTAGCAATGAATTCCACAGATTCACCACACTCTGATTAAAGACATTCCTCCTCATATCTGATCTATAGGAACATCCTTCTATTCTGAGGCTGTGCCCTCTTGTCTCAGACTCCCCACTATAGAAAACATCCTCTCCACTTCCACTCAGTCCAGGCCTTTCAATATTCAATAGGTTTCAGTGAAAATCCCCCCATTCTTCTAAACTCAGGTGAGTACAGGCCAAGAGCTATCAAACACTCCTCATAGGTTAACCCTTTCATTCATGTTAACCTCCTCTGGACCCTCTCTAAGGTACTTGTGCTCTGAGGTGAGGTGCCAAATGACTGTATTGCGTTGATTTCTTATCTTCTTAGTCTTTTTTTACCTTAATTGTTTTATTAGGAGAGATGCTTACTAAGGATGAGATTTGCTATTAAACATGCAGTAACTAGTTGATTTCAGAATAGCATACTTAGTCTTCTGTACCAGCTGTTCCTTAAGGTTGTTATAGCAGGGGGTGGTAATGGGGGCAAACTCCCATTAAATTTTCCCAGTTGCGTACGCCTCAAATAGCCTCTGACAACCAAGTCCACCTCCTGGCCTTCACCTGTGGCTTAGCTACTAAGCCTGGCAGAACCATTTCTACTGACAGGAGAAGGGGCAAAGGCGGGCTGCTGGAGTCTTAAAATCAGTTGCTTTGGGCAGACGGGGCTCATCAGCCGTGGTTGGCAGGTCATCTAGGAAAAGGAAAACTCTGATCTCATGCCCCCGCTGCCTGCTGGCCATACCCACTCATGGGAAGGCTTTGGGTGTAAACTCTGAGGGAAAAAGTCTGGAGCTGGAGTCCTAAAGGCAGTCCTACATTGAGTTCAACACTGACTGGCAACTCACACGATGCTGCTGGTGCCAAACTGTATCACTCCCTGCCGTTCTTTTGGGTTCATCAGATGTGTGGAAAAGGGGAGCTTGCTACGTGGGCAACAGCTTGCTCTCCATATGGTACTGCCCAGGCATGCTTTTCTAGACAGCTAGGATGCAATATCCAGGGCCGACCCAACCGACATTGGCCCATATTTCTGAACTAGGTCTCCCAACAGCATGACAGCTGATCCTAGTCACTCAAACGTCTTGTTCTGCTGTTGAAAGTTGGTGAATTAGGTATAAGCATCTGAATCAGCACTTTGCAACAGATTGCCAGAGTTTAAACCTGTTGAACTGCCACGTAACTACATCCTGCTCTCTTTGTTAATATAGTTTATGGTTCAATTAAGTGTTATAAACAATAGACTGTCAAAGCAGCTTTAAACCCCATTCATCAAAGGTATTAAGTCTACAGCATCTCATGCTGCAGCCTGGAATCTTGCCCAACAGTCACCCCTGAGAGCTGTAATATCACTTTTGTGAAGGTTAAATGGGATTGGTGTTTCTCTGGGAAAATGCTCCATAAATATCAATGTTTTATGGGTACCTTAAGCCTGCACTGGTCTCCGTTGATTTACTAAAGCTTATATACATTAGGCAACCCTCGGGAAACATCGCCTGTGCATGAATCTCTCCTGAATCCAAAGCTGCACTGTAATTACAGCAAGTGAGATCCATAGCACTTAATGAGCTCAGACACGTTGGGTGAATTTCTTGTGGTTGAAAACACAAAGCTTGTTTTAACTTAAGCACACCCTTGATTAGTGCTCTGTTCACTTAAGTATGAAGACATTTAAGGATTCAATCATTTTAAGTTACTGAATGAACATTCTGCAAGCTGTCTAATAGAATGGAATTAATGCTTGGAATGACTCCAGAATCATGCATTGTCTCGAGGGAGGGATTAAATATTTATGATGAGTGTTTGCAGTGAAATTTATGTGGAGGTTCCTACAGCTTCAGTATTCCATTTAATTTATTTCTTTGTTCTTCCACACACTGTTGCCTTACAGTACACAGGATTCTGTCGGCTTTTACTTCATTGATGGGGACAAAATGACACTTCAGTGATCCAAGGACCTAAAAAAAAATTTCATTTGTCAGTGGGAAATGTTACAGGAATTCTATTAAAATGCATTGCACATGCTGGGAAGTAAGAGTCAGACTCAGTCACATAGGTAAAATGAGCTAACTAATCTATCAGGCAACAATCAATTGAAGACATCGTTTTGCTTTGGCAATTGCACCCTTGCAAAGCTCTGTATTCCAGTGGGTCTCAGCAACATGTTCAGCTCTGTCAGCGTGGAAGTCTTTAAGGATTTAATAAAAACTATGCACATACTTCACTTCAGGTGACTCTTTGTTCTCATTCAGCAGCACTGTAGCCATTAAATATTGATGAATGCAGATTACCTGTATATTTTTTAAAGAATGTACAGACTTTTTGTGTTTGCATAACAAAGCAAGCAGATTTAGGCTTTATGCTCCATGCATGGAAATAAAATGGCTTTCTGCATGATGTCTAAAGGTTTATTATTCAAAGCACACCTGTAAATTATTTTACTGTTATTCAGCAAACGTACATGCAAGAAAATATAGGGCAATCTTTTTCTTTGAAGATATTGTTCTCAACATTTCTGTGCATTCATTTTATTCCACCCTAATGATGTGGTGTGATAGCTTTAGCTTGAAAAGAGCCTGATGAGGTTTGTGAACTGAAGAGGTGACAGCTCAGTCAACAGTGAGACTTCACGGGAATCGGTCAGTTCAGAGGGCTGCATTTGCTTTCAGTTTGCTAAGCTTAAAACCAATATAAATGCTGTTAAAGGGTGTACTGTTAGGCTGCTGAAGGGTTAATTGGGGGAGGACGAAGAACCTGAGCTCCACAGTGCAGTATGAGGCATCAGTCAGTGGGTGCTGTCCCGAATCCGGGGTTGGCGGCTATGCACCTCCATCTTCTTCGATCTTGCGACAGCACCGAGTACAGCCTCTCCTCCAGCTTGTTCTCGCTGGCCGCCTTGGCACCGCCCACCGCCGCCCCTGCTGAACCCGAGCCCGAGGCCAAGTCGGCCTCCAGCCACGGCCGCTTCTTCGAGCTTGGCCCTTCCTTAGGCGGAGGCCTTGGGCAGGTCCAGGCACACGGTGCAGCGCCCAAGTTCATCATGTCTCTTTTAACCAGGTGCACAGCATACGATTCGTAGATATGTGGTGAGGCTTTAATCTCTTCCACGGAAGATGGCCGTTGGCTCACAAGGAGCTCATCCGCCCTTTGTCAGGTCTTGTTTTTTTCAGTCCTACTGGGTGTCCTCACACCCTCCTCACCAGACTAAGTCTTGTGGGGGAGCCGGCCCAAGTCGCCGACCACTCGACCACGGCCCCCGCCCCTCGCCAAATATCTTCGAGTGTCCAGCGCCCGACCGAAAACCATGGTCGAGCAGCCGGCGACCAAACCGGAAGTGTTAATTAATTCGTAAATCAGACCATTCAGTTTTAAGAAACAATATTTCTCACATCTAAGGCCAAGCAAACAAAATATGCAAGGGTTCACAATTCTTCTCTTTTCATGTACCTTGCGCATTACACGCTTGGGCAATCATGGCTTTCCACATTGAACATGGTATCTCGCACACTTAGATCTGTTAGTTCTTTCACAGTGTCCATATATTTTCTACTTTGCCTTCCTCTGCCGCATTTCCCAGGCATACGGCCTTGTGATGTTAGGCATTCTATTTCTCCCTTTCTGATGACATGGCCCAGGAATTTAAGTTTTCTCTCATTTAATGTTCTCATTAAAGATCTTTTTGTATGGGCACGTTGGAGTACTGTCTCATTAGTTACCCTAAATCTATATGATATTTTCAGCATTCTTCTAAGAAACCACATTTCTGTTGCTTCTAAGTTTCCTTGGAGTTCTGGTGTTATAGTCCATGTTTCGGAAGCATACAGCAAGATTGACCAGATGTAACATTTTAGTAGCCTAAGCCTTGTTGTCATAGAAATGACAACAAGGCTTAGGGTTAGGGTTATGGTTCACAATTAAACATATTAAATAATTAAATGCTACCATTATTTCATTGCCTTAGACGTCTTAACTAAAGCGTACGAAATGTGTGTTAATTCTGGATCCAATGTGTATGATTGTACATGTAGAAGTTAAAATCCATTTAGTTGGACAATAAGTGACAGAAGAGACAAATGATTTGGGAGGAGCCTGTGAATGTTGAATAAAATCCCATATTACCCCATCCTGGGCACTTATTTCAGGTGGAAGTCAGATTTTCATCAATAGCTATAAACCGTGATTTTCATGCTCCAGTCAGCGGAAGCAATAATCTTGGCCTCGAAATGCTAGTCAGAAAATTGGAATGTTCTTTATCGTCATCTTTGGAAGTAAGTTTGAAGGGGACATGGGTTAGTGTGGCCTCAGGAAGATAAGTAATATTTTAGGTCCAGTGACGTTGGATATTGATAATTTATCTCGCTCCAACAAGTGCCAACTTAACCTAATTTGAACTCACAAGCCTTTGAGATATCTTTGCTTTTCTGTTTTTAGAATTTTGCAAATATCCTAATTTAATCATCTTTAGATGTTGCTTTCAGCTGCCTGGAATACATTCCTGGTCATCATTTGCTATATCTTTCTTTCTTTCTCCCTCTCTCCTTCTTCCCTCTTTCTCTCCCTACCCCCTCCTCCTCTACCCCCTCCGCTCCGCTCCCCATTCCCCCTCCACCTCCCCTTTCCTCCTCTCTGCCTCCTCCCCTCTTCTCCTTCCCCTTCCTCCCCCTCTTCTCCTCCCTTCTCTTCCTCCCCCTCCCCTCCTTCCCTTCCCCTCCCTTCCTCTCTCCTCCTCCCCCCTTCCTCCCCCTCCCCTCCTCTTCCTCTCCTCCTACCTCCTCCCCTCCTGTTGCGTACACTGAGGCATTATGGTACAGTTGGTAGAGCTGTCTCAAGCTCCAGCAGTTTAGATTCAACCCTGACCGCTGGTGCTGTCATATTCTCTCTAACTCTGTAGATTTCCCTGAACTTCTCCAGTTTCTTTCCACATCTGAAGAACATGTGGGTTGATATGAATTGACTACTGTAGACTGTGTAAGTGAGTGGGAGAATCTGAAGGGAGCTGGTGAGAATAACATGGGATTCACGTCGGATTAGTCCACATAGGTGATTGATAGCACATCATCGGTGGGCTGAAAGGCCTGTTTCTCCACTGGACTATGAATCTCTCACTCTCTTCTGTGTACTTTCTCTCTTTATTTTTCTCACTCTCTCATGCACTCTCTTTTCATACAGTATATACTTCGTCTCCTTTCACTCTTTCTCATCTGCACCCTGCCTGGTGTACCCTCTTTTTCTCCCGTACTCCATCTGCATCTCCCGTTTGCAAACACTCTCTCACTCTCAGATTCCCTATCAAATGGCAGGAGGAGAAGATGGCGGTGCAACGCAGCGCGCGCATCCTCTCCGATGAAATTATATCGTATTTGTTAAATAGGGGGCTGTGCACAATTCTAATTTGATGGAGACAGACATGAGAAGCACGGAGCAACATCTGGAGAAACTTCTGAAATGCCCGCTTCACTGCCGCTGCTACTGTGTGATCGAGAATCTCCGGAGGGAAGGCCCCAAATCCTCGGCTTTTCCTGTTGCTGGTGGCCGGGGCTGGGGTCGAAGCGCTCGGCAGAGATGGTGCTCGGTGCTTGGTGTCAGAGGGCTGGTCGGAGGCTGGAAGTTTTCAGACGACTCAGAGTCGGACTGTGATCGGGTGCTTCCAGATGCTGCATCGGCAAGTTTGCAGAACTGGTAGCTCATGGCAGGAAGAGAGTTTTCTTCCTTCTCCCGTCAACGTGAGATGATGGGACTTTTGAGAGACGTTAAACTTTTTTTTACCGTGCCCGTGGCCTGTTCTTCATCAAGTTACGGTATTGCTTGCACTGTTGTAACTATATGTTATAATTATGTGGTTTTTGTCAGTTTTTCAGTCTCGGTCTGTCTTGTGTTTCTGTGATATCACACCGGAGGAACATTGTATTATTTCTTAATGCATGCATTACTAAATGACAATAAAAGAGGACTGCATGTCCTCATAATCATAATCTAATCTAAATGTATTTTGTCTTCATATACACCATCCCTAACTTCATTCTCTTTATGCACTCTTTCTCTCTCTCTCTCTCTCATTCACACACACACTCACACACTTCCTTTCTCACTCTCACTGTCCTGTGTTTCACTCTTTCTTGGTTTAGCGACTTGTTTATTCTTCAGCCTTCAGCCTTTGTGCTTGGCTTAAGAGTTACAAGTGAAGAAAGGAAGGGACAGAGTAACAATGAGATCGGGCAGGAGAGAGCGAGGGGAGAGAGTGGGGAGACGCGATAGGGGAGATGGGTTTTGTTAGAGGAAAGGATTAGATGCAAGTCCTTTGGTGAGTAGGAACTTAGCATTGGGTTGTTTGGTATCCCAGTCATATGGGTTGGTGAGGGGCAATTATCCAAAGTTATCTAGGCTGTTTCCTTAATACCCCTCCCTCTGGACGTGTTCTCCTTCTCTTCCTCCACAGTTGCTCACTCTGCAGCTGCTATCCATACTTGAATTTTCTTGATGATAAACTTGCACAGCATACAGGAAAGTACCTCGAATACTGAGACACATAGAGCCCCCTTCACAATAGCCCCTGTGGCAAATACTGAGACACACACAGAAGCCCCTTCAGAATAGCCCCTGCGGTGGACATTGAGACACACAGAACCCCCTTCAGAATAGCCTCTGTGTTGGAATTAATATTTGAGCACATTAATGGTGTGCGTTAACACTTTCCACAATATGTTCCATGGCAGTTGTGTTGTACTCTCTGCTTTCCATAACACCATAAGATGTAGGTGCAGAATTAGGCCATTCAGCCCATCAAGTCTACTCTGCCATTTCATCATGGCTGATTCATTTTCCCTCTCAGCTCCAATCTGCTACCTTTGCACTGTATCCCTTCATGCCCTGACTAATCATGTATCTAACAATCTCTGCATTAAATATACCCAATGACTTGGCCTCTACAGCTGCCTATGGCAATGAATTCCACAGATTCACCAGTCTCTGGCTAAAGAAATTCTTTCTCTGCTCTGTTCCAAATGGATGTTCCTCTATTCTGAGGTTGTGCCCTCTGGTCTTAGGCTCCCCCACCACAGGAAACATCCTCACCACATCCACTCTATCAAGGCCCTTTACCATTTGATAGGTTTCAATGAGGACCCCCACCCCCCTGCATTCTTCTGAAGTCCAGTAACTACAGGCCCAGGGCCATCAAACACTCCACATATGACAAGCCTTTCAATCCCAAAATTATTTTTGTAAACCTCCTTTGAAGCCTCTCCAATGTCAGCCACCCTTTGGTTCATTCTGATGGCTCCAGTGAGAATGATACAGCAGATTAGTATACAAATTAATTATAATGTTAAATTATAGTGTTCATGGTCATAGAGCAGCTGGGCATCGATGGAGTGAATGAATTTCTATCGAATATTGAGAGGCCCGGGTAGAGTGGATGTGGAGAAGATGTTTCCTGTTGTGGGGATTCTAGGACCAGAGGGAACAGCTTCAGAATAGAAGGATGTCGCTTTCGAACAGAGATGAGGAAGAATTTCTTTAGCCAGAGGGTGGTGAAGCTGTGAAATTCATTGACACAGACACCTGTGGAGGCTAAGTCATTGGATATATTTAGACCATAAGACCATAAGACAAAGGAGCAGAAGTCGGCCATTCGGCCCATCCAGTCTGCTCCATCATTTTATCATGAGCTGATCCATTCTCCCATTTAGTCCCACTCCTCCGCCTTCTTACCATAACCTTTGATGCCCTGGCGACTCAAATACCTATCAATCTCTGCCTTAAATACACCCAATGACTTGACCTCCACTGCCACCCATGGCAACTAATTCCATAGATTCACCACCCTCTGGCTAAAAAAATTTCTTTGCATCTCTGTTCTGAATGGGCGCCCTTCAATCCTTAAGTCATGCCCTCTCGTGCTAGACTCCCCCATCATGGGGGAAACAACTTTGCCACATCCACTCTGTCCATGCCTTTCAACATTCGAAATGTTTCTATGAGGTCTCCCCTCATTCTTCTAAACTCCAAGGAATACAGTCCAAGAGTGGATAAACGTTCTTCATATGTTAACCCTCTCATTCCCGGAATCATTCTAATGAATCTTCTCTGAACCCTCTCCAACGTCAGCACATCCTTTCTTAAATAAGGAGACCAAAACTGCCCACAGTACTCCAAGTGAGGTCTCACCAGCGCCTTATAGAGCCTCAGCATCACATCCCTGCTCCTATACTCTATTTCTCTAGAAATGAATGCCAACATTGCATTCGCCTTCTTCACCACCGACTCAACCTGGAGGTTAACCTTAAGGGTATCCCGTACGAGGACTCCCAAGTCCCGTTGCATCTCAGAATTTGAATTCTTTCCCCATTTCAATAACAGTTTGCCCGTTTATTTCTTCTGCCAAAGTGCATAACCATACACTTTCCAACATTGCATTTCATTTGCCACTTCTTTGCCCATTCTTCCAATCTATCCAAGTCTCTCTGCAGACTCTCCGTTTCCTCAGCACTACCGGCCCCTCCACCTATCTTCGTATCGTCAGCAAACTTAGCCACAAAGCCATCTATTCCATAATCCAAATCGTTGATGTACAATGTAAAAAGAAGTGGCCCCAACATGGACCCCTGTGGAACACCACCGGTAACCGGCAGCCAACCAGAATAGGATCCGTTTATTCCCACTCTCTGTTTCCTGCCAATCAGCCAACGGTCTATCCACGTATGTAACTTCCCCGTAATTCCATGGGCTCTTATCTTGTTAAGTAGCCTCATGTGTGGCACCTTGTCAAAGGCTTTCTGAAAATCCAAATATACAACATCCACTGCATCTCCCTTGTCTAGCTTACTTGTAATTTCCTCAAAAAATTGTAATAGGTTTGTCAGGCAGGAATTTCCTTTAAGGAATCCATGCTGAGTTCTGCCTATCTTGTCATATGCCTCCAGGTACTCCGTAACCTCATCCTTGACAATCAACTCCAACAACTTCCCAACCACCGATGTCAAGCTAACAGGTCTATAATTTCCTTTTTGCTTCCTTGCCCCCTTCTTAACTAGCGGAGTGACATTTGCAATCTTCCAGTCCTCCAGATCCATGCCAGAATGTATCAACTTTTGAAAGATCATCGCTAATGCCTCCACAATCTCCACAGCTACTTCCTTCATAACACAAGGGCGCATTCCATCTGGTCCGAGAGATAAATCTACCTTTAGACTATTCAGCTTCCTGAGTACTTTCTCTGTCGTAATTGGGACTGCACACACTTCTCTTCCCTGCCACCCATGAGTGTCCGGTATACTGTTGATGTCTTCCTCAGTGAAGACTGATGCAAAATACTCGTTCAGTTCCTCCGCCATCTCCTTATCTCCCATTACAATTTCTCCAGCATCATTTTCTATCAGTCCTATATCTACCCTCACCTGTCTTTTACTCCTTATATACTTGAAAAAGCTTTTGGTATCCTCTTTGATATTATTTGCTAGCTTCCTTTCATAGTTAATTTTTTCCCTCTTAATGACCTTCTTAGTTTCCTTTATCCTTTTTTTAATACTGAAGTTAATAGATACTCAGTTAGTAAGGACATCAAAGGTGACAGGTAGAAGGCAGAACAATGAAATTGAGAAGAATAACAAATCGACCATGATGGAATGGCAGAGTAGACTCAATGGGAAAATTGGGCTAATTCTGATCCTATATCTTATAGTATTGTGGCAAATGTTACCAGGCAAAGGCGGGAGAATGGGGTTGAGAGGGAAAATAAATCAGCCATGATTGAACTCGCTGGGACAAGTGGCCTAATTCTGCTCCTAAGTCTTTTGGCTGTCTCAGAGTTCAGAGTACTGTAAATTGGCATGAGTGTAGTCAGAGATACCCTTTTACCAAGGAGTAAACTGAATACCAGTAAGTGTATGGGAGCAGCAAGTTTATGCCTACAGGTTTCCTCTGCCATCTGAAGGTAGAGCATTTCTATGAAATGGTTCGTAAGCCGAAATGTCGTAAAGCGAAGAAGCAATTACCATTTATTTATATAGGAAAATTTTGTGAGCGTTTGCAGACCCAAAAATAACCTACCAAGTCATGCCAAATAACACACAAAACCAAAAATAACAGTAACTATAGTAAAAACAGGAATAATATGATAAATACACTGCCTATATAAAGTAGAAATACTTTTCCACAATCATTGTCGGCACTGTTCTCCAAAGCAAAAATCTCACGCAAGCGCTCTCGGCAGAAAATCTCACGCAAGCACTGTTGGCAAAAACACTCTCTCCAGTAACCTTTAAGCTATGAAGCTGCCAAATCATACCAAATAACACATAAAAATACACAGCCGATATAAAGTAGAAATAATGTATGTACAGTGTAGTATCACTTACCGGACTTGGGGAAAGCGCAGAGCACACTGATGATGGTGTGTTAGACTTGTCGGAGTTTGGGTGGTGCAGTGGCTCCCACCCTCCAGCTGCTGACCGATACATTGCTGCGAAGCACGCAGGGGTCCAGCGGTAGCCGGAAGGCACACAGCACACCTTTAAGAAAAAAGCCGAAATAAACATGCTAATTAATTACGTGTCGGGCGGCACCTAATTAATTAGCATGTTTATTTTGGCTTTTTTCTTAAAGATGTGCTGGGTGCCTCCCGGCTACTGCTGCATTCTCCTCAAATCGGTATCTGCCCGTGGCCTGAGGGTTGCGGTGATGGGACACCGGAGTGTCATCTCATCGTCGTCTGTTTCCATTAGAGCAGGCGGCTCATCTTCTTTTATGATTGCCCGCCTCGATGTCGAAGGTCGAGGTTCGTCGCCTGCTGTGGCTGATGTGGAAGGCTTGCTTGACTGCGAGCCTCGTGCATTTTTCTATCATACAGTTCTTTGTAAGCACTCAAACCATCTTGCAAATATCCCCTAAACCTACGTACCCTTTCAAAATTAAAATTGTACTTCATCATTGCAGCGAAAATCTCATGCAGTTGCTTCACGTTCTTTTCGCTACTGCATTCGGTTTCGATTGTTATCCTTTCCTCTTCCAATTGCATCAGCTCTTCATCAATCAGTTCTTGGTCATGGGATGCCAAAACCTCTTCAACATCATCTTCGTCAGCTTCCACAAGCCAAACTCACGTTGTCCTTACTTCGTTCACCATGATCAAAACGCTTAATTATGTCTAGTTTTACGCTAAGTGTAACACCCTTATGAGCTCTTTCAGGCTTTTCCAATACCTCAGAACTCATCTTGCAAACGACTGCTCACAATGCTGTTCCGAATCCGGGGGATAACGGCTGCTCAGGGCGTGCGCTGCCTTTTATCGTGCGCTGATTTTTTTTGTAACAGTGAAAACACCTTCTGTTAGCGAAAACAGGGCACTAATGTAGGTCTTTCGTAACAGTGAGGTTTTGTGAAGCGAACGTTCGAAAAGCGGGGAACACCTGTACTCCTTGTCACTCCCTCTCGGCTTAAACAAAGATGAAGAACTCTAGAAAGCCTTATGCAGTCACAGGAAGTATTGATAGAAATCAACCAGCAAATTAACTGCAATTAGTTGATGTTTCCCTTAAGCATCATTGCTAAGGCAACGTTGTTTCTGTTGCAGAAAAATGTTCTCTGGTTTGGCATTGGTGCCCAGACAACAGGCGCAATGGAAATGAATTTTGCAGTTAATGAGCCTAATGTTTTTTTAATGAAGACGAACTTGATTATATGGTGCCAAATTTCTAACCACACTTTTTCTGATCATGGCTCCCTCAGGAAACAGGTTGATTAGTGTGCAACGGCAGCATTTCTTCTGCAATGCAGTGGTTTGGACTGTGTGTGTGTGTGTGTGTGTGTGTGTGTGTGTGTGTGTACATATATAGTACCATTTTAATAGATTAATGTGGTGAATCAAATCTGCTTTATCCTTTACGTAGTACCAGAACATGCCACAACTTTAGAAACCAGTTTATCTACTGGACAGAGCTCTCAATTTGCACACTTTAGATTTGTTGTTCAATATCCACTGTGATTTGTTTGCAGAACATGTGCTTCTTGAATGGCAGCCACCTTTTGCCAAGTTTGATGGGCTTAATCCTCTCAGCTAACAACTGCTAATGCTGCATGAGTTGCCACAGGCTAGATGCCCAGTTAGCCAAAGGGGACTTGCAATGTGATGATTCGATGAAAAGTTGGTATGTTAGAGATCCTACTTCACAGAGTCATAGTGCTGTACAGTGTAGAAATAGGCCCTTTGGTACACCTCATCCATGCCGACCAAGGTGCCCAACCAAGCTGTGGTGCAGTTCACAGTTTTAATGCATGCTATGTTTTCATAACCATCCCAAAATAAACTGACACTTCCATATTGTCCATTAGTAATCTGAATCATATTCAGATGCTCCAAAAATTTGACATGTTTGTGTATTATTGCCACTGATCCATGCAGAGCAGTCTCAATGGGCTGAATGGTCTAACTTTGCTCCTTTGTCTTATGGTGTTACGCAGGAGTTAAGTCAGTGTGTCGTGTTGTACTGCAACTTTGCAACATGTGTCACCTGAAAGATGCTGGAAATATGGTTTGGAGGAACTGGCAGGGGCGAATAGCCAACTTGAAAGAGAAAAGTTCAATGTTCAAAGTACATTTGTTATCAAAGTATGTATACATTATATAAGCTCGAGTCTCCTAAAAGGCAACCACGAAACAAAGAAACCCAAAAGAACCCAAAAGACTGTCACACACAATGTGCAGAAAAAAAATCATGCAAACAATAAATGCAAGCAAATAGCATTCTGAACTGAAGTCCACAGAGGGCCCGTCCCCAGACCTTTTGTTCAGTGAGCTGAGCCAGCCCATTCCTTGCCTGGGGCCCCGGCATTATGACCTTTTCAATCTGGCCTGGCTCCTAAATCGTCATCCAAATGATAAGCTCAGTTACTTTGGTATGCTCTGACTCTGGGGCCTGGACTCTACTGCCATGTTTCGGCCTGTACCCAAACTTTCTGATTCGGCCCGGCACTAAATCATCGTCCAAACACTGGGTTCAGTCAACGTCAGGAGAAGTTGAGAATGTGTGAGTAGGACTCCCTGCTAATTGTTAAAACAACCTGTTCACCATTTGAAGTTCTCTTGGTGTTATCCTAACCTTAATGGCCACCTTTGTATGTTGCAGCATAGATGTCTGCGTGGAGCCTGAGTAAGCAAACACCAAGTGTCATGATGTACTGATGTTCTGCCTGTCCCTGCTGTTGGAAAGGAAGGCTCCAGCCTCACTGCCTTCGACTGCTCCATTTAGATGGACCACGCTGCACTATTTGGTTCTGCAGAAAAATGCTTTTGATCACAAGTCAAAAACAAGTGTGACCACTTGTGGGAAATGGAGACAGTGAATCCTTTTGGATGGGTGGTATGGTAGCATAGTGGTTAGCATATCGTTATATAGCGCTAGCAATCACTGTTTGGGTTTCATTCCCTACATCTACCTACGTTCTCCCCGTGACTGCATGGGTTTCCTCTGGGTGCCCCGGTTTCCTCCCACACTCTAAAGACGTATGGATTAGGTTTAGTGAGTTACAGGCATGCAATGTTGACACCGGAACGTAGCAATACTTGTGGGCCACTCAGCACAATCCTCACTGATCTGATTTGACATAAACAATGTATTTCACTGTATGTTTTGATGCTTCGATGTACATGTGATAAAAATAGCTAATCTTTAATCTTTAATCCAAGTAGTCAGTCAAAGTAATTTGGTGGGAATCCTCCTGATCACAACTCTCAAACAAATACTAAGACATTGCTTGTCTGATGTTGAGAAGGATGCTTCCTGTCAGTTCCCTTATGCGCAGCCAAAGGCTTGCTCTCACTGCATGCTACCCTTGAGATGGCTGCCGTGTGGATGAAATGTCATCTATCTTCTTGTTGACCATTCCTTTGCCAAGAAGGCCTTTGTCAAGGTTCATCTAGAGTTGGTACACAAAATAAGTTACACACAGTTGACTGTACTCTTTTCCATAGATGCTGCCTGGCCTACTGAGTTCCTCCAGCATTTTGTGTGTGTTGCTTGGATTTCCAGCATCTGCAGATTTTCTCTTGTTTGTGACATAAAATAAGTTTCTGTGTGTTCCATAAACCCCATTTTGAGGCAAATAATGGCTGCTGTAATAAGATTACTAACTCAGTGAAAGGTACAATTTGCCTCCAGTTTGTGGGTCTTCCTGTGACCGAATGAAAATGCTGCACAAGGTGTAAGATCATATAATAAGGGACACGTTGATGTTGGTGCATCCACTTGCAAAGGGTCTGTAAGGGAATACCGCTGTGTAGGGAAATCTTGAACTGGACATTGATAAACTGGGATCCGTGTAAACTTGGACACACCTGAAACTTTTCATTGAAGATGTATGTAGCAATGAAACGTCACTGACACATTGACATAGTGAAAATATTGGAGGTATGTTTGCTCTAGGGTTAGTGCAATGACCCATATTGTATAATAGTGTGTTTTGTGAATAGTATATTCTTCGAGGGAAAAACAAATTGTGTCAAGTATGTGTGTTGAAAAACTTGGCCAGGCCTTGAAGTTTGGAGCGGACCTAATAAGGTGCAGTGGATTGCCCAGAATTAAAGGCATTTGACTCACCAGTGAATTAAGACCTGGAAACTTCACCATTGGTTCTTATATCCTCAGTGGCAGAGATAAGGCCTCTTGCATTGGGAGTGAAGATGAGATCGGGCTGAGGGGTAAGAGCAATGCCAACAACCCTTGTTCCATCTGACGGCCTTAGTTAATGTCTGCTGTCTTTCGGAAATGAGAAGTATCTGTTCCCATTTCCTATATCACGCAGCAGTTTTTCTTGGCAACCACCACCTGAAGAACTTCTGCCATGTAAGAGATAGGCTTTATCTTCTTGTGCATTTTGGAGTTGTAGTATGTGGTGCCCAGGCTAGGAATTCACAGTACACATTATTATTGCTAATGATAGAGATCTAGAAGATTATAAGGGTAGCAGGAAGGAGTTTAAGAATGAAATTAGGAGATCCAGAAGGGGCAGTGAGAAGGCCTTGGCAAGCAAGGTTAAGGAAAACCCCAAGGCATTCTACAAGTTTGTGAAGAGCAAGAGGATAAGATGTGAGAGAATAGGACCAATCAAGTGTGACAGTGGAAAAGTGTGTATGGAACCGGAGGAGATGGCAGAGATACTTAATGAATACTTTGCTTCAGTATTGACTTCACAAAAGGACCTTGGCAATTGTAGGGATGAGTTACAGTGGTTTGAAAAGCTTGAGCATATAGACATTAAGAAAGAGGATGTGCTGGAGCTTTTGGAAAGCATCAAGTTGGATAAGTCACCGGGACCGGATGAGATATACTCCAGGTTACTGTGGGAGGCGAGGGAAGAGATTGCTGAGCCTCTGGCAATGATCTTTGCATCATCAATGGGGATGAGAGAGGTTCCAGAGAATTGCAGGATTCCAGATGTTGTTCCCTTATTCAAGAAAGGGAGTAGAGATAGCCCTGGAAATTATAGACGAGTGAGTCTTATTTAAGTGGTTGGTAAGTTGATGTAGAAGATCCTGAGAGACAGGATATATGAATATTTGGAGAGGCATAATATGATTAGGATAAGTCAGCATGGGTTTGTCAAAGGCAGGTTGATCTTTACAAACCTGATTGAATTTTTTGAGGATGTGACTAAACACGTTGATGAAAGTAGAGCAGTAGATGTAGTGTATATGGATTTCAGCAAGGGATTTGATAAGGTACCCCATGCAAGGCTTATTGAGAAAGTAATGAGGCGTGGGATCCAAGGGGACATTGCTTTGTGGATCCAGATTTGGCTTGCCCACAGAAGGCAAAGTGTGGTTGTAGACGGGTCATGTTCTGCATGGAAGCCGGTGACCAGTGGTGTGCCTCAGTGATCCGTTCTGGGATCCCTACTCTTTCTGAATTTTATAAATGACCTGGATGAGGAAGTGGAGGGATGGGTTAGTAAATTTGCTGATGACGCAAAGGTTGGGGGTGTTGTGGATAGTGTGGAGGGCTGTCAGATGTTACAGCGGGACATTGATAGGATGCAAAACTGGACTGAGAAGCGACAGATGGAGTTCAACCCAGATAAGTGTGAGGTGGTTCATGTTGGTAGATCAAATATGATGGCAGAATATAGTATTAATGGTAAGACTGTTGGCAGTGTGGAGGATCAGAGGGATCTTGGAGTCCGAGTCCATAGGACACTCAAAGCTGCTGCACAGGTTGATCCTGTGGTTAAGAAGGCATACGGTGTTTTGGCCTTCATCAACCTTGGGATTGAGTTCAAGAGCCGTGAGGTAATGTTACAGCTATTTTCGGACCCTGGTCAGACCCCACTTGGAGTACTGTGCTTAGTTCTGGCAACCTCGTTACAGGAAGGATGTGGAAACTATAGAAAGGGTGCAGAGGAGATTTACAAGGATGTTGCCTGGATTGGGGAGCATGCCTTATGAGAATAGGTTGAGTGAAATTGGCTTGTTCTCCTTGGAGCGCATTGGATGAGACGTGACCTGATAGACGTGCCTAACATGATGAGAGGCATTGATCGTGTAGATAGTCAGAGGCTTTTCCTCAGAGCTGGAATGGCTAACATGAGAGGGCACAGTTTTAAGGTGCTTGGAAGTAGGTACAGAGGAGATGTCAGCAGTAAGTTTTTTACACAGACAGTGGTGAGTGCGTGGAATGGGCTTCTGGCAACGGTGGTGGAGGCGGATACAATAGGGTCTTTTAAGATACTCCTGGATAGGTACATGGAGCTTGGAAAAATAGAGAGCTATGGGTAATCCGAGGTAATTTCTAAGGTACGTACATGTTTGTCATAGCATTGTGAGCCGAAGGAATGTATTGTGCTGTAGATTTTCTATGTTTTTTTATGTTTCTATTGCTTATTGTGTGCACAAATTTTACAGAACTGTTGGCCTTATTTTACCATTCTCCACGTGTTTCCTAGCCCAATAAATATGAAGGAATCAAGGCCATTCTGCTTAGAAATTGTGAAAAATTGAAATAAATAACTGGGTTGTTGTTGTTCCTCTCCACACCTTGTGGTGCATTGGGCGGCAATTGCTGTTTCTTCAGCATTTGTCTGTTTTTTACGAGGCCGAGTTGCTAGCTCAACACCACCCAGCATGAGTGGAAAGTGTACAAGGAGCTGGCTAGATTCGGACCCGGGACTACTCACCTCGAAGTTTGGCGTGAATGCCACTACATCACCGGCTGGCTAAATAACTGGGAATTGCTGATAAATTTGACACATGTTCTGAAGGGCAAGTGAGAGTTTCTCACTCTTTTTTCTCCCCTCAGGTCGGTCCTGATCACTCTGACAAGTGTCGTTGTGGTTGTCATCACCACTGACTGGATCAGCTGGGACAAGTTGAACCGAGGATTTCTGCCAAGTGATGAGGTCTCCCGCGCATTTTTGGCCTCATTTATCCTTGTTTTTGACCTCCTCATCATCATGCAGGTACTGACAAATTTTTTGTTAACCCTTTAAAAGTTCGAGTTCGTTTTCTGCAGATGGCTTAATGGTCAACTAAAGTGAAAGTTCTAAAATTAGACCATTAAGTTAGACTGCATTATTGTATTGTGCTGATGAGATTACCATCTATGTAAATGAATAGTTCTCTGAGACATTATTCTGTTGCCTCATTTTTATCAGTGTCTGAAAACTTAGGAATTTGGTCTGTAGTTTATGAAGAAGGTACAGGAGAAAGATATTTTCACATTTTCTTAAAAATATCAAGAATTTTAATGCTACTGCATGGATTTAAAAGGAGATTTGTTGCTGAATTTTAATGATCCACTGCTTATATTGACCACTATTCAAAATTGCTAAACATAGATGTTATTTTTAAAGATATATGGACTAAAAATTTGTAATGAAATTTTATAAAATAATCCTCAAATGGGTATTAATTATATTCATCAACATTGCAAAATTATTGGTGACAATATTATTTATAAAACTTACAGATTTCTATTGTAAAACTCAGAATTGTGTATTGAGTTTTCGTATAACACATTGGTTCTACTGTGATCAGAGAGGTGATTACCTAAATACTCATTCATGATCAGTAACTCTAAATCGACAAACTGTAGCAACTGTATATTCTACTAAAATTCAATTCCATTGAGGTGGGTAAAATGAACTTCAGAGACAATATATTGCAACTTTTGTATCAATAACCATGAATGAACTTATGGGTGGATATATTTTAGAAAATAATTTCCAGTTATTATTTTGTAAGTGAGATCGTGTTGGTGATGAGGGATATCCTTTGAATACCCAAGGGTCACTGGTATTCTCAGTGTTGATAAATGATGGGTCTTTTTGGGAGTAGCAGAGCATGAGCTATCAATTGACTATAAACCTTGAAGTATAAAGATTATCATAACCCAAGCTCTGGATTCCTCCCTGAACATCTTCGGCTCTTCTTCCTGAAGATACTTTCTACAATCTGCCTCTTTGACCAAGCTTTGGATGTCTTCCTATCTTTACATAACCATGAACCTTCATGGGACGTTGAACTGCAGTAAGGAACTATATAAAATTAAGTTTCTATAGTTAACTTGTATCCAAAAACTGGCAGAGTAACAGTTCAGATACAAATTCACTAGCACATATGGTTTACAAAACCTTGAAACTGGTTGAAAACAACTGCAAATGTTGGAAAGCTAAAATAAACACAAAAGCTGCTGGAAATACCTAAGACTGATGAGGTTCTGATGAATGATCTTTGATCTGAAACATTGCTTCTCTTCCCACACACAAGCCCCTATCTGCTCAATGTTTTTACTTAAGACTGCAGTTCATGTGTAGACAAAACTTTTTTTAACATTAAGCTATAAAGACCGCATGACAGTACTGTGAATACAAGGAATGCAAGTGGTGGTGGTGGGGCGGGGGGGAGAGATTTCCTAGTTTCTTGGTCAATATTTGTTTATTTATTTACTAACATACAGTATGGAATAGGCCCTTCTGTCCCCTTGAGCTGCACCACTCAGCAATCTCCCACTTTAATCCTAGCCTAATCACAGGGCAATTTACAATGACCAACTAACCTACCAACCAGTATGTCTTTGGACTCTGAAAGGAAACTGGAGGAAACTTTGTAAGGCACCCGGAAAAAATCCAAGCAGTCACGGAGAGAACGTACAAACTCCTTACAGACAGTTGCAGGAATTGAACCCGGGTCATTGGTACTGTAAAGCAATGTGCTAACCACTACGCTACTGTGCTGCCCCACAATATCTTAGATTGTATCAATGAGCTTCAAACTAATAAATGGGTCTTGCTTTTTCATTTGACTGCATATGAAGTCTTAGTTTGCATAGGTTTACTCCTGTAATTGTCTACTATAATAGCAGCTGCACATCAGAAACAATGAATCAGTTGTAAATTGCTTTTGAACATCCCTTCTATGTAAATGTGAGTTAATTCTTTTAAAGTCCCAGAGATTGTCTTTACGACATTAGCCATGAATTACAAGTTAAATTAATCAAAATCCCCATCTTTGCACATAAAATGTTTAACCTGTGTGACAAAGATCTCCCTCTTTATATTTATATTTCACGTTCCTTCCACTACTCTTTCTTCTGCATTTCAGCAGATCTCATTGATTCCACTATAACTTCCCACTCATAAACTGAGATGGTGCTCCGTTTTGCCACCACAGATATGCACACAATGTAAAGAGTTAAGACTTGCCATCACAAACTCAATAATATCTGGTTAGGTGCTACCCACCTTTCCTCATTCTGTTATCCATACAAGTATCATGAGAAGATAACTTTTCTTTCTAAAATACATCGGAGTTGGACTATTATTAGAACAAACCATTGATATCAATGTTACAGCTATCTGATATTTAGAAAATTTACCAACTCTGATAAATTTTACAGATTCACCTAGATTTGTAGGACTATATTTGCAACCTTTTTTAAAACACTGTGAAATGTTGTTGAAAATATTAAAACACAGGAAGTTTTCCCTTCCCCAGATGTCCCAAAACACAGTAGAGCAAGAATATGTGTCAAGAATTCAAGGCAAGACTTACTTTTCACCAGCCTGAAGACTAATCTGTTTAAATTTATTTTACTTGTTTTCCCTCATGCATCACTGAGTGGATGTCCATGGTCTTCTGTAGCCGTAGCTCATCTACTTCAAGGTTCAATGTGTTGTGCATTCAGAGATGCTCTTCTGCACACCACCATTGTAATGCATGGTTATTTGAGTTACTGTCACCTTCCTGTCACTTTGGACCAGTCTGCCCATTCTCCTCTGACCTATCTCATTAACAAGGTTTTTTCACCCACAGAACGGCTGCTCATTGGATTTTTTTTTTCTTTTTTTGCACCACTCTCTCTAAACTTTACAGTGGGGATTCCCAACCTGTGGTCCATGGACCCCTCGGCTAATAGTAGGGGTCCATGGTGTCAAAAGAGACTACTGTTTGTGAAGATCCCAGGAGATCAGCAGTTTCTGAGTTAATTAAACTGCCACACCCGGCACCCACAATTACTCCACAGTCAAAGTCACTTAAGTCACATTTATTCCCCATTCTGATGTTTGGTCTGAACAGCAACTGAACCTCTTGACCATGTCTGCATGCTTTTATGTATTGAGTTACTACCATGTTACTGGCTTATTAGATTTTTGCATTAACAAACAGGTGTACAGGTGTATAGGTGTACAGCTATACAAGTGTATGGGTGTATAGGTGTACAAGTGTATGGGTGTATAGATGTATAGGTGTATCAGTGTATCGGTGTAAAACTATGTTGGTGTACAAGTGTGTGGGTGTAAAAGTGGCCAGTGAGTGTTTTAGGGAATGCTGAGCATTAGAGCTTCAGCTTTGAACTATACATGTTCTGTGATTAACCAGAGCAATAACTTAATGATACGGATTATAATAGGTTTGGATGTTAACTGGTGTCATAGTGCTGGTCCATAGCCTTCTCTTGTGCCAAGATGAGGCCACCCTCAGGGTGCAAGATCAGCACCTTGTATTCCATCTGGGTAGCCTCCAACCTGCATGAATATCGATCTCTCCTTCCACTGAACAAATTCCCCCCCTGCTCCACCTTCTTCCATTCCCTACTCTGGCCTCTTTCCTCTTCTCACCTGCCTATCACCACCCATGGGTCTCCTCCTCCTTCCCCTTCTCCTATTGTCCACTCTCCTATCAGATTTCTTCTTCTCCAGCCCTTTATCTCTCCTACCCACCCGGCTTCACCTATCACCTTCTAGCGATTTTCCTTCCCCTCCCCCCCACACCTTAGTCTGGCGTCTTCCCCTTCCTTTCCAGTTATTTCCATACTGTAGATTCTGCCTGTCCTGCTGAGTTCATCCAGTAGTTTGTGTGTTGCTTTGGAGTCATCATGTTCAAACAAATTTGATATTCTAAAGCAATGGTCCACTTATCACAGTACAGCTGGAGGCATGATAATAAGGCTATCTCAAAAGGGTAAAAGTTACCTTTAAGTTTCAACCTGTAAGGTATAAAGGGATGAAGGTTCACATCCAGAATTCACCATGCATTTACAAATTCATTTTTGAATATTTTTGAATTTGTTCATGGGATGTGGATTTTTCAGGCAGTGCAGGACATGTTGGCCATTCCAGGGGACAGTTAAAAGATAACCCTTTTGTGGACTGAGAATTACAAATAGTCCAGATCAGATAAAAAAAAATGGAAGATTTCCTTTCTTCAGAGACATTGGACAATGTGGAGGGCTTTTTTAAATGTCCAGCAGTTTTATGACCAGAAAATCCTTATTAGCTCTCTTTTTCAGTTCTTTCATTTCATGAATTTAAGTCCGCCAACCGCCAAGCTTGGGTTCAACCATGTGTCTCGATTATCCAAGCCTCTGGATACCGCTCTAGTAATTTCGAAACTAAGCCATCAAATCACTTTAGTTTTTACAAAGTAAAACAAAGGATTACGGAGTATTAAACAGAAAGGCTTACATGTAATTAGCTCCTTTCATGTCCCCTTCAGGACATTCCAAAGCAGTTTACAATCTATGAAGTGCTTTTGAAGTATAATCTTTGGCGGGATATAATAAATGTAGCAGGGAATTTGTGCAAGCTGGCAGGCACAAGGATGACTGAATAACCTTACTGAAACATTCACTTACAGTCAATGGCATTAACACGCTACAAGTGGTGGCAAACTCAACAGTCTGCTTCATGGACTTCCACCAAACTAGATTTCAGAAGTGAAGTAGAGATTAGGTTACTAGTTCACCTTCATCTCCAGCAGCTTCAAATTAGATCATATTAATTTTGGAGAGACTTTATCAAGTGTCTTCTGGTAGTCTATGTAAATAAATCTCATTAACATTAACCGTATGCTGCTTTAGTTAACTTAACTCTTTGCAAAGTTCAATTCAGAAATGGTCCACACCTTACCCATTACAAGACTCATGTAATTATCATCATCATCATGCTGTGTTGTGTGACATGGACGATCATGGTCTATGACCATGATGGTTCTTGGCAAATTTTTCTACAGAAGTAATTTGCTATTACCTTCTTCTGGGCAGTGTCTTACAAAAACGGTGACCTCAGCCATCTTCAGAGATTGTCTGCCTGGCATCAGGAGTCACATTCCAGGATTTGTGATATGCAGCAGCTGTGTACACGACCGTCTATTACCTGCTCCCACGGCTTCATGTGATTGATTGGGGGTGGGTGGGGGTTGGTGGGGGGAGCTAAGCAGGTGCTACAGCTTGCTTAAGGGTGACCTGCAGGCTAGCAGAGGGAAGGGGCACCTTACACTTCCTTTTGAAGAGACATTTCTCCACCCTGCCACCTGAAAACTCGTGTACCTGATATGTTCCACGACCACTAGACTAAGTGTGTAAATGTAGGCGGGGACTATGTTGAAAAATAAATGTACTAGGTATTCTAAAATTGACTCATTCTACCTTAGGCCAACAAACTTATCAATCACCCCTCGTATTTTCACCTCTTGCCAATTTGTTGAATGTGATTAAAGTTGGAGGTGTATAGGGACCTGACATCCATCATAAAAATGAGATGATGGGGGCCAGGGAACTTGAAATCCTTGAAAAGATCAAGAGCATGTGAAGCGTCATGGATGTTGGTCGGGAGGGACTGAACTTTATTACAGTAGATATGATAGTTGTTGAGGCAGCTCACCCTGTTCTTCCTGAGCACTGGTACGATTGTTGCCCTGTTGAAGCAGGTAGGATCCTTCGACTTCAGCAGTAAGCAATTAAAGATGTCCTTGAACACTCCCACCAGTTGGTTAGCACAGGTTTTCAGAACCCTATCAGGTACACTATCACTCTCAAAGTGTACATAAAAGACATTGAGTTCTTCTGGAAGTGAAGCATCACCGCCAGTTAGTATTCACTTTGAAGGAAGTAATGGTCTGCAGATCTTGCCAGAGCTGATGTGCATCCAATTCCAGCGGCCCAATCAGCGGCGGGAGCAGCACTGAGAGGAATATATAAAAGTACTGAAGAGACAAGTGGAGTGGCCATTGTTCGGAGTCCCTAATGTCCTTTGGTACAACAATCTTGCTCTGACGTCTTCAGTTTTATTTTCTAGAGTTGGAAGTGGAAGTCTGAACTCTCTGTATTTCTGTCATACTTGTAGACTGGTGTGACGTCCCTGCTTCTGATTTCTTACTTGCGACCCGAGTCTGCGGTCTGAGGTTAGTCGATATTGAGTATCGATAGATAGTTAAACATCTTAAAGCAATGGTGCAAAGCAATGAAGTATCCATGGCTGTGACTGTGGAGTCTCATCAGAGCTGCACGCAAATAAGTTGCCACTTAATGGCACAACCTTACCAGAAGTAAGATAATTCCCCCCTGCCGGGAGAATTGGTGGAAGCAGATATCAGACATCCCACCCTGCAAGAACTCATTTCAGGGAGGTATCAACCCCGCCCCTGCAACCCCATATCCGCGCCCCCCCCCACCCCCCCCACCCCCCCCCCCGTCGACCTCCAAGGGTGTACGTAATACTTTGTTTAGTGATTTTGTCTAATCTGTAAACCAAGTTGGGTATATGCAGGCAACACACATCAAAGTTGCTGGTGAACGCAGCGGGCCAGGCAGCATCTCTAGGAAGAGGTACAGTCGACGTTTCGGGCTGAGACCCTTCGTCAGGACTAACTGAAGGAAGAGTTAGTAAGAGATTTGAAAGTGGGAGGAGGAGGGGGAGATCCAAAATGATAGGAGAAGACAGGAGGGGGAGGGATAGAGCCAAGAGCTGGACAGGTGATTGGCAAAGGGGATATGAGAGGATCATGGGACAGGATGCCCGGGGAGAAAGACAAAGGGGGGGAACCCAAAGGATGGGCAAGGGGTATAGTCAGAGGGACAGAGGGAGAAAAAGGAGAGTGAGAGAAAGAATGTGTGTATAAAAATAAATAACGGATGGGGTACGAGGGGGAGGTGGGGCATTAGCAGAAGTTAGAGAAGTCAATGTTCATGCCATCAGGTTGGAGGCTACCCAGACGGAATATAAGGTGTTGTTTCTCCAACCTGAGTGTGGTTTCATCTTTACAGTAGAGGAGGCCGTGGATAGACATGTGGGAATGGGATGTGGAATTAAAATGTGTGGCCACTGGGAGGTCCAGCTTTCTCTGGTGGACAGAGCGTAGGTGTTCAGCAAAGTGGTCTCCCAGTCTGTGTCGGGTCTCACCAATATATAGAAGGCCACATCGGGAGCACCGGACGCAGTATATCACCCCAGCCGACTCACAGGTGAAGTGTCGCCTCACCTGGAAGGATTGTCTGGGGCCCTGAATAGTGGTAAGGGAGGAAGTGTAAGGGCATGTGTAGCACTTGTTCCGCTTACAAGGATAAGTGCCAGGTGGGAGATCAGTGGGGAGAGATGGGGGGACAAATGGACAAGGAAGTCACGTAGGGAGCGATCCCTGCGGAAAGTGGGGGGGGGGGGAGGGAAAGTTATGCTTAGTGGTGGGATCCCGTTGGAGGTGGCGGAAGTTACGGAGAATAATATGTTGGACCCGGAGGCTGGTGGGTGGTAGGTGAGGACCAGGGGAACCCTATTCCTAGTGGGGTGACGGAAGGATGGAGTGAGAGCAGATGTGCGTGAAAAGGGGGAGATGCGTTTGAGAGCAGAGTTGATGGTGGAAGAAGGGAAGCCCCTTTCTTTGAAAAAGGAGGACATCTCCGTCGTCCTGGAATGAAAAGCCTCATCCTGAGAACAGATGCGGCAGAGACGGAGGAATTGCGAGAAGGGGATGGCATTTTTGCAAGAGACAGGGTGAGAAGAGGAATAGTCCAGATAGCTGTGAGAGTCAGTAGGCTTATAGTAGACATCAGTGGATAAGCTGTCACCAGAGATAGAGACAGAAAGATCTAGAAAGGGGAGGGACCAGGTAAACTTGAGGGCAGGAAGCAGCGCCAATGCAGTCGTCGATGCAGCGAAGGAAAAGTGGGGGACAGATACCAAAATAGGTTTGGAACAAAGATTGTAACACAAAGCCAACAAAAAGGCAGGCATAGCTAGGACCCATACGGGTGCCCATAGCTACACCTTTAGTCTGGAGGAAGTGGGAGGAGCCAAAGGAGAAATTACTAAGAGTAAGGACTAATTCCGCTAGATGGAGCAGAGTGGTGGTAGAGGGGAACTGATTAGGTCTGGAATCCAAACAGAAGCGCAGAGCTTTGAGACCTTCCTGATGGGGGATGGAAGTATATAGGGACTGTACATCCATGGTGAAAATAAAGTGGTGGGGGCCAGGGAACTTAAAATTATCGAAAAGTTTAAGAGCATGAGAAGTGTCACGAATATAGGTCAGAAGGGATTGAACAAGGGGGGATAAAACCGTGTCGAGGTATGCAGAAATGAGTTCGGTGGGGCAGGAGCAAGCTGAGACAATAGGTCTGCCAGGACAGGCAGGTTTGTGGATCTTGGGTAGGAGGTAGAAACGGGAAGTGCGAGGTGTGGGAACGATAAGGTTGATAGCAGTAGATGGGAGATCCCCTGAGCGGATAAAGTCGGTGATGGTGTGGGAGACAATGCCTGGTGCTCCTTAGTGGGGTCACGATTGAGGGGTAAATAAGATTATAACATATCTTTTATATTTTACACCATGGGCAATAGAAAAGTCACTGTTGCAAACAGTGCAGTGAGCAAAGCTGTCATTATTTTTGAGGTCAACTGTAAAGCCCACCCACATAGAAAACTGATAGGTCTACTTAGCATGAAGAGAGACCAATCAGGATGCTTGCTCTCCCTCTCCCTCTCAAAATAATCAACTTCCTAGATATTGTATATAATTTCCGGGCATCAGCGAACCGCTATCGATATGCGGGAGACTCCCGGAACTTCCGGGAGAGGTGGGATGTCTGAGATATGAAAGTGATGCTTAAGAGGCATTTAGAAAGGTGCATGACCAATCAGGGTACAGAGCGATATAGACAATGAGCAGATAGATGTGCAGTTCAAATTGGCATCATGGTCTGCAGTAAGTACCTGTTGCTTTACCATTTTCCACACGTCCTAATGCCTCATTCCCATCAGGTGAAGCCTCTTGCTGAACTGCTTAACACACTTCATATCTAACAGGGTTAGCATGGAGCTGGTGGGATGATGGTGCCTGCTTCTGTTCAGTGTGACCCTGTAAAGCAGAGAATGCTAAATAATATCATACAGTTTAAACAAAAATGACTGTGGTTTGGTAATTGAGATCTTTTCCCTGTGAGATGTGGTGATAAATTAAACATCTTAAGTGCTGAACATTAAAAAGGAACAGGTAATAAAGGAACACGATGTGTGCAGAAATTTTACGTAGGTGGAAACAATTTTGCATGCTTGAATGATCTACCCATTTCTGCAAAGCCAAGCACATCGAAGAAAGGCTCCGTATCCCAAAGAGGCGATTACATTTTCTCCCCTTCTGACACGATCAGCAACCATTTTGCAGTTCTTTTCTGTCATATAACATAAACATAAATTTGATAGGAAACTGACCTGGAGCTGACAAAGCAATAAATGGAAAACAGATTTCCAGACCTGGAAATGAATCAAGAGTCTGATACAAAGAAAGTTATTATCAGATCAGTTGAGTATGTGGGAGAAGGGATTGATGCTCCTGGTGCCCTTGTGGTTCCCCTGAAGCTCACATTCAACAGAATGCCAAAGACTTCAGAGACGAACATCAAAAATCACCTTGTGAGGAGCTTGGTAGTCAACGGTCATTGTTTTCAGTAGGGCTGAGGAGGCCTTCTTCCAGTTCTATGGGGGAATTTTTTTACTATGGAGACAGTTTCATTTCAGCTATCAAACAGACCTGGCAGAATAAATCTCTGATCCCATGAACAAGGGATCCTGTAAATCCCTGATCCTATGACAAGGGGATTCTGGGTGATAGGTGACCCACGTACAGATGCCTGAAGAAGAATGTACAATATTTGTAGGAATTTACATTACACACACGCACGCATGCACGCACGCTCACACACACTCACATACACACGCACACACAAGCACACACACAAAATCTGACTGCGCACAGGCATGTATATCAACATATGATCTGACCCCATCCATTTCCTTAGCCCACCTCTGATTCCCTCTGACTGTCAGTCCTTCCCTCCCTTAGTCTCTCCCACTATCTTGTCCACCTCCATTTCAACTCACTGCCTTTCGCATACCAGCTTTCTTCAAGGTTTCTTCCCTCATCCTATCCCAATCAACCCTGCTTGCCCTTCACCAGTCCACAGCTACTTTGGCCACCTTCCCTCTCCAAAGGTACAGGTAGAATGAAACTGCAGCTCACCCTTTTCAGGAACGTTCCCCAAAGACCCTTAATCCCGCAAACATGAGGAATTCTGCAGATGCTGGAAATTCAAGCAACACACATCAAAGTTGCTGGTGAACGCAGCAGGTCAGGCAAAATCTCTAGGAAGAGGTACAGTCGATGTTTCAGGCCGAGACCCTTCGTGAGGACTAACTGAAGAAACAGCTAGTAAGAGATTTGAAAGTGGGAGGGGGAGGGGGAGATCCAAAATGATAGGAGAAGACAGGAGGGGGAGGGATGGAGCCAAGAGCTGGACAGGTGATTGGCAAAAGGGGATACGAGAGGATCATGGGACAGGAGGCCCAGGGAGAAGGAAAGGGGGAGGGGGGGGAAAACCCAGAGAATGGGCAAGGGGTATAGTCAGAGGGACAGAGGGAGAAAAAGGAGAGTGAGAGGAAGAATCTGTGTATATAAATAACGGATGGGGTACGAAGGGGAGGTGGGGCATTAATGGAAGTTATAGAAGTCAATGTTCATGCCATCAGGTTGGAGGCTACCCAGACGGAACATAAGGTGTTGTTCCTCCAACCTGAGTGTGGTTTCATCTTTACAGTAGAGGAGGCCGTGGATAGACATGTCAGAATGGGAATGGGATGTGGAATTAAAATGTGTGGCCACTGGGAGACCCTGCTTTCTCTGGTGGACAGAGCGTAGGTGTTCAGCAAAACGATCTCCCAGTCTGCGTCGGGTCTCGCCAATATATAGAAGGCCACACCGGGAGCACCGGACGCAGTATATCACCCCAGCCGACTCACAGGTGAAGTGTTGCCTCACCTGGAAGAACTGTTTGGGGCCCTGAATGGTGGTAAGGGAGGAAGTGTAAGGGCATGTGTAGCACTTGTTCCACTTACAAGGATAAGTGCCAGGAGGGAGATCAGTGGGGAGGGATGGGGGGGACGAATGGACAAGGGAGTCGCGTAGGGAGCGATCCTTGTGGAAAGCGGGGTGGGGGAGGGAAAGATGTGCTTAGTGGTGGGATCCCGCTGGAGGTGGCGGAAGTTACGGAGAATAATATGTTGGACCTGGAGGCTGGTGGGGTGGTAGGTGACGACCAGGGGAACCCTATTCCTAGTGGGGTGGCAGGAGGATGGAGTGAGAGCAGAAGTGCGTGAAATGGGGGAGATGCGTTTGAGAGCAGAGTTGATGGTGGAGGAAGGGAAGCCCCTTTCTTTAAAAAAGGAGAACATCTCCCTCGTCCTGGAATGAAAAGCCTCATCCTAAGAGCAGATGCGGCGGAGACGGAGGAATTGCGAGAAGGGGATGGCATTTTTGCAAGAGACAGGGTGAGAAGAGGAATAGTCCAGTTAGCTGTGAGAGTCAGTAGGCTTATAGTAGACATCAGTAGATAAGCTGTCTCCAGAGATAGAGACAGAAAGATCTAGAAAGGGGAGGGAGGTGTCGGAAGTGGACCAGGTAAACTTGAGGGCAGGATGAAAGTTGGAGGAGTTCCTTCTCCCTGGGCCTCCTGTCCCATGATATCCCTTTTGCCAATCACCTGTCCAGCTCTTGGCTCCATCCCTCCCCCTCCTGTCTTCTCCTATCATTTTGGATCTCCCCCTCTCACTCCCACTTTTAAATCTCTTACTGGCTCTTTCTTCAGTTAGTCCTGATGAAAGGTCTCGGCCTGAAACGTCGACTGTACCTCTTCCTAGAGATGCTGCCTGACCTGCTGCGTTCACCAGCAACTTTGATGTGTGACCCTTAATCCCCGCTCATTCTCCCCCCCCCCACCCCACCCACAGCAGCTGTCTCTCCTCAACAGACCTTCCATTTGCGCAGGGGCAGACCACCACCAGACACTGGGGAGTTCAGACTGTAGAGGATGGGGAGTGTTTAGATATGATCCAAAGCACAATACAGGAGGGCAATAACTGTACAAAGGACAATTACTATTGGAGCTTAGTTTAACATAATCAGTGGAAGAATAAAAGTGAGGTTGAAGAAAAATGATATTGCTCAGTAGGTTTGAAACTATCAGCACATGACTCTATAACTCACTGCCTGAAAAGGTAGTAAAAAGCATTAACTGAAAAAAGTAATAGGCCAAGAGGTAGGAGGTGGGATTAATTTAAAGGTTATTTTTGGCTCGCATGTGCAAGTAGTGTATAATAATCCTAGAATCTGTCTGCTTGAATAAATACAAAGATGTAGCCTAGAATTTGAATGCATGTATGGTTTCTACCTGCAAATTGGTTGCTTTTGGAGTGGAATGCAATTGTGAAGATTTCTGGGTTGAAATGTGCCACACTGGAGATTTAACTGAGCACTTTGAGTCCTGCTCCATGCTTGTGTTCAGGATATGATTTTTGCATCAGACAAATATGGAGAAGAATGATGTAATCCCTTTGGAGCTTTGCCTGGATGCTTTAGAGAGAAGCATTATGAAATAAACCCTTCAGCCCACCTACTGCAAGACTGTGCCAGAAACTGCCTTTTTACTTCAAAATTAAAGTAAATTTATTATCAAAGTACATACAGTACTGTGGACATACAGTGTATATATAGCTAGGGTGCCTCAGATTTTTGCACAGTACTGTTATGTATTGTTATTTTATGCACTGCACTCTACTGCTGCTGCTGCAAAAAAGAACAAATTTCATAACAATTTCCTCCTTCGAGATGTGGAAGGGTACGGGAGCACCCAGAAGAAACCCACACTGTGATTGGGATAATGTGCAAACTCCACATAGACAGCATTGAATCTGGGTCTCCAATGCTGTGAAGTAGCAGCTCCACCCGCTGTGCCACTGTGCCAAGCTAAGATATGCCTGTGTGTTGGTATTGGAAGTGGTTTATTATTGTCACATGTGTATCGATACAGCAAAAAGCTTGTTATGTCTTTCCTACTGTTCATACAGATGAGATCATTACACAGTGTATTGAGGTAGCATAAAGTAAAACAATAACAATGCAGAATAAAGTGTAAAACCTACCAAAAAGGTGAAGTGCAGGTAAACAAAAGTGCAAGATCATAATGGGGTAGATTGTGAGGTCAGGAGTCCACCTTATCTATACAAGAGGTCTGCTCAAGAGTATAACAGTGTGGCGGTAATGCACCATTAAGTTGGGTGCTAACCGCTGTAAAACAAGAAGAAGAAGAGTGTAACAGTGGGATAGAAGCTGTCCTTGAGTCTGGGTGTAACTGCTTTCAGGCTTTTGTATCTTCTACCTGATGGGAGAGGGGAGAAAGGAGAATGTCTGGGATGGGTGGGTCATTGGTCATGCTGGCTACTTTACTGAGACAGTGAAGATATAGACAAAGTCCATGGAGGGATGGCTGGTTCCCACGATGTGCTGAACTGTGTCCACAGCTCTCCGTAGTCTCTTGTAGTCATGAGCAGAGCAGTTACCATAACAAACTGGGATGCATCCAGACAGAATGTGCTATAGTATATCAGTAAAAATTGGTAAGGGTCAGTGGGGACTTGCCAGATGTAGAGGCATTGTTGAGCTTTCTTGGTTGTGACATAAATGTAGTTGGATTTCTTGGCTGTGACGTCAGCATGTTGGTGGTGACATCAATGTCATTGTCAGCACAACTGAACCGTAAAGGCACTGCTCCTTGAACAGCCTCCTCCATCCACTATTTCTACACTCGTTCTGCTCTTTCATACCCTGGATTGCAGGTCCTCTGATCCAGGGCTTTTACATGTCCTTTGTAAATTTTTGCATTTGTTGATTTTCACCCCCCTTGAATTTCTCCACTGATTTCTCCTTACTGTATTAATTGAAGTTTAAATTCCTGACTCTTATTAGACACTTGTACCTGAAGGTCGGATCCATAAACAGCATGCTTTATGTGCAAATAGCATATAATGGATGTTCAATGCATAAATTCAAGTGATTATGCCCAATTTTATTACCAGTGGTAGCTTTTGAAATGATGCCCCAAGGTAATTGGATGAGCTATTCACTTTTGCACAGAAAATGATGTTGAATTGTGATTTGTGTAGCTGGATTGCATTAACAGCATGGAGTGAGCATTTTCTGATTTAAAGACACAGTGCTGACACCTGAAAATCTGACATGTTATCTTCAGGATTCACAGCAGGCTGATCAAAAATCTCCACAAAGCCATCTGGCTCTGCTGAAGCCTACTGTGAATTCCTGCAACAAGGGCCGCAGCAGTCACACCCACCGGTGCTGTCTGTTACTGAAGGAGTACTGATGATTGGCCATGATGAGGGAGAAGGAGTTTTAGTCACGTGACACAGCCACACCCATCAAGACCTTATTTCTTCAGGCCCACCATAACCTGTGTGCATTTGCCTGGAGAAGAATGTATTTGTAGGAATTCATGATGGACACATATATAGGGAAGGGCTTATGTTGTGCACTCATGTCAAAGCTATTCTCTCTGCTAATTCTCAAACTTATTACCACAGGATTATTCCAGGCGATTGCTGCAGTTCAGTGGAAGTTCATCAGTAAGGTCAACCAGGCACTTTGATAAATGACTTTGAGGAATGACTTTATCTACTTCTATTCCAGTGAGAGGGACGTCATATATTGGCCAATGGACTACTGGCTTCCATGAATTGCACTCTTATGCTCAATAACATCAACTGTTCCTTTTTGTGCCTTTTGGAACATCAGGTGGCATTTTTACCATTCCTGTCACATTTGTCTGTTTTTTATGAGGCTGAGTTGCTAGCTCGATGCTCAACCCAGCACGGTTGGAAAGTGTGCAAAAAGCCGGCCAGATTCAAACGCGGGACTATGGGCCTCAAAGTCCGGTTCTGATGCCTGTCCACCATCAGCTGGCATCCTGGCATTGATGGTCAGATATAATCATTGGCATGTAAACCATGGCATGAGAACGGAACTCTCAGAGTGAGGAGAGAAGCTGTCATTCAGCTATAATCCTCACTGAAAAGGCATCATTGAAATGAGTGATAGCCTGCAGCATTGTCATGTGACACATATTCATTTGTCAACATATCCTTCAAGAGGACCACAACTTTGTTGTGGTTTAGAGGCTTGCATGCTTCAATGATTTGCTGAGCTCTGTTCGCTGAAGTCAGTGCCTTGTGCTTGGTTGCTATGGTCACCCATGCCAAACAGGTCAAAGGGTAGAGGCTAGACTAAGAGGTCCACTGGTCCTCCAGGTTCAGCGGTTCAACTCAAGGCTAACATCCCTGACTGGTAAAACAAAATTGTTACGGAAACAGCAACGAAGAATCTTTCTACATCTATGTGCGACGGTATTCCTGAGACTCCACCCGACTCTTGCTTGACTGACAGTAATGAAAACTGAGCTACTGACACAAAGTAAGCCCTGGATACCGCCAGAGATGAAGGACCTTCAGTGCTGCCCTAAGTACCAGTGGTATTACGGGCAGTGAGACCCAGAACTCATTCATCCTTATAGGGAATGGGCTTCCAGGCTTTGTCGAAAGCCTCCACTGCCAAGAATATGAATCTTAAAGGACAAAAATATTCTCCACTTTCCTGGTTCATCAGTTGTGTGAAGTTCCCTTGCAAAGGCATCCTCAAAATTTGTTTTGGATTATTCCGCCAGTCTGCCGGTACTTTCCGGTATACTCCAATCAGGAACAGAGAATTCATCATTGTGTGTTGGGCGTTGCACAATCTTACCTTGGACAGGGAGCAGTGAGTTCTCAAGGAAGAAGAGGATGAAGTCTAAGGGCCTGGAAGCCCATGAGGAGAAGAGAAATTGGAGGGGGACAGGAGGAGAAATCCCCAAATGCAGACCTGCAAAGCCATTTGCCTGTAGTAGGGACGGAAAGAGGAAGGCCACCACCGCAGGAGAAGAATTTCCTTTACAGTGAGAAGTTTCTAATTACCATTCTATGTAGACGGAATTCCATGCCACAGAAGCTGATTGTATCAACAATGCAAGTCTACATTTAGGTAACCAATCTGATAATATTAGCGTTCACCTCTCCTACTTTCAGGTTCATCTATTCTGCTTGATACACATCTACACAAAGATGCATTACCCATTTACTGAAATGGTTTGTTGTAGTATCCATTACATACACAACTCTTCCTTTGTAACTGCAACAACATATGCTGCCTTGCTTTCTTTCTGCTATCTTGGTGTAATTATGTATGGTGCCATCTGTCTGGATGACGTGCAAAGCAAATGCTTTTCTTGCACCTTGGCATATGCAACAATAATAAACCAAAAACAATGCCTATTGAACAGGTAATGTTCTCAACTCTTAATATTTGTTCCTGTTCTTCTGTGCAAGTGTGATCTCCATTTCAATCTTTGGCCACTTGTACTTGTCGTTAAACAGAGTAACCATAATCACTGAGAGTAGTGTACGTAACACCAGTGTAGTCTGATTGAGGTTCTAGGGATTTCAAGATTCAAAGTAAATTTATTATGTCACTATATTTTACCCTGAGATTCATTTTCTTGCAGCAATTCACAGTATAAAGAAATATGACAGAATGAACAAACTACATACCAAGATTGACAACCAATATGAAAAATAAGACAATCTGTGCAAATAGAAAAATAAATAAGTAATCATATAAAGAAAGAAAGAAAGAAAGACATGAGCTGTAAAGTCCTTGAAAATAAGTCTGTAGGTTGTGGAATCAGTTCAGAGTTGAGGTGAGTGAAGTTATCCACGCCAGTTCAGGAGCGTGATGGTTGAATGGTAATAGCTCTTCCTGAACTTGGTGGTGTGGGACCTAAGGCTCCTGTACTTCCTTCCCAGTGCCAGCAATGAGAAGAGAACATGGTATGGATGCTGGGGGATCCATGATGATGGATACTGTTTTCCTGTGGCAGCACTCCTTGTAGATGTGCTCAATTGAGGAGAGGGATTTTCCTGTGATGGACTTTGCTGTATCCACCATTTTTGTCAGCTTTTCTGTTCTTGGGCACTGGTGTTTCCATACCAGGACATGATGCATTCAATCAGGATCCTTACCACTGTTCATCAGTCGAAGTTTGTCAAAGTTCTAAATGTCACACCGAATCTGTATAAACTTCGAAGGAAGTAGACACGATTTGGAGGTGCTCAGAATGATTAACATCTCTAGCCACTCATCCTATTCAATTATGAAAGAAACCAATCTAACAAGTTTCCAGTTGAGGATCATCTTAGTCCTTTGCACATTTAGATAATTTCCTGGGATGGCGAAATGCTGATGGACATAGTTACTTATTCTAGTTATCAGAAGCTCTTTGTTTCGTGCAGCTTGCAGAAAAAACAGATCTCAACAGACACCTTTAATATCTCTATGAAACATTCCACTGTTCCTTCAGGCCTCAAGGCTCCACCATCATTCTGATGTCCAAGACAGCAGTGGTAACTGGTCTAAACGACTACTGCCCAGTGGCACTGACTTCAACAATTATGAAGTGCTTTGAGCAGCTGGTTATGGATCATATAAAATTCATCTTTCCAGCTACATTGGACCCTTTCCAGTTCACTTTCTGCTCAAATTGGTCCACTGATGATGCCATAGCCTCAGCCCTCCACTCCATTCTGCCCCACCTGGAAAACAATGCCTCATACGCCAGGATGTTGTTCAACTTTAGCTCGGCATTTAACTCAATCATCCTCAGAAGCTGGTGGGTAAGCTGTCCTCAATGGGACTCACACTCCTCTCTGTAACTGGATCTTGGATTGCTTGTTGGATGACCTGAGTTGGCAGCAACATCTCCCGTTCCATCGTGCTGAGCACTGGTGCCCCCAGAGCTGCATGCTCAGCCCGCTACTATTCACGTTGCTGATTCATGACTGCACTGCCAGATCCAGCTCAAACTGCAACAAGTTTGTTGATGATACACCAGTGGTTGGCCTCATCAGCAACAATGATGAGTCAGCATACAGAGAAGAGGTAGAGAGGCTTATCAAATGGCGTGAGAACAACAACCTGAGTATCAACGTGGACAAGGCAACATACATATATGATTGTGGATTTCAGGAAGGCACAGATTGACCAGTCTCCATCGCATATCAGTGACTCTGACGTGGAGCGAGTGAAGAGCACAAAGTTCCTTGGTGTGTACATAACAGATGATCTAACTTGAATCAACAACACCAGTCAAGATGGAACAGCAGCATCTACACTTTCTGAGGAGATTGAAGCATCCAAGGCCCACTGCCTCCATTCTAACAACTTTCTACAGGAGCACCATCAAGAGTGGCCTGTCTGTCTGCATCATTGTGTGGTATGGAAGCTGGAAGGCATTGGGCTGCAAGATGCTATAGAGGTCAGTAAAAGCTGTTGAGAGAATCATCAGAGTCTCCCTTCCTCTTATTTGTGATATTTAATGGGAGTGTTGCAGATGAAGGGCCCAAAGCATTGTTGAGGACCCCTACCACCCATCCAACAATCTCTTTGACTCACTACCATCATGAAGGAGTACAGAAGCATCAGAACTAGGACTGCCAGACTGGGTTACAGCTTCTTCCCTCAGGCTGTGAGACTAATGAATACCCTGCCACCACCAAGGTCTCATCACTAGATCGGTGAGCTGTTTACTATTTTTTTTTGGATTATGAAGACACGTAGTCCTCTTTTATTGTCATTTAGCAATGCATGCATTAAGAAATGATACATTATTTCCTCCGGTGTGATATCACAAAACATGGGACAAACCAAGACTGAAAAAAACTGACAAAACCACATAATTATAACATATAGTTACAAACAGTGTACAATATTGATGAAGAAGTCCGTGAGCACAGTAAAGTTCAAAGTTTCTCAAATGTCCACATCTCAGGCAGATGGGAGAAGGAAGAAAAACTCTCCCTGCCATGCCGACCACAGTCCGACTCTGAGTCATCCAAAAACTTCGAGCTCTGATCCGCTCTCCGACACCGAGTACTGAGCGCTATCTCTGTCCGAGCGATTCAACCTCCTTCTCGGTCGCCAAAAGCAGGCAAGGCCGGGAATTTTGAGGCCTACCCTCCGAAAGATTCACGACCACACAGTTATGATAGCAGCGAATGGGCGTTTCAGAAATTTCTCCAGATGTTCCTCTGTGCTTTCATGTCCATTCTCCATCAAATTAGAATTGTCCACGGCCCCTATTTGACGAATACGATATCATTTTCACTGGAGAGCTGCACATGCGTGGTGCGCCACCATCTTCTCCTCCCCGTGCTGCACACTACATGCCCTTTGAATTATATTTTATTAACTTATTTATGGTAATATTTTGATTTATGTGCTGTGTATGATATATGTTTTGTGGGTGCACCGTGGTCTGAAGGAACGTTGTTTCATTTGTTTGTATATATGTACAGTCAGATGACAATAAACTCGAACTTGAAAGCACTCTGATCTTCTGAACAGTCTATTCAGAACTGATGGGAACAGTCTTCCCGATCCTTCACTTAATTCACCTGTGCATTTCCACTTATTTCCCTTTGAGATGTAGTCCAAAACAAAAGAGGCTCATTCAAGAACATTTTATATCTCTGCTTTCCCGTTCCCATTCCCATTCCTGTTCCAACACGTCGATTCACAACCTCCTTTTATGCCACGTTGAGGCCACTCTTATATTCTCTTTGGACAGCCCTCAACCTGATGGCATGAATATTGATTTCTCGTTTTGGTAAAAAAAATTCCCTCCCCCTCCCCTTGTCTTCTATTCCTCACTCTGACCTCTTACCTGTTCTTCCCTGCCTATCACTTCCCCTGGCTCTCCCCGCCCCCCGCCCCCTTCTCTTTCTCCTATGGCCCACTCTCCAGCCCTTTACCTTTCCTACCCACCTGGCTCACCTTTCACCTTTTATCTACACTCATTCCCTTCCCCTCCCCACCTTTTTATTCTGTCATTGCTCCCCTTCCTCTCCAGTCCTGAAGAAGAGTCTCTTTCTGAAATGTTGAGTGTTTATTCATTTCCATGAGGTTGCCTGACCTACTGAGTTCCTGCAGCATTTTGTGCATGTTGCTTTATATCTCTGCAGGCAGCTTCTCTCATATTTTACTTTGTTTAGCAAGAATCTCTACATCAGGTAAGTGACCATGGTAACTGGAGTGAATTCACTCCAGGGAGGGATAAATATCAGAAGGATGAGATAGCCTGGCGTTGACACTCAGATGTAATCACTGGCAGACCAGCATGTAAACCATGGCATGAGTACAGAACTCTCAGAAAGAGGAGGGAAGCTCTCATTCCGCCATAACTCTCAATGAAAAGGCATCATTAAAATGAGAGATAGCCTGGAGTATTGTCATGTGACACATATTCATTGATCAAGCATTCTAGACAAGGAACAACATCCCATACAGCTATACTGGCAGATGCCACCATGATCTCAATTAAACTTGTCTGACAATGAGCAAAACTGCAAAACACAACATACCTTTTCATCTGATGCTGTGTCTTCACTGAAATTTATGCAAAACCGAGAGATATTTAAACAATAAAACAAGTAGACAATCTGTCTTTTGTAATAAACATCCTAGTGGTTCTCATAATTTACATTCTTATGTGGTGGTTTACTGTTCCTGACAGCTAATGAGGTGTTTTGTCTGCGTGGCTGTGGAAGGCAGAAGTGTATAGTTTGAATGTAAACTGATGGCCCCTGATCCATGAGAGGAAGAATGGCTTCACTCTGCGGCCCATAGCCAGCTGAGAGTTCAGTTTAGGAATTCTGGATGCAACATACTTCCTGTCTCCATTTCTCAAAGACAAGAAATGATTCACATGGAGGAAGGAGGGAGGACTCTGCAGTTCATGGTGTATGTGTTACTGATTTCTGGTTACTCCCTTTTTATTGCTATTTTGCACGATTTTGATCGGGGCAGGCTGGCTCTGCGGCCTGTAGATAATGAGTGACACAGTGCTAATTGAACTGAACATTCCTAGACTATTTAAAGGACCCTGCCGTTTGATGTTTAATATTTTGTGTGTTATTTGCTCATTTTTTGTCATTTGTGTGATTTGTTCTTTATTTTGCATGTTGGGTGATGGTTTCTTTGAACCGGTTCCATGGCGTTTCTTTGTTCCATGGCTGTCTGTGGGTTGTATGATGCATACATACTTAAGTAATAAATGCCCTTTGAATCTTTAAAGATTAGCTTTATTTGTCACATGTACATTGAAACATCGAAACATACAGTGAAATGTGTCGTTTGCATCATGACTGATACAGTCCGAGGATGTGCCAGAGACAGCCCACTGGCGTTGCCATGATTCCAGTGCCAACATTGCATGCCCACAAGCATATGCTAGTTGCTATGCTACTGTGCCTTCCACTGCCCACCTCTCGATATGCTCGTGGTTTATGTGGTTCTCCACATTGTTCCACAAAAACAATAATCTGCTGCTATGCGGCATCTCTCTGCTCCATGTAGATGGAGATTAATTGGCATATCAGTTTTTAAACATATTTTAAATTAATTTTATGACATTTTGTAGATAAAAAGTGTATGTTTCTTAGTGCCATTTGCACTACCTAATTCTTTTTGCTTCACTGGTTCTTTATAGGTACATGGATAAGTGTCTTTTTTATGTAGAGATCTAAAACATGAGTTAAGTATCTTAATTCAACCTGAGCCTGAGGCTCCGGAGGGTTCCTGTGCTGTGGAAGACGTCCTGCCTCGTCCCTGTGCCAAAGATGCCGTGCCCCAGTGGCCTCAATGATTACAGACCGGTGGCATTGACCTCCCACATCATGAAGACCCTGGAGAGACTTGTTCTGGAGCTGCTCCGGCCTATGGTCAGGCCACACTTAGATCCCCTCCAGTTCGCCTACTAGCCCGGACTAGGAGTTGAAGATGCCATCATCTTCCTGCTGAACCATGTCTACGCCCACCTGGACAAGCCAACGAGCACTATGAGGGTCAAGTTTTTTGACTTCTCCAGTGCATTCAACACCATCTGCCCTGCTCTGCTAGGGGAGAAGCTGACAGCGATGCAGGTGGATGCTTCCCTGGTGTCATGGATTCTTGATTACCTGACTGGCAGACCACAGTGTGTGTGCTTGCAACACTGTGTGTCCAACAGAGCGATCAGCAGCACTGGGGCTCCACAGGGGACTGTCTTGTCTCCCTTTCTCTTCACCATTTACACCTCAGACTTCAACTACTGCACAGAGTCTTGTCATCTTCAGAAGTTTTCTGATGACTCTGCCATAGTTGGATGCATCAGCAAGGGAGATGAGGCTGAGTACAGGGCTACGGTAGGAAACTTTGTCACATGGTGTGAGCAGGATTATCTGCAGCTTAATGTGAAAAAAACTAAGGAGCTGGTGGTAGACCTGAGGAGAGCTAAGGTACCGGTGACCCCTGTTTCCATCCAGGGGGTCAGTGTGGACATGGTGGAGGATTACAAATACCTGGGGATACGAATTGACAATAAACTGGACTGGTCAAAGAACATTGAGGCTGTCTACAAGAAGGGTCAGAGCCGTCTCTATTTCCTGAGGAGACTGAGGTCCTTTAACATCTGCCGGACGATGCTGAGGATGTTCTACGAGTCTGTGGTGGCCAGTGCTATCATGTTTGCTGTTGTGTGCTGGGGCAGCAGGCTGAGGGTAGCAGACACCAACAGAATCAACAAACTCATTTGTAAGGTCAGTGATGTTGTGGGGATGGAACTGGACTCTCTGACGGTGGTATCTGAAAAGAGGATGCTGTCCAAGTTGCATGCCATCTTGGACAATGTCTCCCATCCACTACATAATGTACTGGTTGGGCACAGGAGTACATTCAACCTGAGACTCATTCCACCGAGATGCAACACAGAGCATCATAGGAAGTCATTCCTGCCTGTGGCCATCAAACTTTACAACTCCTCCCTTGGAGGGTCAGACACCCTGAGCCAATAGGCTGGTCCTGGACTTATTTCCTGGCATAATTTACATATTACTATTTAACTATTTATGGTTTTTATACTATTTATTATTTATGGTGCAACTGTAACAAAATCCAATTTCACCTGGGATCAATAAAGTATGACTATGACTATGACTAATCATTTCTGTATTTCCCTGAGAAGGGAGCTCAATAACTAGGGGGTATATCTTAAGAAGGAGTAAAGGGGATTTCAGAAGAAAAAATGCTTTCATCCAATGTAGTGTGTTCAGAGACTCATTGGCAGAAAGGTTGATTGAGGACCAAGGACTGGCATATGGGCTTTTCCTCAATAATTTTGGTTGGTACCAATAAAATGAATCAAATGAACCTTTTGCACCATAATTTTATATGGCTTTTTGATTTTACAATTCAAGTTCAATATTTTAAACTTGTCATTGAAACTGACTTGAATGGATTCTGGAAATAGATCAGAAAAAAATTAATTGCATTTAAAAAGCTGCTCAGCCTCCTTTTGTTTGTCTAGCAGCATCAGGCGTATTGGGAAGGGATGTTTCTTTGGTTACTAGTGCTAAGTCTTTGCTGGTGGTGCAGAGTGGTATCCGCACGGGACTTCGGAATAAGTGGTGCCAGTTTGAATCCGGCTGGCTCCTTACATGGTTTCCATCTGTGCTGCGTTGGGCATCGAGCGAGCAACTCGGCCTCATAAAACAGACACACGCTAAATAAATGGCAAGGTTGCTGCCCAATGAGCCAAACAAGATCTGGGGAGGGACTAGACCTTTACTTTTTTTACTTGTGTGAGTATCGGTTGCCTGGTTTTATGTTCCTTCCAGTAACATTTAAAACACATAGACAAATGCAGGCTTAACATGAGTAAGTGGGATTAGTACAGAGCGGCACTTCAGTCAGTATAGATGAGGTGGTCTGAGAAGGCCCATTTTTGTGCTGTACAACTCAATGGCTTCTTGATTGCAGTATAGCCATTCTAAAAAGGATTTAATTTCAGTTCCTCTGTGTATCAAACAATTATTCCATAACTTCAACTGAATTCTGTGTACTTGGTAGTCATTCTGTGATTAGTGCTGCCTGATGTAGATAGATCACTATGTTCTGGTGCTCTGTGAATGAGCTGGTGAGTCCTGACACACAATTTTTCACCTGATGTATGTAATAACCCTAAGCTGAGAGAGCTGGTCTCCTCTGCTGTTATCTAAGCCATGGAGCAATATTTCCTGCATTCCCAGTAAACTCCTTCCTCCTCTCCAGTCTAGGGTGTTGAAATGTTCAGGAGCAGGGGCCAAGAGTGGCAGAGCAGCCGCAGGTGAGGTGGTGGGGGTGGTGGGGGGTTTGGAGGTAAGGTATGCAAGCAGAGGCAAGGGAGAAGAAGGAAATAAGCAAGTGAAGTGAGAGGAAGGGGCACTGAAAGGGGTGGGGTGGGGAGAGTAATTTGAAAGGCAGAGCTTCAGGAAGGGGAACAGAGGTAGAGAAACTGAAAGAGATGAGGATCAGAATGGGGGTGACATGAGAAAATAGGATGCAGGTATGATTATCTATCTGTATTTGTACTGGGTGCCGGGGTGGAGATACGTCCCTACCTGAGGAGGTGTAAGGCGTTCCTTCCCTCCACTAGCCTGCTTAGCCCCCCTCCCCCCCCGCCCCCCCGATCAGGGTCATGTGAAGCCATGGGAGCAGGTGATAGATGGCCATATGAGCAGCCAGTGCATATCAAAGTCCCGGTTATGCGACCACTGACACTAGGCAGACAATCTCTGAAGAGTATTGATAATGGCTGTGGTCACTCATCTTGTAAAGACACTGCCCAGAAGAAGGCAATGGCAAACCACTTCTGTAGAAAACTTTTGCCAAGAATAATCATGATCATGATCATTCTTGATTAAAAGACCATGATCGCTCATGTCATGTGACCTGGCACATGATGATGATGATAATAATAATAATGATGTTAAATCAGACTGCGGTGTGTGAGCATCTATGTGTATTTGATTGTGTGTGTGTGTGAGTGTGTGTGTGTGTGTGTGTGTGTGTGTGTGTGTGTGTGTGTGTGTGTGTGTGTGTCTCTGTGTACTGTAAATAAAGAAGTCTGGTCTCCAATCATCTTGAACCTTCTTGCCACTAGACAATGATCTTGCTCTGTTAAGACCATGTGGCAGCTGGATTTCTACAATCACTCCATTTTGGAAGAATTCAGACCTTTTCCACTCCTCAGAATTGGAGTAAATTTTAATCCTAAGGAATTGCCGGAGACAAACAACACATGCTGGTAAGGTAAATTCCTACCACTGCAGTATGAACAGTGAAACCTGAGATACTCTTCCCTCACATCTAGACAATCTAAACTCATTTTCCTCTCTTAATCAATCATACAAAATTAATTTCCCTCAGTGACAGTGATTGCTAAACAGTGCCAGGAGAAGCAAAAGATTGCTGAGATGCTATCTCTTTGCAGAAATGTGCATTTTGTCCACAAGTCAAACAGAATTAATGGTTGTTCTGAGATAGTCATGATCCTGCTTGTTCATCCTACCTTTGTCATTGGGGAAGTGATATCAAAGGGTAGAGATGGAAATCCAGCAGATAAAACCAACGTAAAATTTAAAAAAAAATTAAATAAAGATATGTGAATATACAATAGATGCAAATTTGTATATCTGCTCACCATGCTTGCTTCAGCAATATTTTATGTCTTTGCAATTGCTGTCAGAATCAGAATCAGGTTTAGTATCACTGGCATATGTTGTGAAATTTGTTATGTGGTAGCAGTACATTCTAATACATAATAATCAAAACTGCAAATTACAGTAAGAAGTATATATTTATATATGCATATCTATATAATTAAATTAAATAAGTACTGCAAAAAGAGAAAAATCAGTGAGGTAGTGTTCATAGCTTCAACATCCATTCAGAAATCGGATGGCAGAAGGGAAGAAGCTGTTCCTGAATCATTGAGTGTGTGCCTTCAGGCTTTTGCACCTTCCTGACGGTAGCAATGAGAAAAAGGCATGACTTGGGTGATAGGGGTCCTTAATGAAGGATGCTGCCTTTTTGAGGCATTGCTCCTTGAAGACGTCCAAGATACTATGGAGGTTAGTGTCCATGATGGAGCTGACTAAGTCTGCAACTCGCTGCCTCTTATTTTGAACCTGTGCAGTAGACCACCACCCCCAACCCCCATTCCAAACTGTGATGCAGCCAGGTAAAATGAGAGGGATATTATTTTCCCCATTTTAAAGAAAAGTCTTTCAAGAACATCCCTTTGCTGTACGTAGCTGTGGAGGGTGAATAAGTTGTTTCAAGACTTCAAGCTGTCGAAGTAGTCACCAGAAAGGGAAAAACAATACTGCCCTCTCACATCAGTTCTAAAGTGCAAAGTGCTCTAAACATGGTGCCAGCAGCAGTATGTGCTGATGTGAAAGGAAGATTTAGTGCTTTCAGAGAGCTGAAAGTACACTTCTTTCAATCTGCATGCAATAAGTCAGCCTCTGTAGGCTAGCCTGACAAGCCATGGACGTAGTTAATCTATCACTAGATGGCAGGACACATAATACAACAAATGTTTTCAGACAGCTTCAATTGAATTTTCAGCCAAACACTGCCCACTTAGCAATCTAAGTGTGCTTTATTCTTCTAAGATATATTTGAAGTGTGAAGAAAATGAAAGAGCTTACGTTGAAATCAAAATATTACTAAATACAAATGAGAATCAGGTTTAGTATCATCGGCCTATGTCATGAAATTTGTTGTGGTGCAGCAGTACAATGCAATACGTAATAACAAAAACTGCTAATTACCGTAAGTATATATGTATGTACAGTAGTGAGGCAGAGTTCATGGGTTCAATGTCCATTCAGAAATCAGATGGCTGAGGGGAAGAAGCTGTTACTGAATTGTTGAGTGTGTGCCTTCAGGCTCCTGTACCTCCTTCCCAATGGTAGCAATGAGCAGAGGGCGTGTCCTGTGTCCTTAATGATGGATGCCACCTTTTCAGGCATCGCTCCTTGAAGGTGTTCTGGATGAGGAGGCTAGTGCCCATGATGGAGCTGACTGAGTTTACAACTTCCTGCAGCTTATTCTGATCCTGTGCAGTGCTGCTCCCCATACCAGATGGCCATGCAGCTAGTTAAAATGCTCTCCATGGTACATCGGTAGGAATTGGTGTGTTTTTGGTGACATACCAAATCTCTTCAAACTCCTAATGAAATATAGCCGCTGTCGTGCTTTCTTTGTAACTGCATTATTATGTTGGGCTCGCGTAGATCCTCAGAGATGTTGACGTATAGGAACTTGAAAATGCTCACCCTTTCCACTTCTGGTCCCTCAGTGAGGACTGGTGTGTGTTCCCTCGTCTTACCCCTTTATGAAATCCACAACCAATTCTTCAGTCTTATAGATGTTGAGTGCAAGGCTTTTGCTGTGACACCACTCAACCAGCTGATCTATTTTGTTCCTGTATGACTTCTCGTCACCATCTGAAATTCTATCAATAATAATTTGTGTCATCAGCAAATTTATAGATGACATTTGAGCTTGCCTAGCACACAGTAGAGAGAGTCGAGCAGTAGGCTAAACATCTCCACCTTGCTGACTATCAGCAAAGTGGAGATGTTCTAAGACCATAAGACAAAGGAGCAGGTCGGCCATTCGGCCTATTGAGTCTGCTCCGCCATTCTATCATGAGCTGATCCGTTCTCCCATTTAGTCCCACTCCCCCGCCTTCTCACCATAACCTTTGATGCCCTGGCTACTCAGATACCTATCAATCTTTGCCTTAAATACACCCAATGACTTGGCCTCCACTGCTGCCCGCAGCAACAAATTCCATAGATTTACCAACTTCTGGCTAAAAAAATTTCTTCACATCTCTGCTCTGAATGGGCGACCTTCAATCCTTAAGTCATGCCCTCTCGTACTAGACTCCCCCACCATGGGAAACAACTTTGCCACATCCACTCTGTCCATGCCTTTCAACATTCGAAATGTTTCTATGAGGTCTCCCCTCATTCTTCTAAACTCCAAGGAGTACAGTCCAAGAGCGGACAATCGTTCCTCATATGTTAACCCTCTCATTCCCGGAATAATTCTAGTGAATCTTCTCTGAACCCTCTCCAACATCAGCACATCCTTTCTTAAATAAGGAGCCCAAAACTGCCCACAGTACTCCAAGTGAGGTCTTACCAGTGCCTTATAGACCCTCAACATCACAACCCTGCTCCTATACTCTATTCCTCTAGAAATGAATGCCAACATTGCATTCGCCTTCTTCACCACCGACTCAACCTGGAAGTTAACCTTAAGGGTATCCTGCACAAGGACTCATAAGTCCCGTTGCATCTCAGAACTTTAAATTCTTTCCCCATTTAAACAATAGTCTGCCTGTTTATTTCTTCTTCCATAGTGCATAACCATACACTTTCGAACATTGTATTTCATTTGCCACTTCTTTGCCCATTCTCCCAATCTATCTAAGTCTCTCTGCAGACTGTCTGTTTGCTCAGCACAACCGGCCCCTCCACCTATCTTTGTATCATCAGCAAACTTAGCCACAAAGCCATCTATTCCATAATCCAAATTGTTGATGTACAAAGTAAAAAGAAGCGACCCCAACACGGACCCCTGTGGAACACCGCTGGTAACCGGCAGCCAACCAGAATAGGATCCCTTTATTCCCACTCTCTGTTTCCTGCCAATTAGCCAATGCCCTATCCACGTATGTAACTTTCCCATAATTCTATGGGCTCTTATCTTGTTTAGCAGCCTCATGTGTGGCACCTTGTCAAAGACCTTCTGAAAATCCAAATATACAACATTCACTGCATCTCCCTTGTCTAGCCTACTTGTAATTTCCTCAAAAAATTGCAATAGGTTTGTCAGGCAGGATTTTCCTTTAAGGAAGCCATGCTGAGTTCTGCCTATCTTGTCATATGCCTCCAGGTACTCCGTAACCTCATCCTTGACAATCGACTCCAACAACTTCCCAACCACCAATGTCAAGCTAACAGGTCTGTAATTTCCTTTTTGCTTCCTTGCCCCCTTCTTAAATAGCAGAGTGACATTTGCAATCTTCCAGTCCTCCTGAACCATGCCAGAATCTATTGACTTTTGAAAGATCATTGCTAGTGCCTCCGCAGTCTCCACAACTACTTCCTTCATAACACAGGGGCGCATTCCATCTGGTCTGGGAGATTTATCTACCCTTAGACTATTCAGCTTCCTGAGTACTTTCTCTGTCATAATTGTGACTGTGCACACTTCTCTTCCCTGACTCCCTCGAGTGTCCGGTATACTGCTGATATCTTCCTCAGTGAAGACTGATGCAAAATACTCATTCAGTTCCTCCACCATCTCGTTATCTCCCATTACAATTTCTCCAGCATCATTTTCTATCGGGCCTATATCTACGCTCACCTGTCTTTTACTCTTTATATACTTGAAAAAGCTTTTAGTATCCTCTTTGATATTATTTGCTAGCTTCCTTTCATAGTTCAACTTTTCCCTCTTAATGACCTTCTTAGTTTTCTTTTGCAAGCTTTTAAACACTTCCCATTCCTCTGTCTTCCCACTGATTTTTGCTTCCTTATATGCCCTCTCCTTTGCTTTAAATTTGGCTTTGACTTCTCTTGTCAGCCACGGTTGCATCGTTTTTCCATTAGAAAATTCCTTCTTTTTTGGAATATATCTGTCTTGCACCTTCCTCCCTTCTGGTACAGGTTGTGGTGAGGAAGATCCCGTTACAGAGGGAGGTACAGAGGCCCAGGCTTTGAAGTTTTTTGATCAGAACTGTAGGAATGATTGTGTTAAACGCTGAGCTGTAGTCAATAGACAACAGCCTGACATAAGTATTAGTATTGTCCAGGTGTTCCACGGACGCTTGAAGAGCCAATGAGAGCATGTCCACTATAAGCCTATTGTGGCAATAAGCAAATTGTAGTGGGTCCAGGTCCTTGCTTAGGCTGGAGTTCAGATGGTATCAGAGATGGAGATGGTTAGCAATTTTAAATTCCTGGATGTTACTATTTCAGAAGATCTGTCCTGGACTCAGCACGTAAGTGCAATTGTGAAGAAAGCAAGGCAGCACCTCTACTTCCTGAGGAGTTCCTGTCATAGGAAAGCAACATCCACCATCAGAGAGCCCACCCAACTAGACCATGCTCTTTTCTCACTGTTGCCATCAGGTAGAAGGTACAAGAGCCTCAAGACTTGCACCAACAGGTTCAAGAACAGTTACTACCCTCAATTGTCTTGCTCTTGAACAATAGGGGTCAACTACATTCACTTGCCCACCCATTGAAATGTTCCCACAGTCAATGATCTCACTTTAAGGACTGTTTATCTCATTACCTCATGTTCTCATTATTGATTTATATTTGCATTTGCACAGTTGTTGTCTTCTGCACTCTAGTTGATCTTTCATTGATCCTGTTATAGTTACTGTTCTATAGATTTGCTGAGTATGCCCACAGGAAAATGAATATCACAGTTGTATATGGTGACATATATGTACATAGATAATAAAATTTACTTTGAACTTTGAACTGTTGATTTGCAAATTTGCAAATATTAAATCATTAGTTATTACTTTGAAGGTGATTATCAATTTTTAAAATTAAATCTTCCGTTTGTGTTTATAATTGGACTTGCTACTGCAAATTGTTTTGAACTCCTGGACAGTAGGAACTCCAGTAGGTTTCCAGTGTCGGAAGCCAGCGGATCATGGCTTTCTGCCTATATCTCAGCCCTGTCTTGTGGTCAGTGCCAGATGTATGAGAGGGAAGGGATGGTAGCAAGAGGACAGCCATCAGCAACAGAAGAGGGCCACAGAAAGCAAGATATTTCCTGGAGATAAGGTATTTATGGCTTTGGGGAGTATGTATGGTCCCCGGGGCAGTAGAATCCTGAAGGTCTCTTATGGCATCCTGAATAACAGACCAACCTGATTTATCTGCAAAGTGTCTGTTGTGATTAAAAACAAAAGAGACTATTACATTTTCTACAATGTGAAAAGGGAAATAGCAAAGAAAAATAATCCCTCGGATGCAAATTATACAGAGAATAACAATACATTGAGACATTAAACCTCAAAAATATTCCTCAATTTATGAACATCTGATTTATGAATTTTCACTAGAAACCCTTTAGTTCTTTGGAGATACAGTGTGTGTCTTTATTTCTCCGAAGGTACTTCGATGCTGTAACAAATAAAGTACCACAATCAGTGTGTGGGAACACTGCTTTCATACATTTCTCCAGCCTTTCAGTTTGCACAAATTTGCTTGCTGAAGCAGATTCCTTTTGTAAATTTAGAAGTTGTTGCATTTTGAATCTGCATCTGCTAAAGATATAATAAGCACACAGAAAAGTTCAAAAAACAAACACAGAGATTCTGCAGATGCTGGAAGTCTTGAGCAACGCACACAAAATGCTGGAGGAACTCAGCAGGTCAGACAGCTTCTATGGAAATGAATAACGGTTAATCTTTTGAGCTGAGACTGGAAAGGAAAGGGGAAGACCAGAATAATAAGGATAATCTTATGCTGGCTTCTTTCCCTTTCCTTTCCAGTCCTGATGAAGGGTCTTAGCCTGAATCATCAATTATTTATTTCCCTTCATGAATGCTACCTGACTTGTAAAATTAAAATAACCATGTATTTTAACCACATAAAATGATTATCATAATTAAGGCAACACACATCAAAGTTGCTGGTGAACGCAGCAGGCCAGGCAGCATCTGTAGGAAGAGGTGCAGTCGACGTTTCAGGCCGAGACCCTTCGTCAGGACTAACTGAAGGAAGAGTGAGTAAGGAATTTGAAAGTTGGAGGAGGAGGGGGAGATCCAAAATGATAGGAGAAGACAGGAGGGGGAGGGATAGAGCCAAGAGCTGGACAGGTGATAGGCAAAGGGGGATACGAGAGGATCATGGGACAGGAGGTCCGGAAGGGGCTTCCCTTCCTCCACTATCAACTCTGCTCTTAAACGCATCTCCCCCATTTCACGTACATCTGCTCTCACTCCATCCTCCCGCCACCCCACTAGGAATAGTGTTCCCCTGATCCTCACCTACCACCCCACCAGCCTCCGGGTCCAACATATTATTCTCCGTAACTTCCGCCACCTCCAACGGGATCCCACCACTAAGCACATCTTTCCCTCCCCCCCCCCTCTGCATTCCGCAGGGATCGCTCCCTACGCAACTCCCTTGTCCATTCATCCCCCCCATCCCTCCCCACTGATCTCCCTCCTGGCACTTATCCGTGTAAGCGGAACAAGTGCTACACATGCCCTTACACTTCCTCCCTTACCACCATTCAGGGCCCCAAACAGTCCTTTCAGGTGAGGCAACACTTCACCTGCGAGTCGGCTGGGGTGATATACTGCGTCCGGTGCTCCCGATGTGGCCTTTTATATATTGGCGAGACCCGACGCAGACTGGGAGACCGCTTTGCTGAACATCTACGCTCTGTCCGCCAGAGAAAGCAGGATCTCCCAGTGGCCACACATTTTAATTCCACATCCCATTCCCATTCTGACATGTCTATCCACGGCCTCCTCTACTGTAAAGATGAAGCCACACTCAGGTTGGAGGAACAACATCTTATATTCCGTCTGGGTAGCCTCCAACCTGATGGCATGAACTTCGACTTCTCTAACTTCCGCTAGACCCCACCTCCCCCTTGTACCCCATCTGTTACTTATTTTTATGCACACATTCTTTCTCTCACTCTCCTTTTTCTCCCTCTGTCCCTCTGAATATACCTCTTGCCCATCATCTGGGTGCCCCCCCTCCTTGTCTTTCTTCCCGGACCTCCTGTCCCATGATCCTCTCGTATCCCCTTTTGCCTATCACCTGTCCAGCTCTTGGCTCTATCCCTCCCCCTCCTGTCTTCTCCTGTCATTTTGGATCTCCCCCTCCTCCTCCAACTTTCAAATCCCTTACTCACTCTTCCTTCAGTTAGTCCTGACGAAGGGTCTCGGCCTGAAACGTCGACTGCACCTCTTCCTACAGATTCTGCCTGGCCTGCTGCGTTCACCAGCAACTTTGATGTGTGTTGTTTGATCATAATTAAGGAGAATGTGATGGAGAAATGAAGAAGACTAAAACCAATAAACACTCTAAATCTGATTACCTGCTCTACTGCGTTCAAAAAGATGGGGATAAATTCGTGATGGTCTCTGAAAATTCTAGTACAGTCCCAGCAAATGGGACAGTAGCCATTATAACTGTAGACTCATGTCAATTGTTTGAGAAAATACTGGATTTTATAATAAAGATGTGGTAAAAAGAGAATGTGATAATTTTTTAAAGGATCTGGTTATTAGGATGGATAAGGGGAAACCAATAAATTTTAAATTGGTAATTGATAAGGTAAAACACAAGGGTTAAGGATCAGTGTATTATTATTAAAGGACAAAACAGGTAATAGGAATAAATTATTCTTTTTCAGATTGGCAGGTTCTTTGTAGTTTGTATTGATGATTAGATATTAACAATTGATATTAATAATTTTCATGTTACAGCCTATCTTTTCAGTTACTGTTGGTAATGTTACAGTGTTAGGTGACAAATGAACCACAAAGAGGATCTAACATATTTTTCTGAGAGCTATTGACCAATTGTGATGGCTATTTGATGTGCTAAGTGATAGTCTCAATCTGGTCTACAAGCTTCTTTCAACTAAATAACTTAGTCAGTGTAATCTGGTTTGAAATAAATCAATTACTATAGCCCCATTGTCTTACATGCATCTCTTGGACAGTCAGTTCTGTGCTGTGACCTGTAAATCTGTGCTCTGTATACAGTGTTGTATATTATTGTTTGGTGCTTACATTAAGAGCTAAGGACTGATTTCCGTTTATGACAAGAAGCTGAACAAAGAATATTGGTTGGAAGTTTAACTTACTCAAAAACAACTCTTTGATCTTGTGAAGTATCAGCTGCTATGTTATAAAGGTGTGCTTGGGAAAAAGACCACTCCCCACCCCCACCCCCAGCACCCTGGGCAGAGAATATCCATCACAGCTTAGGCTGGTGGCTTACTGCTATAAGGGACTGTGCCTTTCGTAATAATATTGTTTTTATCATAAATGCTATTCAGTAGGTTATTTAACCTGTCAAGTCATGGTGAGTTTATGTAAACCTTAGCTACAGAATAGCAGAACAACCCACACAATCCAGTGCATACAGGCCTGTGGACACTCAGTCATTCAATACATTGAAGCTGAAATGAATAGATTTTTGGGTGCTACAATTGGATCAGATAGACAAATGGATTTGAGGTAAAAGATGTGCCATGTACTTACTGAGTGTCAGAGCGTAGTGGAGATAGATTACCTCCTCTATTAATTCTTATGTGTGTTATACAACTTGGAACTGGAATTTGAATTTATTGTTAAAGCTCTCATTGGAATCTGTTGGGAAAATCATCTGCTGATGAAACCAATCCAGTTAATGCCTAATCAACTGAAGCCAATTGGAACATGAGCTGTTCAACCTAAATTGCTGCACCAACTAATTCCCCCATCTTGGAGAATAGTCGTATTCCCCTTCATAAAAGCATTACTCTTTAAGGACTACTCTCTGCTAGGGAAATGAACTTTATGGATATTTGCCAGAGTTGTGTAAATGTTAAGGTAAATGTTTATTGATTATTTGCAAGAATGTAACAATGTTCTTTGCTTTCTTATGCTCTTTAGCATTCCAGCAACTGCAATCACTGGTGACAATATTTTCTTTTCCCTATTATTATGTAGTACTTTTCTTCCCTCATTAAGTAGATGACAGAAGAACCGAAATGACTTCATTGTGAAACTGTAAGCAGGATGTTTCTCATTCTTTGTTAAGCTTCTTGAGAAATCAGAAAGGCAATTTTAACCAATTTAGTTAAAAGGTCAATTTTCATATTTGTCAAAATGATAAAATGGAACACATGCTATAATGGGCACATGCTATAACAAAATAACTATCAGATCTTTAGGAATGGTTGTTAATGTCCTCTAGAAAAATATTGTGGTTGTTTTCCTAGAGTTTCTGCAGATATAATGACCCAGAATTTGCAGTAGCAATGGCAATGGAAGCACTAGAATTCACATTGAGAAACTGATAGGAAGATGTGTGTACATGAATATTTTCTCTAAAAAACACTGTACTCCGGTTTCTCTTACTGATGCAGGGATCCTGCACAGGCTGGCCTTGCTGTAGTCCTCTTCAGGATCCAGGACCCTCCTTGGGGCATCTACATTCCAGCCCTCTTCATCAGGATCATGGCTCCTCCACTGGCCATCTTCACTGTAACTCTCCTCATTAGGATCAAAGATCCTCCACAGGCCATCGTCGTTGCCTCCCTTTTCGTCAGGATCAAGGACCTCCACAAGGCCATCATTGTTGTAGCCCTCTTCATCAGGATCAAAGATCTTTCATGGGGCCATCTTCATTGTAGCCCTCTTCATCAGCACGTGGCCAAGTGGTTAAAGCATTCGACTAGCGACCTGAAGGTCGTGAGTTCGAGCCCCAGCCGAGGCAGCGTGTTGTGTCCTTGAGCAAGGCACTTAACCACACAGTGCTCTGCGACGACACTGGTGCCAAGCTTTACCGGCCCTTGCCCTTCCCTTGGACCCTGATGGTGTCATGGAGAGGGGAGACTTGCAGCATGGGCAACTGCCAGTCTTCCATATAACCTTGCCCAGGCCTGCGCCCTGGAAAGTGAAGACTTTCTAGGGGCAGATCCATGCTCTCGCAAGACTAACGGATGCCTTTTTCATCAGGATCAAAGATCCTCCATGGGCCATCTTCATTGTAGCCCTCTTCATCAGGATCAAGGTCTTCCACAGGCCATTGCCGATGCCTCCCTCTTCGTCAGGATCAAGGACCACCACGGACCATCATTGTTGTAGCCCTTTTCGTCAGGATCAAGAATCTCCATAGGCCATCCTCGATGCATCCCTCTTCATCGGGATCATGGAAAATCACTTGAACTGATGTGTATTTCAGCAATTTATAAATTATCAACTGCAAAATCCCTATAAACTCTGTTGTTGATTGCATGAGATCCAAGTTTTCTTCAGTGACACTAATAACTGCTAAGCAACAATCTAGATCTATGAATGTTAGTTATTTATGTATACTGTAATTTCTCCACATACTATTTAAAAAATAAGGGTATTTCAACATTTTAAATCTGTGATTTTAACTTCCAAATATTTTCTTTGTTTTACCATATTCTCTGTCAGTTTATGCTTTCATTATGTGAATGTTCTAGTCTTTATTTCCAGTATTCAATTTAATGTTTATGAATATTGTTAAAACTTTTGTACTATGATTAATCTTTAGTATAATTTGCTGTTCTGCCTTCTTGGTGAGATTATAACTGAATTGAATTGACTTTATTACTTACATCCTTCATATACATGCGGAGTAAAAATCTTTATGCTACATCTCCATCTAAAATGTGCAGTGTGCAGTTTATAGGAATTTATACTAAATAGTATGTACAACAAGATAGTCAATATAACATAAAAATACAGTTGTGTCAGCATGAATTTATCATTCTGATGGCCTGGTGGAAGAAGCTGTCCCGGAGCCTGTTGGTCCTGGCTTTTATGCTGCGGTACCATTTCTCGGATGGTAGCAACTGTAACAGTTTGTGGTTGGGGTGACTCAGGTCCCCAATGATCCTTTTTACACACTTGTCTTTGTAAATGTCCTGAATAGTTAGAAGTTCACATCTACAGTTGTTCTGGGCTGTACGCACCACTCTCTGCAGAGTCCTGCGATTGAGAGAAGTACAGTTCCCATACCAGGCAGTGATGCAGCCAGTCAGGATGCTCTCAGTTGTGCCCCTGTAGAAAGTTTTGGTGTGATGGGGTAGAGATGTGTCTCTACCAAAGGAGGTGTAAGGTGTTCCTTCCCTCTGCAGGTCACCCATGGGCAAGGTGTAGCCCCACGATCAGGGTCATGTGAAGCCATGGGAGCAGGTGGTGGATGGTTGTATGAGCAACTGATGCATATCACAAGTCCTGGTTATGCGACCACTGACGTTAGGCAGACAATCTCTGAAGAGTATTGATAATGGCTGGGGCCACCTGTCTTGTAAAGACACTGCCCAGAAGAAGGCAATGACAAACCATTGCTGTACATGGTCATGGCCACAGGACCATGATCCCCCATGTCATATGGCACAGCACATAATAATGATGATGTACCGGATGGATTCTTACATAAACTGTGCTTGATAGCAACAGTTGTCAAGAAGGGAAAAGTTCTTCCTTGATTTTCATGGAACATTTTCTTCTAGTCAGTGGCAAATATCACAGTTGTTTTCAAAACGTGGGCAATTGATGCAACAAGGATTTTTATTTTCAATTTTGCTCAGCAGATTTTACTTATCTTAAAAGAGGTATCAGTGCCTTTTCTGCTTCTAGGATTTTCCATTATGACAGTTTTGGCTACCATTAATTTTGTTGTAAGTTTGATGCAATGATCTCTAATAGAAGATTTTAAATCACTTTACAGCCGTTTTACCACAACCATTTTTATTGTGATAATTTTTTCCACTTTTAATGTCATCCAGACATTACACATTTTAATAATTCCATGGTCATTGTGTACTCATAGGGAAAGACCTTGACTAGTCCTAGTTTCATTGTGAAGAATAGTAGTCAGGCTGATGTAAAAAGCACAAATCAAAAGCCTTTAATTTGGAAGAACAAGCATCTTGACTCTGTATTTGCTATTACAGGTGTCATTCCACTTGGAGTCAACTGTGTCAGTTTTCAGATGTTCATTCCTGCACTCTTACAGTGTTGGTCAACGGCACCACCATGAACTGTATACAGTATGTGATTCTAGTGAAGCCAATAGCTTCATGTTGGCAAAGGGTATGTTTTGTTGAGCATCAAGAGATTGCTTAATCCTAATAGTTCACAGAAGAATGTAATAATTAAAATGTCAACATTAGCAAGGAGATAATAATACATCTGGAACTTATAGACATCCTCATTTGTGAAAAGAGGCTCATACATTCCAAAGCTTTGTAGATTCCTTAGCAAGTACATTCCTGTCAGAGAGGGTTACTGTCTATATTGACTCTTCTTTACACACCAGATAATTGGGTTTCTATACAGACATGTTACAAACTATAATTTGACCCAAAATATCTTTCAAAATATCTTTTGTCCCAAGAATATGCCCTTATTTTATAAAGAATGTGAAAGCATCTTTTTTCTTCTTCTTCAAGTGCACGGCACAGACACATTAATGACGATGTATCAGTGATACTGTTGCGATGCTATGCAAAAATCAAAGTGCCCTTACAAAATTCTGAATCATATTTGAACTGATTTAAATTCTATTCCTGTCATAAATGCAGATGACTTCCTTCATGATAGGCAGGTGGAACTGTAAATGTCTCATTTTCCTCCTCCTCTCCTCCTCCTATAATCATTGCAAATTCTTTCCTAAATCAGTTTGGAAGAAGTAAACTGGATCATAAAATATGCCATATAGATTAAAATCTATCGCAAATTAATCAGAAGAATAACGGAACACAATCTCACAGTTAAAGGTTTCAGTTTCACAGTTTCATTGACTTCCAATCATTCATTGACTTGCTATGTGTGCACTCCTGTTTGGAAAAGTCATGTCTCTTTCTCCTTAGAGCGTAATAATAGCTCTTCTAACTTTGCTTTTCAAGTAAAGTGGTCTCGGCAGTTAGTAATGGTAAATGTAAATTCAATAAGAAATTTATTGTAATATGTCTGGGCATGGAACATTTATGGCTTTAGGTATTTTTTTAATCTATCTGTAAAGTCTAATTTCACCCCTCACCCATGCTTTTAGGATATGGATTTCAGACCACAGGTTTTGTGTGCTCATTTTTCTTTAAATTCGGAGATTTAATTTAGCACTTCAAATTGGTTCAGAAAATATCCTTCTTAGTCGGTCCCTTGGTATTGAGGATGACATTCTCCCACTCTGGTTTTGTAGATTCTGAGCAACATTCCCTCTAAGATTTTTTTACAGCTGTGCAGACCATCTATTGATCTGAGCAGGCATTTTACACTCCCTGAAAACTGCATGGCACTTAAAATGTTTCTTGTAATATGCATACTATAAATTCTTATTAGTTTATGATTTTTTTTGAAAGATTACTTACCAAAAAATACAGAATATGGAATTTTTCGCATTAAACAAACACAAACCACAACTCACAACACAAGTAAACAATGTTAGCCTGTGAAAACAACTGATAGGCTCATGGCAAATATAAAATGTTTTGACTAGAGGGCATCAGCATTCAGTGGGCTGGCAGTTTTTAACAATGAGCTACTAACTTCCATTCTGTGTTTATTGTTACAATTTGTAACAGTGTTGTAACTTGAAACACTGACAATGTAGATAGATTGAAACATTAAAATGATTCAAAATAAAGTTTCTGGTATGTTTATTAGTTAGAAAAATTATGGATTATATTCATTAACGTAATTAATTACAGGGTATTTCACAATCATGTTAACATAGATATTAGCCTAATTGCAAAATTATACTAACATTATAGAAAAGAGAATTCCAACTGCATGGTAAACAAAAGCTGTGTATGCAGGAGTGTTTCAGTTGCTGCACAGTCACACACCTGCGCAGCTGAGAGGGAACAATGATTCTTAGATGACTACAGGGACTAACCTGGGAACTGCAGACTCTCCCACAGATGGGATCAGAGGTGTCTGATGGAGTGGATAGGCAGTTTATGAAACAGTGCACTCCTTCCTTTGAGAATGTGTTGCTTCCAAGTGCTTCTAGTATATTGACTTGATATTATGAATGTTCCTTCTCCTTCTTCAGTGATCATGAGTCAGAAATTCCCAGGAGTCAATGGGAATGATACCAATTTTCCAAGGATGCTTTGAGATTCACCTTCTTTGATTGCCTGTTGATATTCTTCTGTGGTAGAGCTCATTATAAAGTTTAGAATCTGGTTTTCACATCTGGTTGACAAAGTCAAAAGCCAAAGTAAAATTTATGCCATGTACATAAATTATGACAGGTACATACATGTCACCACATGCACCACTGAGGTTCTTTTCCTGCAGGCATACTTAGCAAATCTATAGAACAGTGACTGTAAACAGGACCAAATGCAGATAATAATAAATAGCAATAAATAAAGAGCATGAAATAATAAGATAAAAGAGTCCTTATGAGTGCAGTTATCCCCTTTTCTTCAAGAGCCTGATGATTGAAGGGTAGTAGCTATTCTTGAACCTGGTGGTGCAAGTCCTGAGGCTCTTGTACCTTCTACCTGATAGCAGCAACGAGAAAAGAGCATGGCCTGGGTGGTGAGGATCTTTGATGATGGATGCTGCTTTCCAACGGCAGTGGTTCATGTAGATGTGCTCAGTGTTTGGAAGGATTTTAACCTTGATGTACTGGGCCAAATCCACTACCTTTTGTCGGATTTTCCACTCAAAGGCACTGGTGTTCCCATACCAGGCCATAATGCAGCCGGTCAGCACACTTTCCACCACACATCTATAGAAATTTATCAAAGTTTTTGATGACGTGTCAAATCTCCACAGACTCCTAAGGAAGTAAAGGCACTATTGTACTTTTTTTGCAATTAAATTTAAATGATGGGTCCAGGACGTGGTCTGTCCAAAGAGCCAACTGAGTGGGAAGCTAATCTGGGAGAGGACACTAGCAAATATACCATTATAGGGCCAGCAAATTTAAAATATTAGGGACCAAATGTGATTTTAAGTGGACATAGTTTCAGTTTTAACCTAGCAACAGAGATTAAAAAGTCTTTGTAATGTACAAAGAGGTTAATACATTACTAACCTTATCGCAAGTCACATTATCTTTATTAATTTACTATTTGCTCTTTCCCCGGAGACTAAGTAACTATCTGACCAATTCACCTGGTTTCCTGTTTGAGTGATTAAGGCCGGAGCACTATGTGAGATTTTGTTTCACATGTCAGATTGCTTAGTAACACATAATCACTACCTAGCAATAGCACTTCATTACTGGGTGTCCTGCAAGATGTGATAAGGTGCTATATTAATGTAGTTTATTTTCTTTAAAGCAAAACAGTGACAAAAACTGTCCTTATCACATAACGTGAAGTCTCCTGAGTCTTTTAAAATTGATTAATGTACTTAAGAGTAGGAAGTGGATCAGAAATTGTGGAGAAACAACATTATATTCAAATGGGAGACAACCTCGAGTCTTAATGCTGATAAATTTACACACTCAGAATTATTAATTTTAAATGAGGCAATGACTAGTAGAGAGAGTGAAATAACCAAAACTTAAGCCTTTAATGGTGATTTGGTTACTAAATACCACTGATGGTGTCATTGTAATGTTCCCTAAACAGTTTCTCCTTTTCCAAGAGAGCAGAACATCACAGATGTAAATGTAATAGAAAGGAATTAAAACTGCACATTAGGAGGTGTTCCATCACCAGCACTTCTTAACGTAATTGCATTTAAATTGAAAGTACATGAGGGATATATGAAAACCTGTGTGAAGACCTGATAAGGCAATATTCAGCTGAAAAATGGGAAACTACAAATGTGACATCTATCATTATTCATAGTTTTATTCCCAAAATTTCCAATTAGATCTTACCTCAATTATTTTAAAACTCCTAGGTCACAATACTCTTGCAACAATATGTGGCCTCACAATACAAAGTTCAAAGTACATTTATTATCAAAAAATGTATAAATTATACAACCTTGCGATCTGTTTGCTCGCAGGTAGCCAGCCACCAAGCAAGAAACCTGAAAGAACCCAATTAAAGAGAAAAAATAAAAATAAGGGCCCCAAACAGTACTTCCAAGTGAGGCAACACTTCACTTGTGAGTCTGTTGGGGTCATCTATTGCATCCGGTGTTCCCGGTACGGCCTCCTCTACATCAGTGAAACCCGACGCAGATTGAGGGACCGCTTCATTGAGCACCCCCGCTCCGTCCACCAAAACAGACAGGATCTCCCAGTAGCCACCCACTTCAACTCTGCTTCCCACTCCCATTCAGATATGTCCATACATTGCCTCCCCTACTGCCATGGTGAGGCTAAACTCAGGTTGGAGGAGCAACACCTCATATACCGTCTAGGTAGTCTCCAGCCCCTTGGTATGAACATAGAATTCTCTAACTTCCGGTAATTCCCTTCCCCTATCCCTATGTCACTCTGCCCTCTTCCCCTGCTGCCTACCACCTCCCTCTTGGTTCCGCGTCCTTCTGCTACCCATTGTGTTCTCCCCTATTCCTTCTTCACCTTTCCTGCCTATCACCTCCCCTGCCTATCACCTCCCTGCCTCCCTTCCCCCACCCCTTTATCTTTCCCCTTACTGGTTTTTCAACTGGAACCTACCAGCCTTCTCCTTCCCACCCTCCCCCCACCTTCTTTATAGGGCCCCTGCCCCTTCCCTCTACAGTCCTGACGAAGGGTTCCGGCCCGAAACGTCGACCGATCTTTTCCACGGATGCTGCCCAACCTGCTGAGTTCCTCCAGCCGAGACCAACACCTGACACTCAAGAATAAAAAAAACACAAATCATGCAAACAATTGAAGCAAACAACACCAATCTGAACCAATTGTGTCCTCAGATCTGAACCTTGGGGCAGCCCAGAGTAGGCCCAAAGCCTCTCTTATCCATTCATCATATTAATTGGCATGGAACACAACCGCCAGGGCGGTCTTCATAGCTTCAGTGCCATGGAGAAAAGAGAGACCATTGTGGAGAAAGAGAAAAATCGGTTCTTGCCCCAGATTCCTGTCTTTTCAGTCTATCTGGGCTGGCGTTTAAATTGACCAAATAATGGAACAGTGACAGGGTATAGTGCTCTGGAGCGAGGAGAGAACATCGTGGAGAGTGAGCAAAATCAGCTCTCACCTCCGATCTGGGCTGGTGTTTAAATTCTCCAAACAACGTATCGTACCTCGCACTAGGACCCAAACATCACTGCAGCAAAAGGCTCCAGGCCCAGTCCTCACTGCCTAGCCCGAAGCTGCTCTCAAGCTCTTCAAATCAGCTTGACTCCCAGAGCAATCCAGCCTGTGCAGGCACTGAATCTCCTCTGCTCAGACCCCGACTTCTCTTTTCAGTGCCCGGAGCAATCCAACCTTGCTCCAGAGCCTGTTGTATGGGCACCGAATCTCCTCTGCCCAGATCCCGACTTCCATTTTCAGTGCCCAGTGTTATCCAGCCTCGCTCCCAGGCCCGTATCAGAGCTCCATTTGCATCGATTCTGCAACACACCATCTTGGCTTATCCCTCAAACTCGCCTTGCCATTGCTTGCCTCTTTCACTGTTGGCAGCGATAATTTAACACAATTTATTCCAGAAAAGGTATTTTTAGTGATGATTTTAGTCAGATCTCTTAGTTTTTTGACGACCAGAAAGCTGCTGCCATCTTTACTGTAACGATAGCAGAATATTAAAAAGTGTCAATGTCCAAAACTGACTGGTAGTTAACAGTGAAAATTATGCTTGGTTTAATTCTAGAGTCATTAGGAAGATAAAAAGGGACCTTTATTGATTTTATTTATTATTTTTATTTATTGAGATACACCACAAAATAGGCCCTTCCAGCTCCATGAGCCGGGCTGACCAGCAACCTCTGATTTAACCCTAGCCTAATCACAGGACAACTTTCAATGAGATTTAACCTACCAACTGGTTCTTTTTTGGAGTATGGGAGAACACTGGAGCACCTGCAGGAAACCCACATGGTCACGGGATCTTGAGAGGCTAAAAACAAAGGGGCAAATCACTGAAACAAAGGAACTGACAAAGAACCTAGCCTCTTGTGATCTTCTGTAAAGCTTTGGAATACACTCCCAATTTATAGGAAGTTCTGCTAATTACACTGCTAACTAGGGTGCTTTCCTGAAGTCTGGTCCTGTTGGTATTAGCTGTTCAGGACATAACTTTTGAACTTGGTGTTTATGTAAACAAATAATGCTGAAAGACAAAATGTATTTACTATAAGTGCTCTGTGGTTTTGCTTTTACATAAAACATAGCCCACAAAGCAGTGTTGCATACATGGGGGAGGTGTGGAGCACAGGAACAGCATTTTGACCCGCATTGTTAGAAACATAGAAAACCTACAGCACAATACAGGCCCTTCGGCCCACAATGCTGTGCTGAACGTGTACTTACTTTAGAAATTACCTAGGGTTACCCATAACCCTCTATTTTTCTAAGCTCCATGTACTTATCCAGGAGTCTCTTAAAAGACCCTTTCATATTCTCCTCCACCACCATCACCGGCAGCCCATTCCATGCACTCACCACTCTCCGCGTAAAAAACTTACCCCTGACATCTCCTCTGTACCTACTTCAAAGTACCTTAAAACTGTGCCCTCTCATGTTAACCATTTCAGCCCCAGGCCCTGTCAATGCCTCTCATCATCTTATACACCTCTATCAGGTCACCTCTCATCCTCCGCCGCTCCAAGGAGAAAAGGCCGAGTCACTCAACCTATTCCAGTAAGGCATGTTGCGCCAAGCCATTTAAATTAGTAATCAAATGGCTAACTAAACAAATCTTTTCTGCCTAGACAACGTCCATACAGCTCCATTTTCCTCACATTAATTTCCGATCTAAGTGTCTCTTAACGTATCTGCCTCTACCACCAGCCCAGGCACCCACCACTCTAAGTAAGAAACTGGTGTACTGTACGAGTACTTTACACTGTGTAAAAAAAACTTTCTTGTGATAGAATATTTTGGGAAAGGACTCAGCCTGTGATTTTTTTAATCATTCATTGTGTTAACTTTGTGAGTCATTTATCATTTCATAAGTTCTCCTTTGGGATATTAGACAAATGCCGAGCTTTTCAATGCCTTGACCCCTCCCACACCTCCCCCATGTATGCCACACTTCCGATTGCTCATTTCATGAACGGATGTGAAATTAGTTGGCTGCCTATTTACTTTCTCTCTCTCTATGCACTGGAGGTGTAAACATTTGAAGCAAAGATAGTAGGTGTTTCGCCCAAGGACAGTACTAGGACGTAATGTCTGCAACTGTACCTTACAAATATTAAATACTTTGTAGATGTATTTGTCTTATTTAAGTTTAACTCAAATTCTCCAAGAATATTCCATAATATAATTATTTTGATGCCAGTGAAAGACACTTCTTCAATTCTAATCAGTGACTGAAATTATATCTCATAAGGATGCTTTTATTTTGCCTTTCCAGTGTTTATCTGATGAATAACCATGTCTGATCTATTAGTTAATATCGATTGAGTTAATGAAATTTTAAAAAAATCATGTTGCACTCGTTGCATTAACCAACTGATTAATGTTCTTGGTCAGCAACTCCATATCAGCAGACACTAACTACGTAAATCTCACATCTGTTAAACCATGTGAGTTCACTAAAGATTAGTACAATATCTCAATTCCTGACAAAAATAGTTTGGAGTTCTTCTGGCACTTATCCAAAGTAAACAATATAACTTGGTGTTCATTCTGCCCTGGGTATCTATTCAGATTGAGATAAGTTGCAATGAATTCTCCCCTACAGATTTGCTTCATAGAAACATAGAAACATAGAAAATAAGTGCAGGAGTAGGCCATTCGGCCCTTCGAGCCTGCACCGCCATTCAGTATGATCATGGCTGATCATCCAACTCAGAATAACAGATGTCTACCATCATGGTAAATAAATATGTTTGGGACTTGACCATGAGGAACAACATGGTTTAGCAGATATGTGCTAACCTTTGGTCGATGGATTCAGTTCCATCTGTTCTTCGAGTGGGTTTAAAAGATTATAGCATGTTCCTGTCTATCTTTTCCCTCTCCCCTTTGTCTTTGTTTTTCTTTCTGTATCCGATAACTCTAATTCTCTCTTGGCATGGTCATGATAGTATTCTGATTAAATTACAGGATGACTGGCCTATTGAGGACGGCACGGTAGGATCGTGGTTAGCACAATGTAGGCAACGTGGGTTCAATTCCCACCGCTGCCTGTAAGGAGTTTGTATGTTCTCCCTGTGGGTTTCCTCTGAGTGCTCTAGTTTCTTCCCACAGTCTAAAGACCTACTGGTTGGTAGGTTAATTGGTCATTGTAAATTGTCTCGTAATTAGGCTAGGGTTAAATTGGGGGAAATGCTGGGCGGTGTGGCTCCAGGAGCTGGAAGAGCCTATCCCACACTGTATTTCAATAATTTAAAAATAAATAAAAAATTAGAGACATGAGTTCAAATCAGCCAAAACAGGTGAAGATTTTTAATTTAAATAATGAAGTAATTTTTTAACTGAAACTGGTAATCAGCAATGATGAGTCCAAAACTACTGGATTATTGTAAAGAAAAAAACACTTCCATCAGAGGAGTGAATTTGTCATTCTTACCTTGTCTTAATGGAATATACTTGGAAAACTCGAGTTAAATTTATAGAAAGCAAATACATTTACAAAAGTATTAAATGTTTGTAATATATAACCAATACGTTCTAGTTCTATTCTCTGGCGTAATACTCGACCCATTGATGTGCTTGACTCTTAATTGGTTCTTCAGTTAAAGCACAGTTAGGTAAATGCTGACCGCCAAATCCTGTGAACAAATATTTTTTTAAAAAATCCTTCTTCTTTGTAATTCCCTTCCTCAAACCCATGGTCAACACTCTGTTACTCTGTGCTGATTAAAGCATCAAGCAAGATTAAAATCGTTGGAAGATAGGTGTTTATCGCTGTCTGCCTGCGTATGACTGCTCTCCCTCTCTTTGCGTTGCTGCCATCAAATGGGAGGTGCGGGAGTCTTGGGTCTCACGCCACCAGGTTCAGGAGCAGTTGTTGCCCTGCAGCCATCGGGCTACTGGATGGGTTTCGCTCACCCCATCACCGAATGCACTCCGCGGCTGTGGGTTCACTTTCAGGGACTCTGCAGTTCATGTTCCTTGTGTTTATGCTTACTTTTTAAAAATTATTTGCGTGATTTGATCAAAGCATCAAGGGCGAGAACAAAAGTTGGAGCAGTGTTCAGCTCACTGCTTTGTGATGTTCTCTTATCTCAACGCTGAACTGGCCCCATGGCTGTGGCCTTCAACCATCAGCACTCGCCCCAGTGCTGAACTAGCTCCGTGACTGTGGCTGCAACCATCAGCACTTGCCCCAGTGCTGAATTGGCTCCATGGCCGTGGCCTGCAGTCATTGGGCTCCCAGAACAGCTTCACTGACCTCATTGCTGAACTGGCCTCATGACTGTGGACTGTAGAGAGTGGGCTCCTAGACCGGCTTCACCGACCTCAGCACTGAACTGGCTCTATGGCTGTGGACTCACTTTCAGGAATTCTGCAGTTAATGTTCCGTGTTATTTGTTTACCTTTTTATTATTTGCACAATTTGTTCTTTATTTTTCGTTCATTGGATGTGTGCCAGTCTTTGTTGTGTGGGGTATGTAATGAGTTCTATTTTGCACTGTATCTCAGTAAAAAAAGACAAATCTCAAGGTTGTATATTGTATGCATACTTTGATAATAAATGGACTTTGAACTTTGAACAATCTGTATATGCAACTGATTAAGGAGACAAGCAGTTAGAGCAGATAACTGATGTCTCAGATACCTTGGTCCACTTACATCTCCAGCAACGTATGATGTGAAGTCTCTAAACTGGAGGGTGCCAGAATCTAACTGAAGATCTATAATGTGAGGTGTTTCACTCCGTCAAGATTTGGGCTATTATATATTTACTGCATATACGTAGATATCCCTTAAGCAGATATTTAAGTCACACTCTTTGATTCACCCAGTTTAATTCAATTAAAATTTATTTCATAATATAAGGTTGATGGGAGTAGTCAGCTTAAAAGGTTCAGTACAGACTAGATGGGCCAAAGGGCCTGTTTCTGTGCTGTACTTTTCTATGACACTATAATGTTTGTCCCAACATGTGCAACAATAAATCAAAAGATTTAATTAAAAATCCAAAATTCAGTACATTTGATGATAAATGTTATCAGGTTTCCCCTAGATACTGCATTTGCCTTGCAGCTGAAAGGAAGAATTGCAGACTTACTTACATTATAGATTCAAACTTGCTGAACATTGAATTAACTAATTTTACACTGGCAGTTCCATTCACTCTAATTAACGAGTGCAATAATGGTAATGTTGTGATTGAAAACCTAACTAACAATTAAAGGAACATCATGAAAAGTATTGAATTGCTTACAAACAGTGAAATCCAAGGTGTCAGTTTTAGTAAATCCAATCACATAAATAAAACAGGGATTAAATAAATTGTACCTACAAAATAAAAAGCTCAACCCCAAACTTTTGGAGACGGAGACACTGCATTTGGCAAGGCTTCTTGCTGTTGTACCATCCTGGCATGTAGAAAAATCTGTTGGCTGGGGCCTGTAAATTATAGATCCATTCTACCATGAATGTAAAATTAAGAGATTAATCCTCATGGAATCAAACAGCAGAATGTGCTTCCAATTAACATTTACACTGAAGTAAATATTGATCTGTTTTCATAGTTAAGAGAAGCCACATTTATATAAGTGATAAGGCATGTGATTGTAATATATCTATAATTCATTCACAAGGAAGGGTTTTGATGACCCGTTACAAAGCCAATGTCCTTGAAGAGAAAGGCAAATGTCCCACTGGTTCACACATGCACAATATTATCTTTATTCATTTTAAGTTGGTTAGATTCCTTTGTTGTGGAGTGAACAATACTTACTAATCTTTTGGAAGAAAGCTTATCCTACCAGATTAATAAAAACTAGAAAATGCTGGAGAAACTCAAGAGGATAGGCAGCACCTGCAGAGAGAGAAACACAGCTAATATTTCAGCTCAGTGACTTCTATCTCTCTGTGCATACCCTAAAACTGTTTGCTTTTCTTTGGGATTTCAAACATGTACAGTATTCTCTATCACCGTCAGCAATCATAGGTGCCTTCAGTAATTCCAGTTTTCTACTATCAGAAACAAATCATGATTTGAAAGTGTTAATTCCAGGTACTTTGAAAAGTTGCTTCTCTTAGCAGGAAGCCAGATTCCAAGAGAATAATTTTCGAAACCAAAACAATCTAATTTTTGTATTCAAAACATAAAAAAAGCATCGTTATTTCTCTGTACAAGTTTGCTATTGCTGAATAAAAGCTATCACATGGCTGGCAATTTATTTTTCAAATGAAGTAACCCAAGAGAAATTTGTTTCTGAATTAACTAGTACTTCAGGTTACTTTGGCACTTCAGTTTTCTAGATGGGAGTAGTATTGTTGAACAAGTAAATGTAATGATGGGCACCAGTACGCTGAGTTACGTCCTAGGATGTGCCGGGACACATTATCAGTGATGTAACCTGGGGTCACCGGCTCTTTTGGATCCTTCAACATCAGACACTCTCACCCAGCCACGGTTGGCCAGGCCTGGCTTGGGTCCCATCACCATTGGTCCATGGATCACACTTCTTGATCCATAGCCACCTGGAGGCTCGCTCAGCGACCTCTGTGATGGTCCTGATGGTTCTTTTCTTTGCAGCCCGCATAATCCCAAGGAGAGAGTAGGTTCTGCAGAGTGAGCAGCCAACAAAACCCCTACACCCCACCTCTGTTGGCTCACATCGTGCCCTCCATCGCTGTCTCTGCCACTGCTGTACTAGCTCCTGGTATTTGGCTTCCCTACGCTCAAAACGCCTCCTCAGTACAGTCTTCGCAAGGAAATGTCAAATCTACCATGACCACCTGCTTCGAGGTTTCTGACAGAATGTCCTGTCAGGCTTGAGGGATGATGATGTGATGAAGACCAGGAAGTTTAATTGCTTGCCACGATCAAGTTTTAGTTGCCAGTCAGACGCCGCGGTGAGCAAGCTTGCTGGTGTTCTGGGTTGCGGCTGCTATAGTATTTCTGTGACTTGTTACACTCGTTCAGGAACACTTGTTATTTGCCCAGTCTTCAAGATAAGCTTTCAGATTCTGTGATCCTGTATTTGCAACCCCTGTGCATTAAACCTCTCTTGAAACCGGCATAGACTAGAATTTTCATTTTGTGCTAAGTTGGATGAAGCTGACTGAAAACTGGAGTTAGGATGATAGAGCAGAGGGGAGATTATTATTTCTGATTCTGACTTGCCTGTCTTCAATTTCTGCTTTTGCCTGCAAAAGCTGTTTCTTTTAAAATATGGGACTTGGGGATTTATTGTTCGAGGGTTCTTCTCCCAAAACCTTTTCTCTTTTCTATATTTCCTACAACAGAGTTGTTATGATGTCATGCAATAGTATTTACTGTTTACTCTTTTCCATAGATGCTGCCTGACCTGCTGAGTTTCTCCAGCATTTTTGTGTGTTGCTTTGGATTTCCAGCATCTGCAGATTTTCTTGTGTTAATTATTCATTTGAATTGTTTGTTTATTTAGAGATACAGTGCAAAATGGCTGCATCTTCCCAATTCAACCCTAGCCCAATCACAAGATAATTTACAATTAACCTACCCAATAGGTCCTTGGACTGTAAGGGGAAACCGGAGCACCCAGAGGAAAGTACGCATTCCACAGGGAGAACTCCTTACAGAGGATGCCGGAATTGAACTCCGACCTCTGGAATGCCCTAACAGTAATAGTGTTGCACTAACCATTATGCTAAAGTGGCACCCATTTATACATTTATACAATTGTGCCTTAATGTACTGCCTGTTGATGTGTTGCAGGCAGTTTTCATTGTGCCTATAAGATGGAAATACTGTAGATAAATACTGTAGATGGATGGTTTGAATTTGTAAAATGTGTGCAGGATAGTTTTTTTCAGCAATACATAGAGATACCAACTAGAGAAGGGGCAGTGTTGGATCTCCTGTTAGGGAATGAGATAGGTCAGGTGACGGAGGTATATTTTGGGAAGCACTTTGGACCCAGTGATCACAATGCCATTAGGTTCAATGTAATTATGGAGAAGGATAGGTCTGGACCCAGGGTTGAGATTTTTGATTGGAGAAAGGCTAACTTTGAGGAGATGTGAAAGGATTTAGAAGGAGTGGATTGGGACAATTTGTTTTATGGGTAGAATGTAATTGAGAAATGGAGGTCATTTAAAGGTGAAATTTTGAGAGTACATAATCTTTCCGTTCCTGTTAGGATGAAAGGAAAAGTTAAAAGTTTGAGAGAACCATGGTTTTCAAGGGATATTGGAAACTGGGTTTGGAAAAAGAGAGATATCTACAATAAATATAGGCAGCATGGAGAATATGGGGTGCTCGAGGAATATAAAGAATGTAAAAAGAATCTTTATACTTTATACTTCATGTTGCCAAACAATTGATACTAGAATGTACAATCATCATAGCGATATTTGATTCTGCACTTCTTGCTCCCTGGATTACAAATTGATAGTAAATCTTAAAAATTTAAATTATAAATCATAAATAGAAAATATAAAAATGGAAAGTAAGGTAGTGCAAAAAAACTGAGATGCAGGTCCGGATATTTGGAGGGTACGGCCCAGATCCGGGTCAGGATCTGTTCAGCAGTCTTATCACAGTTGGAAAGAAGCTGTTCCCGAATCTTAAGAAAGAAATTAGAAAAGCTAAAAGAAGATATGAGGTTGCTTTGGCAAGACAGGTGAAAATAAATCCCAAGGGTTTCTACCATTATATTAATGGCAAAAGGATAGTGAGGGATAAAATTGGTCCCTTAGAGAATCAGAGTGGACAGCTATGTGTGGAGCCAAAAGAGATGGGGGAGATTCTGAACAATTTCTTTTCTTCCGTATTAACTAAGGAGAAAGATATTGAATTGGGTAAGATAAGAGAAACAGGTAGGGAAATTATGGAAACTATGATGATTAAAGAAGAGGAAGTACTAGAGCTTTTAAGGAATATAAAAGTGGATAAGTCTCCGGGTCCTGACAGGATATTCCCTAGGACATTGAGGGAAGTTAGTGTGGAAATAGCAGGGGCTCTGACAGAAATATTTCAAATGTCATTAGAAATGAGGATGGTGCCAGAGGATTGGCGTATTGCTCATGTTGTTCCATTGTTTAAAAAGGGTTCTAAGAGTAAACCTAGCAATTATCAGCCTGTGAGTTTGACGTCAGTGGTGGGTAAATTGATGGAAAGTATTCTTAGAGATGGTATATATAATTATCTGGATAGACAGGGTCTGATTAGGAACAGTCAACATGGATTTGTGTGTGGAAGGTCATGTTTGACAAATCTTATTGGAATTTTTTGAAGAGGTTACTAGGAAAGTTGACGAGGGTAAAGCAGTGGATATTGTCTATATGGACTTCAGTAAGGCCTTTGACAAGGTCCCACACAGAAGGTTGGTTAGGAAGGTTCAATCATTAGGTAGTAATATTGAAGTAGTAAAATGGATTCAGCAGTGGCTGGATGGGAGACACCAGAGAGTGGTGGTGGATAACTGTTTGTCTGATTGGAGGTCGGTGACTAGTGGTGTTTCTCAGGGATCTGGATGATGGGGTGGTAAATTGGATGAGTAAATATGCAGATGATACTAAAATAGATGGTGTTGTGGATAATGAAGTAAGTTTTCAAAGCTTGCAGAAAGATTTAGGCGGGTTAAAAGAGTGGGCTGAAAGATGGCAGATGAAGTTTAATGCTGATAAATGTGAGGTGTTACATTTTGGTAGGACTAATCAAAATAGGACATACATGGTAAATGGTAGGGCATTGAAGAATGCAGTAGAACAGAGGGATCTAGGAATAATGGTGCATAGTTCCCTGAAGGTGAAATGTTATGTGGATAGGGTGGTGAAGAAAGCTTTTGGTATGCTGGCCTTTGTAAATCAGAGCATTGAGTATAGGAGTTGGAATGTAATGTTGAAATTGTACAAGGCATTGGTGAGGCCAAATTTGGAGTATTGTGTACAGTTTTGGTCACCAAATTATAGGAAAGATATCAACAAAATAGAGAGAGTACAGAGAAGATTTACGAGAATGTTACCTGGGTTTCATCATCTAAGTTACAGAGAAAGGTTGAACAAGTTGGGTCTTTATTCTTTGGAGTGTAGAAGGTTGAGGGGGGACTTGATAGAGGTATTTAAAATTATGAGGGGAATAGATAGAGTTGATGTGGATAGGCTTTTTCCATTGAGAGTGGGGAGATTCAAACAAGAGGAAATGAGTTGAGAGTTAAAGGGCAAATGTTTAGAGGTAACATGAGGGGGAACTTCTTTACTCAGAGAGTGGTAGCTGTGTGGAACAAGCTTCCAGCAGAAGTGGTTGAGGCAGGTTTGATGTTGTCGTTTAAAGTTAAATTGGACAGATATATGGCCAGGAAAGGAATTGAGGGTTATGGGCTGAGTGCAGGTCAGTGGGACTAGGTGAGAGTAAGAGTTCAGCACGGACTAGAAGGACCGAGATGGCCTGTTTCCGTGCTGTAATTGTTATACGGTTATATAAATATCAGAAGAATAACTTTGCAAGACTACAGGAAAGGAGTAGTGAATGAAACTGGAAAACCAAAGTCGACATAATGGGAACATGATGTACCAAATAGCCCTCTTCAGTGCTATAATCATTCAGTGATTCCGTGATTATATGAAATGAACCATTTGGACTCAAGAGGCCTCTGTTGGTCCAGGTCAAGCATAGTTGTTGCATCCTTGCTGTCTAGATACGCAAGCCAGGGTAGAGCAATATGGGGAGCAAGCTCCCCCTCTCCACGCATCTGATGAACCCAAAGGAACAGCAGAGACCAATACAGTTTGGCACCAACACTGTTACAGGAGTTGCCAGTCAACGTTGAACTCAACGCTGGACTGGTTTAGGGACTCCAGCTCCAGATTTCTCCTTCAGGGCTTACTCCTGAAGCCTTCTCCATGAGTGGGTATAGCCACAAGGCAGTGGAGGCTTGAGACCAGAGTTTTCCTTCTCCTAGGTGAGCTGCCAACCATGACTGACGAGCCCCATCTGTCCGAAGCAGTTGGTTTTAAGGTGCCTTTGTCCCTTCTCTCATCAGTAGAAGTGGTTCTGCTGGGCTTAGTAACTAAGCCACACATGAAGGCCAAGAACTGGACTTGTTCATCAGAGGTTACTTGAGTTGCATGCCATTGGGAACATTCAATAAGTAGTGGGGGCTTGTCCATTTGGAATAAATGCATAAAATACAGGGAAGTTTATGAGTGAGGGACATCTCAGCAAATGTTCAAGTACTTTGCATTGTACCTTAAAATTAATGTAAAATGTGATAATTTAGCCCCAGAGCATTTCAAAGTCACAGAACCCAATGTTTGGATGACGTTTTAAACGCCATGCCGAATCAGAAAGATTGGGTACAAGCTGAATTGAGGTGATGGGGTGCAGGTCCTGGTGTGTATTGAAGTGACAGAACCCAATGTGTGGCTGATGATTTAGGCTCTGGGCCTCATTGGAAAGGTGGGGTGCGGGCTGAATTGGGGTCTAGATCCCAGAGCGCATCGAAGCGACTCAACCCGATGTTTGGACGACGATTTAAGTGCCAGCCCAGATTGGAAAGGTCAGGATGTCAGGGCCCAAGGCAAGGTTCGTTCAGTTTGCTGCTCTGCTCTGTGTTAAACTAAGGATCTACGGACAAACTCTCTTCGTGAACTTCAGTTCAGAACGCTATTTGCTTGTGTTTATTGCTTGCATGATTTGTTTTTTTTCTCTCTGCACATTGGGTGTTTGACAGTCTTTTTTAATGTCTTTTTGGGTTTCTTTGGTTCATGCCGCTTGTTGGGAGATGAGTCCTAGGTTGTATACATATTTGATAATTATTGTACTTTGAACTTCAAAGAAGGGAAGATTGTTTTAATGATTAGTATATTGCTTTATGGAAAGCCCTATTGGTTCATTCACCTCAGTTGCCCTGATAAAGTGTTTAAGTTTCTTCTGCCACTACATTGTATGGAATCATATGGAGAAGGGAATATATATATTGTGTATCAATTCTTGTTGAATGGCCATCCACACATATAGAATGTATATTTTAAGGCTAGAATTGTTTACTAGCCAGTAACTGTAGGGTAGTCAGTCATTAAAACTCACAACTTCATGAAACAAAGGATTTGTTTAAACAGTGAGAGCAGATTGTAAATACATCAAGGTCACATCAGAACAGTATTTTCTGAAGAGAGTGCAGGTGAAAAAAATTGCTCTCAGAGACACAGTTCCCAGACTTCTGCATGTAATGGCACATGGACTAGAATTCCAGGTGCGTTGATGGTAAACAATGCCAGTTTCAAAATGCTTGCACATCTAAAATCTGGGCCTCTGTTTCCATTTTCTATTTTAATGAGATAATACTCATTCTGTGATTCAATTATATCACATGATCCATTTGGATAAAATACAGAAGAATTCATCATGAGGGAGCACTGCAGAAAAATGTTCAAGCTGCAAAGTGCCTAAAATCATGTAAAATGTAATAAATTAAATATGAAGGGTGATAATTTTAGCGATTAGTATATCGGCTTATTGGAAAGTAATATTGGTTCATTCACCTAGCTAATAGCCCTCTTACTGAAATGTTGTTAGGTATTTCTTTCGTAGCACTGTCTGTACTGATGGCCTTACCTTACTTACAAATTTCATAGAACATAGAACATAGAACACAGAATAGTACAGCACAGTACAGGCTCTTCGGCCCACAATGTTGTGCCGACCCTCAAACCCTGCCTCTCATATAAGCCCCCACCTTAGATTCCTCCATACACCTGTCTAGTAGTCTCTTAAACTCCACTAGTGTATCTGCCTCCACCACTGACTCAGGCAGTGCATTCCACGCACCAACCACTCTCTGAGTAAAAAACCTTCCTCTAATATCACCCTTGAACTTCCCACCCCTTACCTTAAAGCCTTGTCCTCTTGTATTGAGCAGTGGTGCCCTGGGGAAGAGGCGCTGGCTATCCACTCTATCTATTCCTCTTATTATCTTGTATACCTCTATCATTGTCTCCTCTCTCCAAAGAGTAAAGCCCTAGCTCCCTTAATCTCTGAAAATAATGCATACTTTCTAAACCAGGCAGCATCCTGGTAAATCTCCTCTGTACCCTTTCCAATGCTTCCACATCCTTCCTATAGTGAGGTGACCAGAACTGGACACAATACTCCAAGTGTGGCCTAACCAGAGTTTTATACAGCTGCATCATTACATCGCGACTCTTAAACTCTATCCCTCGATTTATGAAAGCTACCACCCCATAAGCTTTCTTAACTACCCTATCCACCTGTGAGGCAACTTTCAGGGATCTGTGGACATATACCCCGAGATCCCTCTGCTCCTCCACACTACCAAGTATCCTGCCATTTACTTTGTACTCTGCCTTGGAGTTTGTCCTTCCAAAGTGTACCACCTCACACTTCTCCGGGCTGAACTCCATCTGCCACTTCTCAGCCTACTCCTGCATCCTATCAATGTCTCTCTACAATCTTTGACAATCCTCTACACTATCTACAACACCACCAACCTTTGTGTCATCTGAAAACTTGCCAACCTACCCTTCTACCTCCACATCCAGGTCGTTAATAAAAATCACGAAAAGTAGAGGTCCCAGAACAGATCCTTGTGGGACACCACTAGTCACAATCCTCCAATCTGAATGTACTCCCTCCACCACCAGCCTCTGCCTTCTGCAGGCAAGCCAATTCTGAATCCACCTGGCCAAACTTCCCTGGATCCCATGCCTTCTAACTTTCTGAATAAGCCTACCGTGTGGAACCTTGTCCACCTTGTTCCCTTGCTGTTCTGAGGAAAAGTAATAATGAGATTCAGAATCAGGCTGCAAAACATTCTAACATGTAAGTAAAGGGATTTAAAGAATCTAATTTAGCACAGAGAATTCTGTCAGAAATTTCTCTGAGGGAGCTCCATTGTCAGAGGTGCTTTTGACCATTTGACTGTTTTGAAATAATAATAAGAGATGGCTGGGAGAGGGATAATTCAAAAGGTACTGCAGAAACAATACTAGAATCTGCTGTACACTCACTAAATACAGTAGGATTTTCTAGGGGATTGAATGAATTTTGCATGTTCTGAGATTTCTCTTCAGTAAAATCAGTAGTGTTTGTATTGGTCAGTAGCAAAAACAATAGTATTCGCATTGGTCAATAATAAAATCAATAGTCTCTCATTGGTCAACAGCTCTCCCAACCATTGAGCACATCTACCTGAAGCGCTGGTGTAGGAAAGCAGCATCCATCATCAGAGATCCTTATCATCCAGGGCATGCTGTTTTTTTTACTGCTGCCATCAGGTGGAAGATACCGGAGCCTCAGGACTTGTTCAAGAACAGTTACTACCTCTCAACCATTAGGCTCTTGAATAGAAGGGGACAGCTACACTCACTTGCCCCATCATTGAAATGTTCCTTCAACCAATAATCTTACTTTAAGGACTCCTTATCTCATTATCTCATGTTCTTGTTATCTATTGCTATTTATTTATATTTGCATTTGCACAGATTGTTGTCTTCTGCCCTCTGGCTGATCTTTAATGATCCTGTTATAGTTACTATTGTTCGGTGGAGGGATCGCAGCGATGTAAATACAAGAGCCATGATCAGTGCTCACTCACAAATGAAAATTAAAATCACACTGAAGAATAGAGTGCACAAGAAGTTGAGCCATCCCAGGTTCAGCATTGACAGCCAGAAAGACACAGCGAAGGTACGAAATCTCCAGGCTGCCCTTTCCAAAAGGCTCCCAACGCAATATCCGGAGGACAGTGAAGCACACTGGACCTCACTGAAGACTACCATCCTTGATACTTGTAAGAACATCATTGGATACAAGACCAGCAAAAAAAAAGATTGGTTTGATGAAAATGACAATGAAATGGAAGAGCTAATCAATAACAAAAGGAAAGCTTTCTGTGCCTGACAGAAGGACATCAATTGCAAGGCAAAAAGAGAAGCCCACTCCAAAGCTAAGGCCATAGTCCAACGTAGAGTAATGGAAATAAAGAATCAGTGGTGGACTGAGGGGGCCATACAAATACAGCAGACTACTAACTCCTGTGATACCAGGGTTTCTTTAATGCCACCAAGGCAGTGTATAGCCCTAACCATCGTGGTCTAAACCCCCAAAGATGGACAAAGGCTGCTAAAGGACAATGATGCCATCAATTCTCAATGGAAGGAACACTTTCAGGAGATACTTAATCATAACACCACTGTTAACATTGAAGTCATCAACCAGCTCCCACAATGACCTAGGAAGGACGACATTAGTAAGCCTCCTAGTATCAAAGAGGTGCAGCTGGCTTGCAAGAAAGCAAGGAACAACAAGGCCACTGGGCCTGTTGGAATTCTAGCAGAAATCCTAAAGGAAGGAGGCACAGAACTTTTAAATCATATTCATGACCTGCTTGTCTAGATCAGGGATCAGGCGAAGATTCCAGCTGAACTCTGTTGGTCACACTGTTCAAAAGGGGTGACAGAGCTGACATCTCCCTCCTCCCTACAACAGGAAAGGTACTCACCCGAATTTCATGTGACTGGCTTTCACCTCTGGCAGATTTCCTGCCTGAATCTCAGCCAGAGGAACATCTGACATGATTTTTACAGCACGTCAATTGCAGGAGAAAGCCCAGGAACAAAATCTCCCACTTTATATAGCCTTCATAGACTTTACAAAAGCTCTTGACTCTGTGGATTGTCCTGCCCTTTGGTAAGTACTGTCTAAAATTGGATGCCTGGAGAAATACCTCAAGATCTTACAGCTGTTACACAATGATATGACTGCAACAGTCATCAACAACAGCAGCTCTGAAACAGCACCTTTTAAGGTCGAGAACGGGGTCAGACAGGGGTGTATCATTGCCCCAACTCTGTTTGATCTTTTCATTGCAACTATTCTTCATCACACAGGCCAAGACCTCCCACAAGGAGCCCAGATTCTCTTTAGGACAGATAGAGGGCTCTCTTAACAAGTTCAAAGCAAAGAGCAATGTGTCAACTTCTTCCATCATGGAGCTCCAATATGCAGATGACAACACTATCATAGCTCACTCTGAAGAAGATCTGCAGTACGTAATGGATGCCTTAGGCAGAGCATACAACTCCTGGGACTTGATCTAAACATCAAGAAAACCCAAGTTCTGCACCAGCCTGCTCCAAATCAAGCTCCTAATCTTGCAACCATCCAAGTTGACAACATCCTTCTGGAGAACGCTGATCATTTCCCATATTTTGGCAGCCCGCTTTCTTAAAAAGCCAACATTGACCTTGAAATAAATCACAAAATAGGCTGTGCGAGTGGAGCTTTTGCTAGGCTGAGAAAGAGGAGTTTTGAAGACTGGGATATCAAGACCAGCACTAAGCTTCTGGTCAATACAGCTATAGTCCTCCTCTCCTTGCTATATGGAGCAGAGTCATGGACAACATGCAGCAGGTGCATAAAATCCCTGGAAACTTACCATAAAAGCTGCCTCCGAAAGATTCTGAGAGTTAGCTGGAAGAACAGGTGCACAAACTCCAGCATCCTGGAAGAAGCTGACATTAACTCCATAGCAACAATTGCGACTCAAAACCAATTGCAATGGGTTGGCCACATCATCCGGGTGACTGACTCTCGCCTCCCGAAACAACTCCTGTTCGGCCAACTCAAAGATGCAAAGCCAACTCCTGGAAGGCAGGAAAAATAGTTTAGGGACAATATCAAGATCCACCTGAGGAAGTGCCACATTAACCTGAATGGATGGGAGAAATTAGCACAGGATAGGGAAAGCTGGAGAAGGACTGTCTATGAGAGGACCGCACAGCTTGAAGAACACATCCACCGTGCTGCTGAGACTAAGCGGCTTCAAGGTAGGAGAGAGTGGGAAAGGCCCAACCAGCTACCTCCACCATCATCTCATCGACCTACACCTGCCAACACTCTAATAGGACTTGTGGATCACAGATTAGCCTCTTCAGTCATCTCAAGTCCCACAAGTGACCAGGTCAACCACCAGATTGACTAAGAGTGATCACTGATGATAATGATGACTATATTATAGATTTGCTGAGTATATCCCCAGGAAAATGAATCTTAGGGTTGGATATAGTGACGTTTATGTACTTTGATAATAAAATTTACTTTGAACTTTGCCTACTGATAGTAGCCTGCAGTAACCCTCAGTTTTAGATTCTTATATTTCAGATTCCGATTCATTTATTATCGCATGTACATCGAGACATGTATCATTTGTGTTAGCAACCAACACAATCCAAGGATGATAAATTCTTAGATTCATCCTTCAGTTCATTTATATTTTCAGTATGGATGACAAGATTAAATCCCTCCACTCTTACGAATTTTATATTTCTTTCTGCTATTTTAATGGTAGAAGTAAGTGTTTTAAATTTGTCAATAACTTCATTGAAACAATGGAGAGAGTAACACATATCAAACTGTTTAAGCCTTTGTGCAAGAATATTGCTTGCAGATATTTCCAGAATATATTGTTAGGTAGATGTGACATATCAAGGGAGTTTGCAGGTCAGATTGTCATGTTTAATAACTTGGTTGGGGTACAATAATTTACCATGTAGTGCATAGCATCTCTCATTGCATTTATTTTCCTTATTCTGTCTATTTTCTTTACCCGGCTGCTCAATTGGTTGAAGACTGCTTTTGGGCCCCTTGCCTAAGCTTGCCTAAATGTAATTATGTTACTATGTGTCTCTCTTTATTTGGGAAGTATATGCCACCAGTGATTGCCGTCATATGGAATTCTGGTTCAGATTGCATAGAGTCAATGCACCTTGTTAAACCGTAGGGATTAATTCCAATATCGCTTCCAACTGTAACTAAACATAGTGTAATAAGGAAGGAAGAATCAGAAAAAAACTCAGCAGAAAATCAGACTCATAAACACAAGAAAGACTGCAGATGCTGGAAATCCAGAGCAACACACACAAAAATGCTGCAGGAACTCAGCAGGTCAGGCAGCATCTATGGAAAATGGTAAATAATTGCTGTTTCCGGTCAAGACCCTTCTTCAGGACTGAGAAAGAAGAGGATAGATACCAGAATAAAAAGGTGGGAGCAAGGGAAGGAGGCTAATTGGAAGGTGATAGGTGAAGCCAAGTGGATGGGAAAGGTCAAGGGCTGGAGAAGAAAGAATCTGATAGGAGAGGGGAGTGGACCATAGGAGAAAGGGAAGGAGGAGGGGACCCAAGGGGAAGTAATAGGCAGGTGAGAAGAGGTAAAAGGACATAGTGGGGTAAAGGGGATCAGACTGTTGGGTTGAGTCCTTACAAGCACATTAAAACCGTAAAACGATGGACCTGAGCAATTAATCAAACAAAACATTTGTTGGAATAAATTCAATAGACACCAACATTCAGAAAAGGACAAACTAGCACTGTTGCTTCTGATGCCAAGACAGTGAGCAAATGTCATGATGCCTAACCATTCACAATTAGTAGCAGGCAGCCGCACTGCTGTGTGGGTACTTTAATTACTGCCCTTTATACCGCTGGCATTTAGGGCACCAATGAAGGTCCTCCATCTTTGGTGGTGCCTAGGATCCCGCACCCCCTCCCTTATCGCTTCGTCTGTCACAGTGGCGGGGGCATTGGGAGCAAGGGTGGACCCAAATGCAAGACACATCTTGTGAGGTTACTTCAATTTAGTTTATTGTTCGATACCAGGAGAGCTAGGCAGGAGCAGGAGTAGTGAACTGGACAAGGACTGAGGACTACGACTAGGCTGGGACAAGGGTCTGGGCTAGGACTTGGAATCGGCTCCCAGAACTAGAGGAGACATGAAGAGGCTAGGGTATGGACTCCGAGCCGAGACCAGTACCTGGGTCTTGCCTCGGGCTCGCACCCCAGGACCAGGCGTGGACATGACATGGGCTAGGGAGAGGAGGAACATGGAAAAACAGAGCCTCGGTCTCAGGAGAGCAGGTACATGGAACCATGGACACATACACAGAACACAGAGTCGGGACCCCTCCTTGGGTCCAGGACATAGGGCCGGGACTCATGACCCTCCGCGGGGCAACGGCAAGACAGCCTGACTTACCCCACGGAGGCGAGGACAAGACAAGACAGAACATGACCCCTCGCGGGGCAACGGCAAGACGGCCTGACCTACCCCACAGAGGCGAGGACAAGACACGATAAGACATGACCCCCTGCGGGGCAACTGCAAGACGGCCTGACTTACCCCACGGAGGTGAGGACAAGACAAGAAAAGACATGACTCCCCACAGGGCAACGGCAAGACGGCCAGACTTACCCCCACAGAGGCGAGGACCAGACAAGACAAGAACAACACGAATGAATACCAGACAGTACCTATCTAGCTCCGGTGATGGAACTAGACTGAAGTGCAGGCGGGGGCTGCAGACGAGGGCTAGAGGTGAGAGGGGCAGAGAAGGGATTCAGACAAGGGGGTAGAACAGGAATCACAGACTGCCAGGGCCAGGACTTGACTCAGAACTGGGAAACCGCCAGGGAAAGGACTTGACTTCGTGCTTGAATGCCGCCAGGGCTATGACTTGACGGTGCTAGAATGCCGCCAGGACCAGGACTTGACTTGTTGCTTGAACGCCGCCAGGGCCATGACTTGACTTGGAGCTTGAATGCCGCCGGAGCCAATAATTGACTTGGAGCCTCCGGGTAGTGGCGAGCTCTCGACTCGGCCCGGGAACAGTAGACAGTGGCTCTTGATTCTCTCCGGCGGGTTAACTGACAGACCCACCTCGGTGAGGAAACTTTGCAGGCTCGCTTTGGCGAGGTAACTGGACAGGGTTGCTCCGGTGAGGAAGGGCGAATTACTGGCACTTGCTTCGGCAGAGACTAGGCTTGCTCCGGCCAGATGACATCGGCACACCGCACCTTGGATGACTTTGCAGACGCTCCCGTGCCAAACGCTGAAAGCCAGAGACTATAAACTACCGGTTCAGCCGAGCATTAATTGCCTCTAATCACCACAGTCGAGGGACACGGGAAAACGGGGAATCAACGGTCCGGATCGTAACATAAACAAGGTAAATTTAAAGGGACCCCAATCCGGACCATGACATCCTCTCGGTTTTCACTACTGTCAGTCATGCAAGTCCCAGGTGGAGACTCATGAATATCATTACATTCAGATGCAGATGGATTCTTCATTGCTGTTTCCATAATAGTGTTGTTTTACCAGTCAGGGTTGTTAACCCTGAGCTGAACCCCTAAACTTGGAGGACTGGTAAACCTGTCTTAGTCTGTCCTCTACCCTTTGACCTGTTAGGCATTGGAGATCCTACCAAGAGTTAAAGCATTAGAGCCTGACTCCCCAGCCAGCGTAGCTCTCTAGGTCATTGAGACAGGCACGACAAGGTTGTGGTCCTCTTGGAGGAGCACTGTCGCATGGGTGCACGTGGAAAAAAGGAGCAGGGATTCTCCACCTTTTTATGCCTTGGACCAGTACCATGAAGCAAGGGGTTATGGACCCCAGGTTGGGAACCCCTGGATTACAGCCATTCTGCATTCATAAAGCCAGACTATACTTTGTAAGTGCAGTGGGGGGGTTACTGCAGCGGTGGCAGATTTCAATTATAACATCTTTACTGCAGCACAAACACCTTACGTTGTTCCTTGCAGAGTTGGTAGCAAGAGAATTAAATCAGAATCAGGTTTGTGTTATGAAATTTATTGTTTTTTTTGTGGCAGCAGTATAGTGCACGACAATATAAAGTAAAATAAATATTGTAAAAGAAGGATAGCAAGGTGGTGTTCGTGGTTCGTGGACCTTTCAGAAATCTGATGACAGAGTGGAAGGGGCTGTTCCTACAACAATAAGAGTGCAGCTTCAGGCTCGTGTACCTCCTCCCTGATGGTGTCTTGATAACCCGGGAAAGGAAGGCTCCCTGCAGACTGTGCTTCTTCCCTCATGTCCCTCTCTGCATGCCCTCAATCCGTCACTGTCACACTCATTCTCAAGTCAATGTCTTTTGGAGAATCCTAGTCAGGGAGCAGCACGTGTGTGCAGAAGCTTTGAAGACATTAATTCTACTGCCACACATCCTGTATTCACCAAATCAATCCAAGGTCTGGCAGAAATAAATAGTGATCAACATGCAGGCACTTTACATTGGACTGGAGGTATCTATGATGAGATCACAATAATGTTGATTAACTTCTATAACCTGGGACATTCCACTAAGTGCGATCCACCACTCCCTCCGGTGCACTGACTGCCTGAGCAAAAGCATGTTTGAAGATCCAGAGTCTCAACCCTGGCTCCAAGCTTAAGGTCTTAGTGACCTCTGCTCATCTGTATGCTTTGGAGATAGGAACAAGCTATAGGAACCACCTCAAAGTGCTGAGGAAGTATTGTCAGTTCTGCCTCTGCAGAATCCACTGGCAGTGTGGACAAATGGATATCTTCTCTTGGAGCAGCATCCTCAGAGGCTTGGACCATGCTCAACTAGGTCTAATGAGTAGGTCACATTGTCTGTCACCATACTCCCAAAGGAAGCATACTACTCTAAGCTTCATTACATCAAGCAATTTCCAGAGGGGTATCCTCAAAGCATTCTTGAAAAATGTTAATTTAAGGAAATTGTAGGAGCCATGCATCTGTTTTCCATCTGTATTTTATTATCTGATGTGCATTTATTATGTTTATTATGGTAGCTAATCACTTGTGTGGGGGCGTACTAGAAGTGAAGAATTTTAATTACATGTTCATGCTTTTTAGACTCATTCTGGTTAGCTTAGAGTAGGAGAATGCTGGGTGTGATTTACTTTTGATGGTCAAGATGAGCAATGATTCCTCAGGTGACATCCTTCAGATAGTAAATCTTTTAAATTATTTCACTCTTTCTATGCCTCCTGCTTGTTCTTTTTGTCTTGTTTGTGTTATGGAAACTGTTGGAGTTTGGAACAATTTGGAACTCGATCAAATGATCTAGCACTCTCCTGTGTTGAGAGCTGACTTGTGGAGATCAGAGACAGGGAGCCGAAATTGACCGAGAACACGAGCTGATTTGTGCAAGGGACCAGAGGTGGGGCATGGGGTCGTGAACAACTCTATCTCAAAGTGGTGAGGAAGATTGAAGTATCAAGCTGAATGCTCTGGAGACCGTAGTTCAGACCAGGTGGGAGTTCTGAGTCATGAAGGACAGTTCAGTATTCTGAGATTTATGTGATTGGACTGTACTTTATATTGGTCTCGTTCAGTTTTTCGGTGTTTTATTTCTTGTGGCAGATTGGCGGGTGGGTGATCTGTTAGTTCTTTGTCTGTGTGAAGATGGGGTAGGGGTTTTTGATGCTGCTGTTACTGATCTTTTTTGCAAGTGAGGAGGTCGGGGATTGTTATTGTCACTTTTTTTCTGTGGAGAAAGGGTTGGGGATGTGTTGTTATTGTTGCTGTCTTTTTTTTGCAAGTGAGGGGGTTAGGGTTTGTATTGTCGCTGTTTTTTCTGCTGGTGACAGGGTCAGAGATCGTTATTGTCGCTGTTTTTTTTCTGTGGGGTAGAGAGCGGGAGATTCTGGGATCCGCGAGTTTTGTTTCTTTTTCTTTTTCGTGTGTATTTCATGGCTATCTGGAGAAGATAAATATCAGAGTTGTACTGTACATGCATATTTTGACAACAAAATGAACCTTTGAATCTTAGAACCTTTTTTTATTGACCATTTAATTCCATTTAACCATTTTCATTTAACTTCACTTAACTGTAATTAAGTCCGCTTAAGTACATTTAATAAGCCGGCCAGTGGTTTAGTGGCTTCAGCACTGAACTTCGAGGCAAATGGTCCCAAGTTTGAATCCAGCCAGCTCCTTGCACACTGTCCATCTGTGCTGGTTGAGCATTGAGCTAGCAACTCGCCCTCATAAAGAACAGATGAATGCTATGGAGATGGCAAAACTGCGATGTGCCGCAAGGCGCAAAAAGGAAAAAGAACAAGTACATTTAATATCGCTGGTTTTAGTTTCATTGGTCTCATCACTTCAAGGTTGTATGTTTTGCTAGTTACTAATAAAGGATTGAGTACAATTCTTCGACATTTGAACATTATCATTGGATTGGATCAGAGAGCGCGTCATACAATATAACTCCCCATAATTGGTCTCTAGCAACGGCGTTGGTTTGTTTGACTTACCATTACTGAAATGAATAATTTAAAGCTACTCATTGGGCATGTGATTAGGAAAGAGGAGTTAGAATGCACGGTAACTATGGGAAAGATTGATGGAAAAAAAGCAAAAGGAACAAATGATGATGGAGACAGCAGCCAGAGAAATGGAAATGAATACCAATGAATTGATCCACTTGACCCAAAACAGGAGTGTGTGGGCCATGTCAGTCAAAGCTGAAACTGGGCACGGCACCTGACGATGATGATGACAGTAAGTAGAGGATGAGTGCAATGATCTAAAAAGCTCAACCACTTGCCACATCAAAGTCTACTCGCCTCTCCTATGGTAGAATCTCCAGATCCTTCACAGGACTCAAGGACCTATATTGGACTTTATAAACCATACCAGGACCCAAGGAATCAAAAGTGGAAGCATGGTTTCCTTGCCCATTAGGGATGGTTTAGAAAGAGAAGGGTATCCTTCCTGCATAGGGCAGCATAGTAGCATGCTTTGATGTATATGTGACAAATAAAGTAAATCGTTAAAATCTGTAAAATATGTTCAACTGTACAGGGTTGGTGGGGGACATTAGCTGGAATGTTCAGCTACATGATGGTGGTGTGGGTATTGGTGTCAACCCAAGCTGGCACACTGACTGACTCCTCTGAGTCATTCTTGTAGCCTCTGTTAGATTCATCACACAATTTTGCCCATGCATTTTGGGTCCCATTTTGAAACTGTAATGGCATCCATTATGCCCTAAATCGTCTGGTACAATCTTGCATGTGTTGGTTTGCATGGTTCTTATCAATTGTCAATAAAAAAGGTTAAATTACTGTCTGTAGATTCATACTTTTAAATGAACATGTGTGCTAATACAAATTATGATTTTGAGAAACACACAACATGCTGGAGAAACTCAACACGCAACATGCTGGAGTAACTCACCAAGTCAGGCAACATCTATGTTTTGGGCTGAAACGCCTTCATTTGGGCTCATGATTTTAAAATATTTAATCGCAATCATTAAAAAAAAGTCTCTTTAAAATGACTTTACAAGTTGGTTGTGCATTTTGGGCTGAAAGTAATTATATTGGGAAGTATGTATTGAGCCATTGATGCAATAAGTTTGTTCAAAAGTGTCAGGAATTAATGCCCTTACAGTGAAAATCCTTTTTTTTCTTTATACTTCATAATAAAACTATATTAACTGGAAGGAATATATGGAACAATCAAAAGTGGATGTGTCACAGTTAAAAGGATAGGAATCTCATATTTTAATCTGTTTAATAGAAGGATTTTATTAAATAATGATTTCAGGACATCTTATTGGTCTTATCATTTATCATATCCACTGATGTCATCAATAGCTTGGTGACAAATATGTATGTTTTGTTTTCATAGGACTGGGAGTTTCCACAGTTCATGGGAGATTTGGAAATCAACCTTCCAGGTCTTCCCACCTCACATATTCAATTAAGGCTGCCTCACTTCCGGAGGGTATTCAAGAACGAATATACAATTTATATCACAGGTATGACCCATAACATGAGAATAGTTAGGGAAATGCTGAAATTTGAGAGGGAATTATGTATGAATGCCTAAATCTAATTGTTCTATAGCCTGCTAACTCTACACTGCCTGGTGAGTACAATTATTCTGCAGTTATATAGAGAATAATAGGGTATCATGGTAGCATTGCAGTTAGCATAATGCTACCACAGTACCAGTGGTAAGATTGGGGTTCAATTCCAGCTGAATTTGTGATTGCGTGAGTTTCCTCTGGGTGCTCTGGTGAGATGCGCCCATCATATGTTGGCACCAGAAGCATGGTGACACTTGCAGGCTACACAGCACAATCCTCGCTGATTTGATTTGCTGCAAATACTGCATTTCACTGTATGTTTTAAGACCATAAGATATAGGAGCAGAATTAGGCCATTTGGCCCATCGAGTCTGCTCCACCATTTCATCATGGTTGATCCAATTTTCCTCTCAGCCCCAATCTCCTGGCTTCTCCCCGTATCACTTCATGCCCTGACCAATCAAGAATCTATCAACTCTGCCTTAAATATACATAAAGACTTGGCACTTTCTGCCTTCCTGCCTATCCTTTCGATATGATATGTATCCTTGGACATTAAGCTCCCAGCTGTAATCTTTCAGCCATGATTCAGTGATGCTTACAACATCGTATCTGCCATTCTGTTACTGTGCTGCAAGTTCATCTAAATTATTCTGTAAACTGCCCGTGTTCAGATACAACATCTTCAGTCCTGTATTCACCCTTTCGATTTTGCCCACCTTTTACATTGCAACTCATCCTGTTAACTGCAATTTTGTTCTATCGACAGCCTCTCCTCACTACACATTGCCTCTGTTTGTAAACCAGCTACCTCACCTTCAGCACTATTATCCGCCTTTCCTATGATACTCCTTGCATTGAAATATAACAGCTCAGGACACTAGTCATACCATGCTCAACCTTTTGATTTCTATCCTTGTCTGAAGTCTTACCAACATCTGCCTCCATAACTTCTCCACTAACTGCTCTGGCACTCTGGTTCCCATCCCCCTGCAACTCTAGCTTAAACCCCATCATGCAGTATTAACAAACATTCCCACTAGGGTTTTAGTCCCCTCCAGTTGAGGTATAAACCTTCCTTCTGTACAGGTCTCACCTTCCCTGGAAGAGAGCCCAATGATCCAAAAACCTTACGCCCTACCTCCTACACCAACACCTTAGCCACATATTAAACTGTATAATCTTCGTAGTTCTGGCCTCACTAGCACGTGAGACGGGTAGCAATCCTGAGATCATAACCCTGGAGGTCCTGCCCTTTAACTTAGCACCTAACTCCCTGAGCTCCCAATGCAGAATCTCGTCATGGACCACAACTTCTGGCTGTTCACCCTCCTATTTAAGAATGCTGAGGACTCGATCCGAGACATCCTGGGTTCTGGCACCCAGGAGGCAACATACCATCCGGGAACCTCATTCTCACCCACAGAACTTCCTACGTTCCCCTAACTAACAAATCCCCTCTCACCACAGCATGCTCCTTCTCCCCCCACTTCCCTTCTGAGTCACAGAGGCAGACTCTGTGCAGAGACCCAAGCACCGTGACTCACCCTCCCCCTCACCCCCTTGACAGTATCCAAAGCCTGTTGTTGAGGGAGATGGCCACAGGGGTACTCTGCACTGGCTCATTAACCCCTTTCCCTTTCCTGACTACACCCAGTTTCCCATGTCCTACACCTTGGGCGTAACTACCTCTCTGCATATCCTACCTATCACCCCTTCAGCCTCCCAAATGATCCGGAGTTCATCCAGTTCCAGCTCCAACTCTTTAATGTGGTTTGCGGGATGCACTTCTCGCAGCTGTAGTCATCAGCGATACTGGAGGTCTCCCTGCCTTCCTACATCCCACTAGAGGAGCATTGCACTATTCTGCCCGTCTTCCCTACTGTCCTAGCTGAGCAGATATAAAGAAGGGAAGGAAATTACTTGAGCCTTTTTCCCTTTGCTTTCTCTGAGTGAAGCCTCTCTTCGCTAAAGCCTCGAGGATCTAAAGCCTTAAGCCAGTGGAGTGGAGCTTTGAGGCTTTGACTCGAGAGGCTTTGACGAGAAGAGGTGGAGGACAAGCTAGCTCGCAGTTAGTTTTTACAACGTCTCCTGAGACAGTGATGTGCCTCTCATGTGAGATGTGGCAGTCTTGGGGGAACGCCCCTCTCCCGCAGAGTCACATCTGCCAGAAGTGCATACGGCTGGGCGATCTGGAAGACCATGTAAGGAATCTGGAACAGCAGCTGGATGACCTTCGACTCATAAGGGAGAATGAGGCAGTCATAGATGAGAGCTACAGGGAGGTAGTCACACCTAGGCTGTCGGAAGCAGGTCGTTGGGTGACAGTCAGAAGGGGGAAAGCGAAGGTGAGCAGACAGGTAGTGCAGAGTACCCCTGTAGCCATTCCCCTGAATAATAAGTTTACCGTCCTGGATACTGTTGGCGGGGACGACCGACCAGGTGTGAACCACAGTGGCAGGGCCTCCGGCACTGAGGCTGACCCTGTGGTGCAGAAGGGTGGGACGGGGAAGAGGAGAGCTGTCGTCATTGGAGACTGTATAGTCAGGGGAGCAGACAGGAGATTTTGTGGATGTGAGAAGGACACCCGCATGGTTTGTTGCCTCCCGGGTGCCAGGGTCCGGGATGTCTCTGACCGGGTGCACGACATCCTGGTACGAGAGGGAAAGCAACCAGAAATCGTGATACATGTTGGGACCAACGACATAGGCAGGAAGAGGGATGAGGTCCTGAAGTGTGAGTTTCAGGAACTAGGCAGAAGGCTGAAGAACAGGACCTTAAGGGTGGCGTTCTCAGGATTGCTGCCAGTGCTATGTGACAGTGATGGTAAGAATTGGAGGAGATGGCAGTTGAATGCGTGGCTGAGGAGTTGGTGCAGGGAGCAGGGTTTTAGATTTTTAGATCATTGGGATCTCTTCTGGGTAAGATGGGACCTGTACAGATTGGATGGGTTGCATCTGAACTCGAGGGGGAGCAATATCCTTGCAGGTAGGTTTGCCAACATGGTTTGGGAGGGTTTAAACTAATTTGCGAGGGGGATGGGACCCAGAGCGATAAAGCAGTGAAAGAAGTGCATGGAGTAAAGCCAGATCTAACATACAGAGAGGCTTTGAGAAAAGAGAAGCAGAATAAACAGTGTAATGGTAGAAGGGCTGAAATGTGTGTACCTCAATGCAAGAAGCATCAGGAACAAAGGTGGTGAACTGAGAGCTTGGATACATACATGGAATTATGATGTAGTGGCCATTACAGAGACTTGGCTGGCACCAGGGCAGGAATGGATTCTCAATATTCCTGGATTTCAGTGCTTTAAAAGGGATAGAGAGGGCAGAAAAAGGGGAAGAGGGGTGGCATTACTGGTCAGGGATACTATTACAGCTACAGAAAGGGTGGGTAATGTAGCAGGATCCTCTTTTGAATCAATATGGGTGGAAGTCAGGAACAGGAAGGGAGCAGTTACTCTATTAGGGGTATTCTGTAGGCCCCCTGGTAGCAGCAGAGATACAGAGGAGCAGATTGGGAGGCAGATTTTGGAAAGGTGCAAAAATAACAGGGTTGTTATCATGGGTGACTTTAACTTCCCTAATATTGATTGGCACCTGATTAGTTCCAAGGGTTTAGATGGGGCAGAGTTTGTTAAGTGTGTCCAGGACGGATTCCTGTCACAGTATGTGGACAGGCCGACCGGGGGAATGCCATACTAGATCTAGTACTAGGTAATGAACCGGGTCAGGTCACAGATCTCTCAGTGGGTGAGCATCTGGGGGACAATGACCACCGCTCCCTGTCCTTTAGCATTATCATGGAAAAGGATAGAATCAGAGAGGACAGGAAAATTTTTAATTGCGGAAAGGCAAATTATGAGGCTATAAGGCTAGAACTTGCGGGTGTGAATTGGGATGATGTTTTTGCAGGGAAATGTACTATGGACATGTGGTCGATGTTTAGAGATCTTTTGCGGGATGTTAGGGATAAATTTGTCCTGGTAAGGAAGATAAAGAATGGTAGGGTGAAGGAACCATGGGTGACAAGTGAGGTGGAAAATCTAGTCAGGTGGAAGAAGGCAGCATACATAAGGTTTAGGAAGCAAGGATCAGATGAGTCTATTGAGGAATATAGGGAAGCAAGGAAGGAGCTTAAGAAGGGGCTAAGAAGAGCAAGAAGGGGGCATGAGAAGGCCTTGATGAGTAGGGTAAAGGAAAACCCCAAGGCATTCTTCAATTATGTGAAGAAAAAAACGATGACAGGAGTGAAGGTAGGACCGATTAGAGATAAAGGTGGGAAGATGTGCGTGGAGGCTGTGGAAGTGAGCGAGGTCCTCAATGAATACTTCTCTTCGGTATTCACCAATGAGAGGGAACTTGATGGTGGTGAGGACAATATGAGTGAGGTTGATGTTCTGGAGCATGTTGATATTAAGGGAGAGGAGGTGTTGGAGTTGTTAAAATACATTAGGACAGATAAGTCCCCGGGGCCTGACAAAATATTCCCCAGGCTGCTCCACGAGGCGAGAGAAGAGATTGCTGAGCCTCTGGCTAGGATCTTTATGTCCTCGTTGTCCACGGGAATGGTACCGGAGGATTGGAGGGAGGCGAATGTTGTCCCCTTGTTCAAAAAAGGTAGTAGGGATAGTCCGGGTAATTATAGACCAGTGAGCCTTACGTCTGTGGTGGGAAAGCTGTTGGAAAAGATTCTTAGAGATAGGATCTATAGGCATTTAGAGAATCATGGTCTGATCAGGGATAGTCAGCTTGGCTTTGTGAAGGGCAGATCGTGTCTAACAAGCCTGATAGAGTTCTTTGAGGAGGTGACCAGGCGTATAGATGAGGGTAGTGCAGTGGATGTGATCTATATGGATTTTAGTAAGGCATTTGACAAGGTTCCACACAGTACGCTTATTCAGAAAGTTAGAAGGCATGGGATCCAGGGAAGTTTGGCCAGGTGGATTCAGAATTGGCTTGCCTGCAGAAGGCAGAGGCTGGTGGTGGAGGGAGTACATTCAGATTGGAGGATTGGGACTAGTGGTGTCCCACAAGGATCTGTTCTGGGACCTCTACTTTTCGTGATTTTTATTAACGACCTGGATGTGGGGGTAGAAGGGTGGGTTGGCAAGTTTGCAGACGACACAAAGGTTGGTGGTGTTGTAGATAGTGTGGAGGATTGTCAAAGATTGCAGAGAGACATTGATAGGATGCAGGAGTGGGCTGAGAAGTGGCAGATGGAGTTCAGCCCGGAGAAGTGTGAGGTGGTACACTTTGGAAGGACAAACTCTAAGGCAGAGTACAAAGTAAATGGCAGGATACTTGGTAGTGTGGAGGAGCAGAGGGATCTGGGGGTACATGTCCACAGATCCCTGAAAGTTGCCTCACAGGTGGATAGGGTAGTTAAGAAAGCTTATGGGGTGGTAGCTTTCATAAGTCGAGGGATAGAGTTTAAGAGTCACGATGTAATGATGCAGCTGTATAAAACTCTGGTTAGGCCACACTTGAAGTACTGTGTCCATTTCTGGTCGCCTCACTATAGGAAGGATGTGGAAGCATTGGAAAGGGTACAGAGGAGATTTCCAGGATGCTGCCTGGTTTAGAAAGTATGCATTATGATCAGAGATTAAGGGAGCTAGGGCTTTACTCTTTGGAGAGAGGAGGATGAGAGGAGATATGATAGAGGTGTACAAGATAATAAGAGGAATAGATAGAGTGGATAGCCAGCGCCTCTTCCCCAGGGCACCACTGCCCAATACGAGAGGACATGGCTTTAAGGTAAGGGGTGGGAAGTTCAAGGGGGATATTAGAGGAAGGTTTTTTACTCAGAGAGTGGTTGGTGCGTGGAATGCACTGCCTGAGTCAGTGGTGGAGGCAGATACACTAGTGAAGTTTAGGAGACTACTAGACAGGTATATGGAGGAATCTAAGGTGGGGGCTTATATGGGAGGCAGGGTTTGAGGGTTGGCAAAACATTGTGGGCCGAAGGGCCTGTACTGTGCTGTACTATTCTATGTTCTACGTTCTATGTTCACCATTCTGACTATGTCCACTCCAATGATGGCCACTACACTTGCTCATGCCTTCACTTTAATTTGCTCTTACTAATCAACCCCAAGTGCTGACTGGTCCCTGGTCAGAGCACTGTTTTGATGTAGATGTGACAAATAAAATTAATAGAGTCATAGATTCACAGAACATGACAGCACAGAAAGGCCCTTCACCTATCTAGTTCATGCTGAACCATTAATCAGCCCAGTCCCATCGTCCTGCACTCAGACCATAGCCCTCCATACCCCTCCCATCCATGTTCCTATCCAAATTTCTCTTAAATGTTGAAATTGACCCGCATCTGCCACTTGCGCTGGCAGTTCATTCCACACACTTACCACCTGCTGAGTGAAGAAGCTCCCCCTCATGTTCCCCTTAAATATTTCCCCTTTCACCCTTAACCCATGACCTCTAATTTTTCATCCATCCAACCTCAGTGGAAAAAGTCTGCTAGCATTTACTCTAATTATACCTGTCATAATTTTATTACACCTCTATTAAATTTCCTCACAGTCTTCTATGTTCTATGGAATTAAGTGCTAACCTATTCAACCTTTTCCTCTCACTCAGGTCTTCATGTCCCAGCAACTTCTTCGTAAATTTTGTCAAAATTAAGTATATCTTTCCTGTAGGTTGGTGACCAAAACAACACATAATACTCCAAATTATGCCTCACCAATGTCTTATACAACTACAACATAACATCCCATCCCCTGTACTCAATACAGCGATTTATGAAGGTCAATGTGCCAAAAGCTTTCATTACAACTTTTTCTAACTGTGATGCCTCTTTCAATGAATTAGGGACCTGTATTCCTAGATCCCTTTGTTTAACCACACTCCTCAGTGCCCTACTGTTCACTGTGTTGGTCCTACTGAAGTGCAAAACTTCAAACTTGACTGCATTAAACTCCAGCAGCCATTTTTTCCAGCTGTCTAATCTAATTTACTGCTTCATCTTGAATGCCAACTAACTGAACCTTCTTGACCAATCTCCCATATGGGACCTTGTCAAATGCCTTGCTAATGTCCATTAGACAACATCCACTGCCTTGCCTTCATCAACTTTCCTGGCAACTTTCTCAAAACACTCTAATAGGTATCCGTTTGTCTCGTGAGACCATGGATTTGCGCCTTGGAAGGTTTCCTGAGCGCAGGCCTGGGCAAGGTTGTATGGAAGACCGGCAGTTGCCTGCGCTGCAAGTCTCCCCTCTCCACACCACCGATGTTGTCCAAGGGAAGGGCGGTAGGGCTGATACAGCTTGGCACCGGTGTTGTCGCAGAGCAATGTGTGGTTAAGTGCCTTGCTCAAGGATACAACACCCTGCCTCAGCTGAGGCTCGAACTAGCCACCTTCAGATCACTAGCCCAATACTTTAACCACTTGGCCACGCGTCAAGTCAAAAACAAAACTCTATAAGATTGGTTAGCCATGAAATACCACACACAAAGCCATGTAGACTTCCCCTAATCAGTCCTCACTTATCCAAGTGATGTCACAGGTAGATAGAGTGATAAAGAAAGCTTTTGGCACATTAGCCTTCATAAGCCTGTATATTGAGTACAGGGGATGGGATGTTATGTTAAAGTTGTATAAGATGTTGGTGAGGCCTAGTTCGGAGTATTGTGTGCGGTTTTTGTCACCTGTCTACAGGAAAGATGTAAATATGTTTGAAAGACTGCAGAAAAAGTTTACAAGGCTGTTGGCAGGACTTGAACACCTGAGTTATAGGTTTAATGGAATACCATCTAATAACTTTTCCCACTACTGATGTCAGGTTCACTGGCCTATAAATTCCTGGCTTATTCTTACCGCCTGTCTTAAACAACAAAATACCATTAGCTACTCTCCAATCCTCCAGCATCTCACACGTGGCTACGGATATTTTAAATATCTCTGTTAAATATCCCTTGAAATTTCTACACTTGCCTCCCATCAGGTCCAAGGGAACACCTTGTCAGCTGTGGGGATTTATCCAATACTAATTTACCTCAAGACTGCAAGCACCTCCTTCTCTGTAATCTGTATAGGAACTATGACTCGCTCCTGCTTTGCCTCATTTCTATAGACTCTACGTCTATCTCCCAAATAAATACAGATATAAAAAATAAATTTAAGATCTTCCCCATCTCTTTCAGTTCCATGCATAGGTTACTACTCTGATCTTTCAGAGGACTAATTTTTACCCTTGTTATCCTTTTGCTTTTAATGTATCTGTAGAAACCCTTAGGATTCTCCTTCACCTTGTCTGCTAGAGCAACCTCATGCCTTCTTTTAGCTCTCCTCATTTCCTTCTAAAGCATTCTCTTGCATTTCTTACACTCTTCAAGTGCCTCGTTTGTTCCTCCTGCCTTTACCTGTTTTGCATCTCTTTCTTTTTCTTAACCCGGGTCTCAATATCTCTTGAAAGCCAAGGTTCCTGAAACCTGTTATCCTTGCCTTTTATTCTGACAGGAACATACCAACTTCGTATTCTCAGAATTTCACTTTTGAAGGCTTTCCACTTAACAAGTACATCATCGCTGGAAAACAACCCATCCCAATCCACACTTTTCAGATTTTTTTCTGATACCATTAAAATTGGCCTTTCTCCAGTTTAGAATCTCTACCCAAGGACCAGAACTATCATTTTCCATAATTGTCTTGAAACTCATGGCATGTGCTCACTAGATGCAAAGCGCTCCCCTACACAAACTTCTGTCACCTGTCCTGTCTCATTCCCTAATATGAGATCTAGTATGGCACTCTCTCCAGTTGGGATTTCCATGTACCGTATTGATTAACAAAACTTTCTGAACACATTTGACAAACTATTTGCCATCCAGCCATTTTACAGTATGGGAGTCCCAGTTAATATGTGGAAAGCTAAAATCACAACCTTATGTTTCTTTACAACAGTCTGCGATCTCTCTACAAACTTGCTCCTCTAAATCCTGCAGTCTATTGGGTTGTCTATAATATAATCCCATTAATGTGGCGATACCTATCTTATTCCTCAGTTTTACCCATAAATCCTCAGTAGACGAGGTTCCAGTCTATCCTGACTGAGTACTGCCATGACATTTTCCCTGACTAATAATGCCACCCTTTTCCCTTTAATCTCTCCCACTCTATCACATCTAAAACAAAGGAACTCCGAAACACTGATCTGCCAGTCCTGCCCCTCCTGCAAACAAGTCTCATCTTTATTCTTTAACTGTCCTTATTCACTGTCTTAGATTGCATGAGTTGAGAAAACTGATTTAGAGTTACATTAGAACCAAATATTCCTAATAAACGTTCAAATTTTGGCAGAATGCTGTATGTGTGGTATTTCATTCCAGTGGGGACAATGAATACTTTGCACATGAGCAAAGTCCTAGAAGTTGATACTGTTTTGAGTTGTGAATTTTGAAGAGGCAAACTCTAAGCAGAGTTTCCCAAGAGAACCTTTTAGTTATTTTATCACATTTATTTACAGGTAAATGGTTTAACTATGGCATCATCTTTCTCGTGCTGATTTTGGACCTGAATATGTGGAAGAATCAGATATTTTACCAGCCTGGAGAATACGGCCAGTATGTAGGACCTGGACAAAAAATCTATACAGTGGAAGATATGGAGACATTAAAGGCTTTAAACAAAAGTACATTGAACTGGGAATGGAGATCAACTAATATTAACCCAATGACTAACAGGACTTATGTCCATGGTGACATGTTTTTACACAGCAGGTATGTGGGTGCCAAACTTGGGGTCAAGTGTCTTGCTTTTGTCCCTAGCATCTTGGCATTTATCTTCTTTGGCTTCTTCATCTGGTTTTTTGGAAGATTTCAGAAAAGTGAATTAATCAAAGACAAACAGGATAGTTTGTATGTAAAGATCAAAAGGAAATCACCTTCTGACTTCAGCAAAGATTTTAATGAAGTGGCAGAAGACGCACAAAAGCGCGCGACTACAAACGATGAATCATTGATGACCACGGAGATGGAGGTGGCCACAGCTATTGTACACAGCATTTCTGATTCACCCACCGAAGATCAGGAGACCTTCCTCAAGAATTCACACAGCAGCACTGCGATGGACACAAAGCAACTTTCTGAACCCACACCCGCTTCTGTTTTGCCTGATCGATTGCCAAAACCAATAACTGACCAGAATGCTGAGATGCAAACTTAAAACAAGCACATGCCTTATGTAGGATTTTACCTTTTCATTTTTGCACATTTATAAATCTTTGTACTTTTTGTGTTACAGTGTCACTTTGACTTAAATTACTGACCTTGCTTTTAAAATAAAAAAGAACAACTAAGTTAAGTAGGTGGTGGCTCTACTATAGAACAAAAGTCACTTTTATTTTCTAAGAAGAGTAATATTGTGCCTATACCTAGATATTCCTATGAATCTTGCCTTTTGCAGAAACACGGGAGTATGTCTTAATGCTGTATTAAATTGTACTGTAATATTGTGTTCATCTCTAATTGAGCATAAATTGATAACTGCTGTACGTTGTGCCTTGAGGAAATGCATTTTGTATTCAGTCGTCTGAAGGGATTTTTTAAAAATGGTAGAATTACAATTCAGAAAAAAAAGCATAATAACAATTCTTATATCTAAAGCAGGTGTTCCCAGTCTGGGGTCTATGGACCCCTTGCGTAATGGTATTGGTCCATGGCATAAAAATGGTTGGGAACCCCTGCTCTAAACAGGTTGCTTCTGAGATCAGTGGAGTTTCCCAAATGCTCTGCTGCATTCTTCTGAAGCAAAATTTGTTGCTGGGATTGCTAGTATGATCACTGCTAAATTCACAATGGTGTGGATTGTATTGACTACTAAACTGTATATTAACGAATAGTTTGTCAATTAATCTTTTGATTTTTCTGTAGTGGCAGGCCTCTGTAGAATTCAGTGATAGGGGGAGGGGGAGGTACGGCTGCCCCAGATGGACAACAGTAATTGAGGAGAATATATATTAAGAATTGCATTGCACCTCTGTATACTAAAGCACGATAGATGTCTGTATTGATATTTATATATAGATACTAATGAAAATTGTAGAATAAACATTGAAATCTTTTCAGCTTGTGTCCTTGCTATTTGAAGTCTTACTGGGTTCCACTCCTTAAAAAATGTGGACCTTTCTGGTTAGTGCATTACGATCTTTGATAATAATCCTCTATTTAATTTAACTGTCGACTGCAACACTCTTCACAAATTCTGCTCATTTATTGTAAAGCAAACATGAAGTGGCACTTCTACACAAGATTATTTTTCCCCATCATTGCATGCGCATGTAAATTCTGATCTATCAGTTTTGGAAAGAGAACATTTATATTGCTATGGCATAAATTAAAAGTTTATTTAATTCCAGAGGTAAATAGTTGTCAATTTACCAGACATACATTGGATTATTGATATAGATACCTCAGTCAAAATCCTTTTATTGGTAGCTAGGAACTTTAAACTATATAAGAAAATTTGTAACGAACAGCTCCAAGTCAGAAATAGTTCTCTTATATCTTTTTTTTCTTTAAAACGTGGTTCTGCTACTGTTGGAGCCTGTGATCTTCATTTTGGTGATGCGTTTTTGGGCTGATTGAGCGATCTGGCACTTTGCTGACTCCCAGGGTGTTCAGTGAGGTCTCGAGCAAAACGTGAAGACTCGAGGCCAACAAGCCCAGAGCCCGGAACTCTGTTGCTTGCCAATTAAAGCATTGAGGAAGATTGAAATCATTGAGGCAAGAGCAGCTGTTCAGTCGTGTATATCAGCCCCTCTCTGCTGCTGGAGGAAGGTGTCTGCGTGTGACGGTCGCGCGCTCTCTCTCTCTCTCTCTCTCTGTACCTCAGTGCTATCAGAGGATGGTGCTGGAGTCCTGGGTCTTGGCCAAGGTTTGTGGTCTAGACTCTGTAGTTCACGCTACGATGTGTTCTAGTTTCTGGTCGCTCTTTTTTTGCTGCTATTTTCTGCGATTCTGTGAAGATAATGAACGACACAGCACTACATTGAATTGAACTGAGCTGAATTGAATGTGCCTGAACTTTTTTGATGACTTTGTGGGTTGGTATTTTATTTTCTGTGTTGTTCACTTGTTTTTTTTCTCTTTGCTGTTTGCACGATGTTTTTGCGCATTGGGGGTTGGATTTTTTTCTTTGAATGTGTTCCATGGTTTTCTTTGTTTTGTGACTGTCTGTGGGGAAGACAAATCTCAGGGTTGTATACTGCATACATACTTTGATAATAAATGTACTTTGAATCTTTGAAACTCTGGGATCATTATAAAAAAGCTCTCTGTTTCACAAATATATTATGGGACAGAAATTTGCCATTCCTCCCAGTCTGGGCCTGTATATGACTCCAGACCCACAAAGTACGGCTGCGTCTTGTACATTATCAGTTCAAAAGGTTGGTATAGATGGACAAGAAATGCTCTGTTAAACAGTGTTCAGCTCCTATGAACATTTTTTTTAAAAAGCCAGTAATAGGATAATGATTGAATGTAAAATTATTTTATTTCACAATAAATACAATTTTCATTCAATATTAGTTTATCAGTAATAGCAACAATGCAAAAACAAAATTACATTCTCTATTACTAATTTATCTTTTGTTGTGACAATAATCAATGGTTTAACTTATGTTTTAATAAATCCAATTACTGTGTAATCTTGGTTGCCAATAATATTTTAATCTTGCTCAGTCTATTCTTTTTTTATCTTGAATTTAAGGATATATTATAATACGACAGAATAAACTGGTAAACTCGTTTTCATTAGCCAGTGTACAACATTGAAGTTTGTAGATTTGATTTGGAAATGAAAATAAAAAGCCTGCGCAAATCAACACCATATTTTAGATATGTGTCCCCCCCCCCTCACTTATCTCCCTCGCAGCACTTATCCCTGCAAGTGGCCTAATCTCCTCCCTCACCTCCATTCCCGGCCCCAGCCCATGACAGTCCTTTCAGGTGAGGCAACACTTCACCTGCAGATCTGCTGGGGTCATCTATTATGTCGGTTGCTCCCAATGTGACCTCCTCTATATTGGTGAGACCCTTCAGAAATTGGGGGACTGCTTTGTTGACTACCCCTGCACCATCCACCACAAGCGGAACTTCCCAGTGGCCAAACATTTTAATTTGAATTTCTTTTTTTTAATTTTATTTTTATTTGGATAAGGAGTTCACAATTATCATGCACTTTTTCCACACATATAACCTTTTCCATTTTTTTATATGTATAAAACTACAATTATTTATACATTCTTAAGTACACATTGAGATGATATAAAAGCAAAATAAACATTTAAATAGATAATTATGTACTGTGGTAAATCTAACCTATTAGGCTAAGTAATGAAATTAGTTGTTAAGAAAAATGGTAATAATAGTTTCCATACAACCCTTCTGGACCATTTCCACTGGTCCAAAATGTTGCATACAAGCCTATATACCAACCATTGTAGGTGTTTATATCCCAATTTGTTCGTGCTTGTTCCTGCCCGCAGACATAATTATCCAATCCCTATGTAATTTGAATTTCAGTTCTCATTCTGATGTGGTGGTCTATGGCCTCTTCTTGTGCCAAGATGTGGCCAACCAGGGGAAGGGGGAGCAACACCTTATATTCTGTCTGGTAGCTTCCAACCTGATGGTATGAAAATCAATTTCTCCTTCACGTAAACAGATTCTCCCCACCCCATTCCCTACTCTGACCTTTTACCTCTTTTCACCTGCCTATTACTTCTCTCTTTGTCCCCTCCTCCTTCCCTGTCTCCTATGGTCCACTCTCCTCTCCTATCAGATTCCTTCCTCTCCAGCCCTCAACCTTTCCCACCCACCTGGCTTCACCTTTTTATTCTGGCATCTGCCCCCTTCCTTTCCAGTCCTGAAGAAGGGTCTCGGCCCGAAACGTCGACTGTTTATTTATTTCCACAGATACTGCCTGACCTGCTGAGTTCCTCCAGCATTTTTTGTGTGTTGCTCTGAAAATTTTATGCCTGGTTAGTTTAGCAGCTAATTGAAAACTTTGAATAAATTTGGATGAAGGAAGTACATCACACTCACAGTAAAACATGGGAATTTGATGGCATCAATTAACAATGACAATTAGATCTAGAGTTTATTTGAATGTAACTGATTTGTTTGGCAGTGGACTGAAGGGTCAGCACTGTAGTTGTTAAATTTATTGGAACTGGATAGGTTATTACTAGTTTATTTCAGGATTCCAAGAGAGTACTTTCTAATTTTCCATTTGAGCAGCCTATCTGAGTGAGATTAGAAATTCATTTGTGTTTATAATATACAATACTTCGAGTGCACATGAACTAGAAATGATTGGGATTATTCAGACTTACTGTGATTCATATTTAAATACACATTCAATTTGAAACCCACAACAAACAGTTTATCATCAACATATTAAAATCCTTCCCAAGTGGATAATTGGAACAGAATTTGATATTGAACTAATGAGGCAGATTTAAGATCAGGCCAGTAGGTCAAAAGGACAAGGCTGTAAGGAGAGCTTTTGGATCACAAGCTCAATATTTGATAGTGGATTAAAATATCAATTACCTGTTAACAATTTTAACTACTTCAGTCAACAGTAGATTAAAATATCAATTATTTGTTAATGATTTTAACTACTTAAAGTGAGGAAGGTTAGTGAAACTTGTTTTAAATCTGATTTTATGGCAGGGTACTAAAATTATGCAGAGTGGGGTGGTGGGGTACTGAGGTGGGATAAGACAGGAGCTAAGTGAGATTGACTGAGAGCAGCTGCTGTTGGACAAATCTATGTCTGACATGTGGAAGTAGTTCAAAGACCAGTTGATCACTGTTCAAGATCGGCATATTCCTGCAAGAGTAAGGACGGTAAGATAAAGGATAACCTGAGAGGTCCTAAGTTTGGTCAGGTAGTTAAAGGAAGCATATGTAAGATTTAGAAAGCTAAAAATCAGACTGGGACTTTGTGGAATATTAAAGATAGCAGAGAAGTGCTAAAACAGGTGGTTACAAAGACCAAAAGAGGGAATGGTGCCCTAACAAGCAGGATCAAAGAGAATCCCTTTTGTATTTATGACAAAGAGGATATCTCTAGGATAAAAGAGGGAACTTGTGCTTGGAATCTGAGCAAGTGGCTGAGACATTAAATGAGTACATTTTTGTTAAGAGATACAGCACACATCAAGCCCTTCCAGCCCAATGAGCACACCACCCAGCAACCTGCCTTTTTAACGCTAGCGTAATCACAGGACAATTTACAGTGACCAGTTAACCTACTGACTATTATGTCTTTGGGAACTGTTGCACCCGGGGGAAACCCACACACTCATGGGGAGTGTGTGCACACTCCTTACAGAGGATGCTGAAAATGAACTCCGAGCTCTGACGTCACAAGCTGCAATAGCATCGCGCTAACCCCTGCGCTGCCGTAGTGTCCCAGAAATACCGTGTTCAGTATTTACTGAAGAGGATTTGGAGGATAGCGTAGGCAGAGCAGAGCATGCCAACATGCTGGATCACTCTGAGATTAAGGAGGAGGTACAGCTGGGTCCGGCTGATAAACAACACACATAAAATGCTGGGGGAACTCAGCAAGTCGGGCTGAAACCCTTTGTCAGGACTGGAATGGAAGGGGGAAGACACCAGAATAAGAAAGTAGGGGAGTAGAAGAAGAGAAGCTCGAAGGTGGTAGGCGATTACAAGCTGGGTGGGGGAGGGGAGGATGAAGTAAGAAGCTGGGAGGTGAAAGGGCAAAGGGCCGGAGAAAAGAAGAATCTGATAGGAAAGGAGAGTGGACCATTGGAGAAAGGGAAGGAGGAAGGGCACCAGGGGGAGGTGATAGACAGGTGAAGAGAAGAGGTAAGAGACTAGAGAGAAGAAGTCCCAATGCCTGGTGCCTTGTATTCAAAAATTTTGGAAGGAGATTACTGAGACTTTGACAAAGATCTTTGTATCCTCACCAGCAACAAGTGTGGTCCCGTAGGAATGGAGAATAGCATATGTTGTTCAAGAAAAGAAATGGGGATAAATCAGGTCATTTATAGGCCAGTGAACTTCATGCCAATGGTAGTGAAGTATTGGAGAGGATACTGAGGGATAGGATTTACACGTATTTGGCAAGGAATGGCCTGATTAGGGATAGTCAGCATGGCTTTGTGCAGGGTAAGTCATTCCTTACAAACTTAACCAAGTTTCTTGAGGATGTGACAAAAAAGCTTGATGAGGGTAAAGTTGTGAGCTTCATTTATATAGAGCTTTATTTACTTATCTATGAACTGGGCTTGTACTCGTTGGAATTTAGGAGATTGAGGGGGGATCTGATTGAAACGTATAAGATCCTAAAGGGATTGGACAGGCTAGATGCAGGAAGATTGTTCCCGATGTTGGGGAAGTCCAGAACGAGGGGTCACAGTTTGAGGATAGAGGGGAAGCCTTTTAGGACCGAGATTAGGAAAAACTTCTTCACACAGAGAGTGGTGAATCTGTGGAATTCTCTGCCACAGCAAACTGTTGAGGCCAGTTCATTGGCTATGTTTAAGAGGGAGTTAGATATGGCCCTTGTGGCTACAGGGGTCAGGGGGTATGGAGGGAAGGCTGGGGCGGGGTTCTGAGTTGGATGATCAGCCATGATCATAATAAATGGCGGTGCAGGCTCGAAGGGCCGAATGGCCTACTCCTGCACCTATTTTCTACGTTTCTATAAGGCACTTGATAAGGTCTCCAATGGTCCATAGCAGACAGAGAAGATTAGGTGTAGAAGCCTGCTATTCTGGCAGGAAGTTCATTACCAGTGATGTTTCTCAAGAATCGATGCTGGGACCTCTGTTGTTTGTGATAGATCTCTGGCTATCCATTCCATAGGATGATGATGGTTCCTTTCAGTCAGTTAGTGGGGTTTATACCCCACTCTTCAGAAAGGAACAGCATGTGCGTGAATGGATTTTAGGTGAGTAGGGGGTTGGACAGGTCCAGACCCACCCTCTCGACATCCCCTGCCGGATCCAGCGGCATGGTGGGGTCCAAGACGGCTGGGGGAAGTTCTGTGCAGTGAATGGCCAGACCAAGCTTCGATGCAAGGGATGCCCTTTCCACGCTTCACAGCACGTGTTTGCTAGATGGCCGTTGACCCTACGAGAGGGTTCATCCACCCTTTGATGGGTCTTGTTTTTCATCCTGCAGGGTGTCTAGCCACCCTCCTCACCAGGAAAGCCTGGTGGGGGGAGCCGGTTTAGTCGCCGACCACCCGACCATATGACAGGTAGTACCGGGTTACATGGTACCAGTAGCACTCAGACCAGTGACCTGTGTGATATATATCAATGATTCGGATAAAAATATGGCTGGGTCGATTAGCAAGTATGTTGAGTCATGGATGGTGTAAAGGACTATCAAAGAATAGAGCAGAATATATATCAATTACAAATACCTCCGCAAAAAACTATAGGATTGGCTAGACATGGGCTACCAAGTACAAAGCCATGTTGACTATCCCTATTCATGCCCTCTCTATCCAAATACTTATATATCTGGTTCCTAGAATTGTTTGTTCGTTATGTTGTATGATGTGGGCGATTATGGTTTTTCCATGGCCATGATTGTTTTTGGCAAATATTTCTACAGAAGTGGTTTGGCGTTGCCTTCTTCTGGGCAGTGTCTTTACAAGACAGGTGATCCCAGCCATTATCGATGCTCTGCCTGGTGTCAGTGGTCGCATAACCAGGTCTTGTGATATGCAGTAACAGCTCACACTACCTGCTCTCATGGCTTCACATGACCCTGAACGGGAAGGGCTAAGCAGGTGCTACATCTTGCCCAAGGGTGATCTTCAGACTAGTGGAGGGAAGATGCACCTCACCTTCCTTTGGCAGAGATATATCTCCATCCCACCACCCTGCCCTTAGAATACCTTTTAATAATGTACCCACTACTGACATCAAGCTCACTAGCCTATTAATTTCCATATTGTTCTTAGAATCTTTCATGAACAGTGGAACAATAATGGCATTATCATCACTGAATTAACACTATCTACATCTGGTCACTGACCAGAAGCTTAACTGGAACAACTCGATAAATATTATTGCTACAATAGTCGGCCATAGACTAGGTACTGTATCTGTGATAAATGGTTTATTTCCCGAGCCACCAAAGTCATTTCCAGGTCATGTTGGAAGTGTGATGGAGGACTATCCATTTGCCCGGATGAATGCCTAACTAAATTGATAAAAACACACACCTTTCACAGCAAAACAAGCTGCTCCGTTGTCACCCCCCCACCCCCGGCCTTGCTGAATATTCACTCTCTCTACACCTGTACACCATTGCAACAGGAACTATAAAACCTTTAAAGTACATTGCAGTCACTCACAAAGGCCTCCTTCAAGGCTGCAGGTGAAAAGATAAGGGAGGAGATAAATGGCAACAGTAGTGAGCTCTTTCCTTGAACGTATATTGGAGGTACAATTATGTAAGTATTTAGAATCATAGAAAAGTACTGCACAGAAACTGTTTCTTCAGCCCATCTAGTCCATGTTGAACTATTTAAGCTGCCTCCTTCTATTCACCTGTACTGGGACCATAGCCCTCCATAGCCCTACCATCCATGTACCTAACCAAATTTCTCTTAAACTTTGAAATCAAGCTCACATGCACCATTTGTGTTAGCAGCTCATTCCACACTCCCTCAAGCCTCTGAGCAAAGAAGTTTCCTCTTTTGTTCCCCTTAAACTTTTCACCTTTCACCCTTAACCCATGACCTCTAGTTGTAGTCCACACAACCCAGGGTGATCCAAGTATATTGGACCCAGTGTGAATGAAGCAATATACTTCCAGGTCATTGTGGCCTATAGATTCAAGTTAATTTGTAGAAGGCAGTGTTCCTATTGGGACGGTGTGGTCGATGGATTTGCAAGTTGAACAGTGCTCTGCTCCTTGACTTTCCATTCACAGCTACTTAAAAATGCAATTTATGATAGCCTATCACAATTCAGACTTAAAAAAAACTCATTCAAATATCATTGATAATAAATCTGTTAACCTTTCAATTTTATACTTTGTTTCTTGCAGGGGTCACAACATGGGATCCATGGACCCCTCGGATAATGGTGTTGGTCCTTTGCATAAAAAAGGCTGGGAACCCCTGCTCTAAGGGATAGATGGAGACCATGCAAAGCTTTATATTTGTGTGCAAGACCCATTCCTTGAAGTTTCCCTTGCAGGATTCTTTAACTGCTAATAATAATGTACTGTATATTATTCTGTGCATTGTAATTCTGATACAAAAAATCTAATTGGATTTTGTATTGTTGATAAAATCAGTGTATTACAATAGAAACTCATTATTATCTGATGTTTCCTGAATATTAATTTTCCTTTAGTCTTTTAATTACACCCACAGGCATAACTAATTTCTCTGGTATTGTAGCTCTGATTTTAAATTAATGATCACCTTCCCTTTTTAAGAGACATCTAATCAAGTTAGAGGTGTAACACAAAGCAGTGACTGAAAACAAGTCCCATCAAATTAGATAATCATAGGCTTCTTTGGATGGAAAAGCACCCAAATTAATTTCAGTATGCATTCTAGTTCCTGAAACATGGCTTTGCGAAGCAGAGAGGGAGAGAAATGCCATCAGCCTTACAGTGACAACTCGTAGGAGAGCCTGCGTGTTAGTAATGTCACAAGCAATCTTTAACAGTTCTGTAAGTGCAATCAACTGCAATCTGCAGCCTTAATCCCTGCTAACCTAGAATCCATTTTAGTTTATCAGATCTGATCCTTTTCCCTGAGTTCATCATGGTAATGACTGAATCTCTGATTTAAAGTAATTAGCACAGGCTAAGAGTATTTACCTAGAACCTTGCAGTCTTGGAGCTAAACTCTGCCTAACAGAGTATTGTAATTTTTAACAATTGTTTCTGTATTGTGTTTCTTGTGTTTACTGTGATTATTTACTTACCAACTGGCCATTACACCACTGGCTTTTAGGGTAGCAATGGAAGCCCTCCATCCCTGGCGGTGTCCAGGGCTTCCTTCATCGTGTCAGGAGCTTCCTCTTGGTTTTCACTACTGAAAGTTATGCAAGTCCCAGGTGGAGACTCAGGAATACAGTCACACTCAGATGTAGAAGGAATCTTCATTGCTGTCTCCGTAACAGTTTTGTTTGACCAGTCAGGGTTGTCAGCCCTGAGCTGAACCCCCAAACCAGGAGGACTGGTGGACCACTCTTAGTCCGGCCTCTACCCTTTGACCTGTCCGGCATGGGTGACCCTACCAAGAGCCAAAGCATAAACTCTGACTCCAGCCAACGTAGCTCAGTGGGTCATTGAGGCACAAAAGCCTCCAAACCCAGCAACAAGGTTGTGGTCTTCTTGAAGGATTTACCGAGACTGCCTGCGTAAAAACGAATCTCAGCAATGTATATGTGTGTACTTTGACAATAAATTTAATTTCAACTTCGGCCATGTACTTGTAGATTTGGTTATAAACAGCTGCAATAAATGTGCTGTATGTCATTACGTTGAATGTATTTAGTACGCAACTGAAGCTAGTCACCTACACATGAACTTCTAGCACCTTGATTTTAATAGAATAGGTGGCACGGTGTGTAGCAGTTAGTGTAACACTTGACAGCGTCAGTGATCAAGGTTCAATTTTCACCACTATCTGCTAGGAGTTTGTCGGCGGGAGGAGAGAGAGCAGCGCACCGCGTGTGCGCAGCCCTCCGGTGAAAAATGATATCGTATCTGTTAAATAGGGGCCGTGGACAATTCTGATTTGACGGAGAGGGACGTGAAAGCACAGAGGAACATCCGGAGAAATTTCTGAAACGCTCGTTCGCTGCTGTCGTTACTGTGTGGTCGGGAATCTTTCGGAGGGTAGGCCTCAAAATCCCCAGCTTTGCCTGCTGTTGGCGACCGAGATTGAGGTCGAATCGTTTGGACAGAGATGGCGCTCAGTACTCGGTGTCAGAGAGCTGATTAGAGCTCAAAGTTTTCGGATGACTCAGAGTCGGACCGTGGTCTGGTATGGCAGGGAAAGTTTTTCTTCCTTCTCCCGTCTGCGTGAGATGTGGGACATTTGAGAGACTTTGAACTTTTACTGTGCTCATGGACTTCTTCATCAAGTTATGGTATTGTTGCACTGTTGTAATTATGTGGTTTTGTCAGTTTTTTTCAGTCGTGGTCTGTCCTGTGTTTTGTGATATCACACCGGAGGAAATATTGTATCATTACTTAATGCATGCATTACTAAATGACAATAAAAGAGGACTGCGTGTCTTCATAATCTAAAAATCTAATTCACCCCGGATCCACGTAGGTTTCCTCTGGGTGCTCCAGTTTCCTCCCGTATTCCAAAGATGTATGGGTGAGCAAGGGTTAGTATGTTGTGGGCACGCTACAGTTGCAGCAGGAGCACGGTGACACATCCTCAGACTGTGTTGGTCATTGACACACTTCCATGTACGTCCTGATGCTTCAATGTTCTGTACATGTGACAAATAAAGTTATCCTTAAAAAAACATATTAGTTATCTTTCTATACTCTAATTCAATGCATGCAGACAAACATATCCATTTGCTCTGCAAGGGAATGCACAGGTGGTTGATCGGGGTTTATTAAAGATGTCCAGTTACACTTGGGTATTTAATAATTTAGTTATTTTTGTGTAACCTTGTGCATATATTGTTTGTTTGTTTAAATAATTGATTATGGATTATATGTAAAAATACATTAATTGAATATGTCATCACACTACCACATGATATGTGCATGCCTCACTTAAGATAAATTTGAAATCACATCCGCATTTCAGACTCCCATACCTTCCTTTGAATTATCCTGACGAAGGGTCTCGACCCGAAACGTCGACTGTACTTCTTCCTATAGATGCTTCCGGGCCTGCTGCGTTCCACCAGCATTTGTGTGTGTTGTTTGAATTAGTTTAATGTTTTGAAGTTACGAAAAATAACACATGTATGTACTGTTTACACTGCAGTCTGTGCTTGGTTGGGGGCTTGTCCCTCCCATCAGTGGTGCCCTCTAGTGTTCGTTCAGTGGAAGAACATAGAACATAGAATAGTACAGCACAGTACAGGCCCTTCGGCCCACAATGTTGTGCCGACCCTCAAACCCTGCCTCCCATATAAGCCCCCACCTTAAATTCCTCCATATGCCTATCTAGTAGTCTCTTAAACTTCACTCGTGTATCTGCCTCCACCACTGACTCAGGCAGTGCATTCCACGCACCAACCACTCTCTGAGTAAAAAACCTTCCTCTAATATCCCCTTTGAACTTCCCACCCCTTACCTTAAAGCCATGTCCTCTTGTATTGAGCAGTGGTGCCCTGGGGAAGAGGCGCTGGCTATCCACTCTATCTATTCCTCTTATTATCTTGTACACCTCTATCATGTCTCCTCTCATCCTCCTTCTCTCCAAAGAGTAAAGCCCTAGCTCCCTTAATCTCTGATCATAATGCATACTTTCCAGGCAGCATCCTGGTAAATTCCTCTGTACCCTTTCCAATGCTTCAACATCCTTCACTGAGTGTTCCTCTGTGTCTGCACTGGTGCGTGATGAGGAACTGCTGTGTACTTGTTCTTGCAGAAACATGGCTCCAGGACAACATCCCATTCACCATCAATCTACAGGCCATGCCACTCAGGGACTTGGGCTATATTATTTTTGTGTGTGTGTATGTTTTTCTACTATTATAACTGTATGTGCTGTGTGCTACAGTTGGTACAGTGTGTTGAACATTTACTCCAGGGGAAAACTGCTTCATTTGGCTGTATTCATGCATATGATTGAATAACAATCAAACTTGAACTTCAATGTGTTCCTCTCAAGTTCATCTTAAGTCTAAAAATAAGAGCATAAGTTGTAGGAGCAGAATTAGGACATTTGGCCCATTGAGGCTGCTCCGCCATTTCTTCATAGCTGATCCAATCTTCTCTTAGCCCTAATCTCCTGCCTTCTTCCTGTAGCCCTTCATGCCCTGACCAATTAAGAATCTCAATCTCTGCCTTAAGTATACATACAGACTTGGTCTCCACAGCTTCCTGTAGCAAAAAATTCCACAGATTCATCACTCTCTAGCTAAAGAAATTCCTCCTCATCTCCGTTCAAAAAGGATGCCCCTCTATTCTGAGGCTGTGTCCTCTGGTCTTAGACTCTAGCACCACAGGAAACATCTTTTCCACGTCCACTCTATCAAGGCCTTTCACCATTCGATAGGTTTCAATGAGGTCACACCTCATTCTTCTGAATTCCAGTGAATACAGGGCCAGAGTCATCAGGCACTGTGCCTCTCTCCCTTCTTGAAGAGTGGAATGACATTTGCAGTTTTCTAGTCTCCTGGAACCATTCCAGAATCTAGTGGTTCTTGAAAGATCATTACTAATGCCTCCACAATCTCTTCAGCCATCTCTTTCAGAACTCCGGGGTGTGCACCATCTGATCCAGGTGACTTATCTACTTTCAGACCTTTTAGTTTCCCAAAAACCTTCACTCTATTTAGGAATATGGAGGTGTGATCTTAGACACACCTTAGCAGTTTCTGAGCTCACATCAGTAAAGAATGCCCCTGGACTTTTTGATGAGTCCAGTGAGGTCAGGTGAGCCCAAGACTGACCTCCAGTGCATTTCGTGCTTCTGGGCAGGAAATCAACTATTCTCTATGATGCTAAAAATTTTCAGAATTCATGCATTAGAGAGCAATATTGTTACATTGTATGATACCTCTTGAGTTACTTTCATTTTGTTGCTACTAAATGGTATTTTAATGTTATGAGTTGGTACTGACTTAGAACAGTGTCAAACATAAGAGATTCTGCAGATGCTGGGAATGTTGAGCAACGCACACAAAATGCAAGAGGAACTCAAGAAGTCAGGCAATATCTAACTCAGGGATTCCCAACCTTCTTTATGCAAAGGATCCCTACCAATAACCAAGGGGTTTGTGGGCCTCAGGTTGGGAAATCCTGATCTATGGAGAGGAATGAACAGTCAATGTTTTCAGCCAAGATCCTTCATCAGGACTGGAAAGATAGGGAGCAAAATAAGAGGTGGAGTGGGGGCGGGGGAAGGAGTACAAGCTGGCAGGTGATAGGTGAGACCAGATGAGGGGAAAAATAGGTGGGTGGGTTGGGGTGGTGAAGTAAAAAGCTGGGAGAGGATAATTAGAAGAGGTAAGGGGCTGAACAGATCTCATAGGACTAGACCACTGATGAAAGGGAAGGAGGAGGGGAAGCAGAGAGTGGTGATGGACAGGTAAAGAGAAGAAAAGGGCTGAGAGGACAGAGTGCCAGTTTGGTTATTGTCTCTGAATCTGAAGAAATTCCACTTATCACATTAGGAAGCCTTGCGCACCCAGTTACCACTCAATTTGCATTGACTTAGGCAAAGGTCCAGTGAAGTGATTCATTCTGGCAGCCCAGTCAGCAGAGGGAGCAGTGCAGAGAGGAGGAAAAGTACTGAAAGGGCAAATGGCGTGGCCATTTTTTGGAGTGGGCCAGTGGTGAGAGTGGGAGTGTCAGGCTTTGGCTCAAAGGAGGCTTCAGCCTGGAAGAGGCGTTGAAACTGGGTGAGTTGACTGGGTAAGTTTTGGTTAAGTTTCCCTTTTTTCTTACTGTGTCAGGGGTACAATGTAGATTAAATGCCCGTTGTGTGTTCTTTATGCCAGATGTTGGCGAACTGGGAGACCCGGCGTCTCCCAGGGAACTACATCTGCGTGAAGTGCGTCCGGATGCAGCTCCTTGAAGACCGTGTGAGCTGGATGACCTTAGGCTTGTACAGGAGAGTGAGGAGATCATTGATAGGAGTTCCAGCGAAGTAAACACCCCCAAGTTGCAGGAGGTGGCTAGCTGGGTGAGTGTCAGAAGAAGGAATGGGAAGGGAAATAGGTAGTTAGTACAGAGCACCCCTGTGGCCATTTCCCTCAATAATAAATATACTGTTTTGAATATTGTTGTGGGGAATGACCTCCCAGGGAAATGCCATGGAGACCAGGTTACTGGCACTGAGCATGGATGCATTGTGCAGAAAAGAAAGAGGGAGAAGAGAGGAGCAGTAGTGATAGGGGGCTCAATAGTCAGGAGAACAGACAGCAGACTCTGTGGATGTGAATGGAACACCCAGAGGGTATGTTGCCTCCCAGGTGCCAGGAACAGGGACATCTTGGATCGTGTCCACAGCATTTTGGAGAGGGAAGGAAAGCAGCCAGATATCTTGATACATGTTGGTACCAATGACATAGGAAGGAAAAGCAAAGAGGTCCTGAAGAGAGAATTTAGAGAGCTAGTTAGAAAGCTGAGAAGCAGGACCTCCAGAGCAGTAATTTCTGGATTGTTGCCTGTGCCACATGCCAGTGAAGGTAGAAACAGGATAATTTGGCAGATAAATGTGTGGCTGAGAAATTGGTGTGGGGGAAGGGCTTCAGGTTCCTGGATCATTGGGGTCTCTTCTGGGGGAGGCATGACCTGCACAAAAGGGACAGGTTGCACCTGAACCTGAGGGGGACCAATACTCTCATGGGCAAGTTTATTAGAGCTGTTGGGGAGGGGTTAAACTAATTTGGCAGGGAAATGGACACACTTGCATTCAAACCGTCAGGAAGGGCAGGCAGATGACAGGACAAAATTGCAGCCAGTAGAGTGAGTATCAGTGCATTAGGGATGCAAAATCAAAAAGGGTAGCAAATACAGTACTCAAAGTGTTATATCTCAATGCATGGAGTATAAGAAATAAGGTGGATGATCTTGTTGTTCTTTTACAGATTGTTGGGTAGGATGTTGTGGCCATCACTGAATCATGTCTGAAGGATGGTTGTAGCTGGGAGCTGAATGTCCAAGGTTACACATTGTATCGGAGGGATAGGAAGGTAGGCAGAGGGGGTGGTGTGGCTCTACTGGTAAAGAATCGCATCAAGTCGTTAGAAAGATGTGACATAGGATCAGAAGATATTGAATCCTTGTGGGTCGAGTTAAGAAATTGCAAGGATAAAAGGACCCCGGTAGCGGTTATATACTGGCCTCCAAACAGTAGCTGGGGTGTGGACTACAGATTACAATGGGAAATAGAAAAGGCTTGTCAAAAGGGCAATGCTATGACAGTCATGGGAGATTTTAACATGCAGGAGGTTTGGGAAAATTAGGTTGGTAATGAATCCCAAGAGAATGAATTTGTTGAATGCCTATCAGGTGGCTTTTTAGAGCAGTTTGTTTTTGAGCCTACTAGGAGATCAGCTATACTGGATTGGAGTTATGTAATGAAATGATTAGAGAGCTTAAGCTAAGGGAACCCTTAGGAGGCAGTGATCACAATATGATTGCGTTCAACTTGAAATTTGATGGGGAGAAAGCAAAGTCTGACATAGCAGTATTTCAGTGGAGTAAAAGAAACTACAATGGTATGAGATAAATTGGAATAAATTGGAAGGAGATGCTGGCAGGGATGACAGTTGAGCAGAATGGCTTGAGTTTCTGGGAAAAATGAGGAAGGTGCAGGATAGATTTATTCTAAAAACAAAGAAATACTCAAATGGCGAAATAGTACAACCGTGGCTGAGAAGGGAAGTCAAAGATAATGTAAAAGCAAAAGAGACGGCATACAAAAAAGCAAAAATTAGCATGAAGGTAGAGGATTGGGAAGCTTTTAAAAACTGACAGAAATCAACTCAGATTAGGACACTCAAAGCTGCTACGCAGGTCGACTCTGTGGTTAAGAAGGCATACGGTGCATTGGCCTTCATCAACCGCTGGATTGAGTTTAAGAGGCGAGAGATAATGTTGCAGCTATATAGGACCCTGGTCAGTCCCCACTTGGAGTACTGTGCTCAGTTCTGGTCACCTCACTACAGGAAGGACGTGGAAACCATAGAAAGGGTGCAGAGGAGATTTATAAGGATGTTGCCTGGATTTGGGAGTATGCCTTATGAGAATAGGTTGAGTGAACTCGGCCTTTTCTCCTTAGAGCAACCGAGGATGAGAGGTGACCTGAAAGAGGTGTACAAGATAACAGGAGGCATTGACCATGTGGATAGTCAGAGGCCTTTTTCCAGGGCTGAAATGGCTAGCATGAGAGGGCATAGTTTTAAGGTGCTTGCAGGTAGGTACAGAGGAGATGTCAGGGGTAAGTTTTTTACACAGAGAGTGGTGAGTGTGTGGAATGGGCTGCCGGCGGTGGTGGTGGAGGCGGAAACGATAGGGTATTTTAAGAGACTCCTGGATGGGTACATGGATCTTAGAAAAACAGAGGGTTATGGGTAAGCCTAGGTAGTTCTAAGGTAAGGACATGTTCGGCACAGCTTTGTGGGTCGAAGGGCCTGTATTGTGCTGTAGGTTTTCTATGTTTCTATGTTTCTAACTGAGAGAATTATTAGGAGGGAAAAGATGAAATATGAAAGCAAGCTAGCAAACAATATCAAGATGAATAGAAAAAGCTTTTTCAAGTATATAAAAAATAAAAGAGAGGTGAGAGTGGATATAGGACTGCTAGAAAATGAGGCTGGAGAAATAATAATGGGTGCCAAGGAAACAGCAAATGAACTAACCAAGTATTTTGTAGCAGCCTTCACTGTGGGAGACACTAGAAATGTGCCAGGTGTTGAAGGGTGTGAGGGAAGGGAAGTGAGTGCAGTTACTATTACAAGGGAGAAGGTGCTCAAAAAGCTGAAGGACCTAAAGGTGCATAAATCACCTGGACCAGATGAACTGCACCCAAGGGCTATGAAAGAGGTAGTGGTAGAGATTGTGGAGTCATTGGTAATGATCTTTCAAGAATCATTGGACTCTGGCATGGTTCTAGAGCACTGAAAAACTGTGAATGTCGCTCCACTCTTTAAGAAAGGAGGGAGGCAGCAGAAAGGAAATTACAGACCAGTTAACCTGACCTCAGTGGTTGGGAAGATGTTGGAGTCAATTGTTAAGAATGAGTTTATGGAGTGTTTGGTGACATAGGACAAGATAGCACAAAGTCAGCATAGTTTCCTTTGGGAAAAATGTTACCTGACGAACTTGTCGGAATTCTTTGAGGAGATTACAAGTAGGATAGATACAGGGGATGCAGTGGATGATGTATATTTGGATTTTCAGAAGGCCTTTGACAGGGTGCCAGACATGAGGCTGCTTACCAAGTGAAGTTCCCATGATATTGCAGGAAAGTTACTGGCATAGTTGGAGCTTTGGCTGATTGGTAGGAGGCAGCAAGTGGGAGTAAATGAATCCTTTTTTAGTTGGCTGTTAGTGACTAGTGGTGTTCCGCAGGGCTCCATGTTGGGACCATTTCTTTTTATGCTGTGTATCAATGATTTAGGTGATGGATTAGCTGGCTTTGTTGCCAGGTTTGCAGATGATACAAATATTGGTGGAGGGGCAGGTAGTGTTGAGGAAACAGGTAGGCTGAAGAAGGACTTAGACAGATTAAGAGAATGGACAAGAAAGTGGCAAATGAAATACAATGTTGGAAATTGCATGGTCATGCACTTTGGAAGAAGAAATAAGTGTGCAGACGATTTACTAAACGGGGAGAAAATCCAAAACTCTGAGATGCAAAGGGACTTGGGAGTCCTTGTGCAGAACACCCTGAAGGTTAACTTGCAGGTTGAGTCGTGGTGAGGAAGGCAAATGCAATGTTAGCATTTATTTCAAGAGGTCTAGAATACAAGAGCAGGGATGTGATGCTGAGGCTTTATAAAGCACTGGTGAGGCTTCATTTTGAGTATTGTGAGCAGTTCTGGCTCCTTATCTGAGAAAAGCTGTACTGGCATTGGAGAAGGTTGAGAGGAGGTTCACCAGGATGATTCCGGGAATGAAAGGGTTATCATATAAGGAACATCTATGGCTCTGGGCCTGTACTTCCTGGAATTTAGAAGGATGGGGGCGGATCTTATTGAAACCTTTCAAATGTTGAAAGGCCTAGACAGAGTAGATGTGGAAAGGATGATTCCCATGGTGGGAGAGTCTAGGACAAGAGGGTACAACCTTAGGATAGAGGAGTGCCCATTTAAAACAGAGATGAGGAGAAATTTCTTTTGCCAGAGGGTGGTGAATTTGTGGAATTTATTACCACAGTCAGCTGTAGAGGCCAGATCATTGGGTGTATTTAAGGCGGAGATTGATAGGTTCTTGATTTGCCACGGCATCAAAGGTTACAGGGAAAAGGGCAGCGGGGCTGGGCAGTTTCTACCACTCACCTGTAAATTGGAGGCAATTTACAGTGGCCATTTAATTCACTGGATGTGGATGGAAACCAGAACACCCAGGGCAGGGGTTCCCAACCTTTCTTATGCCATGGACCAATACCATTAAGCAAGGGATCAGTGGAACTCAGGTTGGGACCCCTGCGTGTATAGATCAATAGTCAAGGCCCTGACCTGATAGCTGAGTTTCTTTTTGCTGTTTGTGCGATCTGTTTTTTTTTTGTGCTTTGGGGTGGCGGGGGGGGGGGGTAATTGATGTTTTCCTTTGAACAGATTCCACGGTTTTCTTTGTTTTGTGACTGTCTGGGGGAAGGTGGATCTCAGCATTGTATACTGCATACATAATTTGATAATATATTTAATAATATTGTTACATGCCTCAAGGAGATCTGTGATTTTTTTGTGAGAATGATGTAATGGTCTTTTGGAGGTCACCTGATGTAATTTTCCCGCCGATGTGAGGTCACATGATGACATGTGCACCACGGGTATATAAGGGAAGACCTCAGATGACGCAGTTAGTTTTTAGTTTTTAGTTTTCCAGCTAGAACGTGCGTCTGTGTTTCCGTTTCTGTTGCGTCTTTGTTTTTATGACGCAGTTTCATTTTTAAAACGGAGTGTTATGATGTTCTGTTGCAAGGTACAATAGTGCTGGACTGGAAATTTTTGCTAGATGTGTTGATGTACCTTATTCCAGCAGTAGTACGGGAGAGTGAAGACTTTATCGAAGTACGGGACCCGAAGGATTGAGAGGAGTTGGTATCATTCGGCAGTTTAACAAAGGATCGACCTTATTGAGTCTTCGTTGAAGGAGGAGTGATCTGCATCGTAGATAACTCTTGCCAAACGAGAAAAGAGTTCATGCAAAGTGCTGTCCAGAATTCAAGCAACACACATCAGAGTTGCTGGTGAACGCAGCAGGCCAGGCAGCATCTGTAGGAAGAGGTGCAGTCGACGTTTCAGGCCGAGACCCTTCGTCAGGACTAACTGAAGGAAGAGTGAGTAAGGTATTTGAAAGTTGGAGGGGGAGGGGGAGATCCAAAATGATAGGAGAAGGCAGGAGGGGGAGGGATAGAGCCGAGAGCTGGACAGGTGATTGGCAAAAGGGGATACGAGAGGACATTGGGAATTTAAGGTCAGTTGTTTTAAACTGTTTATTTCCTGCATCGTAAATCCTTTGGACAGAACCAGCAGGAAAGTCGCGTCTATGAAAAAATCCTTCTCCAGAGAAGTCTCTCCCAGTTGAACGTATAAATCTGTTGGACTTTCGAATTTACCATTTTAAGAACTATATCTGACTTTACCACTTTAAGAACTGTTTTTGCATTTAACGCTTCAAGAACCAGTGCCGAGTGACGATTTGTTGAACAGCTGCATAGCGGTTAACTTCTGGTTAAGGTTTTTGTTTGTTTTTTTTAATTATTTATCCGTGTTTAATAAATGTTTGGTTGTTTTTACATAACCTGTCTCGATTGATATTCATTCTTGCCGGTTACGTAACAATATATATAATATTCTTTGAATCTTTTAAATCTTTAAATAACAATCTCTATGCTCCCATCTCATTCAATCTGCTTTGTCTCTTGCCCCTTTATAGGAAGGACATAGAGACTTTGGAGAGGGTGCAGAAGAGGTTTGCCATTGCTCTGCCTGGATTCCAGGGCAAGTGCTATAAAGAGAGGCTGAACAAACTTTGGGTGTTTTCTTTGGAACGCTGAGGCTGAGGGGAGATCTGATAGAAGTTTATAATATTGTGAGGGTCATAGATAGAGTAGACTGCCAGTACCTTTCTCCCAGGGCTGAAGTGTCTAATACATGGGCATGCATTTAAGATGAAAGGGAATAAGTTCGAAGGAGACATTCAAGGCAAGTTGCTGGCAAAGAGTGGTGGGTGCCTGGAATGCATTACCGGGGTGGTGAGGGAGGCAAATATGATAGTCATTTCGGAGGCATGATTGTGCAGAGAATGGGCATTATGAAGGCCAAAGGGATGAATTCAGTGTTGCATTTACTTACTAGTTTAATTGTTTCAGCACAACATCATGGGCCAAGAGGCTTTTTTCTGTGCTGAACTGTTCCGTGTGCTGCTTCAAGCTGTGAACTGTGCCCCAGTACAATGGCTTTCCCACTTTGAAAACTCTCCCGCACAGGTTTCCTGTTGTCATTGGATACGACGGACAGCCACCATGATCCCCCAGTGTTTGATGTTGCAGACTTGGCATCTTATATAAATGACTTGAATGGGAAGAGAAGTGTATACATTAAAACTTGTAGATGATTTTAGATTAGTAGAGAAAGTAGATTAATGTCTTAATTTAGATTTATGTTTCCTACATAAATTGTAGCATTTATTTTCCATGAAGCATATTGAAACATCTTTTAAGAAATATAACAGACGGTTGTCATAATTTCAAGCTAATCATCACTGCGCTTCAAAGTCATTCCAACATTTGATATTTCAAAATGTGACAAGGTTCAATGTGTTGCTTTCTGCGTGTTACAACAACCGCTGTACTTGGAGGCATATTGTCAAATATGGAGCACCTTAAGTCATTTTAGTTTTCCTTGATGGGCTGGTATATTAATGCAGATATTAGTTTGTAATAGTTTAGAGTATGTTAATTTTCTCTATTAAAATGTTATGATATGGAATAATAATAAAAGAAAACATTAAACTTCCTACTTATCATTCTGATGCATCAGTGTCTTAAATGCTTTCTCAAACGGAATTATCTGAACGTTGTCTGTCCGCACCACTGACAAAATAACTACCTGCAGAAGCAAAAACAAAATGCTAATAGATTTTAATGCCCTGGAAATGGGTTTTAATAACTTCAGTATCAGGCTTGCCACATTTATATCACAGTAGTGTCAGAAATTTATTCCCTGCTATGACAAACCAAAAAAAAAACATCAAAAACGTTCAATCCTGACAGATTTATTGATGAACTTTGCAGAATGAAAATCAGAAACTGGATGAGCAAACTGACTTGATTTAATGAAAGTGACTCCCCAATGCTGATTCAAAATTAGCTTCAAATGCTGTTCGCTCCTACATCTCACCCTTTTAAATCTTGAGTGTGGAACACAGTGAAAAGCTTAGATTTTGTATAGAAAAACAAAACTCCCATGTTCTTGCTGGAACTTATTGTCAGTTGATTGGAGAAAGAAGCAATCCATTTTCAAATTAAAAATCAAGATTCTAAATGGAAAAAATAGACTGAGAAAACTTGGATTTCTCTAAATTCCAGTAATTTTTCCCCTATCCGTTTTCTTTTTCTTCCATTCCCCACTCTGGATCCCCTCTTACCTCTTCTCCTCTCCTCATCTGCCTATCAACTCCCCTCCGTGCCCCTCCTCTTTCCCTTGATCCTATAGTCCACTCTCCCCTCCTGAGAGATTTTTTTCTCCGTCAGCCCTTTACCTTTTACACTTATCACCTCCCAGCTTCTCACTTCACCCCTCCCCTCCACCGCCACCTAGCTTCCCCCTCACCTGACTTTATCTATCATTTTCTAGCTTGTATTCCTTCTCCTTCTCCACCTCCTTAGTCTGGTTTCTTCCTCCTTCATTTCCAGTACTGATGAAGATGTCTCGGCCTGAAATGCCAGCTGTTTATTCCTTTCCATAGATGCTACCTGACCTGCTGAGTTCCTCCAGCATTTTGTGCGTGGCTCCGAATTTCCAGCAGCAGCAGAATCTCTTGTGTTTACCACTTCAGAGTTCTTTTAATTCTATGGGCGGAAGTTACCACCAAATGATAAGTATTCTCTGTGCTCTTGGTACATGGCTTACTAAAATTAAAAACTGAATGTGTGAGAGAAGTGGAAGAAATTCTAATATTGAACAGTAGTGTATCTAGCTTTTGAAATGAATGGTATTCCTTAAATGGTAGATTGCATCACTGATTCCATCGCATTGGAAAAGATCCAAATAAAATTGCCAGTCATTACCAAAAAATACTTGATAAAAAGTGCTATTGTGTGAGATGAAGAGACTAGGAGCATTTGATTTTTACTATTTCCTGGTCTCTTGATCTCTCTCAACCGTATTTTTTGGTAATGACTGGCAATTTTATTTGAATCTTTTCCAGCTCAGCAGATAGCTGGGCTTGAAAATTGTGGATTTAAATGGATTAAATACACAACTCTGAGAGATATATTTTAACTTTCTCATTAGTGTACTGGGGACCTGTGACTAGTGTTTTTTTGTCATCTATGTCACGAGTTGGATAAGAATGTACAAACCATGGTTAGTAGATTTGCAGATGACACTAAAATAGATGGTATTTATTTAGTGACACAGTACGGAGTCAGCCTTTCCGGACCTTTAAGCTGTGCTGCACAGTCCCTGACAAACCCAAAGAACTCTAACCTAATCATGGGACAATTCACAATGACCATGTAGACTACCTGGTACATCTTTAGATTGTGGGAGGAAAGTGAAGGACCCGGAGGAAACCCACACATTCCAGGACAAACTCCTCACAGAGGACGCCGGGACTCAACTCCAAACTCTAACGCCCTGAGCTGCAATAATATTGCACTAACCATCATGCTACCTGGCCACGCTTTTGGCATGGTAGTCTTTATAAGACATGGCGCCGAGCATGTAAGTTGCAAAGTCACATTGCAGATGTACAGGATGTTGGTGAAGCCACATTGTGAGTGTTGTTTGGGTTACTTTGCTATAGGTAAGATGTTATTAAACTAGGAAGAGTGCAGGAAAGCTCTACAAGGATGGTGCCAGGATTTGAGGGACTAAGTTGCAGGGAGAAATTGGACAAGCTAGGATTTTATTCTTGAGAGCAATAGATGACCTTTCTGAGCTGTATGAAATTATGAGGGACATAGAGAGGGTGAATGCACTCAGATCTTTTTCTCAGAGTTGGAGTATCAAGGACTACAGGGTATAGGTTTAAGGCAAGGAGGGAAAGATTTAAGAGGAATTGAAGGGCAAACTTTTAACACAGAAGGAGAAATTTATGTGGAATCAGCTGCTAGAGGAAGTGCTTGTAACAGGTACAATAATAACCAAAAAAAAACCACAATTGGACTGGTACATGGATTGGAAGGGTTTAGAGTGTTGTTGGGCAAATGGTTCCAGGTTGCATGGGACATCTTGGTCGGCATGGTCCAGGCGGGCCAAAGGACCTGCTTCTGTGCTGTATCTAACTCTGTTTTACATGCCATCCATAGAGATCATCTCACAACACAAGTACATGGAGGCAGTACAAGGGAAAAGCAATAACAGAATGTAGAACAGAGTGTTACAGTTCCAGAGAAAGAGCAGTGCAGGCAGATAATAAGGTGCAAGGCCATGACGAGGTAAATTGTGAGGTCAAGTGTCCATCTTATCATACAAGAGGTTCATTCATTAGTTTTTGTAGCACAATGGTGTCTGAAAAGTGCCATACGTGATTTGCACAGATTTTGGATAACTGGAGTGGCCTGTGACTGGGATTAAGCAATAACTGAGGACCTTGACAATGAGACTAAGAGTTTCATCTTGTGGGTCTGACCCACCAGCCAGTCACTGTCAAAAAGCTCAATTGCGCTTGTTCAGATTTGCAATGGAGCCCTGCTGAGTGGGTTGATGTGTCAAAGATCCAAGGTGAACCTGTACGTGAAGTTCTGATGAACATCAATTGCCTGCTCAGGTTGTTATGTGGAGATAAAAATGGTGCGTCAAGAAACAACTCTCCCCCACCCTAATTACATGCCTTGCCATAATGATTCTTCAAACTTCTGTTTGCTCTCCAGAAGTAAATTAAACAAGACTCTGAGCAAAATGCATTGTTGTGGATTTTTCTGTGAAATAGCTCGGTGCAGTGAAATTAATTTCTGAATCTTGCTGGGAAGATTTAATCATATTTTATAGTTATTTTATCGCTGTTGATACCACGCAGCCCTCTTACACTCTTGTGTGTGTCCTGCTTAAAGAGCAAATCGAATCCACTGAATAAGTATGGTTTCATACATCTCCATTACTCCATGCAGCTGTAAAGGACGTACAGTACGTATTTTAAATGCTTCATTGGATAAAAAAATTCTCTCTTAACTTTTTTCAAAAAAAGCTCTTTTATTTGATCCCTATCTAAGTTACCTAAGTTATATAGGCTGCTGATGTCTGAAAGTGTTTTAATATATGCATAATTAATTTCAGAACTAGAGTAGGTGTGCATATTATGTGATTGTCATCTTCATACCTCTCACAATTGGAGATTTTGCATTTAAATAGAAGGGAAGCATATATTCCTGATTCCTGATGAAGGATCTCTGATAAAGTCCAAGTCCTGATTTTTTATATTATATCATGTTGCTGCTTGAGCAGTGGCAGGCATCCAAGTTTTGATGTTCCAATTCCCCGGTGTGTGGTTAGCTACCACTGTCCCTTTAGGTCTCAGACTGCCAATTATTGCCTGCCGCATTCCGCTATGGAGAGTCTGTACTTAAACCCCTTGTGCTGAGCACTCAGAGCTCAATCCTAGGAGCTCCATTTCTAGTACTACTGATTGCGATTTCACCTTTGGATTTTGAATGTTCTTGCCTTGTTTATTTCAAGTCTGAGTTAATCCTTGACCTTACTCTGCACTTGGGTTCACCACATCCATAGCTGTCTTGTTACAATTTATTTGGTCATCTGCCCATTCATCTGTCTATTTATTTATTTACTTATCTTTCTATCTATCTTATTTACCTATTTATTTGTTTATTTATCTATTTATCTGCATATTTATTTATTATTTGTTCAGTTTGCCTTTGCATGTTTGTTGCTTGTCAGTCTTTGTATGTAGTTTTTCATTAATTCTACGTCACTTCTTCGTTCTACTGCGAATGCCTGCAAGAAAATGGATCTCAGGGTAGTATATGGTGACATACATATACTTGGATAATAAATTTACTTTGAACTTTGATGAAGTGTCTTGGCCTGAAACATCAACTGTTCATTTCCCTCCCATTGATGCTGCCTGACCTGCTGAGTTCCTCCAGTATTTTGTGTGTTCCTCTTGAAAAACACCATTAAGCCCCTGAAGTGGTTTGCTTTAGCGGTGTTGGCCTCTGTAATCTGTGATGCCGCACAAGAATGATGGGGGATATACATACAACAATTTATCAAACATCTATTCTTATTGCAGTAGAGATTTCCAACTTTCTTTGATTTGAATCAGTCTGAAACTTACCCTTGTTATAATCCATTGCACTGTCCTGCCACTCAACAGTGTTCTCTTAATACTCCTTATACTCTAAATTTTAAAAAGGTCTATTGGCTCCGATGGAAGGTGATTGAGCTGTCTTCATAGTTGCTGCCTGAGCCTGACCTGCTGGGTACTCCCGCCAGCTTTTAATTGTCTTTCATTTTGCTAGCATCTGCAGCATTTTGCTTTTGGTTCTCAAGAGCTCGATGACTATGAATATTGCAATTTCCTCTATGCCATCGATGCACAGCCACAAGTGCGTTGAGTTCATACTATGTTTAAATGCCAATTTATAACAACATTCATTAGTAAGCCTCACAGAAAATGAAATGAATGCCCACATGTGTTTTGTGCTAAACCTGGTTTACATTAATATGGAATTTAAATTTTAAGAGTTTTGTACCGATGATGGAGAGGGACTGACGTTTGTTTGTAAAAAAATATAAAGGAGTCCCTGGACTAGTTGGGTGTCATGGTAACGTGGCGGTCAGTGTAATGCTTTAAAGTCCTTACGATTCCCACTGCTGTTTCTATGGTTCAGTTCCCTTTGACTGCATGGGCTTCCCATAAGTGATCCACTTTCCTCCCACATCCCAAAGACAAACAGATTAACGGAACTGAGTTGTGGGCGTGCTCTGTTGGCACCAGAAGCACGGTGACACTTGCGGGCAGCCCCCAGCACATCTTGGACTGTTAGTTGACACAAACGACACATTAGATTAGATTTAGATTATGAGGACACGCAGTCCTCTTTTATTGTCATTTGCTAATGCATGCATTAAGAAATGATACAATGTTCCTCCGGTGTGATATCACAGAAACACAAGACAGACCAAGACTGAAAAACTGACACAAACCACATAATTATAACATACAGCTACAACAGTGCAAAGCAATGCCGTAATTTGATAAAGAACAGACCATGGGCACGGTAAAAAAAAGTCTCAAAGTCTCTCGAAAGTCCCATCATTTCATGCAGACGGTAGAAGGAAGAAAACTCTCCCTGCCATGAGCTTCCAGCGCCGCAAACTTGCCGATGCAGCACCCTGGAAGCACCTGACCACAGTCCAACTCTGAGTCATCTGAAAACTTCGAACCTCCGACCAGCCCTCCGACACCGAGCACCGAGCACCATCTCTGCCGAGCGCTTTGACTCCAGCCCCGGCCGCCAGCAGCAGGCAAAGCCGAGGATTTTGGGCCTTCCCCTCCAGAGATTCTCGCTCGCACAGTAGCAGCGGCAGCGAAGCGGGCATTTCAGAAGTTTCTCCAGATGTTGCTCCGTGCTTCTCATGGCTGTCTCCATCAAATCAGGATTGTGCACGGCCCCTACTTGACATGTCTCTTTATGTTTTGATGTCATCATCATCATTATGTTCCATGCTGTATGACGTGGATGATCACAATCTCTCCATGACCGTGATTGTTCTTGGCAAATTTTTCGAGAGGAGTGGTTTACCATTGTTTTCTCCTGGGCAGTGTCTTTACAAGACGGGTGACCCCAGCCATTATCAATACTCTTCAGAGATTGTCTGCCTGGTGTCAGTGGTCGCATAACCAGGACTTGTGATCTGCAGCAGCTGCTCATACAACCATCCACCAGCAGCTCCCATGGCTTCACATGACCCTGATCAGGGGCTAAGCAGGTGCTACTCCTTGTCCAAAGAGACCTGCAGGCTAGTGGAAGGAAAGAGCACCTTACACCTCCTTTGGTAGAGATGTATCTCCACCCCATGTTTTGATGAACATGTGGCAAATAAATCTAATGTTTAAATCTCTATCTTTATTGATAGCAAGCATTATAAATGTGGTCAGGGAAAAGACCAGGGCAAGCAAAAGCTGGCAAGTGTACTCTATAACATTCTAATTTTTTATTTTGGCATGTAGAAGCCTACAGCACTCCATACTGAAGCCTCAACTTCAGATAACTTGATTATTTGTACTCACCATTCCTATCCCCCTTTTTATCCTTTCACTTCTATGTCCTGTCCGCTCAGCACATCCCAGTACGACAGGCACATCCCAATACATCACCTTGACTTCACATCATCTGCAGCAAAGTACGCTGATGTTGGAGTTTAGTGTGCATTCAGCAGCTACACCAAATTACACCATCGCCGACATACCCTTTTATCCCACCCATCGCCTCCCCACCTTTCTTTCTCAGGCCTGACAATTGTCCTTTGACCCAAAATATTCACTTGGTCCTCTTTCTAGAGAAATACACACAAAATGCTGGAGGAACTTAGCAGGCCAGGCAGTCCTTATGGAAAAGAGTACAGTTGATGTTTTGGGCCGAGATCCATCAGGACTGGAAAGGAAGAGGAGAAGTCCGAGTAAGCAGGTGGGGGGAAGGGAAGAGGAAGTACAAGATGGTAAGTGATAGGTGAATCTGGGAAAGGTGGAGGGGTGAAGTAAAGAGCTGGGAAGTGATTGTTGAAAGAGATAAAGGGCTGAAGAAGGGGGAATCTGATAGGTGAGGACAGAAGATCATGGAAGAAAGGGAAGGGGAGGAGCACCAGAGGGAAGTGATGGCCAAGTAAGGAGATAAGGTGAGAGAGGGAAGCAGGAATGGCGAGTGGTGAAGGAGGGAGGGGTGCAATTACCGGAAGTTTGAGAAATCAGTTTTCGTACCACCATGTTGGAGGCTATCTGGACATAATATCAGGTGCTGCTCCTCCAGCCTGAGTGTGGCCCCATCGCAGCAGTAGAGGAGACCATAGACTGACATGTCGGAATGGGAATGGGAATGGGAAGTAGAACTGAAATGTGTGACCATGGGGAGATTCTGCTTTCTGTAGAAGATGGAATGAAGGTTCTCGATGAAGTGGTCTCCCCAATCTACGTCGAGGCTCACTGATGTGCAGGAGGCCACAACAGGTTACAGTGAATGAACCCAACACACTCGCAGATGAAGTGTCACCTCACCTGGAAGGACCGTCTGGGGCCCTGAATGGTAGTGAGGGAGGAGGTGTAGGAGCAGGTGTAGCACTTGTTCCGCTTGCAAGGAGGGAGATCAGTGGGGAGGAAGAAGTGGACAAAGCAGTCGCGTAGGGAGCGATCCCTGTGGAAAATGGAAAGTGGGTTGGCGGGGGTGGGGGGGGAAGAAACATCGCTTCCCACAAATGTTACTCTACTGGCTGAGCTAGAACATAGAACCCGTAACACAGAACACAGTACATTATAGCACAGTACAGACCCTTCAGCCCGTGATGTTGTGCCAACTTTTTTAACTTACTCTAAGATCAATCTAACCCTTTCTGTCCTATATAGCCCTCCATTTGTCTATCATCCACGTGCCTATCTAAGAGTTTTTTAGATGTCCCTAATCTATCTGCTTCTACCACCACCCCTAGCAGGGTGTCCCATGCACCCACCACTCTCTGTGTAATAAACTTACCTCTGAATCCCCCATATACTTTACTCCAATCACCTTAAAATTATGCCCCTTTGTATTTGCTGTTTTCATCCTGGAAAAAAGACTCTGACTATCCACTTGATCGATGCCTCTTATCATCTCACACCCCTCAATCCAAACAGAAAAACCCTAAATCATTCAATATCTCCTCATAAGACAAATTCTTCCAGCATTTGATGTCTCCTTTCGGTAATTTTTTCCCTCCCTCTTCCCTCTTTTTCTATTCTCCACCCTGGCCTCTTACCTCTTCTCACCTGCCTATCACCTCCCTCTGGGTCCCTCCCTCCATCCCTTCCCCCATGGTCCACTCTCCACTCCTATCAGATTCCCTCCTCTCCAGTCCTTTCCTACCCACCTGACTTCACCTACCACCTTCTGGCTATCCTCCATACCCTCCCCACCCTTTTTATTCAGGCGTCTCCCCTTTCCTTTTCAGTTCTGAAGAGTGGTCTTGGCCCAAAATGTCGATGTTTTATTCATTTCCACAGATGCTGCCTGAGCTGCAGCAGGCATCCCACCCTGCAAAAACTCATTTCAGGGAGGTAGCACCATCAATTTGCGGGAGACTTCCAGGGGAGGTGGGATGTCTGCAATAGAGTAGCTCCTTAGCAGCCAGCCAGCTAGTTTAAATAACGTTAGCTATGCTAATGAACGAATGACACCTGTTAAACTTACCTCAACAATGTCTTTTACAGTCTTAACCCACCATGGGCAATAGAAAAGTCACTGTTGCAAACAGTGCAGCGAGCAACACTGTCATTATTTTTCACCCCTATTAGGCAGGGGTACACTTTAGTGTAGTCCGGGGTGACGTACGTTTTATATTTTCTTTTTTGGAACACTCTGCCATGGCGCGCTCTCGCTCGCGCTCTCTCTCTCTCTCTCGTGGTAGCTCGCGTGCTCTCTCTCTCTCTCTTTCTCTCTCGTGGTCAGTCGGTCAGTCGGTTTCTTCCTCTCCCTCTCTCTCTCGCTCGCTGGCTCTCAAAAAAATTGATTTCCGTGACATTGTATATAATTTGCGGGCATCAGGGAGCCACTATTAATATGCGGGAGACTCCTGGAACTTCCGGGAGAGGTGGGATGTCTTCTGCTGAGTTCCTCCAGCATTCTGTGTGTGTTGCTCTGGATTTCCAGCGTCTGCAGACTTTCTCTTGTTTATGCTGTTCTTTTGGCATTTCTATTTTGGTTCAGCATCCAACACCCACAGTTTTATTTGTTTTCCAAATGTGCTCTGGCAACATTTCCCATTATCTTCTTTTTTGGAGTACAGCCAAACTTTGCTCTTCACGTCAGTAAAAGCACAGCACAACCAGGAGCAGACTAAATCCCTCTCCTTTTCCTGACCAGATACCTGGTGCCAACTCCTTTGATATCAGGTCGGTGCAGTTTTGTGGTACTGGCAGGTACTTGCTAGGAAGCGATTTGCGGCTGGCAAAGTTCATTTCAGATAGGATTCTGCTGCCAGCAGGCAATGGAGACTTTGATCCATCAATCTGGGCAGGAGTTAAATACAAATCCCAGATACAATTAGTCTGTTCCTCTACCACTGCAAAATGCATTCCTCCTGAATTCTAAGATAGCATCATACAATTCATAGGTATTTCAGCGGATCCAAAGGCAGTTACCAACCGATACCATTTATGCAATACTTGCTTTGTATTTGCTTATTTGCTGCTCATAAGCACTACTGATGTTACAGTTCATTACCATTTTTTTCTTTGGGCAATTTTTCCCACCCGTCACTTTCTCTATGTCACTGTATCTCAGTAAACAGTGAAAGACAGGCGATTTCCTCTGAGACCGACCAGATCAATTTTCCAAACACTGAAACATTCGGACCTGAAATTTGTTGCAGGCAGCAGCTGCTCGTGAATACTCAAGGGTATACTATTGCTAATGATGTTCATAAAAGGTAAAGAAAATGGATTTAACCAAACGCAAGTTTGAGTAAACACACCTGCAGGAGCTATGCATCTGTTTTCTATCTACACTGTATTCTGAGTTGCACGTTTATTATGGTAACACGTCACGTGCGTGGGAGCGTGGTAAAAGTGAAGGAAATAAATTACGTATTCATGCTCTGCTCTGGGCAGGTTGGAGCTGGGGACTGACAGATGTCATACCTTTTGTTGACCGCTAAGTTACATTTAATTCCGCTCAAGTTTCATCGCTTCAAGATTGTATGTTCTGCTAGTCTCTAATAAAGGATCGAATACATTTGTTTGACTTCTGGAAATGATTTTGGATTGAACGGAGGGCGTGTCATAGTAGGATAATAATCCACAGGGGTCGCCTGCAGTCGCAATGGTTTGTTAGAATAGCTGCTACAGAAGCTGTCTCAAAACTTATTCCAAATCAGTACATCTAAACACATCGGACAATCTCTATTATATTCTGACATCAAAATTGCTTTAAACGAATGAATTTCAGAGATAGAACTAAATGCACAGTGCAATTATCCAGAGTATTTCACACCATTATATAGTGATAAATTTCAAGGTAGTTATCTCTGCCTATTATGCATTTGATACCCAGTTTTTTTTGTCAGGCACAGGAAGTTCTTGAAGACTAAGAGTAGAAGAGGCTCTTCTTCCTATCATGCTACTAATTGATGTGAGACTGTGAGTAACATACACTCAGTGGCCACTTTATTAGATCGGGGGATTGCTGGGTGACTTGGTTCGAAGAGTCAGAAGGGCCTATTTTGTGCCGTATATCAATAAATAAAAAGATAAAAAGATATGACATTGTGGCCATCACCGAGTCATGGCTAAATGATGGATGTGATTGGGAGCTGAATATCCAAAGATACACAGTGCATAGGAAAGATAGGAAGGTAGGTAAAGGGAGTGGCGTGGCCCTGATGGTAAGTAACGATATCAAATCAATAGAAAGAAGGGACATAAGATCAGAAGAGGTAGAATCCTTATGGGTAGAATTAAGAAATGGCAAGGGTAAAAAGACACTAATAGTAGTTATATACAGGCCTCCAAACAGCAGCCGGGATGTGGACTACAAGTTGCAGCTGGAAATAGAAAAATAGAAAATTATGGGGGATTTTAATATGAAAGTGGATTGGGAAACTCAGGAAGGTAATGGATCTGAGGAGAGGGAGTTTGTAGAATGCCTACAGAATGGCTTTTTGGAGCAGCTTGTCCAGAAGCCCACCAGGGGACCGGCTGTTTTGGATTGGGTGCTGTGTAATGAACCTGAGGCGATTAGGGAGCTGGAGGTAGAGGAACCCCTTGGAAGTAGTGATCATAATATGATTGAGTTCAGTTTCAAATTTGAAAAGGAGAAGCTGGTATCAGGTGTATCGATATTTCAGTGGAACAGGGGAAATTACAGTGGTATGAGAGAGGAACTGGCCCAAGTCGATTGGAAAAGTAAGCTAAATGGAGGGACGGCAGAGCAGAATTGGATGAAATTCCTACAAGAAATAAGGAAAATGCAGGAAAAATATATTCCAAGAAAAAAGAAAATCATGAATGGAAAAATGGCACAAATGTGGCTAACGAGAGAGGTTAAGGCAAAATAAAAGCAAAAGAAATGGCGTACAAGGAAGCAAAAATTAGTGGGAAAAATGAGGACTGGAAGACTTTTAAAAACTTACAGAAGGAAACTAAGAAAGTCATTAGGAAAGAAAAGATGAATTATGAAAGGAAATTGGCGATTAAAATAAAAAAGGATACTAAGAGTTTTTTTAAATATATGAAGAGTAAAAGAGTGACAAGGGTAGATACGGGACCGATTGAAAATGATGCTGGAGAAATTATAATGGATAACAAAGAGATGGCGGAGGAACTGAACGAGTATTTTGCATCAGTCTTCACAGTGGAAGACATGAGCAATATACCTGATAGCCAGAGGTATCAGGGAATAGAATTAGGTACAGTCAAGATTACTAGAGAGAAAGTGCTTGGGAAGCTAAGTGGACTAAGAATAGGTAAGTCTCCCGGTCCGGATGAGGTGCACCCAAGGGTTCTAAAGGGGGTGGCTTTGGAGATTGTGGAAGCATTGGAAATGATCTTCCAGGAATCAATAGACTCTGGCATGGTTCCGGAGGACTGGAAGGTCGCAAGTGTAGTTCCGTTATTTAAGAAAGGAAGGAGGCAGCAAAGAGAAAATTACAGACCTATTAGTCTGACATCGGTAGTTGGAAAGATATTGGAGTCAATCCTCAAGGATGAGGTTATGAAATACCTCGTGGTGCATGACAAGATAGGCCACAGCCAGCATGGTTTCATGAAAGGAAGATCCTGCCTCACCAACCTATTGGAATTTTTTGAGGTAATCTCGAATAAGATTGACAAGGGAGAGGCTGTGGATGTTGTGTATTTGGATTTTCAAAAGGCCTTCGATAAGCTGCCACATATGAGGCTGCTTAATAAGATGAGAGCCCGTGGAATTATAGGAAAGATATTGAAATGGGTGGAGCATTGGCTGATAGGCAGAAAGCAAAGGGTGGGAATAAAGGGATCCTATTCTGATTGGTTGCCGGTTACTAGTGGTGTTCCACAAGGGTTGGTGTTGGGGCCGCTTCTTTTTACAATGTATATTGATGATTTGGATTATGGATTAAATGGTTTTGTGGCTAAGTTTGCAGATGATACCAAGATAGGTGGAGGAGCAGGAAATGTTGAAGAAATGGAAAGGTTGCAGAGAGACTTAGTCAGTTTAGGAGAGTGGGCAAAGAAATGGCAGATGAGATAGAAAGTTGACAAATGTACGGTTGTACATTTCGGAAGAAGAAATAATCGGGCAGATTATTATTTAGATGGGGAGAAAATTCAAAAATCGGAATTGCAAAGGGACTTGGGGGTCCTCGTGCAGGATACCCTAAAGGTTATCCACCAAGCTGGATCAGCGGTAAGGAAAGTGAATGCTATGTTGGCATTCATTTCAAGAGGAATAGTGTATAAGAGTAAGGAGGTGTTGATGAGGCTCTGTGGGGCATAAGTGAGACCTCATTTGGAATACTGTGTGCAGTTTTGGGCCCACTATCTTAGAAAGGATGTACTGATGTTGGAGAGAGTTCAAAGAAGATTTACGAGGATGATTCCTGGAATGCAGGGGCTAACGTATGAGGAGCATTTGTCGGCTCTTGGATTGTATTCATTAGAGTATAGAAGAATGAGAGGGGATCTCATAGAAACATTTCGAATGTTGAAAGGGTTGGACAGAGTAGATGTGGAAGGGTTGTTTCCCTTGGTGGGTGAGTCCAGGACAAGAGGCCATAGTCTTAGAATTAGAAGGTACCCAGCTAAAACAGAGATGAGGAGAAATTTTTTTAGCCAGAGAGTCGTGGATTTGTGGAATTCGTTGCCACATACAGCTGCGGAGGCCCGATCATTGAGGGTGTTTAAGGAGAAGATTGACAGGTATCTAATTAGTCAGGGTATCAAGGGATATGGGGAAAAAGCCGGAAATTGGAACTAGATGGATGAATAGTTTAGCTCATGGGGGAGCTGCAGAGCAGACTCGATGGGCCGAACGGCCTACTTCTGCTCCTTTGTCTTGTGATCTTGTGATCTTGTAAATAAATTTTTTAATTAACCACCTCCTGTATTAATAACGTGGCCAGTGAGTGTATGTTTGTGTTCTTCTGTTGCTGTACTCCATCCATATAAAAGTTCGAATTGCTGTCTGTTTAGAGATGCTCTTCTGCACACCACTGTTGTAATGTGTGGTTATTTGAGTTACTAATGTCTTCCTGTCAGCCTGAACCAGTCCGGCCATGTTCTGCTGACCTCACTCATTAATAAGGAGTTTCTGCTCACAGAACTGCTGCTCACTGGATTCTTTTTGTTTCTTGCATGATATTATCTGTAATCTCTAGAGACTGTTGTGCATGAAAATCCCAGGAGATCAGCAGTTTCTGAGATACTCAGACCACCCTGTCTCATACCAATAATCATTCCACAGACAAAGTCACTTAGATCACATTTCTTCCCCATTCTGCTGTTTGGTCTGAACAACAACTGAACCTCTTGACCATGTCTGCATGTTTTTATGCATTGAGTTGCTGCTACACGATTGGCTGATTAGATATTTGCATTAATGAGCAGGTGTTAGATATTTGCATTAACGAGTGTACCGAATAAAGCTACTACTGAGTATACTTTATACAATCACAATTCTTCATGGTTTTGATGTTGGAAATATATTTTCCTTGAACTTCACATGCAATGTCTAGTGCTTAAATAGTACCTTTAGGATTAATGTTATTTAAAGGGACAGTGTGGGAATTTATTGTATGTTTTAGGGGTTTTGATTAAAACATATTCTCCAGACCTTCTCTCTTCTCGCCTCTCCTATTGGGCAGACAACACAAAAACCTGAAAGCAACTATCATCAGGCTCAATGACAGTTACCAGCTTCTTGAACAGACCTCTCATACAGTAAGATGAACTCTTGGCCTCACAACCTACCACGTTATGATCTTGCACTTTATCATTTACCTCATGACATCCTTTGAGTTAATTTCACAGTTTATTCTGCATTCTGTTATTGTTTCGCCTTGTACTACCTTAATGCACTGTGTTAGACTGCATAAACAGTGTGCAGGACAAGATTTTCACTCTATCTTGGTACATCTAACAATAATAAACTGAAACCGATAAACCAATAAAATTTTATAGTTACTTTTTTCCACTTATTGCTCTCCTAGGAGATGTTTTAATAAATGTTTCCGTGAGTCCTGCTCTGATGTCACTACCATGTTGATGATAATTTTTGACAACAGAATCTCGATTTGATCTTTCATTGATCCTGTTACAGTTACTCTTCTATAAATTTGTTGAGTATGCTCACAGGAAAACGAATCTCAGGGTTGCATGTGGTGACATATATGTTCTCTGATACTAAAATTTACTCTGAACTTTTTTAACATATGTGTTTCAAGCAACTAGGTAGTGACATACTAGGTAGGCTAGAGGTCAACCTGGTCAAAAAATCAAAGGTTCATAGAGAGATTCCTAAAATTCAAGGGGCTTTTACCAGTTATGTCTGTTGGGGTTGGGGGCAAAGGTTGTGAGCTTGCAAGGACCAGAAGTCGCAATGTTCTCAAGAAGTCCAAAGCAATACTCCTGTCCATACTTATCCTAATGCACTGGCTACTAGAGATCACATCCTGGATAAAATGGTGCAAGGGTTAGAAGTACATCTTGTATGTTTATTCTGCTCATTTTCAAGTGTCTGCAAAAGACGTATAATCTCACTTCTTTCCAAGCTTGGGTTCTTGTCAAAACAAGGAGTCTGAACCAGTCCATGAGGTATAATCTTGGAATGATTTGAAAAGGATTATAATTTAAAAAGAATTGGCCAAGAAGCTGCCCCTGGATCAGCTGGAATCCCCGCATGCTGTATGATGTTGTCTTGGAAGTTTCTCTCAAACTGAATCATTAGTTGGAAATCCTGCCATTAATATCAAGTCCACAATTAATCAGCAATGTAGCACCAGCATTTATTACAACTAGAAAGCTCCTTTTCACATGTGCACCTCTCCTGCTTTCAATTTCAGGAGAGATTTGTCCTTGCTGTAGTTATCTCATACTTCAGCTAGCTCTTACACCAAATGCTGTACATTGTACAGGGAATGAAAGTGGGGCCTTAATATAGATAATATGACAAGAAGATTACAAAGTTTAGATGTTAATCAATAATGGATTTTAACGGCTCTACTCTGGGAATTCTATCTGCATTACTGACTGGCCAGTAAAAGGATCAACATTCTCAGTTTATTTTTTCAACTACATTTCAAAATTCAAAGTTCAAGTCCAAAATATGCTTATTATCAAAGGACATATATTTCACCATATACCATCCTGAGATTCATTTTCTTGCAGTAGAACAAAGAAATACAATAGAATCAATGAAAAAAGCTACAAAGACCAACAAACAACCAATGTGCTGAAGAAGACAAACTGTGCAAATATATACAAACAAATAAAGTCCTTGAGTCCTTGAAAATGAGTCCATGGGTTGTGAAATCAGTTCAGAGTTGAGTTGGATGAAGTTATCCACATTGGTTCAGGAGTCTGATGGCTGAAGGGTAGTAACTGTCTCTGAACCTGGAAGTGTGGGACCTGAGTCTCTTGTACCTTCTTCCTGATGGCAGCAGTGAGAAAAAAGCACAGCCTGAGCGGTTTGGATCTTTGATGGTGGATATTGCTTTCTTATTGTAGCACACCTTGAAGATGCTCATTGCCCAGAAGGGCTTTTCCTGTGATGGACTGGGCTTTTCTGTTCTTGGGCACTGGTGTTTCCATATCAAGCCACTGTGTATCGATGGAAGTTTACCAAAGTTTTAGATGACATGCTGAATCTGCCAGACTTCTCAGAAAGTAGGGGTGCTGTTGTGTCTTCTTTCTGATGGCACTTACGTGCTGGTCCCAGGACACATTCTTTGAAATGATAGCACCAAGAAATTGGAAGTTATTGACCCTCTCCACCTCTGGTCCCCTAACGAGGACTCATGGACCTCCAGTTTCTTCCTTCTGTAGTCAATAACCAGCTCTTTAGTTTTGCTGATGTTGAGTGAATGGTTGTTGTTGCGGCAGCATTTAAATCCCCCTCCAAAAACTCACCATTTTCTACGAATACTGTTTATCTTCCTGAAGTTTGCCACAGTTCCTGTGTTTATTATATGTAAAATTAAGTCATAATTTGCACATTTGATTCATTTATTTATGTTATTTGTTTTTATTTGGAGATACAGTGTGAGTCATGCCTCAGCTGAGCCAACTGTCGAAGCCTCATTAAAATCTGAAAATCCCTGAAATTCAGAAACATTCAAAAATGCTATTAAAGCAATTAAAAGTTAATCAAATGATGAAATTATTATTATTTTACAGAAAAACATTTATATTATTGTTTCTTTTTTTGTAGTTGCACAGTTTGTTGATTTCTGCACTCTGGTTAAAAGCCCTAGTTTGGCAGTCAACCCCAGTTTGCATGGCTGGGTAGTTCTCTGTCTGAGATGTTGGTCAGTGGCTCTGAAGCCCCACGTGGGACTGTTGCGTCTCCGTTTCTGTTCACACTGTACACCTCAGACTTTCAGTACAAATCTGAGTCTTTTCGCTTGCATGAGTTCTCTGATGACTCTGCTGTGGTTGGGTGTATCAGGGACGGACAGGAGTCGGAGAACAGAGGAGTGGACAAGTTTGTGGAGTGGTGCGGGAGGAATCACCTGCTCCTGAATGTGGCCAAAACCAGGGAGATGGTGACTGATTTTAGGAGGAAGAGAACTGTGATGTGTGCATACATTCTGGGAGAAGTTGTGGAGATGGAGGAGTACAAAGACTAGGGTGTTCACCTCGACAACAGGCTTGACTGGAAAACAGACACCAGTTACAAGAAGCAAGTAAGTAGACTCTATTTCTAAGGAAGATGAGATATTTCAATGTGTGCAGCAGGTTGTTGGAGATCTTTTACCAGTCTGTTGTGGTGAGTGCAGTCTTCTTTGTGGATTTATGTTGGGGGAGCAGCATCGGTGTTGGTGATGCAAAAAGACTAAATAAGCTCATCAAAAAGGCTGGATCCGTCCTTAGCTACAACATGGACACTTGAGTTAGTGGTGGAGAGGTGATCACTAAACAAACTGTTATCCATTATGGGCAATCTGGCACATCCTCTCCATGACCTACTGAATAAGCAGTGGAGCACCCTTTCAAACAGGCTCATTCAGATCTGCTGACACAAGGATTATTACAGAAAGTCTTTCCTACCAAATGCAATAAGCACATACAACAGTTCATCTCTGTGCAACAGGAGAACACACATCATAGCTCAATAGTCTCTGTTTTATTATTTTGTAAATTATTATTGCACAATATTGCAGATTGGTAGATTATTATTGTGTGTATAATTATTCTGTACTTTATTATTATTGCTAAGAGTGTTTTTAAATGTTGCTGCTGTAACAAAATAATTTCCTACTCAGAATCAATGAAGTACTAATTATTATTTCAGTCTCCCACATATTCCTTTGAATAATTTTAATGTTTTGAAGTTACAAAACATAACAGAACCTGTTCAAAGAAAAACATCAAAACCCCACACGTGCCAGCAGCAGCAAAAACAACCATAAAACACAAAATTGAAAGAATCCGGGCATAATCCGTTCAGCTCAGTGTCAGTTATCTGCAGGCCATCCTGATTCAAAATCGCTCAAAATAGCAACAGAAATAGGAGCGACCAGAAACCAGAAACACACGATAATGTGAACGGCAGAGTCCAATCCACAATCCACAAACCACATTGATTAAGCTTTGCTCAAAACCTATTACTCCGGCACCATCTGCCAGGTATTGAAGTGGTAAAGTCAGTTAATGTAGTTTGACAATTGTCAGGTATGGTGATGATGTCATCAGTCGGGGACAGAATAACGTGAGGGAGCATGGAAGTGAGAATGAGAAATAAAGAGGCGTTCAGAGCATGAAATGTCGGGTCATAATAGATGCACTATCTAATTAGGTACTAAGATAGGTTGCAAATACATAACAATGGCGACGAGGATATGGATTTTGAAAATGATTAGCAGTAGTTGATGAGAATGGAGAAATCCAGGATCCATGTTTTGTGGAGCCAGCCATGCCAGGTCCAAGATGGACATGGTGGCTCAGCTCATTTGAACTTTATGCCGACAGTGAAGGTCTGCTAGTGGATGATAATGCAACAGGTAGTACAAAACAAAGATGGAGAGCACTACTTTTGCACTTTTTAAGGACCAGATGTGCAGGATATATTTCTACTCAACATGACCAAACATGGGATATGTCACAGACCGCGCAGCAGCGGTGGATGTGATGAGTGCTTACTTCATTCTCCAGGTCAACACTACCTTATCCCGGTGGCATTTTCATCAGCTTGTCCAAAAACAGGGTGAGACGGTTCAACTGTTCTCTACCCGCCTCTGGCAGGCGGCAAAATACTGTAATTTTTGAGTGGACACAGATAACCAAATCAGGGTTGCCATAGTGAGAAAATGTAACTGAGTCTATCTGCGGAGAAAACTAGTGGAGAATATCCAGGGTCTCACGTTTGCCCGCACTCTGCAAGTAGCCGCACAATGTGAAAAAGTAGAGGAACAATTGTCAGCCATGTCGCTCCAAGGGAGCCAGCCAGAGACTGTGTGCCATGTTTCACACCTTGGGGGCTCAACACATGGTAAAACAGAAGTCTACTAGTACAAATGAAAGGAAATACTCCAGATGTGGAAACACAGATCACCCGGGCAGAGACCCAAAGTACCCAGGTCATGGACAGATGTGCAGAAAATGATCTGGAAAGGACCACTTTGCATAAATGTGCCACACAAAAGGACTAAAGACACAAAAGGTGAACAACTGAGGATGAACAGAAGGAATTTGTATTTGTTGTTAATGAGACAGTCAACTGAAAAACTTAGGCTACGTCCACACTGCGCCAGATAATTTTGAAAACGAAGCTTTTTCTCTTCGTTTTGACCTTCTGTCCACATTGAAACGGTGTTTTCAGCCCCTGAAAATGGAGATTTTCAGAAACAGTCTCCAGAGTGAATAAATCTGAAAACGCCTCATATCCGTTGCAGTGTGTACGGGGTAACCGGAGCTTTTTAAAACCGCTGTCATGACATGCCGGAACAGATGGCGACAGCACGGCATTTCATTGTTTTCTTCTTATTATTCTTCTTATTATCATTACTACTTTATTGTCGCCAAACAATTGATACTAGAGCGTACAATCATCACAGCGATATTTGATTCTGCGCTTCGCAGAACCTAACAATTTCAGAACAGACGGACGAGACTGAAGCCATAAGAATTAGAAATGTACTCAAAAAATACTTTGACCCATAACTTACTGGATAAATAAGTATACTCACTTTGCCCTGTTTTCTGTCCTTGCTTGTATGAAGGTGCTTTACCTATTTATGCAAGTACTTCTCTGACAATAGGTGTGTAACAGCCTAATGTAACATTGTATGGAAATACAAGATTACACTGAGGCAGACGTTTTATACATTTAACAAGGTGCTTTATTAATGCAACAGAGTTGGTCAGTTTTTCAATGTTCGTTATCAGCCAGGTCATACTGTCCGTGAACTCCCTGTTGGTTGCCTCCATACGCTCCAGTATTTGTTTTTTTTAGTTTTAGGTCCTCCTGTGCGAGAGCCAAGAGCAATTCCTTTTAACTTTTTCTACTCTGTAACTGGACAAATGCGCACCAAGTATATCGTTTCCTCTTAGCTTGTTTTCTGTGTGTGTCCTGTGCGTGCCCAGTAGGAGGATATTCGCCCAAATATCCGTGTTAGTGTGGACAGAGATATTTTGAAAAACGCTTAGTGTGGATGCCTGTCGTTTTTACTCAAAACCGGCGTTTTCAAAATTATCCGGCGTAGTGTAGACGTAGCCTTACTTTTTGTGTAGGGGTTGTAAATCTGTGCATGTTAGTAAATTCAGGAGCCAGAAGTAATATACTGGGTGAAAAGGTGTGGGGAAAACTTAAGTCAGAGAAGATAAAGTGCCATTCATATATTCCTAAGCAGAAGAGAAAACTGTCCCCATATTCACTGGAGGTTAAGGGGGTGTTTGAATGTGGAATAGATATTGGCAACAGAACAGATCGGGCAGAGTTCATCATGATGAAAGGCAATGGTGAACCACTCCTAGGTAGAGGAATATCTACAAAACTGGGTTTGTTAAAGATTGGAGAAAATGTGTCAGTAGTGTCAGTTAAAGAGTCACTTAAGTTCCAGAACCCAAAAGTGTTTGAATGGGTAGGAAAGCTGAACACTAAGCAGATCAGTCTACATTGATCCAAAGGTAAACCCTGTGGCCCAGACACTCAGACACATACCTTCCAACTTAAGGGATGCATTTGAGAAAATAAATTGAACAGATAATGAAAATGAACTTTATTGAGAAAGTTGAATGCCCAACTCCTTGGGTTAACCTGATAGTAATTTTACCAAATTCCGACAAGGATGTCAGAATATGCCTAGATGTGAGATGGGTGAATGAAGCAATTGTGAAGGAGATATCTCATTACAACTGTAGATGCGATACTACAGGGTATAATTGGAGCTACTGTGTTTAGCAAACTGGACTTGAAATGGGGTTATCACCAGCTAGAACTAACTCCAGAACTGAGAGAGATAACCACATTTGCTGTGCCTAATGGGGTGTATAGGTACAAGAGACTGATATTTGCTGTGTCATCAGCCAGTGAGCAGTATCAGCATGAGATAGCAAATGCTTCAGCTGGAATTGAAGGAGCTGAGAACATTTCAGATGATGAGATGGTACATGTACCTAAACAAAAACTGCATGATGAAAGACTGCAGAGTGAAAATTAAAGAGTTAAAGAGACTCACAGAATGTGGACTTGCACTGACTTTGGGGAAGTGTCAGTTCAACACGGACAGACTAGTTTTCATGGGAATTCTCTTGTCACAGAAAGGCATCAGACCAATTGAGGAGAGAGTGTGGGTGTTCCTTATAAGGTGGTGTTCCTTTAACCTGAGCGTGGCCTCATCGCAACAGTAGAGGAGGTAATGGATTAACATATCGAATGGGAATGGGAATTGGAATTAAAATAGATAGCCACTGGGAGATCTCTCTTCTTCTGGCAGACAGAGCATAGGTTCTCAGCGAAACAGTCTCCCAATCTCATCGATAAACAGGAGGCCATACTGGAAGCACCGGACACAGCATAAGACCCCAACAGACTCACAGGCGAAGTACCGCCTCACCTGGAAGGACTGTTAGGGGACCTGAATGGTAGTGAGGGAGGAGGAGTAGGGGCAGGTGTAACACTTGTTCCGTTTGCAAGTTTAAGTGCCAGGAGGGAGATCAGTGGGGAGGGATGAATGGACAAGGGGGTTGCGTAGAGAGCAATCCCTGCGGAAACCAGAAAGTGGGGGGGGGGGGGAGGAGGAGGGAAAGATGTGCTTGGTGGTGGGATCCTACTGGAGATCCAGGAAAACAGAACATAGCAGGCCCACTGTCGAGGCTGCTGGGAGAGATTGCTCGAAAGGAGAGACACAAACATGATTCAGAGGAATATGTCAGGCTCATAGATGTGAGTGCTACACCTAAAGACCTGACAACACGAGAAGTGGAGAGAGCGTCAGCCACAGATCCAGAGCTGCAGGAGGAGCATAAAGCCTTCATGAATAGACACTTTGAGAACTATAAGGCATATGCAGTCATTGCAGATGAGCTGTGTGTAGTGGGTCATCTCATCCTCAGAATGACAAGGATCGTCTTACCAAAATCCTTGCACAAACAGGCACTCACCCTAGCTCATGAAGGACACTTGGGAATAGCTGGTACAAAACAGCTTCTCAGAACCACGTTTTGGTGACCTGGTATGGATAAACTAGTTGAGAAACACTGCAAAACCTGTCACAGCTGTCGAACTGTATCTAGATCTGACCCTCCAGAACCATTGAAACTGGCACCGTGACCAGATGGTCGCTGTCAGGAGGGAGCTGTGGGTCTGCTTGGACCATTACCAACAAATCATTCCATTCTAGTAGTATTTAATTACTACAGCCGATTTTGTGAATATGACAGTTTGACCTCTACAACTGCAGAGAGAGCTATTGACAGACTGGAGAATATTTTCAACAGACATGCACTGCCCATATCTATCAAATCAGGTAATGGACCTCAATTCGTTTCCGAGCAGTTCAAGGAAAATTGTGAGAGTAATGGAATCAAACACCTGTAAACAACACCAAAGTCGGCTCAGACATATGATGAAGTGGAGCACCAAAATACATCACTGATGAAAAGGATTAGGATCACTCAGCCAGAAGGACTTGACTGGAAACGTGAACTGAGAAAATATGTGACTGTGTACAGATGTGTGGAACATGCCACTGCAGGGGAAAGTCCTGCTGAACTTCTCTGCAACCACAAAATGAGGGGGAAGTTACCAGACATCAAGGAGGAACACACAGCAGAACTGGAAGTACAAGATCAAGATGCAGAACGAAAAGGAAAGTACAAGCTGTATGCAGATGATCACAGAGGAGCACAAGAGTCTACAGTAAAAGTTGGGAACACTGTGCTTATCCAGTCAGAAAAAAATGGATGAATTCACCACACATTTCAATACAACGCCACACAGAGTGGTGAGGAAAACAGGAAATCAAGTGGTTGCTGAATCTCCAACTGGAGTACAGTGTGCAAGGAACAGCACACATGTAAAAAAGTTCAACACAAGAAAGACTTCAAGGATTTGACAATGAGGTACTGGGACAGGAGGACAAACTCAGGATCACAGTGAGCAAAAGCCATCACCAGACACTGGAAACTAAGAGAAACTGGTAGAGAGACCTCAAAGGTTAGAAAACAACCTTCTGAAGTTTAACAATTTTGTATTGAAGTAGAGCTTTAAGTTGTGGGTTTTGAAACAATGAAAACTGTTGTAAGTTGACAATGAAGTTTTCAGTTCCAGAGTTATCATTAAGTTGAAACAGGAAATGTGTTGGTTATAGTCATCCATATCAGAGAATATGTGTGGAATTGAAATAGTTAGATCTGTGAGTTAAATGTGGTCTAAAACATTGAAGTTCATTTCCAGGGAAAGGAGGGATGTCCATCATCAAGTACGGTGATGATGTCATCAGTCTGGGACAGAACGACACGTGATGTGAGTGAGCATGGAAGTGAGAATGAGAACTAACGACTCGTTCAGAGTATGAAGTGCCGAGTCATGATAGATGTACTATCTAATTAAGTTCTAGGGTAGGTTGCAAATACACAACACCATCCTCCGACTGTAAACAGTATCGAGGGAGTGAGACCACTTGAATGCAGGGACCTTCCTCCGGGAGCAGCAACTGAGGGGCGGGAGGGAGAGAGAGAGAGAGACCGTCACGTGTGGACACCTTATTCCAGCAGCAGTGAATGAGAGGTTTTATGCAGACATGCCAGAGTCTCATGTCATTATCTCTGCAAACATAATGGACAGTAAGCATACATTTACCTTTTTAAGTGCCTAGTGCTACAGAAGGCATGTGAAAGGGTAAAGATGAGCTAACTAATTCAGGAAAGCTGTTTAAAGATATCTAGAAAATATACCCTCTCCTATACCAGCACGTCTTTCTCAGAGAAGGGGCCCGTAACTGCTTAGAATGCTCCAAGTGCCTTATAAAACCTTAGCATCACATCCTTGCTCTTACATTCTAGTCCTCTCGAAATTAATGCTAATATTGCATTTGCCTTCCTTACCACCAAATCAATCTACAAGTTAACCTTTAGGAATCTTGCATGAGGACTCCTAGGTCCCTTGGCATCTGAGTTTTGATGGCTGAGTAATTGCTGGAGTTTAGAAAAATAAGAAGGGATCTCATTGAAACCTATCAAATATTGAAAGGCCTAGGCAGAATGGATGTGGAAAGGGATGTTTCCTGTAGTGGGCGTGTCTAGGACCAGAGGGCATAGCCTCAGAATAGAGGGACATCTACTTGAACAGAGATGAGGAGGAATTTCTTTAGCCAGAGGGTGATGAATGTTGTGGAATTCATTGCCATAGACAGCCATAGAGACCAAGTGATTGGGTATATTTAAAGTGGAGGTTGATAGGTTATTGATTGGTCAGGGTGGCAAAGATTATCGGGAGAAGGCAGGGGACTGGGGTCACCTACCTACAGGAAAAATGTAAACAAGGTTGAAATAATGCAAAGAAAATTGCTGGGTTGCTGGGTCTGGAAGGCCTGAGTTATAAGGAAAGGTTGAATAGATTAGGACTGTATTCTTGAGAATGTAGAAGATTGAGAGGCTACTTGTTATAGCTATACAAAATTATGAGAAGTATAGATGGAGTAACTGCAAGCAGGCTTTTTCCACTGAGGTTGGATGGGACTACAACCAGAGGTTATGGGTTAAAGGTGAAAGGTGAGAAGTTTAAGGGGAACATGAGGAGAAACTTCTTCACTCAGGGCCATAAGAGTGTGGAATGAGCTGCCAGCACATGCATGCAAGTTCGATTTCAAAGATTAAGAGAAGTTTGGATAGGTATATGAATAGTAGGAATATGGAGGGCTATGGTCCCAGTGCAGGTTGATGGGAGTGCGCAGCTTAAATGATTTTAGATGGGCTGAAGGGCCTGTTTCCGTACTGTACTTCTCTATGACTGTATGAGAGGGATAATAAATCAGCCATGATGGAATGGCAGGACAGATTCAATGGGCCGAAAGGCCTAAATCTGCTCCTATGTCTTATGTTCTTATTGTCTGATGGTCTCAATGCTTCTCATGCGTTAACTATTTTCTTACCGGATCATTCTCATGAACCTCCCCTTCACTTCCAGTGGAGCCTATCTGTTCTTAGATAAGGGGGCCCAAAACTTCCCACAATGTTCCAAGGGTGGTCTGACCAATAAAGGCCTTATAAAGCTTCATGAACTGAGGTATACAGGTATCTATTTCTTTATTTAAGAATGGAGTTAAAATTATGAATTGCTTTGTGCAGTCGTTTATTCACATTTTACTCTAAGAAAGAATGGTTTGAATTTCAGAGATTCAAGATTAGAAGTACGTTTATTAATGAAGAATGTATAAATTATACAACCTTGAGATTCAACTACTTATTGACAGCCACAAAGCAAGAAACCCGAAGGAGCCCAAGTCAAAAAAGGCCAACACCCAATGGGCAGAGAAAGAAAAAAGCGACAGAATTCTGAAGCAAACTGAGTCCATGGACATGAACCCCAGAACAGTCAGAGTAGGCCCATAGCTTCAGTTCCAGTCAACTCACTGAAGTGGACTTTTCTGCGGATATTTTAATATTTTTCATCTTTTAAATGGTTGCTGTTTCTTACCAACGTACCAGATGATAGCAAATAGAGGTGAATAACATTCTCAGATTTGTGAAGTAGGACACTGGTATTTCACTGAAAAACTGTGATTTATCCCTCCGTCTGACCACACATCCTAACTAACAGCCATTCCCACACATCTGGAACTGAGATGCATGGTTTATGCAGAATTAAATTGCTACTAACTATGAGGCTGATTTATGTTGTGCATTTGTATCCAATGAGAACTCTGCTGAGATTACAGTAACTCTATTAACTGTGAACTTTATTACTTTTAGTAAAAGATGACTTTCAATAGTTTCCCCTCGCTTCCTTTAACTTTAAGCCCCAAGGGCAAGGATAGTGATTAGCCGGTTCTCATCACTGTCACATTTGGTTCAACTTTTATGTTAACACTAGATTAAATTTTCTTCCCAAATGTCTGAGAGGCAGAACTAAAATCATATTTACAAGAATATATTTTGAAACTAAAATATCGCAACATTTTATAACCCAAAGCAGCTGCAAATAAAAGTTTGCCACTTGTGAATTCTCAAATGAAAAATATCAATGCATCGATATTGATAATCTTTCTGTTTTATCTATAATTCTGATTGCTGTTTGACACAATAGGTATTCGTCTTGGTTTATTAGGGGTGGCACAGTAGCGTAGTGGTTAGCACAATGCTTTATAGTACAGATGACCGGGGGTTCAATTCCCACCACTGCCTGAAAGGAGTCTGTTTATTCTCTCAATGACCACATGAGTTTTCCCTGGGTGCTCTGGTTTCCTCCGACTCATGGTTGGAAGATTAGTTGGTCATTATAAATTGTCCCATGGTTGAGCTAGGATTAAATCAGGGATTGCTGGATGGCATGGCTCAAAGGACCAGAAAGGTCTATTCCACGCTATATGTCAATAAATATATAATTTATTGTCATTTTGTGTCAAGGTATAGTGAAAAACTTGCATACTGTTCATACTAATCAAATCACTGCACAGTGCACTGCACTGAGGTAGAACAAGGTAAAGTTCACAGTAAATTTTATTATCAAAATACATATATGTAACCATAAATAACCCAAAAATTTATTTGCATGTGGGCATGCTCAACAAATCTATAGGATATAAGTGTAACAGAATCAATGAAAGTCCATCCAACTAGGACAATCAACCAGAGGGCAGAAGACAACAAACTGAGTGAATACAAAAAGAAGAAATCTAATAATAAATTATTAAGTCATCATAGTTGCTGTTGTGTGCTGGGGCAGCAGGCTGAGGGTAGCAGACACCAACAGAATCAACAAACTCATTCGTAAGGCCAGTGATGTTGTGGGGATGGAACTGGACTCTCTGACGGTGGTGTCTGAAAAGAGGATGCTGTCCAAGTTGCATGCCATCTTGGACAATGTCTCCCATCCACTACATAATATACTGGTTGGGCACAGGAGTACATTCAGCTGGAGACTCATTCCACCGAGATGCAACACAGAGCATCATAGGAAGTCATTCCTGCCTGTGGCCATCAAATATTACAACTCCTCCCTTGGAGGGTCAGACACCCTGAGCCAATAGGCTGGTCCTGGACTTATTTCCTGGCATAATTTACATATTACTATTTAATTATTTATGGTTTTATCACTATTTAATTATTTAAGGTGCAACTGTAACAAAAAACAATTTCCCTCGGGATCAATAAGGTATGACTAACACTAACATCAACACTAAATATTGAGAACGTGAGATGAAAATCCCTTGAAGGTGAGTCCATTGGTTGTGAGAACATTTCAGTGATGGGGCAAATGAAGCTGAGTGAAGTTATCCCCACTGGTTCAAGAACCTGATGATTGAGGAGTAGTAACTGTTCCTGCCCTGGTGGTGTGAGTCCTGAGGCTCGTGAACCTTCTTTCTGATGGCAAGAATGAAACGAAAACATGGTGGAGGTTCCTGGTTATGGATGCTGCTTCCCTGCAACAGCATTTCATAGAAGATGTACTTCATGATTGGGAAGGCTTACCCGTTATGGACTGATGATGTGTATAATGATTGGGAGGGAGTGTTTTACCCGTGATGGACTGATGATGCGTACAATAATTGAGGGGCTTTACCCGTGATGGATTAATGATGTGTTCAATGATTGGGGGTGCTTTACCCGTTATGGTCTGATGATGTGTACAATGATTTGAAGGGCTTTACCCGTTATGGTCTGATGAGGTGTACAATGATTGGGGATGTTTTATCTGTGACGGATTGATGATGTGTACAATAATTGGGAGGGCTTTACCCGTGACGGACTAATCATGTGTACAATGGCTGGGCCGGCTTTACCTGTGACAGACTGAGCCATATCATCTACTTTTTATAGTATTTTCCCTGTATGTAAAACAATAACGTTGTACTCCAGTGAAACAATAAAGTGAAAGATCATAATAGAGTAGATTTTGAGGTTGAATCCATCTTAATGTGCAGGAACTGAAGAAAAATGTAAGGTTGGTTGGTTGTCTGGTCGTCTGATGTTCTGGATGTGATCTTTCATTGACTCTATTATGGTATTTGGCTTTACTGTGTATGCCTGCAAGAAAATTAACCTCAGCATTGTATATTGTGATATACTGTATATGTACTTTGATAATAAATTTGCTTTGTATTTTGAACTTTATGCAAAACACATTCCAACAACTTCGGCCTCTATCTGAATTATAAAGAGCAGACAAACCTACCTCATATTTACATGGACACATAGTCTATCCTCTGTGTGCAGGAGAGACCAGTGTTCCAATTCTGCACTTCAAAATGCTGTACTCATAAATGCCTGCCTGAGACCTACCACTGAACATCGAATATAACTGGTAGGTTCCAGAGGCAGAAACCTCTGAGCCTTGTACCTCATTCACACAACTTTTTAAGTAGTTCATATATGGCAGATGATGGACATAGTGCATTGGCAACAAGAATTGAAACAACTTATCTGTTTCATTGTGTGTATATTTCATGGTCTAACAAATTCATAATCAAGACAAGCTTGCTTCACTTAAGTTATATTGTGTCGTTGAGCTAGTCATAATTTGATGTTTGCTCTAAATCCTGATTGAATCTCAGTCATAAAGTACAAAAGCAGGCATTCAGCCTAAGTTGTCAGTGCTGTGCTCACCCAATTTCTTTAATTTGACCCTTATCTCCAGACCTTTCCTACCTATGAACCTGTTCAAATGTCTTTTAAAGCTTGTAATTGTAATCACCCAGCAGCTCGCTCCATGTAACATCCACGCCTGTGTGAGAAACCTGGCCTTCAGGTCCCTTTTAATTTAAATTTTCTTCTCAATTTAAAGTTGAAAGTAAAAGTTATTATCAGAGAACATATACTGTATGTCACCATTCAGTGTATTCTTTTCCTGCGGGCATTCTCAGCAACTCTATAGAATAGTAACTGGAAACAGGATCAATGAACACCAGATAAAAAACAAATAACGAGCATGAAATAGCAAGATAAAAGAGTCCTTAATTGAGTGTAGTTATCCCTTTTTGATCAACAGCCTGATGGTTGAGGGGTAGTAATTGAACCTGGTGGTGTGAGTCCTGAGGTACTTGTACCTTTTACCTGATGGCGGCAGTGAGAAAAGAGCATGGCCTGGGTAGTGGGGATCACTGATGATGGATGCTGTGTTAGTGATGCCCAGGAATTTAAAGTTACTGACCCTCCCCACCTCTGATCCTCCGATGAATACTGTCTCATGGACCTCTGGTTTCCCTCTCCTGAAGTCTACAATCAGTTTCTTGGTCTTATTGACATTGAATTAGAGGTTGGTGTTATTACACCACTCAGCTAAACTTTCAATCTCCCTCCGTATGCTGATTCATCATCACCTTTGATACAGCCCACAACCTATAACAGTGGTGTCATCAACAAACTTGAATATGTGTTTGACCTGTACTTAGCCTCACAGTCATAGGTTGTGTGTTGTGACCTTGAGCAAGGCACTTAATCACACAGTGCTCTGCGACGACACTGGTGCCAAGCTGTATCGGCCCTTGCCCTTCCCTTGGACAACATTGGTGTCGTGGAGAGGGGGACTTACGACATGGGCAACTGCCAGTCTTCCATACAACCTTGCCCAAGCCCGCACCCTGGAGAGTGAAGACTTTCCAGGCACAGATCTATGGTCTCGCAAGACTAACTGATGCCTTTAATCATAAGTATAAACCAAGTAGAGCAGAGGGCTATGTACCTCCTAATTAACCCTACGTCCCATAGTTTTGGTCTCCTTTTACCCTGGGAAAAAGACTGTGACCATCCCTCTTATTCATGCTCCTCATGGTCTATAAACCTCCATGAAGTCAACCCTTGTCCTGCTTCTCTCTAGACAAATCATGTCCTGTACAGCTGTAACATGATGAACCAACTCCTCTAGTCAACAACAACCCTCTCCAACGAAGACGTGTGCCACCTGCCTCTTCACTACCTTGTATTTACCTTTCAGTGAGCTGAGTACTTGCTCCTCTTGGTTACTCTATTCTACAGGACTCCCTGGGGCCCAGATCCTGCCCTGTGTAACTTCCTAAATACATCACTTTGCACTTGTCTGAATTATATTCCATCTACCAATCCTTTGCCTACTTTCTCATGTAGCCCCCTGGCCACCCTCAGGGTTGCTCGGCTCGCTGTCGTCTAGGGAAACAGCCCTCGGCCCCGCCAAACTGGGTAATTAGTTTGTGTGGATGCTGTGTGATGTACCCCACCCCGGCCAAATAACAGACAATACACCAGATACGATTAAATGATTTACAGTTTATAGATATTACTAGAACTATATAATTAATAGAGAATAAAATAGAAAAGGAAAATAAAAGGTGCCACACTTATCAAAGTTCAATCTCTTCGTGCACAAACAGTTGGAGCTCAGGACCCTTCTTCTTCACCCTACAACCCCTCGGACCACCTCGACCGGCTGCCTGGGACCAACAACGGTGGTCGACCAGACACTCCACATGAGTCCATCTCCATCTCCTCTCCTCGGCGAACGCCCTGCTTGGGGTCCGACCCCATTAGCGGACTCACAGCATCTGGTCCATCCTCTGTCTCTCTCTCCCGCCTTCTGCCCCAAAACCCCGCGCATACAAATCTTCCAGATACAACAAAATCATAACAACTATCCCAATTAGTTAACAGCACCCTGCTGTCTGTATTAACCCAAGCAAATGTCCAGCTGGAGACTTTCTCAGCATTTAACATAACAAAGAAGCATTCCCGATTATAACATAACAAAGAAGCCATTTTAATTAGCCTCCGCAGTAACATAAAAGATGAAACACCCTTACAATCATTTGATCTAGATCCTGCTGTACAAAGTTCAAAGTAAATTTATTATCAAAGTACATATATGTTACCATATACAACCTTGAGATTCGTTTTCTTGTGGGCATACTCAGTAAATCCAAGAACCATAATAGAATCAATGTAAGACCACACCAATGTGTGAAAGACAACAAACTGTGCAAATAAAGAAAAAAATAATCAATAAATATCAAGAACATGAGATGAGAGGTCCTTGAAAGTGAGTCCATAGGTCGTGGGAACAGTTCAGTGATGGGGCGTGAAGTTGAGTGAAGTTATCCCCTCTGGTTCAAGAACAACTGTTCCTGAACCTGGTGTTGTGAGCCCTGAAACTCCTGTACCTCCTTCCTGATGGCAACAGTGAGAAGAGACCATGACTTTAGTAATCTTGGGCAACTTTCTTCATAGCCCACCGCATCACCAAATTTGGTGTCATCTGCAAAATTACTAACTGCATTTTCATCCATTCGTTAACATATCTGACAGACACCTGCACCTTGTGCACAAAGTAGCTTGTGTAGAATAAGAAGACGCTGCAGATATAATGGCCACTTGAGAAATTAGACCCAGTTGTGTTTGCTTTTCATGAACAAATTTCACACAAGGATGGTTTCACTTGCATTAGTTTGCACTGGCAATTATTTCTGCTTGAGCTTGCATTCATTGGGGAATTGACCCAGACACATCCCCAATTACCTTGGCTTGGCTGACGTTTTCCCAGCATCAGTCATGCATCAAAGATGTCCCAGGTCAAACATTGCACATTCTCTCCACTGCTGCCATAAATGGGTCCTTTGGGTGCAATTTATGACTTCAGTTTATCATTTGCAAATGAACTACTGTAGTTATATGAGTGTTTGAATCACCAATTATAGAAGGCTTAATATCAAGTGCTACTAAATGGGATCAGCATAAATGGTTGACATGGATGGTGTTTATGTGCCGTGTGATTCTGTGATTTTATAGTTCTAACAAGAAGTACTTTGGGCTGGGATTGCTAAATGGATGACTCACATGAATTCAGAAGAATGAGGAGGGACCTCAATGAAATCTATTGAATGTTGAAAGGCCTCGATACAGTGGATGTGGAGAGGATGTTTTCTATGGTGAGGGAGTCTAAAACCAGAGGACACAGCCTCAGAAGAGGTGATTCCTTTTAGAATGGAGATATGAGGAATTTCTTTAGCCAGAGGGTGGTGACTCTGTGGAATTCATTGCCACAGGTGGCTGTGGAGGCCAAGTCATTGGGTATACTTAAGCAAGTAAGTTTATTTGTATACAAACAACAGGAATTCTGCAGATGCTGGAAATTCAAGCAACACACATCAAAGTTGCTGGTGAACGCAGCAGGCCAGGCAGCATCTCTAGGAAGAGGTACAGTTGACGTTTCAGGCCGAGACCCTTCGTCACACCCTTACTAAACAAGAACATGTCAACCTCTGCTTTAGATATGACCCAAAGATGCAGTGATGAATTCAAAAAGTGATTATCCTCGTCTGGTCATCTGCTATCCGCTGATCAAGAATTGAAAACAAAAATGCACACTGCTCTGGTCTAATTTGTAATTTTGTACAAAAATTAAGGGAGAAGGACTGATGTTATTTCCATAAACTTGGGTATTGAAAACAGATGCTAGTAGATAATGCATGAGGATGTCAATATCATAAAACCATAAGATATGCTAGAATCCTCACTAAGACCAAGAAAGTGGAACACATCACTCCAGTTCTCAGGTTGCTACACTGACTTCCTGTCCGTCAGAGGATTGACTTTAAAATATGACTACGGGTTTAGAAAGCACGGGTCTAGGGCCAAAATACATCTCCAATCTCTTGCTGCATTATGAACCTTCCTGAGCTCTCAGGTCACCTCTGGAGGGTCTGCTTATCATCCCCAGGGTCAAAACTAAACACGGTGAAGCAGCTTTTAATTACTATGCTCCACATATCCGGAATAACCTCCCGCAGGATCTGATGTCTCCCCTAATTTTAAGCTCTTTTAAATCATATAGATCTGGAGATTGAAAACATGCTCTTTTTCCCTCTCAGCTGGGCATAAGGTCTTTGCTGAAGATTTTGTTCGGTTCACATGTCACTCTGATGTGAGAAATGAGCTATTGATTTTTTCTAGTTTGCAATCAGTGAAGGAAAGCCGGGGAAGCAACAATATTTTCAGCAAGTGTAAAAATTACGCTGAAGCCAAGTAAAAATACCGAGGCACGAGGGACGCATTGGACATGATTTTAACGCCATGTGGAACCTTGTAAAGTAAGCATTGGTCTTCCGAGGTAGACCCTGCTGATTTTCAAACAGTTAGGCTCACACCACTTGCAGACTCCACATTCACTATGTCTGGACAGTTGGCAGAAATCAGTTCTTATGACAAGAGATTGATGGCAAGGAAATGGTCCTCTGTGCAAAATGAGTTAATTGATGAGTCTTGTCAGGACAATCACAGTTCACGGAGAGAGGAAGACAAGCCTCCTTTTGGTGCTGAGAAAAAAATCCTGATGCTCCCAGCCCACACGACACCATCTTGTTTCTGACAGTAAGTTCCTGGTTGCAAGTCTCCCTGCATTTTCAAAAAAATATATTTTCCCATATCTCCTTGCTCCTATGGCCCGAAGTTTAAAATCTAAATTCTCTGATGCCTGAATCGCACCTAATTAGGAAGAATTTCCCGCTGATTATGGTATCTAACTACTTAATTCAGCATAATGGATGGCACGACCGTGAAAGCATGGTGATTAGTGAAACCCCTTACATTGCCAGTGGTACAACTGAGGTTCAATTCACACTGCTGTCTGTAAGGAGAGTGTACATTCTCCCCATGACTTGTGGGTTTCCTCCTGGTGCTCTGGTTTCCTCCCACATTCTAAAGAATGGGGTTTATAGATGAGCTTTATTGGCACCGGAAGTGTGACAACATTTGTGGGCTGCCCCCAGCACAACCCTCGGACTGTATTGGTTGTTGATGCAAACGGCATTGTCACTGTACGGTTGAATGTTTCAGCGTACACGTGACAAATAAAGCTAACCTTTATTACCTTATACAAAAGCAGACCTGGAGGAATTGTGCAGGTTGAGGGGAAAGAAATTGTTGATGCTTTGGGCCCTTCCCCCCACAAACGTTTCTCAAACTGCTGAGCTCCAGTTTATTCTTTGTTTCATATTCCAGCATCAGCAGGCTCCTGAATGAGCTTTTATTTACTTATTGACATACAGAGAGGAGTGGGCCCCTACCAGCCCTTCGAGCCCTGCTGCTCAGCGTTAGCCCAATTTAATCCTTGACTAGTCACAGGAAAGTTTACAATGACCAATTAACCTACCAACTGTGGACTGTGGGAAGAAACTGGAGCACCTGGAAGAAACCCATGTGGTCACAGGGAGAACGTACAAACTATTTACAGACAGCGGCGGGAAGTGAACCTGGGTCACTGGCACCATAAAGCATTGTGCTAACCACTATGCCAGCGTGACACGGTCTTTCCTTGCATGGCTCTATCAGATCCACCCTTGGTAATGGCAGTAAATCTACATCTTTTTCTATGGGAATTGTGGGCAGATGCTTTTTCATACTTGTAGTTTAACATTACATTCAGCTAGCTGAGGCAGAAAGGAGGGGAGGGAACGTTGACTCAGACCATGAGAGGCCTGCGTCGGGCTTTTTCATGCCTTACAAGGCGCAGATTGGAAGTCTGTGTGGGGCGACACTCCTCGCACAGACTAGAGCAATGTGTGGTTAAGTGCCTTGCTCAAGGACACAAACACGCTGCCACAACTGAGGCTCGAACTAGCGACCTTCAGATCACTAGACGAACGCCTTAACCACTTGGCCACATACTCAAAGAAAGACTTCCACTATATTTTACATCCTCTTCTTTTTTTTCTGCTGTATGGTGAGGCCAGGACAGGGAAGAATTACAACTGAGACCATAATTCTTCTTCAACCCTGTCGGATGCAATTGCATCATTGATTATCTCTGACCAGTAAATTTCCATGCCGATTTAGTACCTGATGAAATTAGATCTTTTCCCTTGTACTACGTTAAATTCATCACACATCAGCAGTTGTCTGAGGGGGACCTTGGACAGGAAAATGGTTAAAAAGTAAAGTAATAATGGAATTATTACAGTATTATTTGCTTACTTTTTAAATTATTTGCACGATGTGTCATCTTTTGCACATTAGATGTTTGTTGGTCTTGGTGATGTGTGGGTTTCGTGGATTCTGTTGTATTTTTTTCCTTTCCTGAGGATGTTTGCAAAAAAAAAGAACCTCAAGGTTGAATACAGTATAAATACTTTGATAATAAATTTACTTTCAACTTTACTTTGAGCTTTGAACTTTGAATTAGCTGTATTGTGTTTTACACGAAAGGTATTATACATTTAAAATGATACAAAAAAATTAAAAAGCTAATTAAAAAGACCCTTCAGCTGGAGCCAAAATGTTAGCCTGAAACACTGACTGTTTACTCTTTTCAGTAGATGCTGCCTGGCCTGCTGAGTTCCTCCAGGATTTTGTGGGCATTGCTTGCATTTCCAGCATCTACAGATAATCTCTTGATTTCAAAGTTAGATGTTTGGAAGTTCAGAATCCCAATCAGATTGAAAAGGTTTAGATTTAGATTATGAGAACACTCAGTCCTCTTTTATTGTCATTTAGAAATGCATACATGCATTAAGAAATGTTACAATGTTTCTCCAGAGTGATATCACAGAAAACAGGACAAACCAAAGACTAACACTGACAGAACCACATAATTATAACATGTAGTTACAGCAGTGCAAAGCAATACCATAATTTGATGAAGAACAGACCATGGGCACAGTAAAAAAAAAGTCTCAAAGTCCCGAGTCCCTGATAGCAGGCGGCAAAAGGGAGAAACTCCCTGCCATAAACCTCCAGGGACCGTCAACTTGCCGATACCTTGGAAGCAGCCGACTCTGAGTCTATCCATCTGAAAACTTAAAATAAGAGACTTGGTCTTAAAAACTTGAAGATTCTAGAAGAAAGTAAATTTGAAGAGCCTAGAAATGCAGAAATGTAGCGTGTATTTTCAGGCACCATATAGACTCATGGAGTCATAGAAAAGTACATCATAGAAACAGGCCCTTTAGCACATCTAGTCCGTGCAAGACCATTTGGATGACTGAAATGAAGTGAAACATCAGTTGCTAAATATAATCATGATTTCCTTGTCCTCATACTACTTAGCGTGACACAGAAGTGTTCATGGCTTTATGAGTGATTTGCCGCTGCATGGGGGTGACTGGCCATAATTACAGTAACCCTGTTTGGGGCAACATCTCATTAAATTATGTAGGAAATGACACTGCTCATGACAAGACAATAAAACCATTAGCAGAATAATGCAGGTCTATTCGAGCTCTCCTTAGCGATGGTCCTTTCCTGATGTGGTTTTGTGGAATCTGTCATGGAAGACAATGATTGCTCAACATTCTGCAACTGTGACCACCTGCATTGAAGAGGGGTTCTCAACTGCGCTGAATCTCTTCCTCATTGCTCATTCTTCTGCCACAGTATCTAACTGATATCGTCCATTGTCCATTCTGCTATTCACTGTATAAATCACTCTGTGCCATTCTATAAGCTTCAGATTTGGTTCCAGTTGAGAACAACAGCATTGAGAGCCCCATGTGCTCTTTGAGAAAAGTTTACCTGGCTTTCAAAATGATGCCTTGCACGACCAGTAGATACAAAAATCCCATCCACGTTCTTCCTCATGGAAATTAATGGAGATCCCTGCCCACACACAATGTTATTCATGTCTGAGGCCTCCATTGGTCAGGGTTGACCATTGATGTTGCATCTTAGCTGTCTAGGTATGCAAAGCCTAGACAGTACAATATGGAGAGCAAGCTGTTGCCCATGTAGCGAGCTCCCCCCTCCACACATCTGTTGAACTCAAAGAAACGGCAGAGACCGATACAGTTTGGCACCAGCAGCGTTGCAGGAGTTGCCAGTCTGTGTTGAACTAATGTAGGACTGCCTTAGGGACTTCAGCTCTGGATTTCTCCCTTGGTTTTCACTCCTGAAGCCTTCCCCATGAGTGGGTAAAGCCGCAAAACAGGGGAGGTTTGGGATCAGTTTTCCTTCTCCTCGGTGAGCTGCCAACCACAGCTGACAAGCTCCATCTGCCCAAAGCGGCAGGTTTTAAGGCATTGGTAACCTGCCTTTGTCCTTTCTCCTGTCAGTAGAAATGATTCTGACGGGTGTAGTAGCTAAGCCACACGTGACGACCAGGAGCTGGACTTGGTTGTCAGAGGCTATTTGATGCATTGGGAGCATTTAATAGGTAGTGAGAGCTTGTCCCCATTACTACCCCCAGCTCTTACAACTTTAAGGAACCTTACTCGTGTGTTACGTCCATTTTTGTTAAACAGTAGGCAACCTGAGCAACTAGATGAAGAGGTGGCAGAATTAATTTTGCTTGTACACTATGATTTGATGTTATACTGTTGTATCTTTAACTCTTTGTCATATGTGCACTTTATGTCAACCTGTGCAACTACAGAATATTCTTTTTATTATCTGTTAATATTCGAAACATAGAAACATAAAAAACCTACAGCACAATACAGGCCCTTCAGCCCACAAAGCTATGCTGAACATGTCCTTACCTTAGAAATTTACCCAGGGTTACCCATAGCCCTCTATTTTTCTAAGCTCCATGTACCTGTCCAGGAGTCTCTTAAAAGACTCTATCATCTCCGCCTCTTCCACTATTGCCGGCAGCCCATTCCACACACTCACCACTCTCTGCGTAAAAAACTTACCCCTGACATCTCCTCTGTACCTGCTTCCAAGCACCTTAAGTCTGTGCCCTCTTGTGCTAGCCATTTTAGCCCTAGGAAAAAACCTTTGAATATCCACACGATCAATGCCTCTCATCATCTTGTACATCTCTATCAGGTCACCTCTCATCTTCCGCCACTCCAAGGAGAAAAGGCTGCGTTCTCTCAACCTGTTCTCATAAGGCATGCTCCCCAATCCAGGCAACATCCTTGTAAATCTCCTCTGCACCCTTTCTATGGTTTCCACATCCTTCCTGCAGTGAGGCGACCAGAACTGAGCACAGTACTGCAAGTGGGGTCTGACCAGGGTCCTATATAGCTGCAACATTACCTCTCGGCTCCTAAATTCAATCCCACGATTGATGAAGGCCAATGCATCGTATGCCTTCTTAACCTGACTCCCTTCTTAAGAGTCAACCTGTGCAGCAGCTTTGAGTGTCCTATGGACTCAGACCCCAAGATCCACAACACTCCCAACCTTTGTGTCATCAGCAAATTTATTAACCCATCTCTCCACTTCCTCATCCAGGTCATTTATAAAAATCACGAAGAGTAGGGATCCCAGAACAGATCCCTGAGGCACACCACTGGTGACCAACCTCCATACAGAATATGACCCGTCTACAACCACTCTTTAGCTTTTGTGGGCAAGCCAATTCTGGATCCACAAAGCAATGTCCCCTTGGATCCCATGCCTCCTTACTTCCTTAATAAGCCTGGCATGGGGTACCTTATCAAATGCCTTGCTGAAATCCATATACACTACATCTACTGCTCTACCTTCATCAATGTGTTTAGTCACATCCTCAAAAAATTTAATCAGGCTCATAAGGTAAAACCTGCCTTTCACAAAGCCATGCTGACTATTCCTAATTATATTATGCCTCTCCAAATGTTCATAAATCCTGCCTCTCAGGATCTTTTCCATCAACATACCAACCACTGAAGTAAGACTCACTGGTCTATAATTTCCTGGGCTACCTCTACTCCCTTCCTTGAATAAGGGAGAAACATCTGCAACACTCCAATCCTCTGGAATTTCTCCCATCCCCATTGATGATGCAAAGATCATTGCCAGAGGCAATCTCCTCCCTCAGCTCCCACAGTAACCTCAGGTACATCTCATCCAGTCCTGGTGACTTATCCAACTTGATGCTTTCCAAAAGCTCCAGCACATCCTCTTTCTTAATATCTACATGCTCAAGCTTTTCAGTCCGCTGCAAGTCATTCCTACAATTGACAAGATCCTTTTCCATAGTGAATATTGAAGCAAAGCATTCATTAAGTTCCTCTGCCATCTCCTGTGGTTCCATACACACTTTTCCACTGTCGCACTTGATTGGTCCTATTCTCTCACATCTTATCCTCTTGCTCTTCACAAACTTGTAGAATGCCTTGGGGTTTTCCTTAATCCTGTCCGCCAAGACGTTCTCATGGCCCCTTCTGGCTCTCCTCATTTCATTCTTAAGCTCCCTCCTGTTAGCCTTATAATCTTCTAGATCTCTATCATTACCTAGTTTTTTGAACCTTTTGTAAGCTTTTCTTTTCTTCTTGATTAGATTTACAACAGCCTTTGTACACCACGGTTCCTGTCTCATTGGAATGTTCTTATGCAGAACTCCACACAAATATCCTCTGAACATTTGCCACATTTCTTCTGTACATTTCCCTGAGAACATCTGTTCCCAATTTATGCTTCCAAGTTCCTGCCTGATAGCCTCATATTTCTCCTTACAATATTATTGTGTTAATATTGTCTTTTATGCTCTGTGCGATACATGTACTGTGTTTTGCGCTGTGGTCCCTGAGGAATGTTGTTTTGTTTAGCTGTATACATGTTTACTGTTGAATAACAATAAATTTGAACCTGAACTTGAAATAGTACTTGGTATTGAATTTTTTGGGATGAAAAGAACAGAAAAACTATTCAATTGCTGTTATACTGATAATACAAGTTGTAGATGTGATTATATCACATAATATCTAATAAGATTTTTTATAACATTTAAAAATATTAAGAGAACTTAAAGCCTCCCATAAACATTAACTATTAAATGAATGAGGTGGAGGTTTCTTGAGATCTAAGAACAGGTTGATACAGCCTTACAAATCTAACAGACCTGTGATTGTGATATTAATCAAAATCTAATTAGCAGACCAATGCAAGATTTAAAATCAAACATTTTTAGACATACAACCCTGTCAACATATGTGAATCTGCAACTGACCAGTTCATCTAACTTGCTTGCTTATTGTAACTTATCATTTGGTCCTGACTCAAAACTTCAACTATCCCTTTGCCTCCACAGATCTTGCTGGACCACGGAGGTCCCTAGTAGTTTATCTTTTCCATCTTTTCTTGTTAACCTAACTAATCATAGAGAATGGAAAATGCTCCTTTCTCTAGTTCTTTCCAACTTCAATGATGTGCGCACTATCTGAATTTTTCAGTAAATTTTATATTTGTATAGCACCATTTTCCTTTAAATTTCACAAAGCATTCAAAATGAAATTTCTAGCTAATAGTCTTTTTAGGGTGAAGGATTTGCCTGTTATGTCGCTGGTGTTTAGGGCAGCAATGAAGGTCTTCCATCTCTGGAAGTGTTCGGGGCTTTTTTCATCATGTCAATAGCTTCCTCTCAGTTTTCACTACTGTCAGTCATGCAAGTCCCAGATAGATGCTCAGGAATACCATTGCACTCAGATGCAGAAGGATTCTTCATTGCTGTTTCCGTAACAATTTTGTTTTACCAGTCAGGGTTGTTAGCCCTGAGCTGAACTCTCAAACCTGGAGAATCAGTGAACCACTCTTAGTCTGGCCTCTACCCTTTGACCTGTGTGGCCAGCCACCATAGCTCTCTGGGTCATTGAGGTACTCAACCGCCAAATAGGAAATAGTTTTTTGGCCGACCTGAAATCTCTGGATGTCTAAGTCATTTTCATAATGTGGATAGGTGCAGCAGCCAATTTATACACAACTGAGCCCGTCCAATAGTAGTATGAGATAAATGCCCATGAGCTTTAGTCTTGTTGAACAATAGATGTTGGCCATGACTTAGGATCATTTTGTCCACCTAAACAGGCTGTTCAATGACTCATTTATCAGATAGGGAATTAGGTCATAAGACCTTCAGACATTGGAGCAGAATTTGCCTATTTGGCCCATCAAGACTGTTCTGCCATTCAATCATGGCTGATTTATTTTTCCCTCTCAATTCCATTCTTCTGCCTTCTCTCCATAACCTTTAACCCTACCAATCAAGAATCCATTAACCTCCGTTTTAAATATACTCAGTGACGGCCTCCACGGCAATCTGTGGCAATGAGTTCCACTGATTCACAATGCAAAATTGTATTTATGGGCGACCAAGTGACATAGTGGTTAGCACAACGCTTTACAGTACCAGCACAACGCTTTACAGTACCACCACACCAGGTTCAATTCCCACTGCAGTCTGTAATGAATTCGTACGTTCTCCTTGTGACTGCGTGGATTTCCTCCAGGTGCTCCGGTTTCTTCCCACAGCCCGAAGACGTACCAGTTGGTAGGTTAATTTGGTCTTTGTAAATTATCCCATGATTAACCTTGGATTAAATTGGGGGATTGCTGGGTGGTGTGACTTGAAAAATCAGAAGGGCTTGTTCCGCACTGTATCTCAATAAATAAATTTTTTTTAAAACACCCTCTGGCTAAAGACATTCCTCCACATCTCTGTTCTAAGGAGACATCCGTCTATTCTGAGGCTGTTCCCTCTGGTCCTACACTCTCCCATTGGAGTAAACATTCTCTCCACATTCACTCAGTATTTGGTAGGATCACTGCTTCTTGGACTTCACCCAAGGCAGTTTGTGTCTGGGTAAGTTAAAGCTGTTTTCCAATTGATAGCAGAAGAGAAGAAAAGCTGATTTTGTGTTTCTGTTGGTATTTATAAAATAATTCACTATAATAACGGACAGCATTGGAGTCGAAAGTAAACGATTATTTGCTGCTTCACCATACCACTTGTGCAGATGTTATAAATTGCAAATACCAATTGTGGAGTAAAATATGACTACTCCATGACAATAATCAATTAATCTTTATGAAAAGCTGCTTGATATACTAAATCAGACTAGGTCACTCAAGGCCAAGGGCAGTGGTTAATTGAATACATGGGTTATAATTTTCACTGTCACTGCTATTGTGATAACCTGAGGGAACAGATTTCTTGCCTGTTATGGGACTCGACCTTATTGAATTCAATGGGATGAAAATCAGACAAGTCCAGTAATGGGTCTTCGAACTGCTCCACCGGTTTATTGCTCAAGCAATGAAGCTGAAAATTAACCAACTGATATTATATTTTGATTGTACACTTCTCATGTCTGTCTGTAAGAAAATGCCTCCGGCAATGATAACACTTGCACTCAGTTCTGGTCACCACACTTCGTACTCACGTTGCCAGAAATGGAAACTACTGACTTTGAGGAAAGATTCAGTAGGCTGAGGTTTGTTGTTGTGGAAATGTGTTGGATCCTTAATGGAAATTATTTGGTGTTCCTGCCATTGTCTGTAAGGAATTTGTACTTTTTCCCTGTGAGCATCTGGATTTCCACCGGGTGCTCTGGTTTCCTCCCACAGTCCAAAGATGTAGAGGTTAGTAGGTTAATTGGTTATTGTAAGCTGTCCTGTGATCAGTCTAGATTAAATTAGGGGTTGCTAGGTGGCTTGAGGACTGGAAAGGCCTGTTCTGTGCTGTATCTCAATAAATAAAATAAACAGGAAGGAGCTGCACTCAGTGGTGACTTCATTAGATACACCTGTACACCTCGTTAATGCAAATATCTAATCAACTAATCATGTGGCAGCAACTCAGTATATGAAAGCATGCAGACACAGTCAAGAGTTTCAGTTGGTGTTCAGACCAAACATCAGAATGGAGAAGAAATTTGATCTATATGACGTTGACTATGGAATGATTGTTGGTGTCAGATGGGGTGGTTTGAGTATCTCCGAAACTACTGATCTGCTGGGATTTTCATGAACAACAATCTCCAGAGTTTACAGAGAATGGTGTGAAAAACAAAAGAAAACATCTAGTGAACCACAGTCCTGTGGGTAAAAAATGCCTTGCTAATGAGAGAGGCCAGAGGAGAGGGGCCAGACTTGCTCAAGCTGACAGCAGGGTGACAGTAACTCAAATAACCACGCGTTACGCCAGTGAACACAGAACACACCGAACCTTAAAGTGATAGGCTACAGAAGCAGAAGACCACGGACTTACTCTCAGTGGAGATACCTAATACAGAGGCTACTGAGTGCATTTCCCTTGGCAGATGGGAGAAAAAAGGTACAAAAGAATTGGTCGGAGATATAGAGGGGAAAGAGAATTTTACTGTTCAGTCACACAGAGGTTGGGGTTATGCTTTCTACACATTTAAAAATTATATGAACTTGTATTTGAGGAATGGTAACCTGTAGGTCGGTGACCACAGTGCTAAAAGCTGGAACTAGATGAGGGGACATCCTACCACTAAGCACATCTTTACCTCCTCCCTTCTCTCCGCTTTCTGCAGGGGTCACTCCATCCATGATTTCCTTGTTCACTTGTTCCTCCCCACTAATCTCCCTCCGGGCACTTATCCCTGCAAGTGGCCCAAGTGCAACGCCTGTCCATTCCCATTCCCCCTCACCTCCATTCCGGGCCCCTAACAGTCCTTCCAGGTGAGGCAACATTTTGCCTCTGAATCAGCTGGGGTTGTTTATTGTATCCAGTGTTCTTGATGCAGCCTCCGCGTTGGTGAGACCTGTCGTAATTTAGGGGAATGCAGACTTCCTGCGGCTGAACTTTATAATTTAGATTCCCGTTCCAACATGTTAGTCCATGGCCTCCTCTTGTGCCAAGATGAGGCCACTCTCAAGGTGAAGGAGCAACACCTTATATTCCATCCAGATAGCCTCCAACCTGACAACATGAGCATCGATTTTTCCTTCTAGTAAAAAAAATTTCTCTCCTCTTCTCTTCTTCTTCTATTCCCCACTCTGGCCTCTTACCTCTTCTCATCTGCCTATCACCTCCCCATGAGTCCCCTCCACCTTCCCTTTCTCATATGGTCCACTCTCCTCTCTATCAGATTCCTGCTTCTTCTTCAGCCCTTTATCTTTCCAATCACCTGGCTTTACCTACCACCTTCTAGCTATCCTCCTTCTTCTCCCCCATTTATTTTATTCTGACTTCTTCCCCCTTCCTTTTCAATCCTGAAGAAGGGTCTCGACCGGAAACGTCGACTGCTTGTTCATTCCCATAGCTGCTGCCTGACCTGCTGCATTCCTTCAGTATTTGGTATGTGTTGCTTAGGGCATTTTTTTTTTTTTGATTGGAACAGACCTAATGGCTTATATTTCCTATGATTCCATTTTCTATGAATCTTGCTCCATCTCAAAAGATTTAAATAACTGCAGCAAAAGGACTTCTTAACATATCAATTGTGAGGTACTCTTTAATTTCAGAAGGCGCTGTTGATCTGAGGTAACACTGCTGATATATTACCAAAGGCACAAGGAATACAATACTTCATGTTTGCTCTCACTGTCATGTGTAGCTCAGCTCACCAGCCTGATGAACAATTATTATTGTCATTCGTGGTACAGTGGTGAATTTGATACTGTTCAAACCATACAGTAGACTCACAATTGTTACTTTTGATCAGATGCATGCCGCATTTTACTGGGTGTTTCTAGAAACACAACCCGTTAGCCCTTTGTTAACAGCCATGGACTTCGCCATGAGAAAACCACTTTTCTCAGACTCCATACCTTGAGGGTCAGTATGATTTGGGTCCCAGCAAAGCTGGGAAATTGGGATGTCTTGCTCACCCGAACCTCAATCTGTGTGAATACTGCCTCATGCAATTAGCCGTTGACAAGAAATAACAGATCGTAAGCAGCATAAAGAACGTAGATTTACAAATGTCACTTTATCGAACGGTTATTAGGAAATGAAGAAGAAAAAGATGAAAAATGCCCATGCAGCTAACCCAGTCCAAATGTGCACATAAGTTGGAGCTCATCTCGAAGTTGTCTTTAACTCACACGCTGGACTCTCGGTCTGCGTGAAAGCACACACCACCTTCTGAATTTTGCTCAGAATCCACCTCAAACAAATGAGCTCCCCCAGGGGAGTATTGTTCTCCTTGAAGCCATTCATCTGCACAAAGCATCTTGTGCAACAGGGATGGCAGCCTCAGCCACCTTCCCTCCTGCCTTCTCCAAGCTCTTGGTAAAAAGACCTTGACCCACACCAGTGTCCGTCATGAAAACCTCTCCCCCCAGCGTTCTGTAGAACCTTCACCCAATTCCACCATCCTGAATGGATGACACTGCATTCTTAAGCATAGGCATCACAGCCCCTCATCTTTAGCTCAAGCCCAAACGTGCTGAAAACAGAGAGGACTGCTCTTACAGAACTGCTAAAGTGAAATACCCACAGCATAACAGTAAAAATCTTAACCAGGGTGTTACACTCTCCCCCCACCAAAATAGTCATTTCGTCATGACTTTGAAATGTATTAACCCATCATTATTTACACAGTTTTCAAAGGAATTTCGTGATGTCAGGAGCTCCAACCCATTTGTAAATGGTAGTGACATATTTCACTAGGAGGATAGATACGACACTCTGTTCCCCCAGTGCATCATAGGCCAGGCTATCTGGGGGGTTTCTTGACTCTTTGAGACCTCCTTATCACATCTTCAGCTCCTCCAGCTTCAACCACCTCTTGTGACCCTTCCTGTCTACTAGAGCACGCCTCCCCATGTCTCTCACCTGTGTCTTCCAGTGGCTCAGGCTCCATGCTCTGTGACCAAATTTAACTTCCGTCAGTTTAAGACAGTGCTGCCAAACATCTTCAACCTCCACTGCTGCTAACCAGCAAGACCTCTCTCAGAAGGGGGTGTCCTTGCTCGACAAATACTCCTGCAGTAACCGACATCAGACTCGTCAGTAGAAAGGACATCTTCTTAGTTAATCCCCTTTTTCCATTCCTCAGACATTCCGCCAGATTTGGGTGTTCCTGTCACTCTAGCTACTCCTGTAGGACGTAACATGACAGGTTTAGACTGGGTGCACCACACATTTCCTCTTTTCTGCTCATCATCCTGCTTAAGAGGAACTTGCACCTCCTCAAAAGCAATTCTGAACACAGGGTGAATGGGCAAGGTTTTCAAAAGATTGTCTCCATTTCTCTCCTTGCATGCTCCCACAAGCCTTCTCACAATGACCTTAAGACCATAAGACAAAGGAGCAGAAGTTGGCCATTTGGCCCATCGAGTCTGCTCTGCCATTTTATCATGAGCTGATCCATTCTCCCATTTAGTCCCACTCCCTTGCCTTCTCACCATAACCTTTGATGCCCTGGCTACTCAGATACCTATCAATCTCTGCCTTAAATACACCCGATGACTTGGCCTCCACTGCCGCCCGTGGCAACAAATTCCATAGATTTACCACCCTCTGGCTAAAAACATTTCTTGGCATCTCTGTTCTGAATGGGCGCCCTTCAATCCTTAAGTCATGCCTTCTCATACTAGACTCCTCCACCATGGGAAACAACTTTGCCACATCCACTCTGTCCATGCCTTTCAACATTCGAAATGTTTCTATGAGATTCCCCCTCATTCTTCTAAACTCCAAGAAATACAGTCCAAGAGCGGACAAACGATCCTCATATGTTAACCCTCTTATTCCCGGAATCATTCTAGTGAATCTTCTCTGTACCCTCTCCAATGTCAGCACATTCTTTCTTAAATAAGGAGCCAAAACTGCCCACAGTACTCCAAGTGAGGTCTTACCAGCGCCTTATAGAGCCTCAACGTCACATCCCTGCTCCTATACTCTATTTCTCTAGAAGTGAATGCCAACATTGCATTCGCCTTCTTCACCACCGACTCAACCTGGAGGTTAACCTTAAGGGTATCCCGTACGAGGACTCCCAAGTCCCGATGCATCTCAGAACTTTGAATTCCTTCCCCATTTAAATAACAGTCTGCCCATTTATTTCTTCTGCCAAAGTGCACTTTCCAGCATTGTATTTCATTTGCCACTTCTTTGCACCTTCTTCCAATCTATCCAAGTCTCTCTGCAGACTTGCAGTATTTGAGTTGGAAGTATTTGTTCCTGTGAGAATGGAAACTCCACCCTTTTGAAACAGATCCGGGCAGACCAACACTGGTGTGTCAATAGTCTCAGTTATTCCAGTAGCTGCTTCCGAAAACACCAGTTTCAACCTCACTTAACCATCGTGGAGACACTCATCGGTACTGAGGCTTGAATCTCCGAGTGGCGTCAATGCTAAATGCATCAAATACCAGTTGTAAAAGGATCTATAAAACAAAGTAACTTGAGAACCTGTGTCAAGTGTAGCACGAGCATAAGCACCTTCAATCCTTATGGATATATTGGAACTTGGTCCCACTAAACCTTCACGAATAGTGCTTTGTACTTTCGTATTTCCCTTGACACACTAATAGGAACGCATCCCCTCCGAAACACCAACCCATTTCTTTATTGGGTCCCTCCGAAGTTTTACCTCTTCTTCGCTGTTTGATTAACTGCTGATTTACTTTCCAAAGATTTCCCTGCCTTCACACTCCCACATAAAGTATCCATCTTCTCCACAGTTGTATCAGAAAAATACCAGTCACTTTCCCGTTCAAGGGACCCTGTTCAGTATCAGCCCTCACCTTGGTACGTCCCTCCAGTGGGTTGGGCTTCCTATCGGCCTTGTCATGCTTGGTGGCAGCACCAACTGATATCATCCGAAATACCTTCACATCTTGGCCCTCACATCTTTCACGACATCCTGCAAAGCTCCCGCTTGTGTGGCATCAGGGGTTGTTCTAGCAACAGTCCTACCGAGGGCTTTGCCCTGCTGATGGAGGACACCTGCTCCTCCGTCACGTTTTCCTCCTCTCTAACTTCTCTGAAAGCAGAACAGACTGCTCTTACAGAGCTGCTAAAATGAAATATTAGTATAGCAGTAAAAATTTTAACCAAGGTGTTACCCACTCCGATATGTATATATAAAAATGTACCCGGTAGGTTAAACTGTCATGTGATTAAGTTAAGGTTAATCGGGCGTTTCTAGGGTGTTATGGCTCAAAAGGTTGGAAGGGCCTATTCCGTACTGTATTGCTAAAGAAATAAATATAAAATATATAAAATTAAATAATTAGTGTAAAAGAGAGCAAAATATAATGAGGTAGTGTTCATGAGATCAGTCAATGTCCATTTGGCAATCTGTTGGCAGAGGGGAAGAAGCTGTTCCTGAAATGCTGAGGGTGTGTCGTCAGGCTCCTGTTCCTCCTCCCCAATAGAGACCCTCTCTTGGAGGGCTATGACTGACAAAGACCTTCGTGTTGTGTAGATTTTATGATTTTTTTTATCTTTAGGGCAAAGAATTTAATTGTTATTACTTCCTATTCCACCCTTTGTTAGCACAAAATGTTTCTGAGTTAGAGCACAGTCAGAGTTAGAGAGAAGATTCTCTCACTCAGCACAACAGTTTTCCTCAATATCATCATTATCAGCTGTGTCGTCTGATGTAGGTGATCATGGCCTATGATCATGAATGTCATTGGCAAATTTTTCTACAGAGGTGGTTTGCCATTGCCTTCTCTTGGGTAGTGTCTTTACGAGATGGGTGACCCCAGCCATTATCAATCCTCTTCAGAGGTTGTCTGCCTGGCGTCAGTGGTCGCTTAAGAAGGGCTTGTGATATGCGCCAGCCGTTCACACGACCATCCACTACCTGCTCCTGTGGCTTCTCTTGACCCTGGCTGGGGGCTACCCCTTGCCCAAGAGTGACCTGCAGGCTAGCGGATGGAAGGAGCACCTTACACCTCCTTTGGTAGAGACTTAGCTCCACTCCACCTCCTCAATATATTACCCCCAAAAGGACCAGTAATACATTTAATTGGGCCGCCCAAATTCACTTCACACTGTGTTATAGGCTGTAGCCACAATACTACAACTTTAGTTTAGGATAGCAATTGTGGATGAGCTACAAAGTAGACTTTTCACCCAAGTAGATTAATCATTAAAATGTTCTGAAAAATACACTATCGGTTTGTGTCCACAGAAGTCACACCTCAGAGTGACCAATTTCCATCTTTTTCAAAATATGAAATAAATGCAATGTCGTGAATGTATGTATTCACTTTGGGTATTTTTCATTACCATGGCTACACAGGTCGCTATGGTGGTTAAGAAGGCTTATGGAATGCTTACCTTTATTAGTTGAGGCACTTGAGTTCAAATGTCGAGAGGTTACATTGTAACTTTATAGAACTCTGGTTAGGCCACATCTGGAGTATTGCTTACAGTTGCCCCTCTATCGGAAGGATGTGGAGGCTTTGGAAAGTGTGCAGGAGAGTTTTACCAGGATGTTGTCTGGTTTAGGGAGCATGTGCTATCATGAGAGGCTGAACAAACTTGGGATGTTTTCTCTGCAGTGCCAGAGGCTGAGGTATGATCTGACACAGGTTTTGATTAGTTTGTGGGAGGCATAACTTGACGAGACAGGGGAGTATCTGTTTCTCAGGGTTGAAATGTCTAATACCAGAGGGCACATATTGAAGGTGGGAGGGGATAGATTCAAGGGGGGATGTGAGGGGCAAGTTTTTTTACTCAGAGAATGCTGGATACTTGGAATGTGCTGCTTGGTATCGTGGTAGAGACAAATACATTAGAAGTTTTTAGAGATGTTTGGATAGGCACATAGATGTAAGGAAGGTGGAGGGATCTGGACATTGTATGGGTAGGAGGGATTAGTGTTTGCATGTTTTTGATGTGCTTTTTGGCTGGTTTGGCACAACATTGTGGGCCGAATGGCCTGTTCCTGTGCTGTACTCTTCTGTGTTCTATTATTCATTACAACCTGTAAAAAATCTCTTCAGAAAGACAGTAAGACTATGGTAGAACTTGAACTCATGGCTCCATTTTCTGTCCTTCTTGGCCTATTAACCAACAGGCAATTGCTTGAAAGAGAGGGAGTAATCCTTTACAAGTAGTTTTTGAATTATATGACATGAGACTTGTAGCTTAAATCAGTCCCAGTAATTATATGCCAACCATGGAAGCAGTTATAGATTTTTACTATTGCCTTGGCTATACCTCACAGTGGTTCTGCTTGTGTGATTGATAGTGAAGGACACTGCCACAGTGCACTCTGCAAAGTTAATCAATATCACACCTAAAAGGAACGACTGAAGCATCAGCTCTTGGTGGCTGCAGCTCAGTTCTAGCCGCAGTATGCTGCACAAGACTCATTCAATTAGTCCAGGTTAAGACCTATGCCTTTCAACCATAAAACCTTTCAAGATTATTAACAAAACGTTTTGACAGAAGATGGTAATTAAACAAAGGACACTTTGATTAAAAGTAGACTTGCATTTATATAGCAACCTCTGGATATTCCAGAACACTTTACTCTTTGAAGCATTTTTCAAAGTCTGAACACCGTTCTGTAATTTGTGCAATAAAAACTCCTGCAAACATCGGTGAGATAATGATAGAAAGCCTCTATTCTGTGATGCTGATTGAGGGATAGCTACCAGCAGGACATGAGAAAACCTGCCTTTATTTCTTTGAAATATTGCCATTGCCTTGGGCCATCTTTAGTGTATTCTGAGGGCTCTGAGTTTGCTCTTGGATTTTCTTTTGTATTCTCTGCATTTTATTAATTATAATTATCTATATTGGTGAACTTCAGAGTTTTTTACATGTTATTGTTAGGTCTTCAGTTTGCAGTTAGGTTGTATGCGGTGACATGTATGTGCTCTGATAATGAATTCTACTTTGAACTTTGAACTTTTTCCTTGATCACTTTCAATTAATTCTGAGACTTTGCAGGTGTCCAATTAAGTATCCTTGGACTTTTGTCTCTTATTAGAATAGTTACTTGTTAGCTTGTAATTAGTCAGGTGCTCCATCAGTTGGGCACAGATTCTTTCATACCCTGGAGCGTATTTAAGGGGGCAGTGCTAACCTTGGGTCTTGATTGTCTTGTTCTTGCCTTCTGTGGTTCTGGCCTAGTCATCCAAGATGTTGTAAGTTCAACTGTTTTATTTTGTTAATAAAATGCCTAGTTTTGTTTAACCCTTCTGAGTCTCTGTGTGAGCCTGTGTTTGGGTCTGAAGATACAGCATTATAGCCATGGGATTTTTTACATGCATCTCCAAGAGCTTTGGCTAATGCCTCGTGCAAAAGGTGTCATCCATGTGAGGCAAACAGAGACGACAGATGCTAGAAAGCTGGAACATCACACAAAGCACTGGAGTAACTCGGGCAGCGTGCATGGAGGGGAATGGAGTGTTGAATCACTTCATCAAGACAGGAAAGAAAGAGGGGAGGTTGTTAATATAAAAGGTAGAGGAAGAGTTAATGCACGAGCTGGCGGATCCAGATGAGAGGGGGACGATAGGTGGGGGAGGGGGAGAGTGGGAATGACATATGAAGCTGGGAGATGATAGATGAAAGTGACACTGGGCTGAAGGTGGAATCTGATAGGAGAGGACAACCAGCCACAGAAGAAAGTGAGGGAGGTGAGGATGGGAAATGGAAGGAGGAATGTGTGGGAAAAGGGCAGATTGAGACAGTGGGGGAGGAGAAAGAAGAGGAGATGGAGCCAGTGGAATAAGGAAAAAATGGGGAACAGAGAGGAGTGGTTAATGCAGGTTTACCTCATGTGGAGGACACCTTTTGTACGAGGCATTAGCCAAAGCTCTTGGAGATGCATGTAAAAAACATCCAGCGAGTGGATTTAACAAGGTGTTTTCGCTCACAGAACAGCCACTCGCTGGATTTTTTTTTGTTTTTGGCACCATTCTTTGTAAACTCCAGAGTCTGTTGTGCATAAAAATCCCAGGAGATCAGCAGTTTCTGAGATACTCAAATCACCCTGGGTAGCACCTAATTAATTAGCTTGTTTATTTTGGCTTTTATCTTAAAGAGCTGCCGGACGCGTTCTGGTTAGTACTGCACCCCCGCTCACATCCATATAACAAGGTTGATATGACAACGGCCCTGTATACCTTGCACTTGGCGGCCAACCTGATGTTCTGCGACCAAACTTGATCTTTCAGCTGACCAAAGGCAAAGCAGGCTTTTCTGGTTCTCGACTCAATCTCTACATCCAGAGAAGCTGAGGATGTTATTATGCTGCCCAGGTAGCAAAACTCGTTGACAGCATTGAGACGAGTGTCATCAATGAGGACAGTTGGTTCTTCGTAGCTTGAGCCAGGAGCCGGTTGGTACAAAACTTCCGTCTTTTTCAGGCTGATTGTCAGTCCGAAGCTTTTGGCTGCACTGGCAAAGTGACTGGTGATCTCCTGTAAGTCTTCGAGAGAGAGCTATATAGGACCCTGGTCAGACCACACTTTGGAGTACTGTGCTCAGTTCTGGTTGCCTCACTACAGGAAAGATGTGGAAACTATAGAAAGGGTGTAGAGGAGATTTACAAGGATGTTGCCTGGATTGGGGAGCATGCCTTCTGAGAATAGAATGAGTGAACTCGGCCTTTTCTCCTTGGAGTGACAGGATGAGAGGTGACCTGATAGAGGTGTATAAGATGATGAGAGGCATTGATCGTGTGGATAGTCAGAGGCTTTTTCCCAGGGCTGAAATGGTTAGCATGAGAGGGCACAGTTTTAAGGTGCTTGGAAGTAGGTACAGAGGAGATATTAGGGATAAATTTTTTATGCAGAGTGGTGAGTGGTGGGCTGCCGGCGATGGTGGTAGAGGCGGATACGATAGGGTCTTTTAAGAGACTCAGGATAGGTATATGGAGCTCAGAATAATAGAGGGCTATGGGTAACCCTAGGTAATTTCTCAGGTAAGGACATGTTCGGCACAGCTTTGTGGGCCGAAGGGCCTGTATTGTGCTGTAGGTTTTCTATGTTTCTAAATGGATATCCTACTCCGAGGCTGTGCCCTCTGGTCCTAGACTACCCCTCTAAAGGAGACATCCTCTCCACATCCACTCTGTCTAGGCCTATCAGTGATATCCCCCATATTCTTCTTGAAGATGATTTTGTTGCAAATCAGTTCACTCCCATTCACAATTACAGTACCCCAACACCAGCAACTCTAGCTGCCCAAGCACAGCTTCCCCGACTTGCTAATGATTTGTTTTGGAATTTTGATCACTTGCTGGGCCTGGACTCAGCCGAGTGCTGTGTCTGCTCCTTTCCCTCCAAGTACAACCCATCCCCTGATCATCATCATAGCTTGTCACACCAGACAGCCAGCCACTCTAGTGTTGTTTGGTTGATGTTGAGCAGGTCAGTGTCAGCTAAGTCAGGTGAGAGTGGGCAGTTGCGCAGAACGTGGTCAATGTTCTGCACCCTTTCGCCACACTCACAGGATTCGCTGGTCTTTAAACTCCACTTCACTGTATTGTCTCCCATCCTGCAAACTCCCGCTCTCGCTCTGTTGAGTGAACCACTTCCGTCTGTCAAGCCGTGCCCCGTCTGGTAACATTTCTGTGGGGTCTTGCACTGTATTGTTCGGTGGGGTTCTGGCTTCTGTTTGTTGCCAGAGGTCAACCCTGTATGTTTGGGGGGATGTTCTGTGTGGTAGTTCCCCCACTGTAGCAAAGCTTTTCCTCGATTTTAGGCGGTTGCTGCTCCATCCCAAGTTTCTACAAACATCATTTGACACCCCCCCCCCACACAGCCTCATGTCCTGTCCCACTGAACAACAATTCTCCATTTACTTCACCCTTCCCAACTGTAATTCACTACTGGAATCTTCCACAGTTCTTCATTCACTGCAAATCTACATTGTCGCTGGAGTACAATACCACCCCGTTTTAAAAGGCTCACACACTCTTTGAAATGAAAGCGACGACTGGCATCTTGGATTGGCTGCTTGCTCACCGAGCCTGGAGGTTAGGTCGCAAACACTTCATCACCAGGTGAGCTGGTATCATCAGTGTGCGACTGAGTGTTGTTTCTGCCGACTGCTAGAGTGAATATCAGAATCAGATTTATTATCACCAGCACCTGTCGTGAAATTTGTTAACTGCAGGAGCAGTACAATGCAATACATGATGATATAGAAAGAAAAGAAAAATACTAAGTAAATCAATTACAGTAAGCATATATTTGTATATTAAATTGATTAAAATAGTGCTAAAACAGAAATAGTATATATTTTAAAAGTAAGGTAATGTTCATGGGTTCAATGTTTATTTAGGAATCGGATGGCAGAGGGGAAGAAGCTGTTTCTGAATCACCGAGTGTGTGCCTTCAGGCTCCTGTACCTCCTTCCTGATGGTAACAATGTGAGGAGGGCATGTCCTGGGTGCTGGATGCCACCTTTCTGAGGCACTGCTCCTTGAAGGTGCCTTGGATTCGACTGAGGTTAGTACCCAAGATGGAGCTGACTAATTTTACAACTTTCTGTAGCTTCTTTTGATCCTGTGCAGTAGACCCCCCCCCCCACCATACCAGACAGTAATGCAGCCTGTCAGAATGCTCTCCATGGTACATGGATAGAAATTTTCGAGTGTTTTAGTTAACAAACAAAATCTCTTCAAACTCCTAATGAAATATAGCCACTGCCTTGCCTTCTTTATATTATTATTATTATTATTATTATTGTTGTTGTTATTATTGCTGCATTAATATGTTGGGATCAGGTTAGACCCTCAGAGATCTTGACACCCAGGAACTTGAAATTCCTCACTCTCTCCACTTCTGATTCCTCTGTGAGGACTGGTGTGTGTTCCCTCATCTTACCCTTCCTGAAGTCCACATTCATATCTTTGGTCTTGCTGACGTTGAGTGCAAGATTGTTGCTACAACACCACTCAACTAGCTGGTATATCTCGCTCCTGTACGCCCTCTCATCTCTATCTGAGATTCTACCGACAATGGTTGTATCATCAGCAAATTTATAGATGGCATTTGAGCTATGCCTACCCACCCAGTCATGGGTATAGAGAGAGTAGAGCAGTGGGCCAAGCACACACCCTTGAGGTGCACCAGTGTTGATGGTCAGCGAGGAGGAGATATTATCACCAATCCGCACAGATTGTGGTCTTCCAGTTAGGAAATCGAGGATCCAGTTGCAGAGGGAGGTACAGAGGCCCAGGTTCTGTAGCTTATCAATCAGGATTGCGGGAATGATGGTATTAATTGCTGAGCTACAGTCAACGAACAGTATCCTGACATGGGTGTTTGTATTGTGCAGGTGGTCTAAGGCCACATGAAAAGCCATTGAGATTGTATCTGTCATAGACCTCTTGTGGAAATAGGCAAATTGCAGTGGGTCCAGGTCCTTGCTGAGGCAGGAGTTCCGTCTAGTCATGACCAACCTCTCAAAGCATTTTATCACCATGGATATGGGTGCTACTGGGCGATAGTCATTAAGGCAGCTCACACTACCCTTCTTAGACACTGGTATAATTGTTGCCCTTTTGAAGCAGGTGGGAATTTCTGCCTGTAGGTTAAAAATGTCCTTGAATACTCCTGCCAGTTGGCTAGCACAAGTTTTCAGAGCCTTACCTGGTACTCCATTGGGGCCTGCTGGCTTGCTAGGGTTCACTTTCCTTAAAGGTAGCCTGATGTCGGCCTCAAAACAGAGATTATGGGGTCACCGGGTGCAGCAGGGATCTTCATAGCTATAGTTATATTCTCCCTTTCAAATTGGGCATAGAAGGCATTGAGCTCATCTGTAGTGAAGCATCGCTGCCATTCGTGCTATTGGGTTTTGCTCTGTAGGAAGTAATGTCCTGCAAATCCTGTCAGAGTTGACATGCATTTGATATTACCTCCAACCTCACTCAGAATTGTTTCTTTGCTCTTGAAATAGCCTTCTACAAGTCACACCTGGTTTTCTTGTCACCTGGGTCACCAGACTTGAATACCACTGATCTGGCCTTCAGCAGACAATGAACCTCCTGGTTCATCCATGGATTTTGGTTTGGGAATGTACAGCACGTTTTCATAGGCACACACTCATCCACACAGACTTTAATGAAGTCGGTAACAACTGCGTCGTACTCATTCAGAGTCGAAGATGAATATTGGCCTGACTTGTTCTGATTGTTTGGCTGTTACACTGAACACTAGCCTCCTCTGGGTCCCGGATAAATGGATAGCTGAGTGATCTCCGCTAGTCTGTATCAGTCATTGTGAGTGCTGGTTCCTCGGGAGTCCGCAGCTCAACCCTCAGCCCCAATCCCGCAGATAAGGAGGTTCATAAATTTCACCCAGTTCAACATGCTTGTTAGTACAGCCTTCCGTTGAGAACCAAGCTTGAAGGAATTCTCTTGATTTCTTGTTTTGTGCTTCTGCCAGGATCTTTGTAGTTTCCCCAACTAACTTATGTCCTTCTCGGTCTTCATGTACTGAGATGAGTGACAAGCATACGGAAGTGGACACAATTTATGAACAGGATTGGGCCCGAGGGGTGAGCTGTGAACACCCGAGGAACCAAGGCTCAAAGCGACCAATAATCATATGGGCCAATGGAGATCACTCAGATATCCAGTCGGGCAGGACTTAGCGGAGACTAACGGCCAGTCCGACAGCCAGCCAATAAGAACAATGAGTTGGACGAATATAAACGCGAGCACTCTGCAGAAACAACTCTCAGCTGTGAACTGATGATGTCACCTTGACTGGTGATGAAACGTGTGACCTAACCTCCAGGCTCAGCAAACACCCCTACAAACTCTTCAGAAATGGAGAGGAAGGAAGCCATGCAACACACACAAGATGATGAAGAAACTCAGCAGGCCAGGCAGCATCTATGGAAAAGAGTACAGTTGGCGTTTGGGGCCGAAACCCTTCAGCAGAACTGGAGAAAAAAAGATGAAGAGTCAGAGTTTTCTCTCCAGTTCTGCTGAAGGGTCTTGGCCCAAAACGTCAACTGTACTCTTTTTCACTGATGCTTCCTGGCCTGCTGAGATCCTCCAGCATATTGTGTGTGTTGCTTGGATTTCCAGCATCTGCAGATTTTCTCTTGTTTGTGAAGAAGGAGCTCATTCTTTCTGAGGGATTCCTGAAAAATAATGTCAGCAAGTTACTGGCCACATTATTGGTCTCCTTCCCCTTTGCAGACTGAAAAGACTCGGGAGATTTTACCTACAATATAATTTCTTGAAAATAAATGGTATACGACTCAACCAAACCTGAAAAGGAGGTGGAAGCAGAGATGTTCACGACATTTGTAAAGTATTTGAATGACCTGTTTTGGATTAGTACAGATAGACATATAGAACATAGGGGCAGGCCATTCAGCCCATAATATCTGTGCTGATCATGATGCCAGTTCAAACTGACCCATCTGCCTGCATGTGGTCTATATTCTAATATGCCCTACCTGCTCATGTGCCCATCTAAATGCATTTTAAACATTGCATTTGCGTTCACCAGTTCCCCAGTAGTCTGTCCAGGCACCTACCACTCTCCATATAAAAAGAACTTTCCTTGTAGTGGCATAAGGTGAGGAGAGATCTGATGGAGGTTCATCAGATAATGAGAGCGATAGATAAAGTGGGCAGAGAGTACCTTTATCCTGGGGTAGAAATACCTAATACCAGAGGTGGTAGGTTCAAAGCGGATATGTGTGGTAATGTCTGGAATGTGCTGCCTGGTTTGGTGACAGAGGCAGATACGTGAGAGGTCAGATAGTCACATGAATATGAAGAAGATAGATGGATAAGTGCATTGCGTAGGTAGAAGGGATTAGTTATTGGTGGTTTTTTGATTTATTTTTCAGTTGGTTCAGCACAACATTGAGAACCAAAGAGCCTTTTCTTGTGCTGTATTGTTCTATGTAAATCTCTTTCAAAATTACCCCTAAAAATCCGAAAGCTGTGCCTCTAATATATGAAGGTAATCTCTCTCAGACTGAAACTCTGCACTCCAGTATTTGCTGGAACTTGATGGTCAGAATGAACACTATGGGCGAAAGGACCTGTTTCTACGTCGTATGAATGAGGAGGGGATCTCATTGAAACCAATCAAATGTTGAAAGGATTGGATAGAATGGATGTGGAGAGGATGTTTCCTATGGTGGGGGAGTCTAAGACCACAGAACACAAACTCTGAGTAGAAGGACATCCTTTAGAATGGAGATGAGGAAAAATTTCCTTACCCAGAGAGTGGTGAATCTGTGGAATTCATTGCCCCAGTCTGCTGTGGAAGACATGTCATTGGGTGTATCTAAGGCAGAGGTTGATAAATTCTTCACTAGTCAGGGTGTGAGAATGGGGCTGACAGGGAAATGGATAAGCCATGATGAAACGGCGGAGCAGACTCGATGGGCCAAATGGCCTAATTCTGCTCCAATATCTTATGGTATGACTCTATCATCCGAGTGCTCATTAACTACAATTTTAATTATCATGATAATTATATGATGATATTCTCATTTCAATTTCTGGTGTTAAGTTGATGCTGTGTTATTGAGAGTTTAATTTTTGCTACTGGCATTTCACAGTAACTAAACATTGAATATCAAATGAGCTCAGATCATAGAAACAAAGAAACAGAGAAAACCTACAGCACAATACAGCCCCTTCGGCCCACAATGCTGTGCCGAACATATACTTACTTTAGAAATTACCTAGTGTTACCCATAGCCCGCTATTTTTCTAAGTTCCATGTACCTATCTAGGAACCTCTTAAAAGACCCTATTGTATCTGCCTCCACCACCGTTGCCGGCAGCCCATTCCATGCAATCACCACTCTCTATGTAAAAAAAATTACCCCTGACCTCTCCTTTGTACCTACCTCCAAGCACCTTAAAACTATGCCCTCTCGTGTTAGCCATTTCAGCCCTGGGAAAAGGCCTCCAACTATCCACACGTATAATGCCTCTCATCATCTTATACACCTCAATCAGGTCACCTCTCATTCTCCGTCGCTCCAAGGAGAAAAGGCCAAGTTCACTCAACCTATTCTCGTAAGTCATGCTCCCCAATCCAGGCAAAATCCTTGTAAATCTCCTCTGCACCCTTTCTATAGTTTCCACATCCTTCCTGTAGTGACCAGAACTGAGCACAGTACTCAAGTGGGGTCTGACCAGGGTCCTATATAGCTGTAACATTACCTCTCGGTTCTTAAACTCAATCCCATGATTGATGAAGGCCAATGCACCGTATGCCTTCTTAACCACAGAGTCAACCTGCGCAGCAGCTTTGAGTGTCCTATGGACTCAGACCCCAAGATCCCTCTGATCCTCCACACTGCCAAGAGTCTTAGCCTTAATACTATATTCTGCCATCATATTTGACGTACCAAAATGAACCACCTCACACTTATCTGGGTTGAACTCCATCTGCCACTTCTCAATCATGCAAATATCCCCTGAACATTTGCCAGATTTCTGTCGTACATTTCCCTGAGAACATCTGTTCCCAATTTATGTTTTCAAGTTCCTGTCTGATAGCTTCATATTTCCCCTTACTCCAATTAAACGCTTTCCTAACTTATCTGTTCCTATCCCTCTCCAATGCTGTGGTAAAGGAGATGGAATTGTGATCACTATCTCCACAATGTTCTTCCACTGAGAGACCTGACACCTGACCAGGTTCATTTCCCAATACCAGGTCAAGTACAGCCTCTCCTCCTGTAGGCTTATCTACATATTGTGTCAGGAAACCTTCCTGAACACACCTAACAAACTCCACCCCATCTAAACCCCTCATTCTAGGGAAATGCCAATCAATATTTGGGACATTAAAATCCCCCACCACGACAGCCCTGTTATTATTACACCTTTCCAGAATCTGTCTCCCTATCTGCTCTTTGATGTCCATTGGACGATATTGGGTGGTCTATAAAAAAGCAATCAAAGGCAACCTGAACTGTCAGTCTCCTGTACTTAATAGCAGCAATGACATTCACTTTTAAAATCTGTGATAGAAATCAATTTGCAGTTTTGCTGTGAAATTCTTGCAACAATAATAATTGATAAGTTTTATCTTCTGTTATTTACTTAGTGATACAGTGTGGAGTAGATCTTTCCGGCCCTTTGAGATACTCCTGCACCAGCAACCCCTGATAAACTCAATTAACCCTAACCTAATCACAGGACAATTTACAATGACCAATTAAGCTATTGGATTATGGGAGGAAACCAGAGGACCCGGGGAAAACCCATACATTCCACGGGGAAGGTGTACAGTCTTTGCTTACAGAACGGTGCCGGAATTGAACTCTGAACTCTCGGACGCTCCGAGATGTAAGAGCGTCACGCTAACTGCTACGCTACCGTAACGCCCTGTTTTACATTTGTTATTCTGTTTTTGGAAGTACAAAGGTAACATAACAAGCTGGCTGTTTAATGAGGCCTACTCCTTTCCCCCAATACACACTCCCTTCAATGTTTTAGTCAAAGAGAAGAGACATCTGTTGGTTTCTGAATTTGTGTCAAATCCACATCATTTTCAAAAGGAAAGAAGATTATTTTCTTGGGGATGTGCCATTCCATTGAGCGAGGATTTGTTGAATTTTTTTTCAGCCTTTTACTTTGTCACAGAGATAGGCAGATGGACCATGTTCCTTGATGTGTTCAGCTCTATGTGTAAGGTTGTAATGTGCTCTATCACCATGTGACCTCAAAAAGCTGTGTGAAAATTCCCCAAAACCCAATAGTGCAGGAAAAACCATCACCAAATTAAATTAATGTGAATAGCAAGGGTGAACAAGGTGGTTTGGATCGGATGTTTGTAATGATATTAGTCTGTTTGGGGTGGCATGTTAATGTAGTGGTTAGCACAAGGATTTACAGTACCAGAGACCTGGGTTCCCACTGCTACCATTAAGGAGTTAGCACCTTCTCCCCACGACCGCACGGGTTTCCTCTCGGTGCTCAGGGTTCCTTCCACAGTCCAAAGACGTATCAGTAGATTAATTGGTCATTGTAAATTATCCTGTGATTAGGCTAGGATTGAATTGGGGCATTTCTGGGTGGTGTGGCACAATGTGCCAGAATGGTCTATTCCATGCTGTATCTCTATAAAAAAATAAATAATTTGTGTGCGATCTCAATATATACTGTATATACAAGGGAGATTGAAAATCTGGCCGAGTGGTGCCACAGCAGCCACCTCTCACTCAATGTCAGCAATACCAAAGAGCTGATTATTAACTTCAGGAGGAGGAAACTGGAGGTTCCCCGGTCCTCATTGGGGGATTGGAGTTGGAGAGGGTCAGCAACTTTAAATTCCTTGGTGTTAACATTTCAGACGATCTGTCCTAGGTTCAGCATGTAAGTGAAATTATGAAGAAAGCACAGCAGTGCCTCTCTTTCCTTAGAAGTTTGTGAAGATTTGACATGACGTTTAAAACGGTGACAAACTTCTATAGATGTGTGGCAGGGAGTATATTGCCTGGTTGCATCACAGCTTGGTATGGAAACACCAATACCCTTGAACAGAAGATCCTGCAAAGAGAAGTGGATACAGCCCAACCCATCTTGTGCAAAGCCCTTCCCACCTTTGACCACATCTGCATGGAGAGCCGCTGCAGAAGGACAGCATCTATCATCAAGGACCCTCGAGTATCTAGGCCATGCTCTCTTCTCGCTTCAGGACTCAAACCACCAGGTTCAGGAACAGTTATTACCCCTCAACCATCAGGCTCTTGAACCAGAGGGGATAACTTCACTCAACTTCACTGGCCCCATCATCGAACTGTTCCAGAACATATGGACTCACTTTCAAAGACGCTTCATCTCATGATCTTGATAATTACTGCTTGTTTTATTATTATTATTATTAATTTTTCCCTTTTGTATTTGCATAGTTTGCTGTCTTTTACACACTGGTTGTCCGTCCTGTTGAGTACAGTCTTTAATTGATTCCATTTTGTTTCTTGGATTTACTGAGTATGCCCACAAGAAAACAAATTTCAGGATTGTATATGGTGACATATATATACTTTAATAACAAATTTACTTTGAACTTTGAGTTGACTGTTCAAGCTCTTGAATCTGAATATAGTGCATTTGTTAAGCACATACTGAGCTGTGCTTTGGACCAGAGGGATGATAATCCTGCTTAGTTATGCTGCGAGCAGCTTCAGCTAACATGTTGTTAAGCAGCTTAGAAGGCCAACACAATTTTTCTGTTTGAGGCACCTGGTGCTCACCATAAAAGTCAAGGGAAAAGATAGCGACGTTTCTTAAACTCGACACAAAAGAGAAATTTATAGCTAATGCAGGGAATCTGAAATCTGAATGGAAAACCCAGATGGTAAGGAAGGCAAATGCAATGTTAAACATTCATTTCAAGAGGACTAGAATATAAAGGCGAGGACGTAATGCTGAGACTTTATAAATATTGGTCGGGGTGAGAAGAGTTTTGCAACCTGGACCACTCCGTTTGCAGCTGTGGCTTTTTCAACTTTGACCCATTTCAGTCTGAAGTTGGAAAAAAAAATTGCAGAATCTACTGCCACCAGGTCTCTGTTCCTGATGAAAAGCACATTCACCTCCTCCTCCTTGGAAAGGAGACAGCAGGAAATGCATGCTTATCAGCTTAAGGGATCCCATGCAGAATGTAGAGCAGAACTGAAGCTGATAATTTAAACTAAAGAATTGGTGCTACAGGGGTTTGTGGTTCTGACAAATGACAGGGGCAGGGCATAACAGTAATGCAGGAGTAAATAGAGAAGGGACAGTAGAAATGGGAAAAATGGAACAGGGAGATTGCCACAAAGACAATTTAAGCCCCGGGCCAGGTTCAGGTGGTCAGAGGTAAGGGACAGTCCGGTGCGGCTCGCTGCTTCTCGGGGTTTGTGCTGAACTGAGGCTGTGGCCTGCAACTAGTGGACTTCTGGATTGGCTGTAGTAATACCTGACTTTGTGAACTTCAGTTCTGAATACTGTTTGCTTTCTTTTTATTGTTTACACAATTTGTTTTATCTCTCTCTCTGTCTCTCGCTCTCTTGGCACACTAGGTGTCTGATGATCTTTTGTTTTATGGGGTTTCTTTGTTTCATTGCTGCCTGTAAGGAGATGAATCTTAAGTTTGTATAAAGTATACATACTTTGATGATAAAATCGACATTGAACTTTGAAGAGGCTCCATACAAGAATGCACACAGCATGTGTAGCAAGGTCAATGAATTAATGACACAAGTTGAAATAAGTGGGTGTTATCTTACAGCCGTTACTGACATGCTTGCAAAGTGATCAAGGCTGGGAATTAAATATTGCAGGGTACATAGTATTTAGGAGCAGCAGGAAACATGGAAAATGAGGAGGGTGTGGCTCTGCTTTTAAAGAATTCAGTTAAAGCAGTAAAGAAAATGGATCTTAGCTCAGAAAATCACTGAATATATATTTACTTTGGGTGTAATTAAAAAGCAGCAAGACAGAACAAACATTGAAGAGAACTGTACGTAGGCACACATGGCACACATCGACCACAGACTACCGTTCAACCTCGACGCTTTGCAATTCGCCTACCGGAGCAACAGGTCAACGGCAGATGCCATCTCTCTGGCCCTACATTCATCTTTAGAACACCTGGAGAATAAAGACGCATATGTAAGGCTCCTTTTCATTGACTACAGCTCTGCCTTTAATACCATCATTCCAAATAAACTGATTCCTAAGCTCTGGAACCTGGGCCTTAGCACTCAGATCTGCAGCTGGATCCTCAACTTCTTCACAGCCAGGACCCAGGCTGTAAAAATAGGGGACAAGCTCTCCTCTACAATCACTCTGAGCACCGGTGCCCCACAAGGCTGTGTACTCAGCCCCCTCCTGTTCTCACTGTACACCCATGATTGTGTAGCCAAGTTTCCATCAAACTCAATATATGTTTGCTGATGACACAACAATTGTAGGCCGTATCTCGGGTAATGATGAGTTTGAGTACAGAGAGGAAATTAAGAACCTGGTGGCATGGTGTGAAGACAATAACCTATCCCTCAACGTCAGCAAGACGAAGGAATTCGTTGTTGACTTCAGAAGGAGTAGCGGACCGCACGACCCAATTTACATCGGTGGTGCGCAAGTGGAACAGGTCAAAAGGTTTAAGTTCCTCGGGGTCAATATCACAAATGACCTGACTGGGTCCAACCAGGCAGAGTTCACTGCCAAGAAGGCCCACCAGCACCTTTACTTCCTGAGAAAACTAAAGAAATTTGGCCTGTCCCCTAAAACCCTCACTAATTTTTATAGATGCACCGTAGAAAGCATTCTTCTAGGGTGCATCACAACCTGGTATGGAAGTTGTCCTGTCCAAGACCGAAAGAAGCTGCAGAAGATCGTGAACACAGCACAGCACATCACACAAACCAATCTTCCGTCCTTGGACTCACTTTACACCGCACGCTGTCGGAGCAATGCTGCCAGGATAATCAAGGACACGACCTACCCAGCCAACAGACTTTTCTTCCCTCTTCCCTCTGGGAGAAGGTTCAGGAGCTTGAAGACTCGTACGGCCTGATTTGGGAACAGCTTCTTTCCAACTGTGATAAGACTGCTGAACGGATCTTGACCCGGATCTGGGTCATACCCTCCAAATATCCGGACCTGCCTCTCGGTTTTTTTGCACTACTTTACTTCCATTTTTCTATTTCCTATTTATGATTTATAATTTAAATTTTTAATATTTACTAATTTTAACTATTTCTAATATTTTTAATATTTAATATTTGTAATCCAGGGAGTGTGAAGCGCAGATTCAAATATCGCTGTGATGATTGTACGTTCTAGTACTAATTGTTTGGCGACAATAAAGTATAAAGGCTCCCTGCAATAACAGCAATATGGGGCATAGAACACAGAAGAGTACAGCACAGGAACAGGCCATTTGGCCCACATTGTTGTTTTGAACCAGCTAAAAAGCAAATCAAAAACTCTCATATACTAATCCTCCCTACCCACACAATGTCCATATTCCTCCATCTTCCTCATATGCATGCCAATCTAAATGTCTCTTAAAAGCCTCTAATATAATTGCCTCTACCACCATCAGAGAGGTGGTTTAATTACAGACCTCCAGCTCAAGTAAGACCCTCTGTCTGCTGTGAGTAAGCCAGTTCTGAATCCAGACAACCAATTTGCCATGCCCCCCCCATGCATGTTACCTTCTGGATTAGCCTCCCATGAGAGACTTCATCAAACGCCTTACTAAAATCCATATAGACAGCACCCACTGCCCTACCCTCATCAATCTCTCTTATCACCTTGTTAAAAAACTCAATCAAGTTGGTAAGACACGACCTTCCCCGCACAAAGCCATACTGGCTCTCCCTAATTAGGCCAATGGGTTTCCAAATAGTCATATATCCTATCTCTAAGAATTTTCTCCCGCAACGACCCATTACCCATCCCTGTTGAGCCGCAGATCCGGACACAGTGCTACCAGCTTGTCTGCTGCCACCATGTCCTGATAGGTCATCCCAGCCCAGCAGAATCCAGAGAGGTATACTTGTTGCAAAGGGGAATGGTCACAGGGAAGCCTGCACTGACTTTCTAATCCCCTTACCTTTCCTGGTGCTTACCCATCTACTGTCCAAGGCCCGTACTCTGGGTGTGAGCACCTCTTCAAAATTTTCATCTATAAATTGGGAAAATATGATAATAATGGGAATCTTTAACCTCAGTATAAAATTGTTCATTTGTTATATGCCACATTGTATGACATGGGCAATCATGGTCTTTCCATGATCGTGATGATTCTTGGCAAATTTTTCTCCAGATGTGATTTGCCATTGCCTTCTTCTGGGCAGTGTCTTTACAAGACGGGTGACGCCAGCCATTATCAATACTCTTCAGAGATTGTTTGCCTGGCATCAGTGGTCACATAACCACAACTTATGATATGCAGCAGCTGCTCATCGGACAACCCACCACCTGCCCCCAACGCTTCACATGAATGACCTTAATAAGGGGGGCTAAGGAGGTGCTACGCATTGCCCAAGTGTGACCTGGAGGCTAGCAGAGGGAAGGAGTGCCTTATGCCTCATTCGGTAGAGATGTATCTCCACCCCGCCACCCACAATATAGAACAGGCAAACCTAATTAATAGTGAAAGAGGATGAATATATAGAGTCTCTGAGAGATTGTGAGAGGCAAATGAATGAATAGTCAGATAGGTTCAGAGACGCAGCTCCAGAAATCAGCAAGCCACACCTTCAATGTGATCTGTGGATTGTTTGGCAAAGGGAGGAAGCTTTTTTATGTAGAGTACATAATCCATGGGGTTATGTGAAATTTCCTTCATTACAATCTTTTTATTTCGTATATTTATCAGTATTTGCATTTTCATAATCTTGATCAGAAAGTTTATGTTGGTATGTAATTTTTTTCCAAACAGCTTGATGTATGTTCCATAACATAAAGCCATTAAACATTAATGGTTGTCCGTCTTGCCTAGCGATAACAGGAAACCTGTGCGGGAGAGCTTTTAAAGCAGAAAGGCCGTTGCACTGGAGCAATTTTACGCTCTCGACCTCAGAAGGCTGGGTCCAGAGGTACAAGCAAACATCACAAACTGTGTCTTCCTTGGTGCAGTGGATGACCATGATGTCTTCTGTGCCTTGTCATGCTCTTCGATCTCTGTGGAGTGCGACAGTGCTGTATAGAAATGTACACAGAGTTACATAGCAGGGAAGCAGGCCATTCAGCCCACCTGGTCCATGCCAACCACAGCATTCTCTTGGCTAGTCCCAAGTTACCCGTATTCAGCCAATAACCCTCCAAACCATTCCCTCTCTGTGCAGAAATCCACATCTCTTGTTATGTCGCAATTGTATTCAGGTACTCACTACCATCTGTGTAAAGAAGTTACCTCTCAGATCTCTCTTGCATCTCCCCTCATTCTGATCTTGTATCTGTGCCCACAACAGGAATTCTGCAGATGCTGGAAATTCAAGCAACACACATAAAAGTTGCTGGTGAACGCAGCAGGCGCAGTCGACGTTTCAGGCTGAGATCCTTCGTCAGGACTAACTGAAGGAAGAGTGAGTAAGGGATTTGAAAGTTGGAGGGGGAGATCCAAAATGATAGGAGAAGACAGGAGGGGGAGGGATGGAGCCAAGAGCTGGACAGGTGGTTGGCAAAGGGAATATGAGAGGATCATGGGACAGGAGGTCCGGGAAGAAAGAAAGGGGGAGGGGGACCCAGAGGATGGGCAAGGGGTATATTCAGAGGGACAGAGGGAGAAAAAGGAGAGTGAGAGAAAGAATGTGTGTATAAAAATAAGTAACAGATGGGGTACGAGGGGGAGGTGGGGCATTCGCGGAAGTTAGAGAAGTCGATGTTCATGCCATCAGGTTGGAGGCTACCGAGACGGAATATAAGGTGTTGTTCCTCCAACCTGAGTGTGGCTTCATCTTTACAGTAGAGAAGGCCGTGGATAGACATATCCGAATGGGAATGGGAGGTGGAATTAAAATGTGTGGCCACTGGGAGATCCTGCTTTCTCTGGCAGACAGAGTGTAGGTGTTCAGCAAAGCGGTCTCCCAGTCTGCGTCGGGTCTCGCCAATATATAAAAGACCACATTGGGAACACCAGACGCAGTATATCACCCCAGCCGACTCACAGGTGAAGTGTTGCCTCACCTGGAAGGACTGTTTGGGGCCCTGAATGGAGGTGAGGGAGGAAGTGTAAGGGCATGTGTAGCACTTGTTCCGCTTACAAGGATAAGTGCCAGGAGGGAGATCGGTGGGGAGGGATTGGGGGGGGACGAATGGACAAGGGAGTTGCGTAGGGAGTGATCCCTGCGGAATGCAGAGAGAGTGGGGGAGGGAAAGATGTGCTTAGTGGTGGGATCCAGTTGGAGGTGGCGGAAGTTACGGAGAATAATATGTTGGACACCATCCCCTTCTCGCAATTCCTCCGTCTCCGCCGCATCTGCTCTCAGGATGAGGCTTTTCATTCTAGGATGAGGGAGATGTCTTCATTTTTTAAAGAAAGGGGCTTCCCTTCCTCCACTATCAACTCTGCTCTTAAACGCATCTCCCCCATTTCACATACATCTGCTCTCACTCCATCCTCCCGCCACCCCACTAGGAATAGGGTTCCCCTGGTCCTCACCTACCACCCTACCAGCCCCTGGGTCCAACATATTATTCTCCGTAACTTCTGCCACCTCCAACGGGATCCCACCACTAAGCACATCTTTCCCTCCCCCACTCTCTCTGCATTCCGCAGGGATCGCTCCCTACGCAACTCCCTTGTCCATTCATCCCCCCATCCCTCCCCACCGATCTCCCTCCTGGCACTTATCCTTGTAAGTGGAACAAGTGCTACACATGCCCTTACACTTCCTCCCTCACCTCCATTCAGGGCCCCAAACAGTCCTTCCAGGTGAGGCAACACTTCACCTGTGAGTCGGCTGGGGTGATATACTGCGTCCGGTGCTCCCAATGTGGCCTTTTATATATTGGCGAGACCCGATGCAGACTGGGAGACCGCTTTGCTGAACACCTACACTCTGTCCGCCAGAGAAAGCAGGATCTCCCAGTGGCCACACATTTTAATTCCACCTCCCATACCCATTCTGATATGTCTATCCACGGCCTTCTCTACTGTAAAGATGAAGCCACACTCAGGTTGGAGGAACAACACCTTGTATTCCGTCTCGGTAGCCTCCAACCTGATGGCATGAACATCGACTTCTCTAACTTCCGCTAAGGCCCCACCTCCCCCTCGTACCCCATCTGTTACTTATTTTTATACACACATTCTTTCTCTCACTCTCCTTTTTCTCCCTCTGTCCCTCTGAATATACCCCTTGCCCATCCTCTGGGTCCCCCTCCCCCTTTCTTTCTCCTCTGACCTCCTGTCTCATGATCCTCTCATATCCCTTTTGCCAATCACCTGTCCAGCTCTTGGCTCCATCCCTCCCCGTCCTGTCTTCTCCTATCATTTTGGATCTCCCCCTCCCCCTCCAACTTTCAAATCCCTTACTCACTCTTCCTTCAGTTAGTCCTGACGAAGGGTCTCAGCCTGAAACTTCGACTGTACCTCTTCCTAGAGATGCTGCCTGGCCTGCTGCGTTCACCAGCAACTTTTATGTGTGTTGCTTGTATCTGTGCCCTCTAGTTTTGGACCCTCCAACCCCGGGGAAAAGACGATGTCTAGCACCTTATCCATACTCCTCATGACTTTATAAACTTCCATCAGGTCAAGTCTCATTCTCCTACGCTCCGAGGACTAAAGATCCAGCGTGTCCAACCTATCCCTACAACTCAGGCCCCGAAAAGTCAATACAGCATCCTTGTAATCTCCTCTGCACCCTCTCTTAGCTTGGCAATGTCTTTCCTGTAAGAGAGTGACCTAAACTGTATGTGTTTGCAAATTATTAATGCTGAAGCTTTTAATATTACCTTCAGGGAACTTGCGTGTGGAATCCACCTGAAAATCTGACTCGGGTGACTCCGACTTTAGATACATTGCACAGTTGTAGTTTAGGTACAAGTAATAAGCTTAAAAAAAACTGTTGGAGGAACTCAGCAGGGCTGGCATCATCTGTGGAGGCAGGGAAATGGTTGAGGGTTGCATGACCCAGAGTTCCTTCAACAGTTTGTGTTTTGCACCAGATTACAGCACCTGCAGTCTGTTGTGGCTTCATAACTCATGAGTTAACGTATCAATGCATCACTGAATCGCAGACTAACCTCCTTCACTGTAAAGGTTTCATTCTGCGCACCTGCAAACCGCAGCAGTTTAAGCAAAAGCGGCTTGGGCTTCACCTGATTTTCGAGCTCGGTTTTCCTGGTCGTTGAGTCTCACTGTAAATCTCACCTGAGCAGTCCACTCAGAGCTGACTTTACATTCTTGGACTGGCGTGTCCCTAAGTCAGCAAGGTATGAGGCCACTGGCTTACATCATCTGGTTCAGCCCCCCTTTCAAAGCGGTGTACTGGCGCGTGGCCACTGTCGCAGGCAAACAGCTACTTGGAGCCACAGGTGAGGGCTGAGTGTCCGGTGGGGATGAAAGTTGAGGCAGTTGCCCCAGAATGGACATGCAAGCCCTTACACAAAAGCTGCTACCCCTCTCTCGTTCCTCTCCGCGCCTTGCAGTGCATCGGATGGCAACCTTACTGTGTCTGTAGCATTTGTCTGATTTTTACGAAGCTAATTTGTTTGCTTGACGCTCAACCCAGCACGGATGGAAAGCGTGCAAGGGGCCAGCTGTATTCAAACCCAAGACCAGTTGCCTTGAAGTCTGGTGTGGATGCCTCCCTCCTTAGACGCCCCATATACCTCATTACATTATAGAATATAAAGCCACCTGCATTATCTTATGCACTGTGGGCCTGTCAAAATCTAGTTGTTATCTTCCAAATGTATAAGTACTGCCCAGTTTTTCCCCATCTAATGCCAGCTAGTAAAAGGTATTTCATTAACTACATTAAAATATCCCTGAAGGAATTAAATGAGCTTTAAGAGCCCAGCCCTTGAACTTGCTTGAATAATTCTGAGCTGTTGCAATACAACATAAGTGGCTTTCAAATAGAAATATGAATTATTTCTGTTTTTGTTGGAAGCAGATTATATTGCATAGTCATGGGACTTAAAATAGCACGTAATTACACAGAGTGCTCATAGATTCCTTCCTATACACAGAACTTGCACCTTATAATTTTTTAAATGAATATGAAAGCAAAATCTAGTGTGTATCCTCAAAAAAAAATAGGTAATTTAACAAAAGTAGATGTTTGGAGACGTGCATACAAAATACTTCAGGAACTCAGCAGGTCAGGCAGCATCCATGGAAATGAATTTTGGGCTGAGACCCTGCTCAGGACCAGACGGAAAGGGGGAAGAAGTCAGAATTAGAAGGTAGGGGGCTGGAAGGAAGAAGTACAAGGTACAAGGTAACAGGTGATAGATGAAACCGGAAGAAGGGATGGGAGTGGAATAAAGAGAAGGGGTCAGGGACTGTTATTGTCACTGTTTTTTTTCTGTGAGTGACAGGGTCGAGGATTGTTATTTCCGCAGTTTTTTTTTGCTGCAGGGGAGGGGGGATTTAGGGGTCTGCAAGTTTTGTTTCATTTCTTTTTTGTGCTGAAGGGAGTTGATGTCTTTTCTTTCTTCAACACACATGGTCTTTCTGTATTTCATGGCTATCTGGAAAAGATAAATATCAGAGTTGTATTGTACATGCATACGTTGACAACAAAATGAACGTTTGAACCTTTGAGAAGTTGATTGGTGAAAGATAAAGGGCTGGAGAAGGGGGAATCTGACAGGAGGAGACAGAAGGCCATGGAAGAAAGGAAAGGGGGAGGAGCACCAGAGGGAGGTGATAGGCAGGTTAAAGAGATAAGGTGAGAGAGGGAAATGGGAATGGTGAAGGGGTGGGGGTGATTACTGGAAGTTCAAGAAATAAATGTTTATGCCATCAGGTTGGAGGCTACCCAGACGGAATATAAGGTGTTGCTCCTCCAACTTGAGTGTGGCCTTGAGTGTGAGTAGAGGAGGTCATGGACTGGCGTGTCGGAATGGGAATGGGAAGTAGAATTGAAATGGGTGGCCACTGGGAGATCCTGCTTTTAGTGGTGGACAGAGCGAAGGTGCTCGATGAAGTGGTCTCCCAATCTACATCGGATCTCACCAATATGCAGAAAGCCACAGCGGGAGCACTGGAGATATTTAGTTTCAGCTGGTTGCAATGTAACAATGAGTTATATGCCTTTTTGAGACCCTCCATTGGTTGGAGTGACCATGGCTGTAGCGTCCTAGTTATCTACGTGATACGCAAGCCAGGGCAGTACGATATGAAGAGCAGGCTGTTGCCCATTCAGCAGGCTCTCCCTCTCCACACAGTCGATGAATCTAAAGGAATTGCAGAGACTGATACAGTTTGGCACCAGGAGTTGCCAGTCAGCATTGAACTTAATGTAGGATTACCTTAGGGACTCCAGCGCTGGGTTTTTCCTTGGGATTTACTTCTGAAAACTTCCCCATGAGTGAGTATAGCCAAAAGGCAGCTGAGATTTCTTTCTCCTAGATGAGCTGCCAACCACAGCTGACAAACCCCATCAGCCCAAAGCGGCTGGTTTTAAGGAGCCAGTAACCCACCTTTGCCCTTTCTTCTGTCAGTAGAAACAGTTCCACCAGGCTTAGTAGCTAGGTCACGTGTGAAGGCCAGGAGCTGGACCTGGTTGTCAGAGGCTTTTTGAGAGATGCACACTATTAGGAATATTTAATAGGTAATGGGAGCTTATCCCCACTATCTCCTCTGGCTAGGACAAACTTAAGGAACTGAGTTATATACTAGAGCAGGTGTTCCCAATCTTTTGTACGCCATGGACCAATACCATTAAGCGAGGGGTCCATGGACCCTGTGTTGGATAGACTAGAGCAATCAATATTGGAGTAATATTAGAAATTTAGAAAGTAGCCCATCTCTTCTAAAGGCCAATTCGTAGTCCCACTCTTTCCTCAGAGGAAATGAAATGTGTAACAGAAGGTACAGGAGTTGAAATTATGACCATTTCTTCTAATCCACATTCCAAGCACTGAATTACCTCAGAAAAAGTGTGAAATATTTTACTTAACCATAAGACATAGGAACAGAATTAGGCCATCGGCCCATCGAGTCTGACCGATCATTGCTGATTTATTAACCCTTTCAGCCCCATTTTCTTGCCCCTCTCACTTGTACATCAAAACATACAGTGAAATGTGCCATTCGCATTGACAACACAACCCAAGGATGTGTTGGAGGTAACTCAAGTGTCACCACATATTCCGACACATGGCATGCCAACAATGTTTGGCAGAATAACACAGAGCACAACAAAACAGAACACAGCAAAACAAGCCCCTTTTCTCTCTCTCACTGGCTCACACAGAAACAGTCCTCCAACCCCAGGAACATAAGTCCAACCTCTCCCTGTAATTCAGTCATCCAAGTCCTAGCAATATCCTTGTAAATCTTTTCTACACTCTCTCCACTTTAGTAACTTTTTTTGTAGAGCAGAGTAACCAAAACTAAACCCAATACTCTGTGTGGACTCACCAGTATCAACAAATCAGTCGGATTAGAATACCTTTGAATGGAGGCGGCCTGTCAGTAATGAAAACTGAGCTGAACTGAATATGGACTCTTTCAATTTTGTTTTATTTTCTGTTTTCTCTCATTCTTTGTTGTTGCCGTTCACATGAGGGTGAAGTTGATGGACTTGTTTCCATTTACACAATTTGTATCTAGTGCATGGGGGGTTGATCTTTCTTTTACTTTAAACAAGTTCCAAGGCTTTCTTTGTTTCGTTGCTGTCTGTGGGAAGACGAATCTCAGGGTTGTATCCTGCATACATACTTCGATAATAAACGTTCTCAATTCCTTCTGACCTTCCCCGCTCTAAGGCAGAACTTCCTGCCCTCACCTTTGTCCCCCTGTGCTCACCCTTCAGTGAGTTCTGTGCCCACCATGAGGCAGAGCCTTTCTTCCGCTGCCTCTGACTCCGTGATTACTTCTTTAGCAAGGACTTTCCAGCACACATCAATGATCTCCAACCCTCCTCCTCTTCTTGGACACCCTGCTCTGGTCTTCTGCCGGCTCTGAATCTTTTCCTTGCAAACTGCCAATGAGACATTAACCATCTCGATTTCACTCCTCTCTCCAATTCTAACCTCACTCCTTCCAAACGCTCAACTCTCCACTCTCTCCACACTAATCCTAACCTCACCATCAAGCCCGCAGATAAGGGAGGCGCTGTAGTAGTCTGGCGGACTGACCTCTACCTTGCCGCAGACGGGCGCCAACTCCCAGACACCTCCTCTTACTTAGACCTTGAACAGGATCCCACTAAGGAGCAACAGGCGTTGTCACCCACACCATCACTGACCTTATTCACTCTGGGGATCTCCTATCCACTGCTTCCAACCTCATAGTTCCCTTGGCCCACGGCTTCTGTTTCTACCTCCTTCCCAAGATCCATAAAACAGCCTGTCCAGCTAGACCCACTGCTTCTGCTTATTCGTGCTGCAACGAACTTATACCTGCATACCTCGACTCTGTTTTACCGCCCCGGTTCAGTCCCTTCCTACCTACATTCGTGGCACTTCACACCGTCTTGATCTTTTCAATGACTTCAAGTACCTGGTCCCAGATGTCTTATTTTTATTATGGATGTCCGGTCCCTATACAACTCCATCCCACACCAGGAAGACCTCAAAGCTCTCAATCTGGCTTGGCACTTAAATCAGCCTCTGTTATCCCTTTTGGTTCAAGAGCCTGATGGCTGAGGATAGTAACTGTTCCTGAACCTGCTGGTGTGGGTCTTGAGGCTCCTGTACCTTCTTCCTGATGGCAGTAGTGAGAGGAGATCATGGTCCCCAACTTGCATACAGAACTGGTTGAGAATACAAGAGCAGGGATATGTTTCTGAGGCTTTATAAGGCACTAGTGAGGCCTCACTTTGAATATTGTGAACAGTTTTGGGCTCCTCACTTAAGAAAAGATATGCTGGCATTGGAGATGGTTCAGAGCCGGTTCACAAGGATGATTCCAGGAGTGAAAGGGTTATCGTATGAGGAATGTTTGATAGCTTCGGTTCAATTTTTGTTGGAACTTAGAAGGATGAGGGTGGATCTCATTGAAACCTTTTGAATGTTGAAAGGCCTAGACAGTGCAGATGTGGAAAGGATGTTTCTCATGGTGGGGGGGGGGGTGCGTCTAGGACAAGAGGGCACAGCCTCAGGATAGAGGGGCATTCATTTAAAACAGAGATGAGGAGAAATTTCTTTAGCCAAAGGGTGGTGAATTTCTGGAATTCATTACCACAGGAAGCTGTGGAGGCCAGATCATTCGGTGTATTTAAGGCAGAGCTTGATTGGTTCTTGATTGGACATGATATCAAAGGTTATGGGGAGAAGGCCAGGGAGTGGGGCTGAGGAGGGGAAAAAAAGATCGGCCATGATTGAATGGTAGAGCTGACTCAATGGGCCAAATGGCCTAATCCTGCTCCTATGTCTTATGGTCTTATGATGGGTGATCCTTTCCTGCAATAGCTCCAAGGTATGATCAGAAATCGGTATCTCACTGGTGATTTTATAATTTTCAATTAGATTTACAAGAGTTCAGATAATAAATCAGAATGTAAACGTCACATTCCCAGCAATATATGGGGCTGGGCTGAGAACCACCAAGTAACATTTGACTGCCACAGTGATTAATAATGACTATTTTCTGTTGACAGTCAATAATATTGCTGTTTACCTAGCCAACTGATACTGTCTTGAGTGGCAATAGGAGATTCTAACTACTAGGCTATAATTTAAATGGACCAGTCACACACATTATGGTTTCAAAGATTCAAAGTTCATTTATTATCAAAGTCTGTATGAAGTGTACAAGCCTGAGGTTTGTCTTTCCCATAGACAGCCATGAAGCAAAGAAAACCATGGATACCGTTCAAAGAACAACATCAAATCCCTGCCCACATGGGTAAAAAAAAATAGTGCAAATGGCAACCAAAAAAAGGTAAAAATCATAGGCTATAAAACACAAAATCGATGGAGTCCAGGCATATTCAGTTCAGCTCAGTGCTTGTCCTGATACAAAATCTGCAGGCCATCCTGATTCAAAATCGCCCAAAATAGCAACAAAAAAAGGAGCGACCAGAAACTAGAAACACATCATTACATGAACTACAGCATCCAATCCACAAACTGCAGAGCCAGAACTTTGGCACCATCCACCAACAGCAACAAGGGAGAGAGAGAGACCATTCAACCGTAGGGACCTTCCTTCTGGAGCAGTGAGCGAGAGGGAAAGAGAGACTGTCACACACAGACACCTCCCTCCAGCAGCAGAAAGTGAGAGGCTGGTAGACAGTGCTGAACACCTAATTACCTTCCACTCATTCTTTGATGATCTCTATTTTCCTTTGCACCTTAATTGACGAGGTTGGTGAGTAGTGGAGTTGATCATGGGTTCGCACTCTGCCTCCGTGCTTCTTGGCTTCGAGGCCGCATAGAACCCTCTCGGAGACAGCAAAGCACCAGATAGCCCAATCGGTCCAAAAACACACTGTCAAAATATAGATCACAGGCCCCAACAATAGTGGAACCACATTTGAAAGAAAAAGAAGTGAACGAAGTAGTTTTGTGAACCATCTGGAGGATGTTGGCCTTGACACGTTGCACACTGGTGCCATCTTCTTCCAAATATTGGGGTTAAAATACGAGCTAGAGATTGGGCATTCAGCAATGAACCTTAATAGTGAATAAGTCAGAATTATGTCCAGGCACAACAAATAAGCTCTTCCAGAAAGAGTCCCTCAACAATAATAATCAAGAACCCAAGCTGATTCTTCCCTTTATAAATTTGATGAAGGTCCTATCTTCATCGAGTTGATATAACCAGTGACCTTGCTGCTCTGGTTAGCCATGCAGAGCTCAGTTAAAGAAAAAGTTCGTCTAGTCAGGGAGAGTGAGGAGGTGATAGAGAGGAGCTATAGGCAGGGAGTCACCCTGGGACCACAGGGGGCAGAGAAGTGGGTAACAGTCAGGAGAGGGAAGGGCAAGAAGCAGATGCCAGAGAGAATCCCAGTGTCTATGCCCCTTAACAATAAGTACTCCTGTTTGAGTACTGTTCGGGGGGGAATGGTCTACCTGGAGAAAGCAACAGTGGTTGCGCCTCTGGCTCAGAGTCTGGCCCCGTGGCTCAGAAGGGTAGGGAAAGGAAGAGGATGGCAGCAGTGATAGGGGACTCTATAGTTAGGGGGTCAGACAGGCGATTCTGTGGACACAGGAAAGAAACACGGATGGTAGTTTGCCTCCCAGGTGCCAGGGTCCGGGATGTTTCTGATCGCGTCCACAATATCTTGAAGTGAGAAGAACAGCCAGAGGTCATGATGCATATTGGTACCAACGACATATGTAGGAAAAGAGAGGAGGTCCTGAAAACAGATTACAGGGAGTTAGGAAGGAAGTTGAGAAGCTGGACCTCAAAGGTAGTAATCTCAGGATTATTGCCTGCGCCACATGACAGTGAGTATAGGAACAGAGTGAAGTGGAGGATAAATGCGTGGCTGAGAGATTGGAGCAGGGGGCAGGGATTCAGATTTCTGGATCATTGGGACCTCTTCTGGGGCAGGTGTGAGCTGTACAAAAAGGACGGGTTGCACTTGAATCCGAGGGGAGCCAATATCCTGGCGGGGAGGTTTGCTAAGGCTATTGGGGAGAGTTTAAACTAGAATTGCTGGGGGTTGGGAACCGAACTGAAGTGACAGAGGAAGAGGTGGTTGGCTCACAAATAGAGAAAGCTTGGAGACAGTGCGAGAGCGAGGATAGGCAGGTGATAGAGAAGGGACAGGCTTGGTCCAATGGTTTGAAATGTGTCCATTTCAATGCGAGGAGTATCATGAATAAAGTGGATGAGTTTAGAGCGTGGATCAGCACTTGGAGCTATGATGTTGTGGCCATTACAGAGACTTGGATGTTGCAGTGGCAGGAATGGTTGCTTCAAGTGCCAGGCTTTAGATGTTTCAGAAAGGACAGGGAGGGAGGCAAAAGAGGTGGGGGCATGGCACTGTTGATCAGAGATAGTGTCATGGCTGCAGAAAAAGAGAAAGTCATAGAGGGATTGCCTACAGAGTCTCTGTGGGTGGAAGTTAGGAACAGGAAGGGGTCAATAACTCTACTGGGTGTCTTTTATAGACCACCCAATAGTAACAGGAACATCGAGGAGCAGATAGGGAGACAGTTTCTGGAAAGGAGTAATAATAAAAGGGTTGTTGTGGTGGGAGATTTTAATTTCCCAAATATCGATTGGCATCTCCCTAGACCAAGGGGTTGAGGTGGAGTAAAGTTTGTTAGGTGTGTTCAGGAAGGTTTCTTGACACAATATGTAGATAAGCCTACAAGAGGAGAGGCTGTACTTGATCTGGTATTGGGAAATGAATCTGGTCAGGTGTCATGTCTCTCAGTGGGAGAGCATTTTGGAGATAGCGATCACAATTCTATCGCCTTTACCACAGCATTGGAGAGGGATAGGAACAGACAAGTTAGGGAAGCATTTAATTGTAGTAAGGGGAAATATGAGGCTATCAGACAGGAACTTGGAAGAATAAATTGGAAACAGATGTTCTCAACGAAAATTATGGAAGATATGTGGCAAATGTTCAGGGGATATTTGCGTGGAGTTCTGAATAGGTACGTTCCAATGAGACAGGGAAAGGATGGTAGGGTAGAAGATCCGTGGTGTACAAAAGCTGTTGAAAATCTAGTCAAGAAGAAAAGAAAAGCTTATGAAAGGTTCAAAAAACTAGGTAATGATATGAATCTAGAATATTATAAGGCTTGCAGGAAGGAGCTTAAGAATGAAATGAGGAGAGCCAGAACGGGCCATGAGAAGGCCTTGTCAGACAGGATTAAGGAAAACCCCAAGGCATTCTACAAGTATATGAAGAGCAAGAGGATAAGACATGAGAGAATAGGACCAATCAAGTGTGACAGTGGAAAAGTGTGTATGGAATTGGAGGAAATAGTGGAAATAGCGGAGGTACTTAATGAATACTTTGCTTCAGTATTCACTATGGAAAAGGATCTTGGCGATTGTAGGGATGACTTGCAGTGGACTAAAAAGCTTGAGAATGTAAATATTAAGGAAGAGGATGTGTTGGAGCTTTTGGAAAGCATCAAGTTGGATAAGTCACGGGGACCGGATGGATGTACCCCAGGCTACTGTGGGAAGCGAGGGAGGAGATTTCTGAGCCTCTGGCAATGATCTTTGCATCATTGATGAGGATGGGAGAGGTTTTGGAGGATTGTGGATGTTGTTCCCTTATTCAAGAAGGGGAGTAGGGATAGCCAGGAAATTATAGGCCAGTGATTCTTACTTCAGTGGTTGGTAAGTTGATGGAGAAGATCCTGAGAGGCAGGATTGATGAACATTTGGAGAGGCATAATATGATCAGCAATAGTCAGCATGGCTTTGTCAAAGGCAGGTCATGCCTTACGAGCCTGATAGAATTTTTTGAGGATGTGACTAAATACCTTGATGAAGGTAGAGCTGTAGATGTAGTGTATATGGATTTCAGCAAGGCATTTGATAAGGTAACCCATGCAAAGCTTATTAAGGAAATAAGGAGGCAAGGGATCCAAGGGGACATTGCTTTGTGGATCCAGAACTGGCTTGCCCACAGAAGGCAAAGTGGTTATAGCTGGGTCATATTCTGCATGGAGGCCAGTGGCCAGTGGTGTACCTCAGGGATCCGTTCTGGGATCCCTACTCTTTGTAATTATTATAAATGACCTGGATGAGGAAGTGGAGGGATGGGTTAGTAAATTTGCTGATGACACAAAAGTTGGGGGTGTTGTGGATAGTGTGGAGGGCCGTCAGAGGTTACAATGGGACATTGATAGAATGTAAAACTGGGCTGAGAAGTGGTAGATAGAGTTCAACCCAGGTAAGTGTGAGGTGGTTCATTTTGGTAGGTCAAATATGTTGGCAGAATATAGTATTAATGGTAAGACTCTTGGCAGTGTGGAGGATCAGAGGGATCTTGGGGTCCGAGTCCACAGGACACTCAAAGCTGCTACGCAGGTTGACTCTGTGATTAAGAAGGCATACAGTGTATTGGCCTTCATCAATCATGGGATTGAGTTTAAGAGCCGAGAGGTAATATTACAGTTACATAGGGCCCTGGTCAGACCCCACTTGGAGTACTGTGCTTAATTCTTGTCACCTCACTAGCAGTGGTCCCCAACCACCGGTATCGGGCCACGAGGAAATGATATGATTTGGCGATATGAAACGATATGAGTCAGCTGTACCTTTCCTCATTCCCTGTCACGCACTGTTGAACTTGAACACCCGCACCCCCCCCCCCGCCCCCGGTTGGCCGGTCTGCAAGAATATTGTCAATATTAAACTGGTCCGCAGTGCAAAAAAGGCTGGGGACCCCTGCACTACAGGAAGGATGTGGAAACCATAGAAAGGGCGCAGAGGAGATTTACAAGGATGTTGCCTGAATTGGTGAGCATGTCTTATGAGAATAGGTTGAGTGAACTCGGCCTTTTCTCCTTGGAACGATGGAGGATGAGAGGTGACCTGATAGAGGTGTATAAGATAATGAGAGGCATTGATCGTGTGGATAGTCAGAGGCTTTTCCCCAGGGCTGAAATGGCTAGCAAGAGAGGGCATAGTTTTAAAGTGCTTGGAAGTAGGTACAGAGAGGATGTCAGGGGTAAGTTATTTATGCAGAGTGGTGAGTGCGTGGGATGGGCTGCCGGCGGCGGAAACGATGGGGTCTTTTAAGAGACTCCTGGATGGCTACATGGAGCTTAGAAATATAGAGGGCTATGGGTAAAGCCTAGGTTGTTCTAAGGTAGGGACGTGTTTGGCACAGGTTTGTGGGCTGAAGGGCCTGTTTTGTGCTGTATGTTTTCTTTGTTTCTATGTTCCTAAAATGGATATGCTGAAATGCTGAGCTATCAGAGAAACATGTTTGAATTTTTTGCCATGACCATGCAGTTTGAGCGCTCAGCTCATAACAACTTATGGCATCATAAATCAGATTCCGCTGGCTAACGGAAACAAAAGCAGAAGCACGTTGCCAAGAGTGCATTTTAACAATATTTCAGAATAAAATAACAAATGGTCTTTGGACATTGATGGCAGATCCATTTACTGGTTGCAAATGGTGTCTCTCACAGATATCTGACATTTCAGCTGTTGGAGTAAATTTTCTACCCTACAGTGAAGATTTACAAGTCTCAACTAATGAAAACAAACTGCAAAAATGTGTGAAGAAAGCAATTGCTCTTTACAAGGCACCTTGCAACAAGCTGTCTTGAAGTTCACACAAAAATAAATGTTTAACCAGGTTGTGCCATGTGTGAATTGCATTTGGATGTCTGAGGATGCAGGTGCAGATTTTGTGATAAGTGAAGAGCTGTCTATGTCACTGTTGACTAACAAAAATAGTCTGTGCCTACATATAATAAATATCCCATAGCAAGTAGCCTCAAGGAGCAGGTTCTGTTCTGAAAGATATGAATCCCTGTGGGCACAGGTCTTCCTGGGTGGAAATCCTGTGACAGGGAGGCCATGAGGTGTTGAAAGGACTTTGACATCAAGCTTAGCCAGCTGTCAAAACACCTTGAATCTATTTTGAACGTTTATGATTTTAAAACAATCAGAAATATTTCAACTCTATTACCTAATATAAGTATTAAAAATAGAAAAAAGGGAATTATACAATTGCTAGTATTTAAATAAATGATAATGATTCAAAACCAAATAAATTAACTTTGAGTTGGAAGTGATGGGTTAAAGGTGAAAGATGAAATATTTAAGAGGAACATGAGGAGAAACTTCTTCACTTTGTGCCTGAATTACAGGTAACAATAAGGAAATGTCTTACTAACCATTTATTGGTATATACAGCAGAATTGATTGCCATCATTTTGGGCTTACAGTGGGTGGAGGAAATTTATCCTTGCAAAGGTGTAATTTATTCCGATTCTTTTTCACTTTTGACTAGGCTTAAAATAGGTCATTCTAGCAGTAGATCAGATTTACTGCTGGAAGCTCTTCAAACTTAATTTTATATTCAAAGTATTGGTTTACATGTCCTCTTCTTATGGGTCCCTGCACATAGAGGTGTTCAGGGGAATGAGTGGGTTGATTCTTTGGCCAAAAAGAACAGTTAAAAGTTCAACTTCCACTTAGCAAATCAGAAACTAAGGGGTTGGTTGGGCTAAGAATTAGGGGGTTATGGCAAGACTTATGGGCATAAGGAGAGACACCTTTACAGGATACATAAAATGGTTGGATTGATGGGAAACACAAAATACTCTGCAGATGCTGGGGTCAAAGCAACACTCACAACACGCTGGAGGAAATCAGCAGGTCGGGCAGCATCCGTGGAAACGATCAGTCAATGTTTCGGGCCGGAACCCTTTGTCAGGACTGTAGAGGGAAGGGGCAGAGGACCTAAAAAGAAGGTGGGGGGAGGGTGGGAAGGAGAAGGCTGGTAGGTTCCAGGTGAAAAACCAGTAAGGGGAAAGATAAAGGGATGGGGGAGGGGAAGCAGGGAGGTGATAGGCAGGAAAGGTGAAGAAAGAATAGGGGAAAACACAATGGGTAGTAGAAGGAGGCGGAACTGTGAGGGAGGTGATAGGCAGCTGGGGGAGGGGGCAGAGTGGCACAGGGGTAGGGGAAGGGAGGGGGAGGGAATTACTGGAAATTGGAGAATTCTATGTTCATACCAAGGGGCTGGAGACTACCCAGACGGTATATGAGGTGTTGCTCCTCCAACCTGAGTTTAGCCTCATCATGGCAGTAGAGGAGGCCATGTATGGACATATCTGAATGGGAGTGGGAAGCAGAGTTGAAGTGGGTGGCTACTGGGAGACCCTGTCCGTTGTGGCGGACGGAGCGGAGGTGCTCGATGAAGCGGTCCCCCAATCTGCGTCGGGTTTCACCGATGTAGAGGAGGCCGCACCGGGAGCACCGGATGCAGTAGATGACCCCAACAGATTCGCAAGTGAAGTGTTGCCTCACTTGGAAGGACTGTTTGGGGCCCTAAATGGTGGCAAGAGAGGAGGTGTAGGGACAGGTATAGCACTTGCACTTACAGGGATAAGTGCCAGGTGGGAGATCCGTGGGGAGGGACGTGTGGACCAGGGAGTCGCAGAGGGACCAATCCCCGCGGAAGGCGGAGAGGGGTGGTGGGGGAAAGATGTGCACATCTGACGAAGGGTTCCGGCCCGAAACGTTGACCGATCTTTTCCACGGATGTTGCTCGACCTGCTGAGTTCCTCCAGCGTGTTGTGAGTGTTGGATTGATGGGAGAAGGGGGTAAGACAAGAAGGGATGGAATTATATTGACTCAGAATTGGGCATACTATGCTTAATTATTCTTTATATCTTGTTGGAAACCATCACTTTGTAGGTTTTGTCATTATTATGAAACAGTTGAACACGTTCTTTACAATGTGAAGCATATAAGGTTGAAAGAAAGCAAATGCAGGCTGCACTACTATCCTTAGGGGGGCTTTCATTTAAAAACATTAAGTTATGGAAGTGACTTTAATTTAATTCACAATATTGTCTTCCATTATTTACAATCTATAGGGCTTTTTGGGGTAATTTAGTTTTTATTTGATAAAGAACTAGTAGGGGTTTTATTTACAACTCCTTACACCACACTCCAGTCCAGTTGGTGGCAGTAATGCACCTTTAAGTTGGACTGCCAACAGCCATTAAAAGTCAGCAGAAGAAGAAGATGAAGAAGAACTTCTTCACTCAGAGTGTGGCGAAAGTGTGGAACAAGCTGCCAGCGCAAGTGGTGGCTGTGGGTTCAGTTTCAATATGCGAGAGAGGTTTGAATAGGTACATGGACGGGAGGGGCATTGGGGGCTATGTTCCAGTGCAGGGTGATGGGATGAGGCAGAATAATAGTTTGGCATGGACTGGATATGTTAAAGGGCCTATTTCTGTGCTCTGTGATGATATAACTCTGTAACTTGGTCTTGCTGAGTTTGTCAGTACAAAGTAGTGAATTGCTGAAATTGAGTTGCACCTGAGGAGACTAAAGCTGGAAAGAAAATGAAGAAAATCTGGTTATCAGTTCCAAACAGACTGAGGAATTCTACATTCACATGGCTAAATACAACCTCCTCGAAATTTGAGCCAAATTGGATGAAAAGTGAAGTAGAGTCAGAATCGGGTTTAATATCGCTGTTATGAAATGTGTTGTTGTGTGGCAGCAGTCCATGGCAATACATAATACTGTAATGGAGATTATTATTGTAAACTACAGTAAGAAGTAAACAGGGTAAATAAGTAATGCAAAAAGAGAAAAAGAACTAAAAGTGGTGGTTCGTGGGTTCAATGTCATTCAGAAATCAGATGGCAGAGGGGAAGAAGCTGTTCCTGAATCATTGAGTGTGGGTCTTGAGACTCCTGTACTTTCTCCCTGATAATAGCAAGAAGAAAAGGGGAGTGGGGGAAGAGAGGCTGGTGGTGGGCATCCTTAACAATGGATGCCGCCTTTCTGAGGCATCGCTCCTTGAAGAGATCCTGACTGCTGGAGACGCTAATGCCAATGATGGAGCTGACTGACCTTACAACATTTTGTAATTTATTTTGATTCTGAGCGGTAGTGCCCCACCCCCCACACCAGACAGTGCTGCGGCTGATATTCCCAGGAAGCATGCTCTACATAAGTACTTTCCTTAGTCTCTGATTGAGTGCGATTTGCTTGGAAGTAAATATTTCCACTAAAAAAAAGTTAGGAAAAAATAGTCAGAACTTTTCAGTCTGCCATCATGCCAAATGGTTCCAGACAGTTTGCCAAATGTGATCATGTTGCTCAATTTCACTTGGCGAATGGGAGTGCATTATGTCGTTGGCACTCAGTCAAAGAGAATGCAGCACTTAATGACCTCCTCTGCAGCTGATTCAATTAGGATGTTCATTCTCTGGAACATGTCCTCTACTGTTAAGTATCAACGTAGATATATAACCAAACGTGTGTTAAATCTTTTCAAGTCACTGATTAATTCTCAGCGCAGTGTTAAGATGTCAGTGCCTTACAGCGCAGGTAGAGAAGAGAGATTGGAGGGATACTGCGGATGAGGTACTTCAGTTATATGGAAAGGATGGACAACCTGTGGTTGTTTTGCCGGAGCAGAGAACGAGGAGGGAGACAATAGTGTTCAAAATCAGGCTTTGATCAACTAGATGAGACTAGCTGCTTTTCACACTAAGAAGTGTCACTAACAATGCACACAGATTTAAAATATTTCGGAAAAGAATTGGTTAGATTGAGCAGGATTATTTCATGCAGCAAGTTGTAATGATTTGTCAAGAAATGATTCCAGTTTCAATAGGAATTTTGATTGCCCAGAATTACAGCATAGAAGGTGGCTATTATACCTGAACAATGCAAGAGCTATCTGGCTAGACCCATTTCTCTGCCTACCCTTCACAGCCTGCAAATGTCTTCCATTAAATATTCACTCTGTCCTCTATTAAACATCATAATTCAATTTGTCCTCACCACTACCCCCTGGCATACTGTGAAAGGGGAAAAAAGAAAATTGCACAACAATTGGAAAATAGGAAGGGAATGAAACCAATGTGAGAATTTACAAAAAGCAGAATTTGGATAGATGGATCAATTAGAAACTCAGGCATTTAGCTTCCTAAACCCATTTCACCCTATGATTGCTCATAGACCCAATCCTAAGATGAGACCTAAATCCATTTCCTTTAACCACTTTATGCAATAGGTCAGAAAATCCTGGTTCTTATTTTCAGCCAATATCTGTAAGACTGAGATATCCAAATACAAGAAACAACTTTCCTCTTAGCAACTTGTTGAGACAGAAGACAAATTTAACATGTACTGATCATGTTCATTCATGTGCAAAATCTAATTACAAAAGACTTGATGACGTGGAATAAGAGACTTGTTTAATAACGAGAGTCAGATAAGGATAGGAGTTTCCAGTAACAGCTGTCCAGTGCTCCTGCTGCAGCCTCCTCTACATCAGTGAGACCTGTCATCAATTTGGGAACTGCTTCACCGAGCACCTCTGCACCATCTGCCAAAAGCAGAACTTCCCCATGGCCAAACATTTTAATTCTGATTCCCATTCCCATTCCAGCATGTTGGTCCATGGTCTGCTCTTGTGCCAAGATGAAGCCACCCTCAGGGTGAAGGAGAAACACCTTATATTCCGTCTGGGTAGGCTCCAACCTGATGGCATGAATATCAATTTCTCCTTCCAGTGAAAAAATCCTCCCCATCCTTCACACTCTTGCCCCTTACCTCTTCTTACTTGCCTATCACCTCCCCCTGGGTCCATCCTCCTTCCCTTTCTCCTATGGTCCACACTCCTCTCCTATTACGTTTGTAGATTCCTCACTCTCCAGCCCTTCACCTATCACCCACTTCCCCTCCCCCACCGTTTCATTCTGGCATGTTCCCCTTCCTTTTCAGTCCGGAAGGTGGGTCTCAGCCCAAACTATCAACTGTTTATTCATTTCCATTGATGCTGCCTGCCCTGCTGAGTTCCCCAGCATCTCATGCATATTGCCGGGAACAAAGCATTTCCTCTGTTTAAAGAAAATAAACAGATGTAAATTGGTTCAGAGTTGCAAAGAATCAAGACAATCCCTAGACAGAAATCAATGTCAAAGCAGAAGGGAGTTTAATCCCAGACTTTATCTCAATAATTGACATCTGTCAACGTAGATGTTCTCTACCCAATGCTTAACAGGTAAAGTGATACTTGTGTAGATCATTGCTGATATACAGACTAGAATGTATCCTTGCATGTGAGATAAAGCAAGCTATTCCTATCAGTAAGGTGCAGAGATGAAATCATTAGGAGATACCTGCTATATCTCAAACTAAAATCAAGTTCAAGTTTATTGTCATTCATATGTATACACATGTATACCACCAAACAAGACAACATTCCTTCAGACCAAGATGCACAACACAGTACATATCTGTAACTCACAAACATAATGTGCAAAGTAATATTACCACAAAGAAAATATCAAATAATAATAATTCGTGGCGGAGGGAGTACATTCAGATTGGAGGATTGTGACTAGTGGTGTCCCACAAGGATCTGTTCTGGGACCTCTACTTTTCATGATTTTTATTAACGACCAGGATGTGGGGGTAGAAGGGTGGGTTGGCAAGTTTGCAGATGACACAAAGGTTGGTGGTGTTGTAGATAGTGTAGAGGATTGTCAAAGATTGCAAAGAGATATTGATAGGATGCAGAATTGGGCTGAGAAGTGGCAGATGGAGTTCAACCTGGAGAAGTGTGAGGTGGTACACTTTGGAAGGACAAACTCCAAGGCAGAGTACAAAGTAAATGGCAGGATATTTGGTAGTGTGGAGGAGCAGAGGGATCTGGGGGTACATGTCCAGAGATCCCTGAAAGTTGCCTCACAGGTGGATAGGGTAGTTAAGAAAGCTTATGGGGTGTTAGCTTTCATAAGTCGAGGGATAGAGTTTAAAAGTCATGATGTAATGATGCAGCTGTATAAAACTCTGGTTAGGCCACACTTGGAGTACTGTGTCCAGTTCTAGTCACCTCTCTATAGGAAGGATGTGGAAGCATTGGAAAGGGTACAGAGGAGATTTACCAGGATGCTGCCCGGTTTAGAGAGTATGCATTATGATCAGAGATTAAGGGAGCTAGGGCTTTACTCTTTGGAGAGAAGGAGGATGAGAGGAGACATGATAGAGGTACACAAGATAATAAGAGGAATAGATAGAGTGGATAGCCAGCGCCTCTTCCCCAGGGCACCACTGCTCAATACAAGAGGACACGGCTTTAAGGTAAGGGGTGGGAAGTTCAAGGGGGATATTAGAGGAAGGTTTTTTACTCAGAGAGTGGTTGGTGCGTGGAATGCACTGCCTGAGTCAGTGGTGGAGGCAGATACACTAGTGAAGTTTAAGAGACTACTAGACAGGCATATGGAGGAATCTAAGGTGGGGGCTTATATGGGAGGCAGGGTTTGAGGGTCGGCACAACATTGTGGGCCGAAAGGCCTGTACTGACCTGTACTATTCTATGTTCTATGTTCTATAAGGTGCATGTACAAAACAAGTTAAAAAGTAAACTGTGTAATGTTACTGGCACTTCATACTTGATGAAACCAGGGTGGTGGCAGGGAGTTCAGCAGTCTTATGGCCTGGGAGAAGAAACGATTTCCCACCTTAACAGTTCTTGTCCTAATGCTATGGTACCTCCAGAAAGATGGTAGGGGGTCACCATAGGGTGAGAGAGCGGCCCAGGTCTGCTGCCTCACAGTTCTTGAATTTTTGTTGCCTGCTTCAGAGATAAGTCCCATATCAATATTGATATCGCCAGAGGAACTGGCTGTGGCAGGTACTTTTACAGTGCTTAACAGGAATTTGGATAAGCACAGGGAGGGGAATGACTTGCAGAATTATGGATAGGTTGCAGGCTACTGGGATGAGCAGGAAGAATGCTGTGTTCAGCATTGAAGGGCCTGTTTCTGAACTGTATTATTCTATGTCTCCATGACTCCATAATATAGAACTGTACAGCATAGGAAAAGAGCTTGATGTTGAATCCAAGCCACTTAATCTTGCAATTAATTCTGAAAGGACAATGAATTCATGAACACTAGCTCACTTTCCCCCCTCTCCTTTTGCACTATTTGATTTTATATATGATTAACATACACTATGCATACTTATTGTAATTTATCATTTATTGTTATTATATATTGCAATGTACTGCTGTTGCAAAACATCAAATTTCACAACGTGCAGTGATATTAAACCTGATTCTGATTTTGATAAAAGTCTACTAAAATAATTCCTTATGCCTACGCACATGTTCATGTGCCTATCAAAAGCCCCTTATTTATGTGCCTACCTTAAATGCTTCTATCATATTTGCCTCCATTACCAGTCCTGGCAGTTCATTTCAGGCACCCACCCTTCTGTGTAAAATATACTCTCCATTGTATATTTGCTCCATATCATCATATAAGCCATGATACAATAGAATTAATGAAGACAAGTGTCAAACAAGACTGTCATTACCCCAGTACTTCTCCTGGTCTTTCTAGCCAAAATATTACATCTCGCCTTAATGAGACTTCCTGAGTAAGTGGAGCTGATCTACGGAACAAATGGGAAACCTGTACCTGCACAACTACAGTGTATTCTAGAACTAAGGTCATCAGATCCTCAGCTGAGCTTCATTTGCATAGCCTTGGGGGTTGAGTCTGAGACATTGTCAGCTCCTCATCAAAGCATATGAGAGATGGGACTAACATCGACATCTTAAAGAGCAAGGTCCACTCCCAACCTACCCCTGGTATATCGCACAGCCACCTGATATTAAAGCAGGGGGTCCCAATCTTTTCGATGCCATGGACCAATACCATTAAGCAAGGGGTTCATGGACCCCTGCATTAAGTCCTGGATGATGTGAACCATTTCCTATTTTTCATGAAGTACCTCTTTTAAAATCAAATATTAATGATAACATTCACCACAGACTTTTATGCACAGCACAGTGCTTGGTTGATTGAAGAAAAAAAGGCATTTTGTAGATCGAGATCATGGACCTGCATCAAAATAGTCTTGCAGTGCTTGCTGCACTATTATATGCTTCCTACAGATGGAGTGTCTTCAGTAGATATCTCACAGCACTGGAAAAATCCAACTCTCTCCCTACAAAATCTTTCAATCCCAGTGGCAAGAAACCAGTGTCAGTGTCCTCTCTTGGGCAAACACTCTCCACTGTTGATACCCTTGTTACTCTCAGATGACTATGCTGGTCAGGTAATGACTTTCATATGCTTAATGCCATGCTTCCAAAATACTTCATACTTTATATTTATACTTTATACTTTAGTGTCACCAAACAATTGGTACTAGAATGTACAATCATCACAGCGATATTTGATTCTGCACTTCCCACTCCCTGGATTACAAATATTAAATATTAAAAATAGTTAAAATTAGTAAATATTAAAATTTTAAATTATAAATCATAAATAGAAAATAGAAAAATGGGAAGTAAGGTTGTGCAAAAAAACTGAGAGGCAAGTCCAGATATTTGGAGGGTACGGCCCAGATCGGGGTCAGGATCAGTTCAGCAGTCTTATCACAGTTGGAAAGAAGCTGTTCCCAAATCTGGCCATACAAGTCTTCAAGCTCCTGAGCCTTCTCTCGGAGGGAAGAGGGACGAAAAGTGTGTCGGCTGGCTAGGTCGTGTCCTTGATTATCCTGGCAGCACTGCTCCGACAGCGTGTGGTGTAAAGTGAGTCCACGGACGGAAGATTGGTTTGTGTGATGTGCTGCACCGTGTTCACGATCTTGTATTCCATCTTGGGGAGTGATAATTATGAATGTTGTGAAATAGGAATGACATGAAAGTTTAAACAAAACTTACTATTTTTCAGTGCTTGAATACTTAATTTTTTTTGTTATAAATTGTCCTGAACACATTAGCACCATTGAAATATGTCCTTATTTTAGGAATGTCAAATACATTGCCGTGGAGAGATAGATTACACAGGTATGGCAGCTGCTGGCTTTGCTGTAAACTCTCCGATGTTCACTTTTCAGTGGTGTCATCATTGAAGCATGGATTAAAAGCTAAATGATGGAAATAGCAATGTCTGTTGGTCATGGCACATTCTGGAAATCTTATTGCTTCTGTAACCTGCAATGAGTTCTAAAGCTGCCTGGTTAGGACTTCCACTCTCAGCGATGAAAATAGCAAAAATGAAGCACAATGGTCAGAGGTTCCACTTTTGAGCTCTACTTTATGGCAATAAGTGTGAAAATAAATGTCACACAAATAGTGACATCACTATTTGTGAGAGGCCCGAAAAATGTGAGGCATTTGATGTGAAGTACTTGATCCAGTTTCTTAATGGGTGTTATTTCACCATGAAATGATAGCTAACAATGGTTATGATGGATTAAATTGACTTGTCAACAATTTCCATGTAAAAACGTGAGTGCTAACTGATCCAATTTCTAGTCTCCACTTTTGTTAAAAGTCTGCAATAGAAACCATTGGGACCTGTGAACACGTCACTCTTCAGTGTCATCTAATTAACTTGGTGAGTCTCTATTCATGCCTCAAAGCCATTTGCCTTGGATTGTTCAACGTATCATCTTCTTCCTCAACCATAACTTCTGTTTAAATATTTCCATGTACAATGCCATTATTACATCTATTTAAAGTATTCACATTACCCCGACTATCCCGTCCTCATATCTTCCACTAAGGCTGTTAAATATTTTCAAGTGTATTTTCATAAACCTTGCAAAATTCTTTCCAATCTCTCTTGTTGAATTGAAACCTTTTGGTCTCTCAGTCATTTGGATGTCTCATTTGTTGCATCAGTACACTCTTTTTATCTTTTAGTTTGTTATAATCATAGAGTCATTGGAAAGTTCAGCACAGAAGCAGGCCATTTGCCCCATCTAGTCCATGCTGAACCATTTAAGCTGTCTAGTCCCATCAACCTGCACCCAGACCCATAGCCTTCCATATGCTTACTATCCATGTACCTATCCAAAGCTCTGTTAAACGTTGGAACTGAAACCTCATCCACCACGTGCACTGGCAGCTCATTCCACACTCTCGTGATCTTCTGAGTGAGGAAGTTTCCCCTCATGTTCCCCTTAATCTTTTCACCTTTCATCCTTAACCCATGACCTCCAGTTGTAGTCCCACTTAACCTCAGCGGGAAAAGTGTGCTTGCATTCACTCCATCTATACCCGTCATAATTTTGTATTCCTCTATCAAATATCCTCTCAATCTTCTACATTTCACGGAATAAAGTCCTAACTTCTCAAGCTTTACTTATAACTCATGTCCTCCAGATCCAGCAACATTGTTGTAAGCTTATTCTGTACCCTTTCAACCTTATTTACATTTTTCCTATAGGTAGGTGAACAAATCTGCACACAATACTCCAAGTAAGGTCTCACCAACATAACATAACATCCTGTACTGTTGCTTTTTGATTATTCAGTTGTCCATAGATATGCAAGTTTTTGAAGTAGACCACTTTCTTTTTAGTTTATTAACTAATTCTGTATTGATTTAACTCCTCCTTAGAGCACTTTTGAACTACTTCCATTTTACCCTCAAAATATTCACTGTATTTACACTGGAGCATTTATCATTCAGAATCTGAAGATAGTTCTGCAAAACTGAAAACATAATGCAGGGATAGTTTTTCAAAAGGTAGAGCGCAAGTTCCTTGAAAAGGCTTCTTTCAGCAAAATTCAGAAATGCGCCTGGAGAAATGTTGCACAGGTATTTTGCTCAAGTGTTTTCTTGACAGCGGAGAGTGGCATGCTGTTCAAGATAACAAAACAATGATTTAGACCATTATTTAGGAAATGGTATGTAGGGCTTCACAGCAAGTGGTTTTGAGAACTTCAGCAAGCATGTCTTGCTATCAGGAATTTATTCATCTGTCTATCTATCTATCTAACTAATCTATACTTTTATCTATTTAAAGTTCAAAGTTCAAAGTAAAATTTATTATCAGAGTACACACATGTTACCACCTACATCTCCGAGATTCTTTTTTTTTTGCGGGCATAATTTGCAAATCTACAGAACAGTAACTGTAAACAGGATCAATAGACACAAACTGTGCAAATGCGGATTTAAATAAATAGCAATAAATAACAAGCATGAAATAACAGGATAAAGAGTCCTTCACGTGAAACCATCGGTCGTGGAAATGCCGGAAGGAGAAAGAGTGGTAGTTATCCCTTTTAGATGGTTGAGGGGTAGTAACTGTTCTTGAACCTGGTGGTGCGAGTCCTGAGGCTCCTGTACCTTCTACCTGATGGCAGCAGCCGGAAAAGAGCATGGTCTGGGTGGTGGGGATCTTTGATGATGGATGCTGCTTTTCTACAGCAATGATTCATGTAGATGTGCTCATGTTTGGGAGGGTTTTACCTGTGATATACTGGGCTGAATCCACTACCTTTTGTAGGATTTTCTGTTCAGAGGCATTGGCGTTCCCAGACCAGGTTGTGATGCAGCCAGTCAGCACACTTTCCACCACACCCCTATAGCAGTTTTCCAACGTTTTTGATGACATGCTGAATTTCCGCAGACGTCTGAGGAAGTAGAGGGACTGTTGTGTTTTCTTTGCAATTATAATTATATGATGTGTCCAGGAGAGGTCCACTGAGATAGTGACACCCAGGAATTTAAAGTTTCTGGCCTTCTCCACCTCTGATCCTCTGAGGAGTACTGGCTCATGGACCTCTGGTTTCCTTCTCCTGAAGTCTACAATCAGTCCCTTGGTCTTATTGACATTGACATTGTTATTATACCACTCAACCAAATTTTCAATCTCCTTCTTGTCAATCACCACCTTTGATACAGCCCACAACAGTGGTGTCATCAGCAAACTGGTATATGGTGTTTGAACGGTACTTAGCCCCACAGTCATAGGTGTAAATCAAGTAAATCAGGGGGCTAAACACACATCCCTGCAGTGCTCCTGTGCTGATGGAGATTGTGGAGGAGATGTCTTTGCCAACCCAAAACTCACTGGGGTCTACAATCCAGGATCCAATTGCACAAGGGGGTATTGAGTAAACCTGTTGTTTCAGTAGGCGAACTGGAGTGGATCTGAGTCGCCACTCAGACAGACAATTCATCTATCTATCTCTCTATATTTTTATCTATCTCTCTGTCTATCTATCCTTTCATTCAGATATGGCGTGGAATAGGCCCTCCTGGCACTTCAAGCCATGCACCCAGCAATCCCCAGATCAATTCATGGGAAAATTTACAATGGCCAATTAACCTATCAACTGATATGTCTTTTGACTGTGGGAGGAAACCAGAGCACTCGGAGGAAACCCATGCAGTCATAGGGAGAACATAACAAACTCCTTACAGGTAGCTGTGGGAATTGAACCCGGGTTGCCTGTACTGTAAAGCGTTGTGCTAACCACTATGCTACCATGTGCTTATAAAAGCATACGTGGAGTGCTGAGAGCAAGTTTCTGTACTTCCTTATAATAAAATGAATCATCTGGTTCATCAGGTTAAAGCCAATTCACAGAGCAATCCCCTTCCTCCACTAATTTTCACTACAGACTATTGTCCTCACACTCTCATCAATCTTCACATTGAACTGCCCGCTCACACTCAGGGCCCAAGAACACCAGAGAATAGGAGCAGGAATGGACTGCCGTGACATTCAATACAATCGTGGCTAGTCTGCCCCAGACCTCAACTCCTTTTCAGAGCTGGCTCCTCAAACCCCTGAGTTCTCTGAACAGAATCAGAATCAGGCAGGTATTGTGAATTTTTTTTGTCTTTGTGGTGGCAATACATTGCAATACATATTAAAAGAGAAAAAAATGTGAATTACAGTATACAGTATATATATATATACACACACACACACACACACACGTGTATGTGTGTATATATATATAAAATCATTGAATTAAATAAGTAGTGCAAAAATAAAAATAATAAAGTAGTGAGGTAGTGTTTGCAGCTTCAATATCCATTCTGAAATTGGGTGGCAGAGGGGGAGAAGCTATTCCTGAATCGATGAGCGTGTGCATTAAGGCTCCTGTACCTCCTCACTGATGGTAGCAATAAGAACAGGGCATGGTGATGGGGGGCTTAATGGGGGCTTTTGAGATAGCACTCCTTGAAGATGTCCTGGATTCTGGAGAGGCTAGTGCCCATGGTGGAGCTAACTAAGATTCCAACTCTCTGCAGATTGTTCTTCTCTTCTGATACATTAATTACATTCCACAACCTCCTGGGGTAGAGAATTCCAGAGATTTTCCCCCCTCTGAGCGAAGCATGCACAATTGGAGCACTCAAGTGAAGCCCCTCTTGCAAACTCCCAGTCAGACAGTACCAGAAGTCAGGATCAAACTTGGGTTGCTGGAGTTGTGTGACAACAGCTCCTTGTTCAGTCTTCATGCTAGAGAAAGAATACACTCATCACTTGGGGAAAGCTCACCGGGTGGCGGATCGTCTGTATGTTGAGGTCTGCATACATTACATGAATGTGAGGGGATTCTAATTGAAACTTGTAAAGTGCTAAAAGAACTAGGCAGACAGGATATGGAGACACATTCCTCTGGGGAAATGCCTCGAATGAGGGAACACTCAAGTTTCAGTGCCTGAGAATTAATGCTGAGATTGGGAGAAATGTTTTAAAGCAGTGAGCAGTGAATTTGTGAATTTTTTTTACCACAGAAGGATAGTCATTAAATATCTTTAAAGCATTAGTATTGAGATAAATGGACATTTTGAAAGATGATGGATAGCTTGCTCCTACTTTCTATGTTTCTATATATCCCATAGAGTTCATGGTGCTATAACAGAATATAACCTCCAAGAGGACCACAACCTTGTTGCGATTTGGCGGTTGTGTGCCTCAGTGACGTGGAGAGCTATTTTGGCTGGAGTCACGGCTTTGTGCTTTGGCTCTTGGTAGGGCCACCCATGCCAAACAGGTCAAAGGGTAGAGGCCAGACTTAGAGTGGTCCACCGGTCCTCCAGGTTTGGGGGTTCAGCTCAGGGCTGACAACCCTGACTGGTCAAACAAAATTGTTACGGAAACAGCAATGAAGGATCCTTCTACATCTGAGTGTGACGGTATTCCCGAGTCCCCACCCGGGACTTGCGTGACTGACTGTAGTGAAAACTGAGAGGAAGTTACTGATATGATAAAGGAAGCTGTAAATGCCGCCAGAGATGGAGGACCTCCATTGCTGCCCGAAATGCCAGCAGCATACTGGGAAAAAGAAAGAAGACGGAATATAAACAGGAGCTGACTTCTCCTTCCCACTTACTTGAGTCTGATCATCATAAACACCCACCCAGAATGCGGCTGTTACCTAAATCTGGTTGATAATTTAATCCGCAGCGAGCTGCTGGTCTCTGCTCTCGTTGTTGCAGGAGTGACCTCTCTCTTCCTCGTAAGAGAGAGCGAGAGCAAAGTGTTGGCTATGCACTGTAGTTTTGATGGACTCTGGATCAAGGTCTCTCGGGGGGCTTTTGCTGTTGCCTGCATGGTGAAGGGTGGGTGGGTGGGGTCAGAGTTTTTTCTGGTGTGAGTGGTGGGGGGGGGTGGGGGTTGATGTTTTTGCTGTTGCTTCTGTGAAGGGTGGGGGAGGGTGGTTTCAGGGCATTGATGTTCTATCATTCATTTTATGGGGACTCTTGTTTCATTGATGTCTGTGAGCAGCATGAATTTCAGGTTGTATACTGTATACATTCTCTGATGTAAAAGGAACCTGAATCTAAATCTAAATCTAATCACCACCTTTTGGTTTTGTATCATTCTTATTTAATTTGCACATGCTGTTGAAAATCCATGAAGCAAAATGTCTTGAAATTGACGATCACAAGTCAGAATTTTTTGAAATTGAAAACTTTTTAATTTAAGTTTGAGAATTTGTACTAAGACAAGCAAATCAGCAGTCATTGGAACTGGGAAACAACAATTCAAACAATGGAAAAAATACATCACATGACTTTTCCTGTGTTAAAATTCTTGCTCTCTAGTCATGCTTATACACATATTCTTTCTAAACTTGTTGTTAAAACGTTTCTTTCACATACAATCTGACAACGTTTTTCTGCTTTCAAATGTATTTTTTTGTTAGTTGTCACGTGGCCACAGGAATCTCAGTCCTCGCTATACAATGGGATTTCCACTTAAAATAATAGCTTCAGTTTTGGATGGATGTAAACCTGTATTTGGTATAAAGTTGTTTTCAAATAGGAAAGTTGTTCTTGTTCTTAACGAGAGCTTTGTTTTGATAATAACTCTTGTCCTGCAGATTAAACAGGAAATCCATAGAAATGGCACGATAAACGCTATACGTGGTACTTTTCGGCTCAGAGTTGCTGAAGGCACTGAGGATCCACTGAACAGCAGACGTGACCATTCTGAAGGAAAGCAAAAGAATGAGAGAGAGAGACAGTGAGTAAATCGCACACTGCAAAACATTCTTTAAGACTGCCGTGTCATTAGGGCATATTCTAGAGTTAGGGTATATAGCCTTGCCTGCTTTTGGCAACCGAGAAGGAGGTCGAATCGTTCAGACAGAGATGGCACTTAGTACTCGGTGTCGGAGGGCTGATCAGAGCTCGAAGTTTTCGGGTGACTCAGAGTCGGACTGTGGTCGGCATGGCAGGGAGAGTTTTTCTTCCTTCTCTCGTCTGCGTGAGATGTGGGATATTTGAGAGACTTTGAACTTTACTGTGCTCACAGACTTCTTCATCAAGTTATGGTATTGTTACATTGTAACTATATGTTATAATTATGTGGTTTTGTCAGTTTTTTCAGTCTTGGTTTGTCCTGTGTTTTGCAATATCACACCGGAGGAAATAATGTATCATTTCTTAACGCATGCATTACTAAATGACAATAAAAGAGGACTACGTGTCTTCATAATCATAAATATTTTCTTCACCAGCAACCAATCTGCAGACGTGAATATGGATTGTAGATTGAATTTAAAATGTAGCCCTGAACAATGATTTACCTGCAGCTGAGCACTGGAGTTAATTGCAAACCAGACAATGCTGGTTAACATTCATTCTGGGTGTTTGGAGTATGGATGTGAAGAAGGAGGTGTGCGAAAACTAATTCAAAGGAAGCATTGTAGATGCATTGTAACTGTAGAATTGTCCTGCTGCTACCTTTGATCATTAGCATATAAAAATGTCATGTAATATTGGGTTGTGAGGCCTCCTCCTCCAAGAGTATCTCTCCAGTGACTTTGTTCACATTGTAACCATGTGATAATTCATGTCAATGTTATAGATCCATTGACCCGGAGTTCGCAGGCAGTGAACTCAAACAACTCTTAATAACATCTCCCAGCAGAGAGTTATTGAAAAATCTGACCTGGTCCTTACTCGGCGGGGGGGGGGGGGGGCACTATAGCAAAGTCTCCCACTGGCTAATGTGTCCAAGCTGGAAGAGATGGAAGCTGAAAAATTCAGTCTCAGTTAAACCACTTCCCTGCTTAATCTTCCTGCCAAAGCTGTCAAAAATTAGCTGGTATTCAGAATCAATCAAATAAGTTCCCAAATTATTAAGATCTAATCAAACTATTAATGCCTTTGTATGGAAATCTTGTAAAAGGTAGTGGATTCAGACCAGTACATCACAGGTTAACCAATTTCCCCCAGGATCAATAAAGTATGACTATGACTATGGCTATGACGAAAGGCCCCCCAACCATTCAGCATATCTCCATGAAACGCTGTCATAGGAAAGCAGCATCAATCATCAGAGATCCCCACCAACCAGGCCAGGCTCTTTACTCACTGCTGCCAACAGGTAGAAGGTACAGGTGCCTCAGGAACAGTTACAACCCCTCAATCATCAGGCTCTTGAATAAAAGGGGATAACTACATTCACTTACCCCACCAATAAAATGTTCCTATAATTTTATTTGCCAATCAACTTCCCAGCTCTTAGCTTCATCCTTCCCCCTCCTGTCTTCTCCTGTCATTTCAGGTCTCCCCCTTCCCCTCCCACTTTCAAATCTCTGACTATCTCTTTTTTCCTTTAGTCCTAACGAAGGGTCTCGGCCTGAAATGTTGACTGTATCTCTTCCTAGGGATGCTGCCTGGCCTGCTGTGTTCCACCAGGATTTTGTGTGTGTTGCTTGAATTTCCAGCACCTGCAGATTTTCTCATGTCTACAATTTTAAGGATGCTTTATCTAATTATGTCATGTTTTCATTATTTATTGCTATTTATTTGTATTTGCATTTGCAGTTTGTTGTCTTCTACATTTTAATTGATCTTTCATTGATCCTGTTATAGTTACTATTCCATAGATTTTCTGAATATGCCCACAGGATATAGATCTCAGGGTTGTATATAGTGACATAAACAGTGCCTATAAAAAGTATTCATCTCCCCCCCCCCCGCAAGTTTTCGTGTTTTATTGTTTTACAATATTGAACCACAATGGATTTAATTTGGCTTTTTTGACATTGATCAACAGAAAAAGACTCTTTTGGGTCAAAGTGAAACCAAATCTCTACAAAGTGATCTAAATTAATTACAAAAATAAAACACAAAATAATTGATTGCATAAGTACCCCCCCCCACACCAAAGTCAGTATTTAGTAGATACACCTTTGGCAGCAATTACAGACTTGAGTCTGATAGATAGGTGTCTATCAGCTTTGCACATCTGGACACTGCAATTTTCCCCATTCTTCTTTAAAAACTGCTCAATCTCTATCAGTTTGCATGGGGATTCTGTGTGAACAGGCCTTTTCAAGTGCAGCCACAAATTCCCAATTGGATTGAGGTCTGGACTCTGACTTGACCCCAAGGATACGTTTTAAGTCATTCTTGTGTAGCTTTGGCTTTATGCTTGTGGTTATTGTCTTGCTGGTAAGCAAATCTCCCAAGATGCAGTTCTCTTGCAGACAGCATCAGGTTTTCCTCCAGGATTTCCCTGTATTTTTTCTGCATTCATTTTACCCTCTACCTTCACAAGCCTTCCAGGTCCTGCTGCAGTGAAGCATCCCCACAGCATATTGCAATGATCACCATGCTTCACGGTAGGTATGGTGTGTTTTTGATGATGTGCAGTGTTTTGGCTCATGCCTAACATAGCATATAGTCTGATGGCCAAAAAGCTCAATTTTGGTTTCATCAGACCATGGAACCTTCTTCCAGTTGACTTCAGAGCTCTCACATGCCTTTTGGCAAACTCAAGCCGATATTTCATGTGAGTTGTTTTCAACAGTGGTTTTCTCTTTGCCACTCTCCCATAAGGCTGTGACTGGTGAAGCATCCGGGCAACAGTTGTTGTATGTGCAGTCTCTCCCATCTCAGCCACTGAAGCTTGTAACTCCACCAAAGTTGTCAGAGGTCTCTTGGTGGCCTCCCTCACTAGTCCCCTTCTTGGACGGTCACTCAGTTTTTGAGGATAGCCTGCTCCAGGCAGATTTACAGCTGTGCCATATTCTTTCCATTTCTTGATGTTTGATTTAACTGTACTCCAGGGGATATTCAGTGATTTGGAAGTTTTCTTGCATCCATCTCCTGACTTGTGCTTTTCGATAACCTTTTCATGGAGTTGCTTGGAGTGTTCTTTTGCCTTCATGGTGTAGTTTTTGCCAGGATACTGACTCACCAGCAGTTGGACCTTCCAGGTACAGGTGCATTTTTGCTACAATCGATTGAAACACCTTGACTTTCAATTTGGAAATGTGGAGGTGATCTCCATTTAACTAATATGTGACTTTGATGGTGTCGACACCATCATCATCTCAACACCATCACCATCATTAATGGTGTCGAGGTCTTCATCGACGATGATGGACGAACAACAATATGTGACTTCTAAAACAAATTGGCTGCACCATTGATGATTTGGTGTGTCATATTAAAGGGTGTGAATACTTATGCAATCAATTATTTTGTGTTTTATATTTGTAATTAATTTAGATAACTTTGTAGTGATCTGTTTCACCTTGACATGAGAGTCTTTTTCTGTTGATCAGTGCCAAAAAAGCAAAATCCAATTCAATGTTGTAAAACAATGAAACATGAAAACTTTGGGGGTGGGGGGTGGGGGTGTGGTTGAATACTTTTATAGGTTTTAATCCGAGCAACACACAAAATGCTGGAGGAACTCAGCAGGCCAGACAGCGTCTAGGAAAAGAGTACAGGACCTGCTAAAGGATTTCAGACAGAAACATCGACTGTACTCTTTTCCCAGATGCTGCCTGGCCTGCTGAATTCCTCCAACATTTTGTATGTGTTGCTGCAATTTTGTTTTCCATTCCTAGTTAATTTAAACTTTTATTTGATAAACTCAATTACCTTGACTACAGAACTTTCTGTTGTTTATCAGATGATTCATAATGCACATTAAGATATCATAAATGATGCAGTGACTTAGTTAAATTTATGCTTCAATGTCTGGATCCACATTATTCTAAAGGAAATTCAGGTATCACTTTTTAAAAACAGACCTTACCTCCCATATAACCCCACCCCACCTTAAATTCCTCCATATATCTGTCTAGCAGTCTCTTAAATTTCACTATTGTATCTGCCTCCACCACTGACTCAGGCAGTGCATTCCACGCACCAACCACTCTGAGTAAAAAAACCTTCCTCTAATATCCCCCTTGAACTTTCCACCCTTTCCTTACGTTAAAGCCATGTCCTCTTGTACTGAGCAATGGTGCCCTGGGGAAGAGGCGCTGGCTGTCCACTCTATCTATTCCTCTTAATATCTTGTACACCTCCATCATGTCTCCTCTCATCCTCCTTCTCTCCAAAGAGTAAAGTCCTAGCTCCCTTAATCTCTGATCATAATGCATACTCTCTAAACCGGGCAGCATCCTGGTAAATCTCCTCTGTACCCTTTCCAATGCTTCCACATCCTTCCTGTAGTGAGGCGACCAGAACTGGACACAGTACTCCAAGCGTGGATAAATCTCTTCGTTATTTATTTATTATTAACAACACAAGTGTAGTACTTAAGCAGGATTATATCTTTTGCTCATGTTCATAACTAGCTTGTCTACGTAACCTAAACAATCAATTCTACCCTACTAATCTACTAAAGCACTCGAATTCAGAAGAATGAGGAGTGACCTTAGTGAAACCTATTGAATGTTGAAAGCCCTCAATAGAGTGGATGTGTAGGGGATGTTCCCTATGGTGGAGCAGACTAAGACCAGAATAGAGAGGCATCCATTTAGAACACAGTTGAGGAGGAATTTCTTTAGCCAGAGAGTGGTAATCTGTGGGATTTGTTGCCACAGGTGGCTGTGGAGACCAAATTATTGGGTATATTTAAGGCAGAAGTTGATAGTCTTGATTAGTCAGGGCATGAAGGGATACAGGGAGATTGGAGCTCAGATGGAAAATGGATCAGCCATGATGAAATAGCGGAGAAAAATCAATGGACCAAATGGTCTAATTCTCCCCCTATATCTTGTGGGTTTATGGTCTGAACGAAAGCTATGCTCCAATCTAAATGGGACTGATATCGATTGATATCAGGGAATTATATTAGGGTATCATAGCAGAAAAAGTTCATGAATTTCATAACACTGGGGAAAGGGAATCTCAAAAACATGTTAGAGACTTTTTAAACTAAATACCTAAATTATTTTCCAATCATGAATAATCTCATTCACAAAAGTGGCTACAGCTACATAATTAGTTATTTAGTTGATGGTATTCTGTACTGCAACCTGTTAGTGGCAAGAAATGAATGGCCCTGATCGCTGCCTGAATGCACTTGGCACTAGATATAGTGAAAAAGAATTTACGTATCATAGTCAATTTGGAGTCTGTTTCCTGTGCAAGAGACAATGATGAACTACTGTGTGTGAAGTCATTTGAACCCCAACCTCAAAGAAGACTACATGATGATTATTACAGACTGATCATTATTCTGCAGGCACAACTTGGCACTTTAAAAAATTAAAATACCTTCATCTTACATGTATCAGATAGAATACAAGCTTTGATTTATGGTGGAGAGGATTACAAGAAAACTTGAAAGCATCTGTATAACAAGTGGAGTAAAGAATTTTAGATCAGTTTAACCTGCCTCAAAAATGAATAAATGAGAAATCTAAGAGTTTTTCATTTGGTTTAGCATTTTCCATTTAAATAAGTGACACTGCAGATTGTAACATCAAAACGGTGTGCTGTTAGTCTCCCCCTCGTCTGTTGCAGGAGCGATATCTCTCTCTCCCTCGCTAGTGAGAGAGAGATAGCCTGCCTGAGATGTCAAAGTGTTGGGATGGACAATAGTTTTTGATGGACTCTAGATCATGGTTTCTTTAGGGGCTTTGATATTGGGTATGGGGGTTGATGTTTTTTGCTGGAGTGAGAGGAAAGGGTTGATGTTTTTTGCTGGAGTGAGGGGGAGGGTTGATGCTTTTTGCTGGAGTGAGGGGGAGGGTTGATGCTTTTTGATGGAGTGAGGGGGAGGGTTGATGTCTTTTGCTGGAGTGATGGAGGGTTGATGCTTTTTGATGGAGTGAGGGGGAGGGTTGATGTTTTTGCTGGAGTGATGGGGGAGGATTGATGTTTTTTGGTGGAGTGAGGGGGAGAGTTGATGCTTTTTAATGGAGTGAAGGGGAAGGTTGATGCTTTTTGATGGAGTGAGGGGGAGGGTTGATGTTTTTGCTGCTGCTTGTGCAGTGGGAGGGGGATGAGGAGCTCTGGGGTTCTAATGGTTTCTGCCATTCATTCTTTGGGGTATTTCCCTCTGTTTTGTTGATGTCTGTGAAGAGTAAGGATTTCAGGTTGTAAACTGTATCCATTCTCTGATATTAAATTGAACTATTGAACCATTGAAAAAAGTATGTTGTCTTTTTAGACAATGAGGGACCAGCAGATGTGTTCTGATATTTCTTATTTGAAATTCAGATTCTGGTCTTTCCTTTCTGACGTATTTATCAATTCATTTTGTGAACTGGTCTCTGTGGTTCACATTATGATGTGTTTCTGGTTTTTGGTCCCTCCTTTTTTTATTTGTTGCTATTTTGTGCAATTTTGATCAGGGCAGACTAGCTCTGCAGCCTGCAGATAACGTAAAACTCAACTTTGGTGCTTTGGTGTTTTATATTCTTTGATTTTTGCTTGTTTCTTTTGCCAGTTTGCATGATTCGTTTTTTTTTCTGCACGTTGTTCTTTGAACAGGTTCCATAGTTTTCTTTGTCTCGTGGCTGTCCGTGGGAAGACAAACCTCAGGGTTGTATACTGCATACATACTTTGACAATAAATGTACTTTGAATCTTTGAATAAGCTTTAAATTGAGGCATCTGGTAGTCTCTTACATCATCTTAAAATATCTCATGACACTGAATCAATGGCAAGCAGGGGAGATTTCCGCAGTGTACTCAGCAAAGTTATGTCCCAACCCAGCAACATGATACAACTAGATTCATTTTGACTGTAGTATTCTTTCCTTTTTAAGAACACTGCGTACATTTCCTTTTTAAAGAAGAGTATAGTTATGAATGTGTCTATGGTAATAAGTAAGAAGCCATAATTTACAGCCTGCTCAGCAGTATTTCTATATCATTAATCATAGATTAGTGAGCTGGTTGCAGCGTACAGCTACATAGCAGTTTGCGGGAGCTCTGCGCTATGCTATTTTCTGCACCCGGCTGGTGAAGTACCAAGCAAAATACCATAGTGGCTGGTATTTCATTGATTCTGTAATGGCTATTATTGTGTGGATTTATTGAGTATGCCCACAAGAAAGTGAATCTCAGGGTCGTATATGGTGGTGTATAATGTACTTTGTTAATAAATTTACTCTGAACTTTGAAATCTAGAATAAAAATGGCATGGCAGCATATCTGAACAGATTAATTACATCAGCATTTGAGACCAATAACTTTTTAAAATGAACTAATAATATTAGTGATGTACTAAGGACAGAGGCTGATTGTGAAGGTGGGGTACGTAAAGCTCTGTGATAGGTTACAAATATCTAATCAGCCAATCATGTGGTAGCAACTCAATGCATAAAAGCACGCAGACATGGTCAAGAGGTTCGGTTGTTGTTCAGACCAAACATCAGAAGGGAGAAGAAATGTTATCTGGGGGACCTTGACTGTGGAATGATTGTTGGTGCCAGATGGGGTGGTTTGAGTATCTCAGAAATTGCTGACCTCCTGGGATTTTCATGCACAACAGTCTCTAGAGTTTACAGAGAATGGTGCGAAAAACAAAAAAAAACATTTAGTGAGTGGCAGTTCTGTGGGCTAAAAAGCCTTGTTAATAAGAGAGTTCAAAGGAAAATGACAGACTAGTTCAAGCTGACAGGAAGGTGACAGTAACTCAAATAACAGCATGTTTCAACAGTGGTGTGGAGAAGAGCATCTCTGACTGCACAACACATTGAATCTTGAAGAGCATATAAGCTACAGGAGAAGAAAACATCAGATATATTGTTAGGTACAGGAGGTAATAAAGTGACTACTGAGTGTAATTTGTTGCTTGTTAAGCACTTGGGGATATCACAAGTTTCAAAATGGTGCTGCAACCATTTCTCAATTGAGGAAGGGGATGTGGTCTCAGACACACCTTTCGTTAAGTGAAATTTAATAGATTGGAGAGGGTGAAGGAAATGCATAATGGGCACTTCAGTACAACGTGCAAAGAGCGATGTACTTGTTGGTGTATAAGGCACCCACCAGAAAGAAAGATTTAAATTAGAGCGAGAATCTGTCAATCAAATGTTCATAACTGGAAATATTGTTGCATGGAAATGCCTGTCTTTTCTTTAATTAAAGATTGCTGTTTCAGATTCAACACTATTGCTAACCTCAGCAAATACCCAACCCCTTTCTAATTTGGGTAGGTATGTGAATGGTAGGGGTATGGAGGGCTATGGTCCCGGTGCACGTCGATGGGAGTAGGCAGTTGAAATGGTTTGGGAATGGACCAGATGGGCCGAAGGGCTTGTTTCTGTGCTGTACTTCTCTATAACTCACCTTGCATTGGCAGAGGGTACATTCAGTGCCATGCTTTATCCACAATGATCCAGTAAAGCGAACCAAGTTAACCTCGTCTACGCAAGTCTTGGTGATGTCGTTGCGGATTTTACTGGCTTGGCAAGGATCCTCAATACACTGCGGACAGCATTCACCCTCCAGGACCATGCTGAATTCACAATCAGCTTCTGGGCACTGCAGGGGCCAGCAGTCCACCTCACCTTGCTGGGGTTAAACAAAAACACAAGGTGAAGAATAAGAAACCAAGTTATGGGAAAGAACAAAAACCAATATGGAGTGACATCTTGACAAATATAGCTTGGCACTGAATGTCAATTTTTAGTGCCTTGTGTCACGGCGCATGAACTCGTGAACCCTAAGGGAAATGAGGGTTCTATGACACAACGGATATAATATGGCCATTAAGAAAGAAGCATGCCAAAAGTAAGTGGTGTTGTAATTTATAACGATCATACTGAGTCAAAAATCAATGTGCTCCTAAGACATAATGTGCAGTTTTGATGGTTTAAAAGGCATTGTTGCACTGTACTGATGGAGCACATATGAGCAAACAGAAACTGCAGGCTTGCTTTAAAGTACAATGACGTTGTCTCACAAAAGGAGTTTGGATTTTGTTTTAAAAACAGCCCCTGGGGTTTAAATTTGCATATGTTTGTTTCAACATAAGGCAGGTGCAAAGCTTAGCATTTGCTATTGGATGACAGGCTAAGGAAGGCAAATGCGATTTTACAAATTCACTTTGAGAGGTTTAGAATATAACAGCAAGGATATAATGTTAAGGCTTTATAAGGCACTGGTGAGGCCACACTTGGAGTATTGTGAGCAAGTGGGCCCCTTATCTACAACTTTGTAAGAAAGGATTACTGACATTGGAGAGCGTTCAAAGGAGGTTCATGAAAATGATTCTGGGATTGAAAGGCTTGTCATATGAGAAGCACTTGATGGCTCTGGGCCTCTACTCTCTGGAATTCAGAAGAATGAAAGGTGACCTCATTGAAATCGATCGAACGTTGAAAGGCCTTTAGAGAGTGGATGTGGAGAGTACGTTTCCTATGGCTGGGGAGACTAAGACCAGAGAACACATCCTCAGAATAGAGGGGCATCCTTTTAGAATGAAGATGAAGAGGAATTTCTTTAGCCAGAAAGTGGTAAATCTGTGGAATTCCTTGCTGTAGAAGCCAAGTCATTGGGTATATTTAAGGCAGAGGTTGATAGATTCTTGATTATTCAGGGCATGAAGGGATATGGAAGAAGGGGGAGAAGGCAGGAGATTGAGGCTGAGAGGGAAAATGGATCAGCCATAATGAAATGGTGGTGCAGATTCGATGGGCCAAATGGCTTAATTCTGCTCCTATATCTTATGGTCTTTTGTGTGCAGTGTACCTGATGATAACTAATTATTGATTATGATGCCTATTTATATATATTGTAGATTCTACACCTATTGTAACTCCTAATCAGGGGCAAATAAGCCAGGCATTGGGCCTGCCTGTAAACTACAGTTGCTCTTGTAACTGCCAAGTCTTACTTTTTCTCTTGTAATTTATTTTTTATTGAAGTTCATCATCAAACAAACATTTCCATAAGTTGTATTTTAGATACCATACATATATATCATATAATCATATTTGTCACAAATCTCCACATAATATTTATCTGAGGTATACACTTATTGAAAGGAGAGGAAAGAAAGGAAAGTCGAAAGAAGAAAACTATGTTTCAAATAAATTCATCCTCAGAACCAAGGTGAAAGGGTGCTTCTCTTTTTTTTAAACTTTTCTAGTGTTCTGTCCCTGTGAGTCAGATAGATGCTGAGAAGGCTAGCGTCTCAACAGTGTCTGGGAAGCTGCAGTAGATTTGAGAATGCTCGTGAGTGCAAGTCTTCGCCAGCACCTCAATTCAGAATCGGATTACTTACACTGCGCTGAACCTGAGCCAAAGGCCACACATTCCATTGCTTGAAAAGCACTGCAGTTAAATACTTTGAGGCGATCCCTAGTACAGATACGTAATTGAATTTCCTTTGTCACATCAGTCCAAATTCTATCAACAGCACTGTGCTGCTGAGCTATTGATATGCACAAAGAAGTGTTCTCAGCCAATGTGTTGCTATTGATATCATCAAGCTCTTGATATTTTATATCCAATGGAAATCCACTGAATGTGATATTCCCTTTAATGATAGGGTTTTAAACTTTTATTGCCAAGCAAAATGCAGATGATCCCAAATCTGCTATCTTTTAACCCTTGGTTAAGCTCAAGTGGATAGGATCTAAATTTTGCTATGATTGATCTTTTTAACACAGTGGTGAATATTAAGACGATAAGAAACTGACTTTAATTTGCTGACTCCCACTAAGCCTCTAGTTGCTTGATGAGGTAAGGTGAAGAGTTGCCTTTCAGTGCATCAATAATTGTCATATAAGCCTGAGTTTTTGTTTTGTTTTGAACTATGCAAATATTTGGGGCATAAAAAGCACAAACAACTGCAGATGCTGGAATCTAGAGCAACAACAGCGGACAACAATTTTTTTTTTGAAAGTGTGGCTTCCCAGAATGTTTTTTTGTTTATGCTAGACCACTTGAACTTCAGACTACTTGTATCATGTAGGAATTTGGAGAAACAAGAAATTAACTTTTATTGAATATAATGCATTTAATTGCATAACGGTCCTGACACTTTGCAATAGTTCAACTAAGTTAAAATGTCTCGCTGATGCTTTTCGTTTGTACTCAGTGTGAGGCTCAAATGCCCAGCAATAATCAATCAACATTGATGGATTCCTGTTGCCCTGATACCATTTCTCCATGACTGCGTCCTGGTGAAACCCTTTACCAAGCTTCTCACTGATAGCGCCGAGATTTGCAGGGAAGAAGTCTAAACGGGAATACAGGAAATTAATCTTTAGTGACGTGTAACATTTCATCGTTTTGTATGTTTGAAGCATGTTATCATCTAGCTGTGCATAATCTGGAGTTCTGTTGTTGTCAAGAAAATTTTTAGCAACATCCTTGAATGCCTTCCATGTGATTCTCTCTAGTCCCTTTTGTGGACCAACAAAAATGCCTTTCTTAATCTTGACATCAGTTATTCTGATGTGAATTATGAATTGAAATAAAAAATACAGGTGATTTCAAAACAATGGTGCATGATAGGGAAATTTCATAGTGATTTTCATGATCAGCACAAAATCCAAAAGATACACAGAAAAGTATTGAGGAAGCAAAATATTTGTTGTCCAGTACTATCTGCTGGGAGAGCTACTGTTCAGGGTATGGGGTGGGGGGAGGGAGAAATTGTTGACACTTTGGGTCAAAACCCTGCATCAGAACCTGGATTAATTGGGATGGGACCAGAACACTAGGTGGAGTTGTACTGTAATATCTACTTTCATAGCTGTTCTGCATCATTATTAGTGGATGTGGAATTTTCTTGCAAAATTTTGTGCAAGTGAAATTGTATCTCACACATCTTTTTACAATATCTTAGGCTCGTATATGCTGTTTTCTACTCTCATTTAACAGAGGGAATCATGGGATTTGTACCAGCAGAGGACACAATTAAGCCCTGTGTTTGATTGGGTTTGAACAAGGATCTGCTTGCATTAATCCCACCTACTGTGCTTACCCCATAACCTTGAAGATAGTTTAGGACTCTCCAAGTACTCATCCAGGTGATGAGATCTGAAGGTATCTTTCACTAGTGCATGTCCCTGGCAACAATCCTACGTGACAGAGCTGCTTGAAATGAACCTGAACCAATACCACACCATCTCTTTCTGTACCTTCCTGGAAAATTACATTCCAGATGTAGCCAGATCTGGTCTCAAACCCACCCCAACCACCATGGGGACAGAGTGTGGTGACACAGTGACTTCAGCTCTGCAAAAAGGACTTGACAGGGAATGCACATCTCCCCAACAACTGAGCCTGCTGCTTACCTGAAAGTTCTAGTGATGAAGTATTATGTAGAATGACCTGGACAGCTGCTCAGGGAAGCATCTGACAAGATCCAGCCAAGGCCTTGAGGAATTCAGTACCGCCTATTGCTTGAATACATTTTTATCAAAAGTGTTTTTCTGCACCAGTACCACTTCAAGAGATAGGTGGTATGGCACAATATCATCCTCATCATTGTTACATACCATGTTGATGATATGGACAATTATCTATCTGTAATCTGATCGTTGCTTGTAGGGAAGACCCCTTTCACATTGTTGTCCTTATTATTTTCTCTATTCATGATTGTTCTTTTTTCTATAGAAGTGGTTGGCCATTGCCTTCTTCTGGGTAGTGTCTTTACAAGACGGATGACCCCAGACATTGTCAATACTCTTTAGAGATTGTCTGCCTAATGTCAGTGGTCGCATAACCAGGACTTGTGATATGTACCAGCTGCTCATACGACCATCCACCACCTGTTCCCATGGCTTCACGTGACCCTGATCGGGGGGGGGGGTGCGATAAGCAGGTGTTACACCTTGCCCAAGGATGACCTGCAGGCTGGTGGAGGGAAGAAGCACCTTACGCCTCCTTTAGTAAAAATGTACCTCCACACTGCCACAACAAGAAAAATTCTGCAACCAAATTTTTTGCTGACCAATGGACAATTAGAAAAGGACCTCTCCATGACTGAATATTGCAAATTGGCATATCCCCAGGTCAAAGTCCCCAATGTTGAAAGATACACTGACATTTGATGCAGCCACGACCAAAGGTCTAAGGAGAGAATCTAAGGTCCTCCCATGACATTGAGGGGTTGCAATCAAGGCTTTCTTTAAAAAAAAATCTCAGAACGTTTGGACAAGGAATTAATGTTGATGCAATTATATGGCTTACATTGGATATGACAACATACATAGTGTATTATATGCGTTAAGTTTTATGAAATGAAATAATATTTCAGTAAAACATTCTTTAAATGTGCAAAGGATTTCTCTTATTTCAGGCAGAGAATTCCAGAACCTCATTACTCTTTCAGCAAAAAGTACTTTCTTTCAACTTCCCTCTAATCACTTACAATCACTACATCCTTGTTATTGATCTTTCTACTCAGAGGAATAACAGTTGCTTTTTGACTCAGTGTGTGTTCGCCTTATCTAAACTTCTCGAATTTCTACATAAATTTTCTTGCTAATCTCTTACTTGATCCATGGCCAAATCTCTGTCGTGGGCCTTGCGGGCCTCTGCGGTGAGCTGTAGAGCGTTGGTCTTCTGGGTTTCTTGAGCACCCGTATTTACTAATTGTTGTCTTAACTAGAGCTATTAAGTCCTTGTGCTATCTGATTAATCTTGTCAAGTTAATTGCAACTGGCACGGGTTTCCCCATTCTATAATTATTTAATGCAGGCCCCTGTTTACTGCTCATCGTGGGGTCATTGTGTTGAGAATGATTTGTCTCTCGGTCATTTCACCAATGTACTGTCAGTATTCCTATGTACATCCTCTTGTTTTCGCCTCTACATGGGGAGGCTGATATTCCTCCCCACCTGAGTTCAGACCTTGCCAGGGCTCACCATGATTCTGTAAGCTTTTGGCAATTGTTCTCCATGACCCATTTTCTGGCAGTATTGTTTCAACTACTCCATCAGCGAACCAGGGAAATCTCTCTGTCCCTATAATCCTATAGTCCAGTTTCTCAGAGTTTGCAAGAGTGTACAAAATAATGTTGTTGTGTGCTCCTTTAAACAATAGCAGGGCTTTAACTCCTTCACTGCCACCAGTGTTTCATTTCCAAACAGGGGCAAGACCAGTCAAAGTCATATTCGATGTGTAGAATGCAGCAAACCTCTGGAAATTATGTATGGATCCTGCTTCATAATGTCAGACCTATGCCAAACTGAAAAATATAGGTCTGAAACACATAAACTGAAAAATATTTGTCTGCTTTGTTGCGTGCAGTCTTTATTATAGTTCTTGAATTTACTGAGTATGCCTGCAAAAGAAAATTAATCTAAGGATTGTGTGTGGTGACATATATCTACTTTGAACTTTGAGTATTTCACTTGGCATCATTTGGAAATACTTATCACCATTTACTTTGAGATGTGCTCAAGCCTCTCATATATAATAGGATTTTGTTTAAAGCAGTATTTTGGCTATTAACTCTGGAATGAGTGTCACCCTTTAACAAGCCATGTCTTACCACGCAGTGGCACTGTTGACAGTCTTGCATCCAAGTTTCTCCACTCTTATAGGTCACATCTCCTTTTTGGTTCAGACACTGACTGGTCAGCCGTGGGTCACACTCAGGGCAACAGAAAAGATCCACAGTTGGGTTTTCACAGTCACAGACCATCCGTCGACACAATACTAAGCCAGTCTGGTAAACAAAATGGAAACAAAGTAGCATTCTTTAATATTGTAATTATATCAATAGGATGGATGAATTTCAAGAGCACCCTTCATTTAGACCCTTAGAGTTGTGTATTAGTGACCATAAATATTATAGAGTCACAGAGCAATACACCACAGAAACAGGCCCTTTGGCCCGTCCAGTCCTTGCCAACATGTTTTTCTTCCTCGTCTCATCTACATGCACCTGGACCGCAGCCGTCCATACCCTTCACGTCCATGTACCTATCCAATCTTCTCTTAAATGTGCCATTGAACGCCCATCCACCACCTCTGCTGGCAGCTCGTTCCACACTTGCACCACCCTCTGAGGGACCAAGGTCCTCCTCAGCTTCCCATTAAACATCTCACCTTTCACCCTAAACCTATAACCTTTAGTTCTAGTCATGCTCTGTGCCTTAAAAACGATTTTTAGTTCTTTTTGCTTTCCACATTTCTCCTCTTTACACTGCTGCTTTACTGTGCAAGGGAAAAGAACTTCTGTCTTTCTAAATTCTCCACCCTCTTTTATTGATTCACTGATGTCCAACAGGAATGCACTTCAGTGCCACAACTATGGTTTGACAGGAATTTCCCATCTTTACAGGGTCTTTTAGGTTTCCAGTACACTTCTCAATGGGCAATCTGAGATGTGATTTAAATTGCTCTTTTGATGCAGAAGAGTGCAAATAGCTTTTGCCACATGTTTGGGTCTTTCTATGAGTGCTATAGACACAGGCAGTATTGCATTGTTTTTTTTTCTGTATTTTCTTACTCGAATGTCTCCTGGCCCTATCTATTTCTTTGCTGTTTGCAAATTAAAAGCAATTTGATTTAATTTTCTCTGAAGAAATGTATTAATGAAAGGCAAAATGATATGCCCTTTTCTCACTGTTACCATCAGGTACACACTCAGCGATTCAGGAACAGCTTCTTCCCCTCTGCCATCCAATTCCTGAGTGGACATTGAATCTTTGGATGCTACCTTACATTTTAATACAGTATACAGTATTTCTGTTTTTGCATGCTTTTAAAATCTGTTCAATATACGTATATCATAATTGATTTTAAAAACGCAAACAACAGGAATTCTGCAGATGCTGGAAATTCGAGCAACACACATAAAAGTTGCTGGTGAACGCAGCAGGCCAGGCAGCATCTATTGGAAGAGGTACAGTCGACATTTCAGGCCGAGCCCTGACGAAGGGTCTCGGCCTGAAACGTCGACTGCACCTTTTCCTAGAGATGCTGCCTGGCCTGCTGCGTTCACCAGCAACTTTTATGTGTGTTGTCATAATTGATTTACTTGTTTATTATTATTATTTTTATTTTTTTTTCTGCTAGATTATGTATTGCATTAAACTGCTGATGCTAAGTTAACAAATTTCACGTCACATGCCAGTGATAATAAACCTGATTCTGATTCTGGTTAAAGTGATGCCAGCGTAGAGTCATAGAAGTGGGCCCATTTACCCATCTAATCCATGCTGATTTGTTATACTGTGTGGTCCTATCAATCTGCACCTGGACCATAGCCCTCCATACCCCTCCTATCCAAGTACTAGTCCAAATTTCTCTTAAATGTTGCAAGCCACTCTCTGAGTGAAGAAGTTCCCCTTAAATATTTCGCCTTTCTCCCTTAAGAGTCGCGATGTAATGATGCAGCTCTATAAAACTCTGGTGAGGCCACACTTGGAGTACTGTGTCCAGTTCTGGTCGCCTCACTATAGGAAGGATGTGGAAGCATTGGAAAGGGTACAGAGGAGATTTACCAGGATGCTGCCCGGTTTAGAGAGTATGCATTATGATCAGAGATTAAGGGAGCAAGGGCTTTACTCTTTGGAGAGAAGGAGGATAAGAGGAGACATGATAGAGGTGTACAAGATAATAAGAGGAATAGATAGAGTGGATAGCCAGCGCCTCTTCCCCAGGGCACCACTGCTCAATACAAGAGGACATGGCTTTAAGGTAAGGGGTGGGAAGTTCAAGGGAGATATTAGAGGAAGGTTTTTTACTCAGAGAGTGGTTGGTACGTAGAATGCACTGCCTGAGTCAGTGGTGGAGGCAGGTACACTAGGGAAATTTAAGAGACTATTAGACAGGTATATGGAGGAATTTAAGATGGGAGCTTATATGGGAGGCACGGTTTTGAGGGTTGGCACAACATTGTGGGCCGAAGGGCCTGTACTGGGCTGTACTTTTCTAATGTATTAGCTCTAGTTCCAGTCTCAGCCAACTTCAGTGGAAAGAGTCTGTTTGAATTTATCCTAACTATACCCTGCTTTATTTTGTACACCTCTATCAAATCTCCCCTCATTCTCCTACGCTCCAGGGGAAAATAAATCCTAACCTTTTCAACCTCTCCCTATAACTCAGATCCTCAAGTCCTGGCAACATCCTTGTAATTTTTCTCTGTACTCTTTCAATCTTATTGATACCTTTGTACCCCTAATAAGCACCAACATCTTAAGAACATGGTTTATGCAGATAAAAAGTACTGCTTTCCCATTGCTGGTTTGCTTGTCTCAGTCATTCCATCAAACAGGTTAAATAGAAACTGACAAAACTATTGGTGACAACCTTTTATCAAAAGAAAGAGCTGGAAACCTGCAAGTAGCAGTCACTTTGCGATGATGGTGCTTCATTGGTACAGAGCTGATGACAAACCGTTAACCTGAAAATTGTTTTCTATCTACAGAACACATTTCACGACAATGCCAGTGACATTAAACCTGATTCTGATTCTATCTCATTTGTGGAGAATTTGGAGCATTTTCTGCATTAATATCTAAAACAGGCAGGATTTCACTTATGAGTAATTATAGGCTGTTCTTCAGTCAGTTGCAAGGTCCAGTTTTACCATTCAAATAGATCCTGGTTTTGTTGTACCTCCACATCATTTACACAATTTAGCTCCATAGCATTCTGAATTCATGCCATGTAGTTAACACAGTCCAGAGGTTGTGTGAACATTTCAATGATGGTGAAGATGAGTGAAGTTATCTCCTTTGGTTCAAGAGCTCTGGTTGTCCACTCGATCTATCAAATCATCTCTCATCCTCCCTTGCTCCAGAAAAGCCCTAGCTTTAAATACATTAGAACTCTTTGAGGATGAAACTAGCAGGTTAGATAAAGGTAAACTAACAGATGATATTCAACAGACATCAAAGTTGCTGGTGAACGCAGCAGGCCAGGCAGCATCTCTAGGAAGAGGTAGAGTGACGTTTCAGGCCGAGACCCTTCCGACGAAGATCTTCCTAGAGATGCTGCCCAGCCTGCTGCATTCACCAGCAACTCTGATGTGTGTTGCTTGAATTTTCCAGCAACTGCAGAATTCCTGTTGTTTGCGAGATGATATTCATTTGGATTTTTAGAGGCCTTTAATAAGACCTCACAAAAGTTTGTTCCTCACGGTAAAAGCTCATTGGTGTTGAGGGCAATAGGATAGCATGGATAAAGTAAAGGCTATCAGAACACAGAGTTGTCAGGAGTACGTCGCTTTCAAGTTGGTAAACTGCAAACAGTCAGGTTATCAGGTGATAGGAACTCAACTATTTAGAATCCATATTATTGACTTGGATAATGAGATTAAGTTCTTTGTACCAAAATCTCCTGATGATAGAACAAAAGGTAGGAAAGCATATTGTCAAGAGAGTAAAGGAATATATAATAGTTAGTATACAGCATGTGGTCAAGAAATTGACAGATGGAATATAATATAGGAAAAATTAAAGGCTAACCACTTTGCTACAGGAATGGAAATGCAGAAAACAATTTAAATGTCAATAGACTACAAAGGGGAGGAGAAGTTGGCAGCGCGACGCAGTGCGCGCGTCCACTCCGAATTCATATTGTATTTGTGAAGTAGGAGCCGCGCACAATCCTGATTTGATGGAGACGGCCGTGAGAAGCATGGAGAAACATCTGGAGAAACTTCTGAAATGCCTGCTTTGCTGCCGCTGCTACTGTGCAATTGAGAATCTCCGGAGGGAAAGGCCCCAAATCCTCGGCTTTGCCTATTGCCTGTTGCCGGGGCCGGGGTCGAAGTGCTCCACAGAGACGGTGCTCGGTGTCGGAGAGCTGGTCAGAGGCTCGAAGTTTTCAGACGGACCGGAGTCGGACTGTGGTTGGGTGCTTCCAGGATGCTGCATCGGCAAGTTTGCAGCACTGGAAGCTCATGGCAAGAAGAGTTTTCTTCCTTCAACTGCCTGCATGAGATGATGGGACTTCCGAGAGACTTTGAGACTTTTTTTACCGTGCCCATGGTCTGTTCTTCTATCAAATTACGGTATTGCTTGCACTGTTGTAACTATATGTTATAATTATGTGGTTTTTGTCAGTTTTTTTTAGTCTTGGTTTGTCTTATGTTTCTGTGATATCATTCTGGAGGAACAAATTGTATCATTTTTTAATGCATGCATTACTAAATGACAGTAAAAGAGGACTGCGTGTCCTCATAATCTAAAATTTAAAAAAATGCTTTTCTGCAGAAGGGTTTTAGGTATCCTTGCCTTGAAGTGCCCAAGAATAACCTGCTGATACATCTAGTAATTGAGAATGTTGACATTTACGGGGAGAGAGATCGTGTATAAAAGCGTACTGTCTTGCTACAACTCCACGGGGCATTGACAAGAATGTGCCTAGTAGACCGGAGGATATTTTGCTCTCCTTATTTGGAGTCAGTCAGCAAAAGGTTCACTGGGTTGATTCCTGGGATGAAAGAGCAGCATTATGAGGGAAAAGCTGGACCCATACTCTCTGGAGTTTACAAGAGTGAGAAGTCATCTTATTGAAACATACAAGATTCAACAGGGTTGGTGCTGAGTGAGTGATTTCCCCCTTGTGGGGAAAGCTGGGTGGCAGAAATTCTTCTGTTGGAGGCCTGCGACATTCAAATTCCCTACAGCAGAGAGTCGTGGAGCTGCTGAAATAATCCAGAATGAGAAAGGAGGGCAAAGGTTATGGCAAACAGCTGGAGTTCAGGGTAAAGTCAAATGAGCCATTATTTGATTGAAAGGGGGAAGCAGGCTTGAAGATTGGACTTCTGCTCCTTGACAATTATTAGGACAGAGAATGTAACTATTCTGCCCACCTAGTTTGACATTTCTCAACAGATCAATACCTTTAGAACTCTTCTCACCCACCTTATCATTGTGATCTGCAACTTATCTTTTTGCACATGCCTACCAATTCACCCTTTTAATTCCTTTGGCAGCTATCTACAGGTAACCTATACCCAGGAAGAGACAATTATCCACACCCTCTGAAAAAAAGGACTTCTTTCCAATAAAGAGAAACCAGCTTTAAGTTCCTATTTATGGCCACAAAGGCATAATCTATTCAGCGAAGACATACATGGAGACCCTTTGTAGCAAAGGTCGAAAAGATTCTATACAAAAAGAAACTGTTGGAGGAACTCAACAGGTCAAGCATCTGTGGAGGTAAAATGTTTTGGGTCGAGATCCTTCATCAGGACGGAAGGGACTTCATCACTTCCTCGAAAACTGAGATTTTTGTATTCCCTTTGGGTGGCATTTAGACCAAAAGACCATTAAAGATAAGAGCAGAATTAGGCCAATCAGCCCATTGAGTCTGCTCCACCATTTCCCCCAACCCCATAACTTTTCAAGCCCTGACTAACCAAGAACTTATCAGCCCCCAGCTTAAATGCACCCAGTGACCTGGCCTGTGGCAATGAATTCCATAGGTTTACCACTCTCTGGCTAAAGGAATTCTTCCTCCTTTCTGCTCTAAATGGCCGTCCCTCTGTTCCTATCTCCACCAAAGGAAGCATTCTCTTCACGTCCACTCTAACTAGGCCTTTCAATATTCGATAGGTTTCAATGAGATCTCCTCTCCCGTTCTTCTAAATTCCGGCAAGTACAGGCCCAGAGCCTTCAATTGCCGCTCATTTGAAAACACTTTCATTCTCATGGGCACAAACCAGAAAACAAGACAGAGGGAGGAGAAGTATATCAAACTTCTTCCAAACGATTTTGCATTTCACATGAGGAACAAATTCAATAAAAAGGGGGAGAGGGAGGGTTGGGATTTGATCTTCTTGCAGTTCACCAATTCATTTTCTGCATGTGGAGGGGTGACGTTGATGCTCTTGCTGCTATTGTGACTTAAATGTGGGTGATCTGTAATTTTTTTTAGTTCTGGGGGTACTTTTGATGTTTTTGAATGCCTTCCATGGTTTTCTTTGTCTCATGGCTACCTGGAGAAGACAAATCTCAGAGTTGTATAGTGTATACATACTTTGATAATAAATGAACCTTTGAACCTTTTTTCCCCTCACCTACTGAATTTTGGTTCAACTTTCCTAATGCCAGTTCCTAATCCCGTTTAAGTGCAATGCTTCAGGGTGAGATTTATAATGGTTTTTATTCCAGTTAGATCCTTAAACGTGCCAATGTCAAATCTCAGAATGATCCACAACCTTCTCAGGTTATGATTATGTTCAAGCAAATCTAGTGTAACCAGACACAAGAAGGCGCTTATGCTAATGAGCTGGGAGGATAAAATCACATTATTGATTTACACATTCAGAAAAATGATGCATTGCAGAGATAGGATGCTGATCGACGTTTGCAGAGTTGCAGTGCTCTCAGACAGATACAGTTGCAAACTGAATTCATTGCTTTTGGGCTGTAAATGTGATTTAGGTTAGTCACGAGGAGACAGGTGTTACTAGATTGTGCAGTCAAGTCAAGTGACGTCCAACATAAAGCATTGCCTCGTAGAATTTCTGGTGATTAATCAGGAAAATGGATAATTGAACAGGAGTAATGGAAATGTTCCACCAGATTGAACTACGGGGAAATCAATGGAACTTGGTCGTGGAAGTAGACACAGATCAGAATAGGGAACGGTGGATGTATTCAGTATAGCAGGCAGCATCTCTGGAGATGGAAACAAAAAAGGTTAGGTCAATAGACTTTAATTGTATCAAGTCAGAAACGAAAATATCAGCATCAAACAAAGAAAACAAAAGTAAGTTATCCCTCTAACTTCCTAGAACTTTGGAATCTGCAAGGTGTACTGCTACGAGAAAGCAGCATCCATCATCAAGGAGCCCCATCATTCAGGGTGGGCTCTCTTCTCACTAGGGGCAGGAGAGACAGACCCTTAGCTCTGTCGCTGCTGGTTCAGTAACAGTTATTACCTCTGGACCATCAGGCTCCTGAACCAGCATGGACAACTTCACTCACCTCAATGCTGAACTGACTCCGCAACCTATAAACTTGTTTTCAGGGAATCTACAACTCATGTTCTCACTATTATTTCTTCCGTTTTTTTTTGGTCTTCTTTTGCACATTGGTGTTTGTCAGCCTCTGTTAAGTATAGTTTTTTCATAATGCTACTGTATTTCTTTATTTTCCTGTAAATGCCTGCTGAGTGCAGTGACACAGTAGTGTAGTGGTTAGCACAACACTTTACGGTACAAGTGACCCGGGTTCAATTCCCGCTGCTGCCTGGAGGAAGTTTATACATTCTCCCTGTGACCGCATGGGTTTCCTCTGGGTGCTCCAGTATCCTCCCACAGTCCAGACATGGTCATTGTAAATTGTCCTGTGATTAGGCTCAGATTAAATTTGGGGAATGCTGGGTGGCATGGCTTGAAGGACTGGAAGAGTCTATTCTGCTCTGTAACTTCGTAAACAAGTAAATAAAATGGAAGTAAATCTCAAGGTAGCACATGGTGATATACGAGGAGTGATTGATAAGCTTGTGGCCTAAGGTAGAAGGAGTCAATTTTAGAAAACCTAGCACATTTATTTTTCAACATTGTCCCCTCCTACGTGTACACACTTAGTCCAGCGTTCGTGGAGCATACGGATCCCTTCTTTGTAGAAGTGGTCCACAGCAGGGGTGATTGATAAGTTTGTGGCCTAAGGTAGAAGGAGATGAGTTATTAACTTCAAACTTTCTGCATAATCACTCAGAGAGTTGAACTGCACGTGCATGTAACAAGAGCATCTTGGACCTCCAGGTGGTCCACAGCAGCAGTGATTGATAAGTTCGTGGCCTACAGTAGATGGCGATGAGTTATACAGCTCTTGTTACATGCACGTGCAGTTCAACTCTTTGAGTGAAAATGCAGAAAGTTTGAAGTTAATAACTCATCTTCTTCTACCTTAGGCCACGAACTTATCAATCACTGCTACTGTGGACCACTTGCTGGAGGTCCAAGATGCCGACTTCTACAAAGAAGGGATCCGGATGCTCCACGACTGCTGGACTAAGTGTGTAAATGTAGGAAAAATAAATGTGCTAGGTTTTCTAAAATTGACTCCTTCTACCTTAGGCCACGAACTTATCAATCACCCCTCGTATATGTACTTGGATAATGAATTATCCAATGTAACCAAGGTTTACACATTCTGCCACCTATTCATAATATACCAGGTCATTGCTGAACTGTACTTCCTCTATCATCTTTCCCTCTAATGCCATTCATTTTATCTTGTAGTTGCATCTGTAGGGTTTAAATTGGTTGAAAGTTGCAGGCCTCAGCAAGCAAGCTGTGCTTGAATTGGGTGACTGATTGGCATTGGCCCAGTCAAAGCAGCCCATTAAAAAATTCCATAGAATTCAATACCTATGCAACCGTATCACATCTTAAAGTATCTAGTTGCACATTCTGTTAAATATTTTCCTATTTAATTTGTAGTTCTTTTCTGAAGACTGGCATATTATATGAACAATTCTACTTCTCAGCCCAGCTTTCCCTGAATAACTTCTCCAATATCTCTTCCATCTTGTCCATTAATACCTCACAAGTCTCCTCCCTAGTCTCTTCATTCCCTGGGATATAATGCATTTGAATTCTTTTAATCTGTCTAGGATAGTGAACTGATTTATGCTGGAGCCATTATTTTTCCCTGAATTAATCCTGTTCACAAAGAACAGGCCGCTGATGATTGCCTAAGACATACTGGGTCATTGATGATATGTCTACTGTATTGATCGCTTCACCTGTGGATGCGTGTAGGTTGAGAATTGCTGAGAAAGAGAAAGTTCATAAAATTACCATTGGAATTTTTCTAGTTTTAACATGGGTATTTGCTGATGCAAGGAGCAAGTCGTATGAAGGCGGTTCTCTGGAGTACTGCTCTGCAAAGCATATAACATGGGAAAGCTCATAAGTCCAATTATGAAGAGAGCACAGTAATGCCCCTAATTCCTTAGTTGCTTGTGAAGATTCAGCATGACATCTAAATCTCTGACAAACTTCCACAGACATGTAGTGGAGAGTATATTGACTGGCTGCATCGCAGCCTGGTATGGAAACACCAATGCCCTTGAATGGAAATTCCTAGAAAAGGTAGTGGATATGCTCCAGTCCATCATGGATAAAGCCCTCTCCACCACTGAGCACATCTACAAAGAGTGCTGTCGCAGGAAAGCAACATCCATTGTCAGGAACACCCCATCACCCAGGACATGCTCTCTTCTCGCTGCTGCCATCAGGAAGAAGGTACAAGAGCCTTAGGACTCACAAAACCAGGAAAAGTTACTATCCTTCACCATCAGGCTCTTGAACCAAAGGGGATGACTTCACTCAATTTCACTGGCTTCATCACTGAAATGGTCCCACAAACAATTGTTCTGCTTTCAAGGACTCTTCATCTTATGTTATCAATATTTATTGCTTATTTATTTATTATTAAGATTTCTTCATTTGTATTTGCACAGTTTGTTCTATTCTCTCGTTGAATGCCCTAGTTAGGCAGTCTCTCATTGATTCTGTTCTGGTTATTATTCTATAGATTTATTGAGTATGCCCACAAGAAAATGGATCTCATGATTGTATATGGTGACATATATGTACTTTGATAATAAATTTACTTTGAAAGTTAAACTTTGAAACTTCTGTGTACTGAGAACAGAGATGAGAACAGAGGCGTTCTGAGAGGCGGGATTGCGCAGGCGTGTGACGTCGGGCAGTGCAGCGCAGCAGATTTAAAAGGAACAGAGCCTCATAGAGCGGGCAGCGTAGTGAGTCAGGAGCAGAGTGAAGACTTAAGGGCTTTGGCTCAATGGGCTTAGGCGGAAACGGGCGAGGCGAGGAAGGTTTGGCATTCATTTTCTGTTGTTATTTGAGGAGAGGGGCAGTATGAGTGTGAGGGCAGTTTGCTGTTCTTGGTGTCGGATGTGGGAGGCCCTGGAGTCTCCAAGCCTCCCGGACGTCTACATCTGCGCCAAGTGCATCGAGATGCAGCTCCTAAGGGACCGCGCTAAGGAACTGGAGCTGCAGCTCGATGACCCTCGTCTGGTCAGGGAGAGTGAGGAGTTGATAGAGAGGAGTTGCAGGCAGGTGGTCACGCCGACCACAGGAGGCAGACTAGTGGGTCACGGTTAGGAGGGTGAAGGGGAAGAGTCAGGTAATAGAGAGTACCCCGGTGGCTGTGCCCCTTAACAATAGGTACTCCTGTTTGAGTACTGTTGGGGGGGACAGCTTACCCGGGGGAAGCAACAGTGGCCGTGCCTCCGGCACAGAGTCTGGCCCTGTAGCTCAGAAGGGTAGGGCAAGGAAGAGGAGGGCAGTTGTGATAGGGGACTCGATAGTAAGGGGGTCAGATAGGCGATTCTGTGGACGCAGTCCAGAGACCCGGATGGTAGTTTGCCTCCCTGGTGCCAGGGTCCGGGATATTTCTGATCGTGTCCAAGATATCCTGAAGTGGGAGGGTGAGGAGCCAGAGGTCGTGGTACATATAGGTACCAATGACATAGGTAGGAAAAGGGATGAGGTCCTGAAAGGAGAATATAGGGAGTTAGGAAGGGAGTTGAGAAAAAGGACCGCAAAGGTAGTAATCTCGGGATTACTGCCTGTGCCACGCGACAGTGAGAGTAGGAATGCGATGAGGTGGAGGATAAATGCGTGGCTGAGGGATTGGAGCAGGGGGCAGGGATTCAAGTTTTTGGATCATTGGGACCTCTTTTGGCGCAGGCGTGACCTGTACAAAAAGGACAGGTTACACTTGAATCCTAGGGGTACCAATATCCTGGCAGGGAGATTAGCGAGGGCTACTGAGGTGACTTTAAACTAGAATGGTTGGGGGGTGGGAATCAAATTAAAGAGGCTAGGTGTGAGGAGGTTAGTTCACAACAGAGGGATGGGAACCAGTGCAGAGAGACAGAGGGGTGTAAAGTGAGGGTAGAAGCAAAAAGTACTAAGGAGAAAAGTAAAAGTGGCAGGCCGACAAATCCAGGGCAAGCATTAAAAAGGGCCACTTTTCAACATAATTGTATAAGGGCTAAGAGAGTTGTAAAAGAGCGCCTGAAGGCTTTGTGTGTCAATGCAAGGAGCATTCGTAATAAGGTGGATGAATTGAAAGTGCAGATTGTTATTAATGATTATGATATAGTTGGGATCACAGAGACATAGCTCCAGGGTGACCAAGGATGGGAGCTCAACGTTCAGGGATATTCAATATTCAGGAGGGATAGACATGAAGGAAGGGGAGGTGGGGTGGCGTTGCTGGTTAAAGAAGAGATTAATGCAATAGAAAGGAAGGACATAAGCCGGGAAGATGTGGGATCGATATGGGTAGAGCTGCGTAACACTAAGGGGCAGAAGACGCTGGTGGGAGTTGTGTACAGGCCACCTAACAGTAGTAGTGAGGTCGGAGATGGTATTAAACAGGAAATTAGAAATGTGTGCAATAAAGGAACAGCAGTTATAATGGGTGACTTCAATCTACATGTAGATTGGGTGAACCAAATTGGTAAAGGTGCTGAGGAAGAGGATTTCTTGGAATGTATGCGGGATGGTTTCTTGAACCAACATGTCGAGGAACCAACTAGAGAGCAGGCTATTCTGGACTGGGTTTTGAGCAATGAGGAAGGGTTAATTAGCAATCTTGCCGTGAGAGGCCCCTTGGGTAAGAGTGACCATAATATGGTGGAATTCTTCATTAAAATGGAGAGTGACATAGTTAATTCAGAAACAAAGGTTCTGAACTTAAAGAGGGGTAACTAAGAAGGTATGAGACGTGAATTAGCTAAGATAGACTGGCAAATGACACTTAAAGGATTGACGGTGGATATGCAATGGCAAGCATTTAAAGGTTGCATGGATGAACTACAACAATTGTTCATTCCAGTTTGGCAAAAGAATAAATCAAGGAAGGTAGTGCACCCGTGGCTGACAAGAGAAATTAGGGATGGTATCAATTCTAAAGAAGAAGCGTACAAGTTAGCCAGAGAAAGTGGCTCACCCTGAGGACTGGGAGAAATTCAGAGTTCAGCAGAGGAGGACAAAGGGCTTAAGTAGGAAGGGGAAAAAAGATTATGAGAGAAAACTGGCAGGGAACATAAAAACTGACTGTAAAAGCTTTTATAGATATGTAAAAAGGAAAAGACTGGTAAAGACAAATGTAGGTCCCCTACAGACAGAAACAGGTGAATTGATTATGGGGAGCAAGGACATGGCAGACCAATTGAATAATTACTTTGGTTCTGTCTTCACTAAGGAGGACATAAATAATCTTCCAGAAATAGTAGGGGACAGAGGATCCAGTGAGATGGAGGAACTGAGTGAAATACATGTTAGTAGGGAAGTGGTGTTAGGTAAATTGAAGGGATTGAAGGCAGATAAATCCCCAGGGCCAGATGGTCTGCATCCTAGAGTGCTTAAGGAAGTAGCCCAAGAAATAGTGGATGCATTAGTGATAATTTTTCAAAACTCGTTAGATTCTGGGCTAGTTCCTGAGGATTGGAGGGTGGCTAATGTAACCCCACTTTTTAAAAAAGGAGGGAGAGAGAAATCGGGGAATTATAGACCAGTTAGCCTAACGTCGGTGGTGGGGAAACTGCTGGAGTCAGTTATCAAAGATGTGATAACACCACATTTGGAAAGCGGTGAAATCATCGGACAAAGTCAGCATGGATTTGTGAAAGGAAAATCATGTCTGACGAATCTCATAGAATTTTTTGAGGATGTAACTAGTAGACTGGATAGGGGAGAACCAGTGGATGTGGTATATTTGGATTTTCAAAAGGCTTTTGACAAGGTCCCACACAGGAGATTAGTGTGCAAACTTAAAGCACATGGTATTGGGGGTAAGGTATTGATGTGGATGGAGAATTGGTTAGCAGACAGGAAGCAAAGAGTGGGAATAAACGGGACCTTTTCAGAATGGCAGGCGGTGACTAGTGGGGTACCGCAAGGCTCAGTGCTGGGACCCCAGTTGTTTACAATATATATTAATGACTTGGATGAGGGAATTAAATGCAGCATCTCCAAGTCTGCGGATGACACGAAGCTGGGTAGCAGTGTTAGCTATGAGGAGGGTGCTAAGAGGATGCAGAGTGACTTGGATAGGTTGGGTGAGTGGGCAAATTCATGGCAGATGCAATTTAATGTGGATAAATGTGAAGTTATCCACTTTGGTGGCAAAAATAGGAAAACAGATTATTATCTGAATGGTGGCCGATTAGGAAAAGGGGAGGTGCAACGAGATCTGGGTGTCATTATACACCAGTCATTGAAAGTGGGCATGCAGGTACAGCAGGCGGTGAAAAAGGCGAATGGTATGCTGGCATTTATAGCGAGAGGATTCGAGTACAGGAGCAGGGGGGTACTACTGCAGTTGTACAAGGCCTTGGTGAGACCACACCTGGAGTACTGTGTGCAGTTTTGGTCCCCTAATCTGAGGAAAGACATCCTTGCCATAGAGGGAGTACAAAGAAGGTTCACCAGATTGATTCCTGGGATGGCAGGACTTTCATATGAAGAAAGACTGGATGAACTGGGCTTGTACTCGTTGGAATTTAGAAGATTGAAGGGGGATCTGATTGAAACGTATAAAATCCTAAAGGGATTGGACAGGCTAGATGCAGGAAGATTGTTCCCGATGTTGGGGAAGTCCAGAACAAGGGGTCACAGTTTGAGGATAAAGGGGAAGCCATTTAGGACCGAGATTAGGAAAAACTTCTTCACACAGAGAGTGGTGAATCTGTGGAATTCTCTGCCACAGGAAACAGTTGAGGCCAGTTCATTGGCTATATTTAAGAGGGAGTTAGATATGGCCCTTGTGGCTACGGGGATCAGGGGGTATGGAGGGAAGGCTGGGGCGGGGTTCTGAGTTGGATGATCAGCCATGATCATAATAAATGGCGGTGCAGGCTCGAAGGGCCGAATGGCCTATTCCTGCACCTATTTTCTATGTTTCTATGTTTCTATGTTGTTCTATCATTTTGAAATAGGAGCAATGAAAAACAGGGGGAGACGGAGAACAAAGACAATGAGAACTGAGTGTAGGAATAAAGGAATAAGACTTAAGAAAAGAAGAAGGAATCCGAATCAGGTTTAATATTACTGGCAGATGTTGTGAAATTTGTTAACTTTGCAGCAGCAGTACAATGCAGTACCTAGAAAAAAGTGAATTACAGTAAGTACTGTATATAGAGTTAAACTAAGTAAGTAGTCCAAAACATGCAGTGAGGTAGTGTTCGTGGGTTTAATGTCCATTCAGAAATTGGATGTCAGAGGGGAAGAAGCTGTTCCTGAATCGCTGAGTGTGAACCCTCAGGCTGCTGTACCTCCTCCCTGATGGTGGCAATGAGACAATCCTGTGCAGCAGCCCCACCCTCCCACATACCAGATGGTGATGCAGCCAGTTAAAATGCTCTCCATGATGCACCTGCAAAAATTTGCGAGTGTCTTTGCTGATGTATGAAATCTCCTCAAACCCCAAATGAAATACAGCCATCAGTGTGCCTTCTTTGTAGCTGCATCCATATATTGGGTCCAGGATAGATCCTCAGAGATATTGATGCCCGGGAACTTGAAGTTGCTCACTCTCTCCCCTTCTGATCCCTCACCTTATCCTTTCTGAAGTTCACAATCAGTTCTCTAATATTGGGTACAATGTTGTTGTTGTGACACCATTCAACAAAATTGTGCTTTGACGTCACGGAAAGCAACAAAAGTGTTTGGCTGGCTTAGCAGCAAAGGATCTTGCAGTAAATAAAGACTTTGCACCCTAGAGCTGTGGGATTAATAGACTTCAAGGTCAGTTGCAAGCGACACCCCGTCCACATTGACATTGACTTTGTGTCTCGGCACCTGCGGAGCAAAACAAATGTGATAGAAGATGAGCTGACAAGTTGTGTAAGAGCAAACTAACCTGGCAGGAGCACACTGAGCACCTGTCATTGTCCAGCACCCAAATCTGTCCATTGTGTTTTATTCTGCCTTCATGGACGCAGTCTCCAGTACAGTTTTTTCCATGAGGACATCTACAGTCGTAACCTCCCTCGAGATTAAAGCAGACGGTGTCATTGGTGCAACTGTGCCTCCCGGTCGCACATTCATCAATGTCTGGGAAATGACGCATGTTAACTATTTTTTACATGCATATTCAATTAACATAATGCTTCCTCAGCAAATAATATAAACAGTTCTCCCTCATAAAATCTACTAGAGTTAAAATTCATTTACCCAAAATGTTTAATCTAACAAGCATTTGAAAGAAAGTATGATTGATAGATATCCCAAGGAACTGAAATCATTCGTATTTAACTTTTTTTAAAGGGCAACAGCAATTTTCCCTTTTAATAATCACACTTTAATGTGATTACAGTTCATTCCAGTACTATAAAATAATCCATAAACTGGTGACTGTTTAATTCATTCAGCACGATTGAATCGCAGGCTAGCAATGCTTTAGTTATGATTATCACAAACCTCTTCACGAGAAATTTAATAATTACATTTTAACAATTACTTTACTTTATTGTCACCAAACAATTGAGACTAGAGTGTACAATCATCACAGCGATATTTGATTCTGCGCTTTGTGCTCTTTTATTATTGTAAAAGTGGTTGGGTGGCAGTGTGGAGATGCATCTCTACTAAAGGAGGTGTAAGCTGCTCTTTCCCTTCACTAGCCTGTTGGTCACCCTTGGGCAAGGCGTAGCATATGTACCTTTGGGAAAGAGCTGCTACATCCTTCAACTAGCACAGCTGAAGCATTTTTGACCAGCAAGAACTAACCCTTCACATTATACATCCCTATGTTTCTTCATCTATTTTCAAATAACTCTCCAAAACCCACCATAAGCAGACTGTTCACTGTTTATGTAGCGAAAGAACAGGCAGCGTCTTATTGCCAATAATTGTCAACTCAGGTATTGGTTATTCCATCATAAATAAATGTGATGGAGACTTTAATGAAGAACCCTGTCACAATTTGTAAGCCTACAACACAGAATTACTTCACACTCCCGCTTTGATTTTCCTCCCATTCTCTAAATGGAGCTTTGGTCCCAGGTAGTAGGGTGGAGATATGTCTCCACCAAAGGAGGTGTAAGCCACCCCTTCCCTCTGCTAGCCTGTAGGTCACCTTTGGGCAAAGTGTGGCACCTGCCTAGCACCCCCCCCCACCCTGATCAGGGTGGTGTGAAGCAACGGGAGCAGTGATGGATTGTCATATGAACAGCCGGTACATATCACAAGTCCTGGCTATGCGACCACTGACACCGGGCAGACAATCTCTGAAGAGTATTGATGATGTCTGGGGTCACTCATCTTGTAAAGACACTGCCCAGAAGAAGCAATGGTAAACCACTTCTGTGGAAAAATTTGCCAAGGACAATTATGTTCATGATACGACACGACACATAACAAACAAACAAATAGAAGCAGAAACAGACATTGAGCCAGTTTGCAGTTGATCTACAACAATCCTGCAGTCAATGCCATTGTTTTTTCCACAACCACACTAATCTTCTGGAATATTTTCGAAGGAAGCTAGTCATCCAGATGTGACAACTTTGGTACATATATCCAGCAACTCCATGAAAGTCTTTGGTACCTTGAGTTTCAAAAGTCTGTTTCACTGTTTTTTTAATGTCTCTGATACTCACAGACATTTACAATTTATTTGCCTAATTAAAAAAACAAAAAGGATTAAGTTAACAAATAGTTATTTAAAAATACATCAAACTATTCATAATTAATAAAAAGGGTAACTAAAAGGTTTTACTAGGTACATAAAATGATGAGGGGAATAGACAGGGTTAACGCAAACAGGCTTTTTCCACACTGAGGTTGGGTGGGACTATAACCAAAAATCATGGGTTAAGAGTGAAAGGTAAAAAAGTTTAATGGGAACATGAGGGGAAACTTCTTCACTCAGAGGATCATGAGAGTGTGGAACGAGCTGCCAGAACAAGTGATGCATGTGAGTTTGATTTCAACATTTAAGAGAAGTTTGGATAGGTACATGGATGGTAAGGGTATGGAGGGCTATGTCCAGGTGCAGGTCAATGGGAGTAGGCAGCTTAAATGGTTTCGGTATGCACTAGATAGGCTGAAGTGCCTGTTTCTGTGCTGTACTTTTCTATGATTCGCTGACTCTAAAAGCCTTTCAGTTAAATAAACAAGTATAAACAAAAGAAAACTTCCTTGTAGGTGGGTGGTCTGTGCCAACTTTAACAGATGCGAAGCTGAGGGGTTAGAAATAAAGTGTATCGAATCTTCAAGTTCAATAAACTATGGAGTACCCCTATGTGGAGATTAAATGTCCCAGTGTTATCCTTATCCGTGCTGTATTGTATAGACACAGAAGTCCAGAATGCACTGATGCTGCCGTCCAGCGTGCAGTGACCTTTGGAGGGACCACTGGTTAGTTGTCAGTGTAGAAAAGCTCTGACAGACTGTTTGGAAATTGTGATGGTTCAGCTTCTGGTTCATTTATCAATTCTCAGTGTGAGCTGAGGGTTCAGAGTGTGAGTGGGATGCATGGCTAGCGCTGGAGTCCGAGTACGGCCTGTTGGCCAGAGGTAGGGTCAGGAATGTAGGCAGGCTTTCATCTAGGGGTCTGAATGCTTTTTACAAGGTTAAACCTACAAGCTAAAACTCACCAATTTCTATTTCTTACCACCTTTAACTGGGAAAATTATGATGCATTTATCAAGTGTTGAAAGGCCTTGATAAATTGGGGAGGGTGTTTCCAGAGCACCCAGCCTCATAATAGAGGGACATCCTTTTAGAAGGGAGATGAAGAGGAATTTCTTTAGCCAGAGAGTGGTGAATCTGTAGAATTTGTTGCCACAGGTGGCTTTAGGTATATTTAAGACAGAGTTTGATAGATTCTTGATTAGGCAGGGCAAGAAGGCAGAAGATTGGGGCTGAGGCGGAAATGGATCAGACATGATGAAATGGCAGAGCAGACTCGATGGGCTGAATGGCCTATTTCTGCCCCTATATTTTATATTGTTAATGTGTAAAAATAATAAAATAGAACGATGTTCTATCAACATCTGATAGTCTGGAAAATATGCTAGTTTAGTGCCACCAAAGTCCTGAAGGTGCTGGGTTAGCAGACTTTTACTACATATGGAAAAATGTTAGCATTATTTCCGTTAAAAGGTTTGCTTAGTTTCTTTGGGAAACATCTTGTGGCAAGGATTGATAAGAGTAACAGACTTTATTTTTATTTAGACACTGACCTTCACATGTCTCTCCATTTACAGCAAAGAACCCATTGTCATGGTAGCCGTCCCTGCATTCACAATGGTACCATCCAGGAAGGTTGATGCAATTAGCACGGCTGTCACACTGAACAAAGCCCTCCGCACATTCATCAATGTCTGTACAGAGCCGAGAAGGAAAATGTAATATAACACTGTCACTTGAAGTTTTTCACATTAAATAACCAATGCAATCACACATCAATGCTGAAATCTCTGCAAGTGACAATCAAAATCCTTAAAACTAGGTTCAGTTTGTCCCTATATAAAGTCTCTCTGTATGTAAACAAGGCTCTTGCATACTTCCACTACCTGATCTAAGTGATAAAAAGGCGAATGGTCTGCTGGCATTCATAGCAAGAGGATTCGAGTACAGGAGCAGGGAGGTACTACTGCAGTTGTACAAGGCCTTGGTGAGACCACACCTGGAGTATTGTGTGCAATTTTGGTCCCCTAATCTGAGGAAAGACATTCTTGCCATAGAGAGAGTACAAAGAAGGTTCACCAGATTGATTCCTGGGATGGCAGGACTTTCATATGATGAAAGACTGGATCAACTAGGCTTATACTCTCTGGAATTTAGAAGATTGAGTGGGGATCTTATTGAAATGTATAAAATTCTAAAGGGATTGGACAGGCTAGATGTAGGAAGATTGTTCCCGATGTTGGGGAAGTCCAGAACGAGGGGTCACAGTTTGAGGATAAAGGGGAAGCCCTTTAGGACCGAGATGAGGAAAAACTTCGTCACACAGAGAGTGGTGAATCTGTGGAATTCTCTGCCACAGGAAACAGTTGAGGCCAGTTCATTGGCTATATTTAAGAGGGAGTTAGATATGGCCCTTGTGGCTAAAGGGATCAAGGGGTATGGAGGGAAGGCTGGTACAGGGTTCTGAGTTGGATGATCAGCCATGATCATACTGAATGGCGGTGCAGGCTCGAAGGGCTGAATGGCCTACTCCTGCACCTATTTTCTATGTTTCTATAATGATCATCCTACTCTCCCAAAATTTAAATTTCTGTAAACAAAGCTTGGAATGGCATTCAACAGTACAATTTATTTTCAATAGTAATTTATTCTGGGAGTTTAGGTAATGCTTCCAAAGCCACAGAGACATCATGGGCGACCATTCAGAAAGTTCAAAGTAAACCTATTGTCCAAGTACATGCGTTGCCATATACTATCTGAGTTTAATTTTCTGGCAGGCATTCACATGAAAATAAAGAAAGACAGAGTTTATGAAAAACGATAATTAGATTTGTTATTTATAGAACCAAAAGTTTCTGGTTGCTCTGTTTTTGTTGCTAGGTTGTGTGATTTTGATTGGGGCAGACTGGCCCTGCAGTTTGAATGGCACAGAGCTACTGCAGAGTGAGCTGAACTGAATATACCAGCACTGTTCATGATCTGTGGGCTGGTGATTTATATTCTGTGTTTTTAGCTCTTTTTTTGCCACTTGCGTGATTTGTTCTTTTTTTGCACATTGGAGTTTGATGTTTTTCTCTTTGAACGGGTTCCATGGACTTCTTTCATGGCTGCCTCTGGGAAGACGAATCTCAGGGTACATACTCTGATAATAAATATACTTTGAATTTGACAAACAGCCACTGTGCAAAAGAAGATAGATCATGTAAATAATTAAAAGTAAATAAAGAGTTGTTGAATCCTTCAAAAAGAGACGATAGATTGTGGAGTCAGTTCAGCATTGAGCTGAGAGAAGTTATCCACACTGGTTCAGCCCTTCACATCTGTGCAGTTACTTGGCTGATCTTGCACGGGCATTTTCTTTTAGTTCACCACATGTAAACGGGATCCCAAACTACCCTGTGGCTTGTGTGTGGAAACTGGCACTGTTCTTAAAGACAGACCGTTTCCTTAAGTTTACGTACCTCAAACCAGTGATCTAATGGACAGATCTCGGGAATGTACAATGAGAACAAGGAAAAGGAAAGGGCAGAGGAATTAAACAAATACTCTCTGTCGGCCTTCATGGATGACACAAAGATCATCCCAGGAATATTAAGGAATCAAGTGTTAGTAAGATAAATAAGTATTAGCAAAAAATACTACAAGAGAAGTTAATGACCCTACAAATTTATAAATCCCCAAAACCTCAGCAACACGCACAAAATATTGGAGGAACTCAACAGGGCAGGCAGCATCAATGGAGGGAAATGAACAGTTGGCATTTCTGCCTGAGACCCTTTTTCAGGACTGGAAAGGAAGGGGGCAGAAGTGAAAACGGTCAGCCTTTCAACTCTTGACAGCACTTAGTATTTCTCAAGATTTCCAGCATCTGCAGAATCTCTTCCTCCAAGAGGACCACAACCTTATCGTGGTCTCCCATCCACTACATAATGGACTGGTTGGGCACAGGAGCACATGAGCCAGAGACTCATTCCACCGAGTGTTGTAGGAAGTCATTCCTGCCTGTGGCCACCAAACTTTACAACTCCTCCCTTGGAAGGTCAGACACCCTGAGCCAATAGGCTGGTCCTGGACTTATTTTCTGGCATAATTTACATATTACTATTTAATTATTGATGGTTTTATTACTATTTAATTATTTATGGTGCAACTGTAACAAAAACCAATTTCCCTCGGGATCAATAAAGTATGACTATGACTATGGAGGTTTGCATGCCTCAGTGGTCCAGATAGCTATGCTGGGTGGAGTCAGGACTTTATGCTTTGGCTCTTGGTAGGGTCACCCATGCCAAACAGGTCAATGGGTAGAGGCCAGACTAAGAGTCATCAACTGGTCCTCCAGCTTCAGGGGTTCAGCTCAGGGCTAACAACACTGACTGGTAAAACAGAATTGTTAACAGCAATGAAGAATCCTTCTATATCTGAGTGCGACATATTCCTGAATCTCCACCCGAGATGTGCATGACTGACAGGAGTGAAAACCAAGAGGAAGCTACTGACATGATCATTAAGGCCCTGAACACTGCCAGAGATGGAGAACCTTTGTTTTAATGCCAGTGGGCAATGGGCAGTAAGTAAGTAGGCAGATTCTCTTGCATCTCCCAAAAACCTTATACTCAGCTTTACATAGAGCAGAGAATAGTAGAGCACAGTACAGGTCTTTCAGCCCATGATGTTGTGCTAATCCTTTAACTGACTCCAAGATTAGTGTAATCCTTCCCTTCCACATACCCCTCCATTTTAACAGAGCCATACTATTACAAACCTTTGAAAGACAGAAGCTCTGAGTATCATCTTCCAGACTGTGGGCATTGCTTTGGCGTTGGTCAAATTGTTTCCAAAGAAATTATATAAAAGTGACTTATCCTGGCTGCCATATGGGTCAGTTACAATAAGCAAAGCCCAGCCATCTTACTGTCTTGTCCAAACACAAGTAAGGGAAGTGCATAAAATGGACAATCATAAAGAGGAGAACGTCTGAAGATGCTGGAACCACACAGAAAATGCTGGAGGGTCAATGGAAATGAATAAAGAGTCAATGTTTCAGGCTGAGATCCTTCTTCAGGGCTGAGAAGGGAGGTGGAAGACACCAGAATAAAGAGATGGGTGGAGGGGAAAGAGGCTAGCTGGAAGGTGATAGGAGAAGCCAGGGGGGTTGGGAAAGGTCAAGGGGTTTTTGAAGAAGGAATCTAATAGGACAGGACCATAGGAGAAAGGGAAGGAGGAGGAAACCCAGAGGGAGGTGAAAGGCAGGTGAGAAGAGGTAAAAGGTCAGTGAGAAGAGGTAAAAGGTCAGAGTGGGGAACAGAGGAAGGGGAGGTGGATATTTTTTTTCCAGAAGGAAAAGTGCATCAGGTTGGAGGCTATCCAGACAGAATATAAGGTGTTGCTCCTCCCCACCCTGAAGGTGGCCTCCTCATGGCCCAAGAGGAGGCCATGGACCGACATGCCAGAATGGGAATTAAAAAAGGCGATGTTCACGGTGTCCCACTTCCTCAGCAGCCAGTGAAGGAGAGTCTTCACTGGGGTTACGCACCTCTTTTTCAGACTGATTCCCAAAATGTGAAATATGGTCCTGTGCTTACCCGTGAATTGAGTGATAAGCACCTATCTTTCCTGATGCAACAGAAAGCTGTAATAAGCTGCCAGAGGAGGTTGTAGAGCCAAGGACAATTAGAACATTTAAAATATATTTGGACAGCAACATGGATAAGAATGGTTTAGAGGGATTTGGGCCGAATGCAGGCAAACAGGATTAGTGTAGATAGGCATAGTGGTCAGCAGTGAGATGAAGGGTTTATTACTGTGACTCTCTGTAACCCATCAGTTAGGATACAGTCTGCAAACTTAACGAATCAGAAAACCAAATACAATTAGTATTTACTGATATACACATGTAAGCTAAGCAAAATAAGCAGTGTAAATGATTAAATATCAGGGTGTGTTTTGTGAGACAGTCTGCTAAGTATCACAAAATATAAAACGCTGTGCCCATAACATCCACTAAATCTGACAAAGGGCACAGGAGCAGGCCATTTGACTGACCCTCAGTGGCTGCTTTATCAGGCACACCTGGACACCTATCTAATCAGCCAATTATAGGGCAGCAACTCAATGCATAAAAACATACAGACATGGTCAAAAGGTTCAGTTGTTGTTCAGACCAAACATCAGAATGGGGAAGGAAAGTGGTCTAAGTGTCTTTGACCATGGAGAAATCATTGGTGCCAGATGGGGTGGTTTGAGCAGCTCAGAAACTGCTGATCTCCTGGGATTTTCACACATAACAGTCTCTAGAGCGGGCTTTCACAACGTTTTTTAATTCCCTGGAACCCTACCATTAACTGAAGGGTCCACGGACCCCAGGTTGGGAACCCCTGTTCTAGAGTTTACAGACAATGGTGCAAGAAACAAAGAAACACCCAGTGAACACTGGTTTTCTAGGTGAAAGTGTCTTGTTAACGAGAGAGGTCAGAGGAGAATGGCTTCAAGCTGACAGGAAAGCATCAGTAACTCAAACAACCACACATTACAACAGTAGAGTATAGAAGAGCATCTCTGAACACACAACACATTGAACCTTGGATGGGCTACAGCAACAGAAGACCACGAATGTACACTTGAACAGCAGGTACCTAATAAAGTGGCCACTGAGTGTATACCTTGCTCCACTATTCCACAGGAAATAGGCTTCTCTGTCACCTATTATGCATCTGTAGATCACATGCATTCGAGTATCAACAGCAACAAGAGCATGTTCCAGAAGAGCTTTGTGAAGTAATAAAATACAAAATTTCAAGGATATAGATAGGGTAAATGCAAGCAGGCTTTTTCAACTGAAGGATGGGGCTACAACTAGAGGTCATGGGTTAAGGGTGAAAAATGAAAAGTTTAAGGGGAACATGAGAGGAAACCTCTTCACTCAGAGGGTCTGTGAGAGTGTGGAACAAGCTTCCAGCACAAGTGGTGCATGTGATGTCAATTTCAATGTTTAAGAGGAACTTGGATAGGTACATGGATGGGAGGGTTATGGAGGATTATGGTCTCAGTGCAGATAGTTTGGCATGGACTAGATGGGCCAAAGGGCCTGTTTCGGTGCTGTATTTTTCTATGGCTCTAGGCACATGAAATCGCTAGAGGAAATATAACTTTCTGAAAGCAGTTTAAATTACTAAGAGCACAGTGTCTTTGTATTTAAGGTAGCATTCATAGATTACAGGGAAAATTATAAGGGAATGAGATTACTCTTTGAGCTAGCCAAAATAGCCTTAAGAAAAATGTAAAACAAAATATGAAAGCTCATGCTGTTCATGCTTCAGATACGAACACTTGCAATGGAGACTTGTCTGAGTGTCTCTCTGTGTAAAGGCAGTAAGGAAAACATATTTGAGCCCATGGGTCGTTGGCCTCGGAGACATAGCCATGTTGCCCCAAGGAAGAGCCTAGCTGAGGAAATCAAATAAGGATCATCTGCAGGACTGCTGTGCATTTCAGAGAGGAAGGGTATTGGCGACCACAGCTGCTACATTGCCAGGGGGTATTAAACACGGGGGAATCAATACACAAAAATTCTACTTTCGCACAGATGAGAAGTTATCTGTAATTCATCTTCTATGCATATTTGACTTTTCATGTTAAGATCAATGCAGATTCAGTTTTATGATATCCATGCGGAGCAGCAGGAGTTGAACCCCGATTGTCTGTATTGTAAAGCATTGTGCTAACAACCATTACGCTACCATGAAACCTTTCCTCTTACACCTTAAACCTATGCTGTCTAGTTTTAGACTTGCAAGTCTATTTCAATTTCATGCACAATGTCCTCAGGTTGACTATAAAACAAATGTTTTACTGAGATTCTTTAATTAATAAACAACAAAAGATAAAGTATAAATTAACATTATTAAAGGAAATTGTTCAAATGAATATCACTCAGGTCTAATGATTAATTAGTCAACCCAGGATTTAAATGCATAATTAATCCTATTGTGAAAGATTGATTTTTGGATGACGGTTTGATTCAGGGATTAGTCTCTCAGTCAACCACAGGTCAGTCTGTACATTTTAATTGGATGAAAACTAAGTTTTTCTCAAACAGAATGGGTCTTTCTGCCACAATATTGTCCAGGCAGGGAATAACTCCCAATAAGATGACAATTTTTATAAATTTCAATTTGTTCATGGGAGCCAGGCAAATTGGCATCCAATGTCTGACTTCATATACCTGCTCAGAGTTTGAAAGACATGTGACAAGCTGTAAAGGGCTTTGTGATGCCCTTTTGAAGCCCTGTACAGCTTATTGCTATTTGTAGGCCTCCAAGAGGACCACAGTCTTGTTATTGGGTTTCGACACGTGTGTGCCTCAATGACCCGGAGAGCTATGTTGGCTGGAGTCAGGGCTTTATGCTTTGGCTCTTGGTAGGGTCACCCATGCCAAACAGGTCAAAGGGCAGAGGCCAGACTAAGCGTGGTCCACCAAGTCCTCCAGGTTCAGGGGAGTTCAGTTCAGGGCTAACAAACCTGACGGGTAAAATACAATTGTTACGGAAACAGCAATGAAGAATCCTTCTATATTTGAGTGTGACGGTATTCCTGAGTCTCCACCTGGGACTTCCATGACTGGCAGTAGTGAAAACCGAGGGGAAACTACTGTCACAAGGAAGGAAGCTTTGAACACCACCAAGACCAAGACCAAAATTTTGATGGCCACGTACAGACAGAAATGGAGGACCTTCATCGCTGCCCTAAATGCCAGTGATGTAACAGGCACCCTCTCTTACAGTTCAAAAACACGTGTTAAGAGGTAAAAGAACTTTGGGATGTCACAAGGTTGTGAAAGGCACTAGTCTTCCTTTGATACTTCATTCATTTTAGCTGATGAACAAGGAAAACATAGCTCTAACTTTGCAATTATATAATATGATAGAATGTAACTGTGAGTTCTTTTAAGTGTCTGGTTGGGGGAAATGCCAGCTACTTCATTGAATAGAAACATGTGTTTTAGATTTATTCTTAAAATATTGGAAATCATTTAAGTAAATTCCATTCTTAAAAAGCAAATATCTCTGAGGATCTAAGCTGGACCCAACATATTGATGCAGCTCCAAAGAAGGCACAACTGTGGCTATATTTCATTAGGAGTTTGAGAAGATTTGGTATCTCAACACAAACACTGGAAAATTTCTACAGAGTACCATGGAGAGTATGCTAACCGGCTGAGTCGCCGCCTGGTATGGCGGGGGGGGGGGGGCGCGGTCTGCCGCACAGGATTGAAATAAGCTGCACAATTAGCCAGCTCCATCTTGAGCACTTTCTCATTGGTATCCAGGATATCTTTAAGAAGCAATGCCTCAAAAAGGCAGCATCCTTCATTAAGGACCCTCATCATCCAGGTCAGGCCTTGTTCTCACTACCATCAGGAAGGATTCAAAGATTCAAACCACATTTATTATCAGAAAATGTATATACACCTTGAGATTTGTTTGCTTACAGGCAGCCACAATGCAAGAGACCCAAAAGAACCCAAAAGTAGAAGACCAAAAACCACTGCGCAGAGAAAGAGAGAGAAAGAAAAAAAACACACATCATGCAAACAATAGCAAGCCAACAGTATCCCGAATCAGACTGGGTCCCAGATCCATTCCTGGAGCATCTGGAGTGGGCTGAAAGTGTCGGTCCCCAGTCCATCACACCAGCAGGGTAGAAACGTACAGCAGCCGGATCAGTTCACAGCCTCGGCACCACAGAGAAAGGAAGAAAGATTCTCGGGAGAGCGAGCAAAATCAGCCCATCCCTTGGCTCTGGACCCGACAATTGGGCTCCGTCTACCTGGACTGACATTTAAATGGTCCCAGGTACTGAGCAGTGCCACGTTCTAGGACCTGGATCCCGGAGCCCGATACCCTTAGGCCGCTATGCCCAAAGCCCTTCTTGATCTCACTCCATCAGCTCAGCACTTGGAGCGATCCAACCTCACAGCCAGGTTAGGCGGACGATCGCCGAAACTCTTCCCCATTGACTCCTCTCCAAATCGCTCGCTCCACCCCCGACAGCAATACAAACTCTGTCTCCGTCTGCGACCCTGGCTCGAACATGTTGCGCCTGGCAATGCCACAGTATAGCTCATTACAACTCCTCCCTTGGAGAGTCAGACACCCTGAGCCAATAGGCTGGTCCTGGACTTATTTCCTGGCATAATTTACATATTACTATTTAATTACTTATGGTTTTATTACTATTTATTATTTATGATGCAACTGTAACAGAAACCAATTTCCCCCAGGATCAATAAAATATGACTATGACTATGACTATGCCCTGAACCAGCCTCACCTCTGCCTGCCATTTTTTCCTATTACTATGTATTGCATTATACCTGTTGCCACGAAGACAACAAATTTCACGGCATATGCCGGTGATATTAAACCTGATTCTGATTCAAATGCTCTACATCTTCACTAGCGCAGAACAAAGACAGCTACCAAAAATGAAATGATTAGCAATAGTCTGGAAACATCAATGTGCAGAAATAATCCTCATCTCATGTATTTTGTTTCAATGAAAACAAATCATTAATTTTAAATGTTAAACCAACAAAGAAGTAATTACAAATTTGAATGTGAATTTAACTTTGATATTAAAGCTGAGGAAGAAGACTAACAATACTCTGTCAGGCGCATGTTCAATGTCATGAAATATGCTGATAGATACAACACTACGGCCTTGAAGAATGTCAAAAATGATAAGCTGCTTTATTTTCTCCTGATTTTGCAGACTGTGAAAAAAGTACCCATAATTCTTGAATGCATTTCATTTCTTAAACTAAATTATGACAGCACAGATACCATCTGACACATGACTTCTGAAATATGAATTGCTGATCTATATGAATATATGACCATAGCCTTATTTAAAATACACTGCAATAGAAACTCACCTTGGTTATTAGCACTAAACATGCAATATGCTGAGAGCAGAGACAAGATGGGCCAAAGGGCCTGTTTCTGGGCTGTACTTTTCTATGATTCTATGACTCTAGTTCTGCTTCCAAAATTTAGTTCAGCTGAAGTAAATGGGAACCTCACTTTGTTTTGCAGTAAAAAATCTGTCTGAGCCTCTGTGTCAAAAGTAGCCAATTAGATGCTGAGTGGGGAACCTGTATGCCTGCTGAAAGCCGACTTCAGAGGTGGTATGGGCACTAAGAACTAAGGGCGTGTCATATTATGAGTGGACACTGACTCCAGAAAAAGGGTAAGCCTTAAAGCCTTACAGGAAGAGCTCTCTCAGCACTTTTCTTGTCATTCTTCAGAGCAAAAGATGGTCTACTTTAACAAAAAAGGCTTGTGACAACCTGTCATTAGTTGAACTGTAGCTCGATATCAAAGGATTTTTAAACGGTGAAGCAGGAACTTGCAGCTTAATCATTTGGATACCCATTTGTTACCAGACAGCTCTACTATGTGGGTGGGGGGACATTACAGCTGACACCGAGCCATGGCTAATGCGCTAGGTTCTCTTGCCACCTCTGCAGAGAATACTAACAAAAGTCATTCCCATCAGTAAGCAGATTCAGTGAAAGAATCCCACTCTGTAGTCGGCCGTCATTGTGGAAATCTCTTCACATTCATCAAAACAGAGTTCAGGTAGCTAAACCAAGTACAACAGCAATCTTATGGTGGGCCAAGGGCACTGCAAGAGAATCTGACCCTTGGCACTCCTATACTAATTGAAGGAAAACAGGTAATCTCAAAATGACAGAGAATTTTGTGCACAGTTGTGGTTTTCAAACATGAGAAAAGGGAAATAAAGTCAAAGTAAAATTTATTATCGGAGTACGTATATGTCACCACATACAAACCTGAGATTCTTTTTCCTGCAAGCATACTCAGGTTAATTTTAAACATACCTATCCAATGCAAAACATATGGACAGGCAATTAAAAATTAATTCTATTAAAACGTGTAACAAACTATGTTCTGAAGAGGTCAAAAATATTTGGAATAGTAAGTCAGTAATAATGGTAAGTCACATCTTTGAGAAAAAAGATAATTTAATATTTCAAGCTGACTACCTTTCAGCGGAACTGCCGATTGTGGAGAACAAAACTGAAAGTCACGGTATAGTGTCGAGGTTAGTGCGGTGCTATTACACCTTGGGGTGTTCCAGTGTTCAGACTTCAATTCCGGTGCCGTTATGTAAGGAGCCTCTGTATGTCCACCCCATGGAACGTGTGGGTTTCCCTCTGCTCCTCTGGTTTCCTCCCACAGTCCAAAGATGTACTGGGTAGGCTAATTTGGTCATTGTAAATTGTCCCGTGATTAGGTTAGGGTTAATCAGAGTTGTGGGAATGCTGGGCTGCAAGGGCCGGAAGGGCCCACTCCACGTTGTTATGGTAACCAAATAAATAAAGGAAGAAAGAATGTGAGAGTCCTGCTACATTTATATTCTCACAAACCTATAGTGAGCATTGTTTCCCTTGTTGAGGGGAGGAGATAGTTGGCGCAGAGGTCATAGTTCACTATATTGGCACTTGTTTTGTGAAATTTCATAGGAAAGGCCAATATTATCTGGAATATAAAGAAAAGGTGGTTAGCTGAGTTATAAGGAAAGATTGAATAGGTTAGAACTTTATTCCTTGGAACATAAAAGGCTGAGGGGAGATTTGATAGAGGTATGCAAAATTATGTGGGCTATGGATAGGGTAAATGCAAGCAAGCCTTTTCCACTGAGATAGGGTGGGACTAGAACTAGAGGTCATGAGTTAAAGGTGTAATGTTTAAGGGGGATATGAGGGGCAACTTCTTCGCTTAGAGGGTTGTGAGATTGTGGAATGAACTGTCAGCACAAGTGATGCATACAGGCTCGATTTCTATGTTTAAGAGAAGTTTGGATAGGTACGTGGATGGGAACAGTATGGGGGGCTATCGTCTGGGTGCAGGTTGATGGGAGTGGGCAGTTTAAATGGTTGGGAAGGGACTAGATGGGCTGAAAGGCCTGATTCTGTGCTGTGCTTTTCTATGACTGTGATTGAACCGGATTCTGAGAGGCTCAGCTGGATGTATGGTGCAAGGATATTTCTTCTGGCTGTGGAATCTAGAATTTAAAGGCATAGTTTCAAGATAAGGGGTTAGCCGCTTAAGACGGAGATTAGAAATAAATTTCAAAGTCTCAAGAAGCTGTGAATTTTTAGAATTTGCTGTCCCAGAGATAGGCGGATGCTGCAGGAGTTTAGTGGAATGAATGGTTATGGGAAACTGACAGAAAAGTGGATTGAAGGCAAGATCAGATCAGGCATGATCTTAACTAGAAAGAGAAAACGCTCGAGGTACTCAGCAGGTTGGAAACTTCTGTGGAGAGCAAAGCTGAATTAATGCTTTAGTCATTGGACTTCTATCAATTTTTGCTTTTTAGTTGTAATCTTGTTCAATGGCATACAGACTCTGTATGGTGTGTATTAGCCACTGCTAGCCATGTTCCTTATGGTCTGAGATTGTTTACCTTGAACACACACACACACACACACACACACACACACACACACACACACATACACATATACGCACACTCACACACATATACACAAACGCAGCACACACATACATACACACACGTACACACACACAACACACACATACACACAAATATGCACACACATACACACACATATACACACAAAGCATGCACACACACATATACATACATACACACGCATATGTGCACAGTGTGTGCATTCAAACATGCACACAAACACATACATGTACGTAAGCACACATACCCACTCACACACACATATATGCAGACAGATATCCTATTTTTGCACTTATTTAATTTAGTTATTTAATATATATTCTTATTGTAATTCACAGTTTTCTTTTTTTCTGTATTATTATGTATTGCATTGACTGCTGGCGGTAAGTTATCAAATTTCACGACATATTAAACCTGATTCTGATTCTGATAAGTACACACATACACTCATATGCGTACACAAACACACACACACGCACACGTACACAGATGTGCATGTACTGTACACACACACACACACACACACACACACACACACACCACACTCACCATTCTTTTGAGCAAATTATACAGAAGTGGTTGCAGGCTCTTTTTTTACATCAAGAGATTAAGTTGGCTGTAACTAACCCCCAACTGCAATATTAATCCAGAAATAACACGGGAAGAAACTCAGAAAGACATCTGCACGGATGCTGCTCCTGGTTTCCTCTTCTCCGTATTCTATAAAGAAACGTCTCCTCCCATGTCACCATTTCTCCCCACACATACAAATTCATGCTTGAAGCAATGGTGGTGTCTACATGCCCAAAAATTAAACCAGCCAGAGCCTGGTTTGTGCAGGACTGTGTATGCAATGAACCACATCATTCGTCCACCTAAATCCAACTCAGATTTAAAATTGAACCTGATGCCTTTATTGTCCTGCTGATGTTCTGTGGCACTGCTTACAATAGTGGGTGTGATTAAAGTTGCATTACACACCACTATCACCCTTAGAAATTGCTGCATATTCAGCACAAGCTAACAGTAAATCCTCCCAACAGTAGTGAGGTGTGAAGCTGGAACCTAACTAGGTTAAAGATGATGCCAGAGGACTGCAATTGGGCTTCTCAAGTTAATGCTGTCTTTCACCAGAAGAGTGGAAAAAGGCGTGCTGGAATGAGAGCAGAGCGGGGAACTGAAACGGCAAAGGGGGCTGGGGATCAGGCAGTGCAAGGTATTCTCCAAAACACTCATCCTAAAGCAGAGGAGTTTACACCATGAGCGGCAATTGTAGATTCAAAGATTGTTAAATGTCATTTCCAGTACATAAGTGTAAAGGAGAACGAAACAATTGTTACTCCAGCTCTGATGCAGCACAAAAAAACACAATAAGATAAAGAGCACAATAATAATAAAAACACAATAAATATGAATACATAAGATAGCTTATATACATAGATTAATTGTATGTCCATAAGGTGACACTAGGGACAGGAGTGTCTGTACATAAGATGACTGACAAGAAAAGATAAAGTGGTGGTTGTGGATGGACTAGGTTGGAGATAGTACTTTCAAATTGAAATATCATCTGGAAACAGTGTTAAGGGAGATTTAAAAAGTTAAATTCAAATTAAAGTAAATCTATTATCAAAGTACGCATACTATATGTCACTGTATACTACCCTGAGATTCACTTTCTTTCAGGCATTCACAGTGGAACAAAGAAATACAATAGTATCAGTGAAAAACTGCATAGACTGACAAGCAACCAATGTGCAAAAGAAAACAAACTGTACAAATATAATAAACAAATAATATTAATAATAAACAGATAGGTAGATAAATGAATGAATGAATAAATAAATACAGAAAACATGAGTTGTACAATTCTTAAAATCCTTATAGATTGTGTTCAGTGATCAGTGTAGAGGTGAGTGAAGTTATCCACACTGGTCCAGGAGCCCAGTGGTTGAAGGGGAATAACTGTTCCTGAACCTTGTGGTGTGGGTCCTAAGACCCCTGTAAAAGATATTTAAGACTCAAAGGGATAGAATAAACAGAAATTGTGTCTTTCTTTATATCTCTTCGTGCCTCATGATAGTTCTATCTCTACTATTTAATAACTCTGATTTTCCATCTAAAAACACTATAAGACTATGAGAGCCTAAGATATAGGAGCAGAATTAGGCCATTTGGCCCACTGAGTCTCTCTGCTATTTCATCATGGCTGATCCAATTCCCTCTCAGCCCCAATCTCCTGCCTCCCCCCCTCCACCCCATATTCCTCATGCCCTAATCAACTTTTGCCTTAAGTATACCCACTGACTTGGTCTTCACATCCACCTCCACAGATTCACCATTCTCTTACTAAAGAAATTCCTCCTAATCTCATTATAGGAGTTTGTATTTATTATACTCCCTCTATCTGTTTCTTTTTTAATACTTTTCACTGGTAATGTCTTTCAATTGTGGCAGAAGAGGCTTAGTGGAAATATTATCTTTCTTTCTCTCTGCAGGCCGTATCTCGGGTAATGATGAGTTTGAGTACAGAGAGGAAATTAAGAACCTGGTGGCATGGTGCGAAGACAATAACCTATCCCTCAAAGTCAGCAAGATGAGGGATTGGTTGTTGACTTCAGAAGGAGTAGCGGACCGCACGACCCAATTTACATTGGTGGTGCGCAAGTGGAACAGGTCAAAAGCTTTAAGTTCCTCGGGGTCAATATCACAAATGACCTGACTTGGTCCAACCAAGCAGAGTTCACTGCCAAGAAGGCCCACCAGCGCCTTTACTTCCTGAGAAAACTAAAGAAATTTGGCCTGTCCCCTAAAACCCTCACTAATTTTTATAGATGCACCGTAGAAAGTATTCTTCTAGGGTGCATCACAACCTGGTATGGAAGTTGTCCTGTTCAAGACCGAAAGAAGCTGCAGAAGATCGTGAACACGGCCCAGCACATCACAGAAACCAATCTTCCGTCCGTGGACTCACTTTACACCACACGCTGTCGGAGCAGTGCTGCCAGGATAATCAAGGACACGACCCACCCGGCCAACACACTTTTTGTCCCTCTTCCCTCCGGGAGAAGGTTCAGGAGCTTGAAGACTCATATGGCTTCTTTCCAACTGTGATAAGACTGCTGAATGGATCCTGACCTGGATCTGGGCCGAACCCTCCAAATATCGGGACCTGCCTCTCGGTTTTTTTGTACTACCTTACTTCCCATTTTTCTATTTTCTATTTATGATTTATAATTTAAATTTTTAATATTTACTAATTTTAACTATTTTTGATATTTAATATTTGTAATCCAGGGAGTGTGAAGCGCAGAATCAAATATCGCTGTGATGATTGTACATTCTAGTACCAATTGTTTGGTGACAATAAAGTATAAAGAAGCTGCATCCTCGGCATTGTCTGCTTTTGTGTGAGGTAATTTGCTGTTCTTCTGCTTTTTGTTAATTCACAATACAAAGTCATGTAACTGCCTCTTCACTGAAGCCAGCTACATGTTAATTTTAAGTAACATTTCCCAAGTTGTGCACTTGCCAGCAGCAGAGCAAATGTTTGTGTGATTGAAGTGTAACAGTAAATTAGTAACTGTTGGTGTTTATGCTTTATCATTCGTAAAGACTAAACTGTGAAATATTAATGCGCTGTGCGCAGAAATCCTTCTCATTCAGTCTGGCACTGGCACCGAGTACAGAACTCACACAGCTCCTGGCAACCCACTGGCTGATTAGCAGCTACAATCACTTATAAAAACATGCAAGCTGAAAACCTTATCAAATTTTAAACTGGTTGACCTAGATTGCTTGCTCCATATTGTTTTGAGCGATGTAATGTCTGTAGGAACTTGGTGTTGATTCTCAGTCAACGACTCACTAGATTCTTAGTCTGGATGCTTACAGTGAGCTGACATCTGCCGCGAATTACATCCACAAGCCTGCTGTTATTTATTTATAACCAGTGGCTCAATGCTGCAGTTCCCTAATGTATCATAGGCATTTCATCTTGTATCTGTGGGTCCACAAGTCCACTGGAGTCCTGGAGATGGCCTGCGCTGGAGCTGAAGGGGTGGGTGGGTGGGTGGGTGGGTGTGTGTGTGTGTGTGTGTGTGTGTGTGTGTATATATAGGCACCAAGGGGGTAAAGAGCTTGTTTTGCTGTTGTTCTGTTATTGCTGTTAAACTATAAGACACAGGAGCAAATTAGGCCATTTGGCCCATCGAGCCTGCTCTGCAATTCCATCACGGCTGATTTATTAACCCTGATTTATTAACCCTCTCAACCCCATTCTCCTCCCTTCTCCCTGTAACCTTTGACACCCTGCGTCATCAAGGACCTGCTTGTTGTGCTCTGTGTTGTTCTGAGAACATACCGTGCATGCTACATTGACACCAGAATGTGTGTGGTGACACTTGTGCACTGCCCCCAGCACATCGTGAGGCTGTGTTGGCTATTACTCCAAACACTGTATTTCACTGCGCGATTTGATGTGCATGTGATAAATAAGTGAATCTGAATCGGAATCCACTTCATTTGCATAGAACAAAGCACAGGAACAGCCCCTCAGACCATGACGCAAAATTAAACAAATCCCTTCTGCCCACGTCAGGTCCAATCCCCCCCAATTCCCTGCACATTCACTGTAAATATATACCCGTGGAGCACCACAGTTAGCGCGATGCTAATACAGCCCGGGGTGTCGGAGTTCAAAGTTCACTTCCAACATCATCTGTCAGGAGTTGAAACGTCCTCCCCGTGGATTGAGCAGGTGCTCCCCGGCTCCCCCGCTTTCCTCCCACAGTCCAAAGACATACAGATTGGTAGGTTAATTGATCATTGTAAATTGTCTCATGGTTAGGCTGGGGTTAAATTGGGGGATTACTGGGCAGTGCAGATCGAAGGGCCAGAAGGGCCGGTTCCACACTGTATCTCAATAAAATAAATAAAAATAAAAATAAATTAGGCCAAGGTTCCTACCCCTCCCCCACCTTTTTATTCTGGCATCTTCACACTTCCTTTTCAGTCCTGATATGGAGGATCTCGGCCCGAAACGTCAACTGTTTACCCTCCTCCATGCCTGACCTGCTGAGTTCTTCCAGCATTCCATGTGTGTTGATTAGGCCAGGATGTTGTCACTTGGAAAGCAATGTCTGAATGGTTAGTGGAAGCAAGTTCAACAACAACTTTCAGAAAGGAATTGCACTTACATGAGGGTAAACCTCAGAGGGCTGTTGGGAAATTACAGGGGGGAAGAGTCTAATTGGATAAATCCTTTAAAGAACCACCAGAGGAGTGGCTTCATTTTACAGAACATTGTGGGCATACTTATGTTGGTGTCGGGATGTGTGGGAACACTAGAGACAACCCCAGTGCATCCTTTGGTGTGTCTTTTGTAAATGCAAGTGACACATTTCACTGTACATGTGATAAATAAATCTTAATCTAGATTGTGCTAATCTAGGATTTGAGCAAGGTATGTGAACACATTCTCTGGAGCATCAAAAATGTAGACAGAAGAGATTAGTTTAGTTACTCCTTTCAAGGTTGTATAAAGTATAAAGGGAATCAAATTGAAGAGACTGGGGAAGAGGCAGTTGGCTCACAAATAGAGAAAGCTTAGAGACAGAGTGTGAGGGAGGATAGGCAGGTGATAGAGAAGGGACGCGCCCAGACCGAAGGTTTGAGATGTGTCTATTTTAACGCAACGGATGAGCTTAGAGCGTGGATCAGTACTTGGAGCTATGATGTGGTGGCCATTACAGAGACTTGGATGGCTCAGGGACAGGAATGGTTACTTCAAGTGCCGGCTTTTAGATGTTTCAGAAAGGACAGGGAGGGAGGCAAAAGAGGTGGGGGCATGGCACTGTTGATCAGAGATAGTGTCATGGCTGCAGAAAAGGTGGACATCATGGAGGGATTGTCTACGGAGTCTCTGCGGGTAGAGGTTACGAACAGGAAGGGGTCAATAACTTTACTAGATGTTTTTATAGGCCACCCAGTAGTAACAGGGATATCGAGGAGCAGATAGGGAAACAGATCCTGGAAAGGTGTAATAATATCTGAGTTGTCGTGATGGGAGATTTTAATTTCCCAAATATCAATTGGCATCTCCCTAGAGCAAGGGGTTTAGACGGGGTGGAGTTTGTTAGGTGTGTTCAGGAAGGTTTCTTGACACAATATGTAGATAAACCTACAAGAGGAGAGGCTGTACTTGATTTGGTATTGGGAAATGAACCTGGTCAGGTGTCAGATCTCTCAGTGGGAGAGCATTTTGGAGATAGTGATCATAATGGTCATAAGTGATCATAATATGGCCCTTGTGGCTACAGGGGTCAGGGGGTATGGAGGGAAGGCTGGGTTCTGAGTTGGATGATCAGCCATGATCATAATAAATGGCGGTGCAGGCTCGAAGGGCCGAATGGCCTACTCCTGCACCTATTTTCTATGTTTCTATGTTTCTATAATTCTATCTCCTTTACAATAGCATTGGAGAGAGATAGGGACAGACAAGTTAGAAAGCACTTAATTGGAGTAAGGGGAATTATGAGGCTATCAGTCAGGAAATTGGAAGCTTAAATTGGGAACAGATGTTCTCCAGGAAAAGTACAGAAGAAATGCGGCAAGTGTTCAGGGGATACTCGTGTGAAGGTCTGCATAGGTACATTCCAATGAGACAGGGAAGTTACAGTAGGATACAGGAACCGTGGTGTACAAAAGCTGTAATAATTCTAGACAAGAAGGGAAAAAAAGCTTAAAAAAGGTTCAGAGAGCTAGGTAATGTTAGAGATCCAGAAGATGATAAGGCTAACAGGAAGGAGCTTAAGAAGGAAGTTAGTAGAGCCAGAAGGGGCCATGAGAAGGCCTTGGTGGGCAGGATTAAGGAAAACCCCAAGGCATTCTACAAGTATGTGAAGAGCAAGAAGATAAGACGTGAAAGAATAGGACTGATCAAGTGTGACAGTGGGAAAGTATGTATGGAACCGGAGGAAATAGCAGAGGTACTTAATGAATACTTTACTTCAGTATTCACTATGGAAAAGGATCTTGGTGATTGTAGTGATGACTTACAGTGGACTGAAAAGCTTGAGCACATAGATACTAAGAAAGAGGATGTGCTGGAGCTTTTGTAAAGCAACAAGTTGGATAAGTCGCCAGGACTGGATGAGATGTACCCCAGGCTACTGTGGGAAGTGAGGGAGGAGATTGCTGAGCCTCTGACGATGATCTTTGCATCATCAATGAGGATGGGAGAGGTTCTGGAGGATTGGAGGGTTGCAGATGTTGTTCCTTTATTCGATAAAGGGGGTAGAGATAGCCCAGGAAATTATAGACGAGTGAGTCTTAGTTCAGTGGTTGGTAAGTTGATGGAGAAGATCCTGAGAGGCAGGATTTATGAATATTTGGAGAGATATAATATGATTAGGAATAGTCAGCATGGCTTTGTCAAGGGCAAGTCATGCCTTACAATCCTGATTGAATTTTTTGAGGATGTGACTAAACACATTGATGAAGGAAGAGCAGTAGATGTAGTGTATATGGATTTCAGCAAAGCATTTGAAAAGGTACCCCATACAAGGCTTATTGAGAAAGTAAGGAGGCATGGGATCCAAGGGAACGTTGCTTTGTGGATCCAGAACTGGCTTGCCCACCTAAGTTAAAGAGTGGTTGTAGATGGGTCATATTCTGCATGGAGGTCGGTAACCAGTGGTGTGCCTCAGGGATCTGTTCTGGGACACTTAATCTTCGTGATTTTTATAAATGACCTGGATGAGGAAGTGGAGGGATGGGTTAGTAAGTTTGCTGATGACACAAAGGTTGGAAGAGTTGTGGATAGCGTGGAGGGCTGTCAGAGGTTACAGTGGGACATTGATAGGATGTAAAACTGGGCTGAGAAGTGGCAGATGGAGTTCAACCCAGATAAGTGTGAGGTGGTTCATTTTGTTAGGTCAAATATGATGGCAGAATATAGTATTAATGGTAAGATTCTTGACAGTGTGGAGGATCAGAGGAATCTTGGGGTCTGAGTTCATAGGACACTTAAAACTGCTGCGCAGGCTGACTCTGTGGTTAAGTAGGCAAATGGTGTATTGGCCTTCATCAATCGTGGAACTGAATTTAGGAGCCGAGAGGTAATGTTGCAGCTACATCGGACCATGGTCAGACCCCACTTGGAGTACTGTGCTCAGTTCTGGTTGCCTCACTACAGGAAGGATGTGGAAACTATAGAAAGGGTGCACAGGAGATTTGCAAGGATGTTGCCTGGATTGGGGAGCATGCCTTATGAGAATAGGTTGAGTGAACTCGGCCTTTTCTCCTTGGAGCAACGGAGAATGAGAGGTGACCTGATAGAGGTGTCTAAGATGATGAGAAGCATTGATCATGTGGATAGTCAGAGGCTTATTCCCAGGGCTGAAATGGTTGCCACAAGAGGACACAGTTTTAAGGTGCTTGGAAGTAGGTACAGAGGAGATGTCAGGGGTAAGTATTTTACGCAGAGAGTGGTGAGTGTGTGGAATGGGCTGCCAGCAACAGTGGTGGAGGTGGATACGATAGGGACTTTTAAGAGACTTTTGAATAAGTACATGGAGCTTAGAAAAATAGAGGGCTATGGGTAAGCCTAGTAATTTCTAAGGTAGGGACATGTTCGACACAACTTTGTGGGGTGAAGGGCCTGTATTGTGCTGTAGGTTTTCTATGTTTCTATACAATCAAATCAAATGGTTCAAATTAATAATTGCAAGTAAATGCAAATTTCTGACTTGTTATTCTCGTCCCCTGTTTGTTGTGAACTCAAGTTTCAGCCCCTGGCATCTCTGGCAACCGTTTTATAAAAAATGCCCTTTCAACATTCAAACCCTGACACGGAAATAAGTGATAATATCAATGCAAACATAAATGCCAGGAGTAGTGCTTTCTCTCCCAAAGGTTCATTTAATATTTAAAAAGTCAAAAAGGCATTACGAAGGAAAAGATGGAACACAAAATTAAGCTAGCCAATAATATTAAAGAAGATACCAAAAGTTTCTTCAGATACTTAAAGTGTAAAAGAGAGGTGAGAGTGAATATCAGACTGCTGGAGAATGATGCTGGAGAGGTAGTACTGGGGGACAAGGAAATGGCGGACAAACTGAATAAGTATTTTGCATCAGGTTTCACTGTGGAAGACACTAGCAGTATGGTGGAAGTTCCAGTTGACAGGGGTTGTGAAGTGTGTGAAGTTGCCATTATTAGGGAAAAAGTTCTTGGGAAACTGAAAGGTCTGAAAATAGATAAATCACCTGGACCAAATGGTGAACACCGCAGGGTTCTGAAAGAGTGGCCAAAGAGATTGTGGAGGCATTTGTAATGATCTTTCAAGAATCACTAGATACTGGAATGGTTCCAGAAGACTAGAAAATTGCAAATGTCACTCCAATCTTCAGGAAGGGAGAAGAAAGGACATTTATAGTCCAGTTAGTCTGAACTCAGCTGTTGAGAAGATGTTGATTAGTAAAGGTGTGGTTTCAGGGTACTTGGAGACACATGATAAAATAGGCTGTAGTCAGCCTGGTTTCCTCAAGGGAAAATCTAGCCTGAGAAATCTGTTGGAATTCTTTGAAGAAATAACAAGCAGGATCAACAAATGAAAATTGGTTGATGTTGTGTATTTCGATTTTCAGAAGGCCTTTGATAAGGTGCCACACATGAGGCTGCTTCACAAGCTACGAGTCCACGGTATTACAGGGAAGATTCTAGCAGTGACTGATTAGCAGGTGGCAAAGAGTGGGAATAAAAGGAACCTTTTTTGGTTGGCTGCCAGTGACTGGTGGTGTTCCACAGGGTTTCGAGTTGGGACTGCTTCTTTTTACGTTATGTCAATAACTTGGATGATGGACTTGATGGTTTTGTTGCAAAGTTTGTGAATGATACAAAGATGGGTGGAGGGGCAGGTAGTTTTGAGGAAGTAGAGAAGCTACAGAGGGACTTAAATAGATTAGGAGAGTGGGCAAAGAAGTAGCAGATTGAAGACAGTGTCAGGAAGTGTATGGTCATGTATTTTGGTAGAAGAAATGAAAGGGTTGACTATTTTCTAATTGAAGTGTAAATATAAAAAACTGAGGCACGAAGGGACTTGGGAGCCCTTATGCAGGATTCCCTAAAGGTTAATTTGCAGTTTGAGTCTATGGTGAGGAAGGCAAATGCAATGTTAACATTCATTTCAAGAGGATTAGAATATAAAAGCAAAGAAGTAATGTTGAGACTTTATAAAGCACTGGTGAGGCCTCACTTGGAGTATTGTGAGCAGTTTTGGGCCCCAAGTCTTAGAAAAATGTGCTGAAACTGGAGAGGGTTCAAAGGAGGCTCACAAAAGTTATTCCAGAATTGAATCGCTTGTCATATAAAGAGTGTTTGATGGCTCCGGCCCTGTATTCACTAGAATTCAGAAGAATGTGGAGTGACCTAATTGAAACCTATCAAATGGTGAAAGGCCTTGATAGAGTGGATGTGGAGAGGATGTTCCTATGGAGGAAGAGTAAGACCAGAGGACACAGGCTCAGAATAGAGGTGTCCTTTTGGAGTGGAGATGTGGATGAATTTCTTTAGCCAGAGAGTGGTGAATTCGCGGAATTTGTTGCCACAGGCAGCTGTGGAGGTCAAGTCTTTACGTATATTTAAGGTAGAGGTTGATAGGTTCCTGATTGTTCAGAGTATGAAGGGATACTGGGGGAAGGCGGGAGATTCGGACTGTAGGAAAAATGGAAAAATGGCGGAGAAAACCCGATGAGCCAAATGGCCTAATTTGATTCCTATATCTTACGGTCTTAATATCAGAGTATGTATACAGTATACAACCTGAAATGTGTGCTCTTCGCTGACATCCATGAAACAAGAAGCCCAATAGAATGTATGGTAGAAACACCAGAACCCCAAAGTCCCCCTTCCCTTCCTATGCCATTTCAAGGTTGCATACAGTGTACACACTTTTATAGTAAAAAGTACTTTGAACTTTGATTGCTAATTTAATTGGTTCAGCATGACATTGTGGGCCGCAGTGCGTATTCCTACTGTACTGTTCTATGTTCTAGAAATACAACAACCTAAGTTAATCCAATAAGTAAAGATGTTCATGGAAAGGAAAGGTTCTGGTTAGCCATTGGAATCCAAGATAGGAAGTCAAAAATTTACAAAGTGAAACTGAGACCAGAACACAAGATTGGAGTTAAATTATTCAGCTGGGCTATTGATTTTCACACCCATTACAGGAGATTGGACCCATTTTTTCATCCAGCTGAACAAAAAGAAGTCTGAACCAAGCTTGGTTCATCAATTTGTGTTAGCGATCGAGCAGAGAATTAACCCAATTGTGAGCGCTGAGGAGGCATCATGAGGCACAAGAGTGAAACTCAGAGCAGTTGATAAATGCTGTCTGATCCAATATAAATAAAGCATTAGTTTCTCCAAGGGTTTAGAAAACATCATGATTCATTAATTAAGAACAGAGGATCTGTGTACGGCACATAGACCAAAGAAGCAGTCAAGTGGCACTCTATTACGGGAATAAAAGGCAGAGGAAACCACATGGGCCATTCCATCTTTCACTTCATATGGGTACAACTTTTAAATTAAATTCAAATGATCTACAAGTATTGTTGATTCTGCTAACTATTTTGACACTTGCCAATTGCCTGCTTCTCCAATTAACTTTCGACTATATTTTTTTGCTAAAGTATTTTAAATAATTTCTCTGAATTTTCCAGACCATCTTGCAATGCAGGCATTAATTTTAGATGAAGACCACAAGACAGGGGAGCACAATTGGGCTATTCAGCTCATTAAGTCTGCTCCACCATTCAATCGTGGCTAATTGCCTCAAAAATATCCCAGCAATACTGTGATTTCAAATTTGTCATTTCTGAGAAATTGAAACATTCACTTAGATGTTCTCATTCTCCTGTTTCCTGCCTGTAATCTTTGACGCCCGTATTAATCAAGAATCTCTCCACCTCTGTTTTTAATATATCCGATGACTTGGCATCCACAGCCATCTGTGGCAATAAATTCCACAGATTCACCACTCTCTGGCTCAAAAAATTCCTAATTTCTGTTCTAAATAGACGACCCTCTAACTGGAGGCTGTGCCCTCTGGTCCTGGACTTTCCCCCACTAATAGGCTGGTCCTGGACTTATTTCGATCTGGCACAGTTTGCATATTGTTGTTTGATTGTTTGTGGTTTTTGTATTGCTATATTTATACTCTATTCTTGGTTGGTGCGGCTGTAACGAAACCCAATTTCCCTCGGGATCAATAAAGTATATCTATCTATCTATAAAGGAAACATTTTCTCCACATCCACTCTATCTAGGCGTTTCAATATCTGATAGCTTTCAATGAGATTCCCCCCCCCACCCCATTCCTCCAAACTTCAACGAATACAGACCCAGAGCCATGAAAAGACAGACACTGTGAAGTTCATTGCAGGGGGCTTGCTCTTAAAGTTCTCTGTGGCTGAAAATCTCGTTTGCACACTCACTATTTAAAACGAGCAGGTCGGCACGCTTCCCACAGCACGTATGATTACAGCTGGTGATACATGGGACAGGTTGATGGCATGCGTGGTGATGTCATTTGCTGCACCACAAACTTCGACAAACTTTGCATGTTAGATTTCCAAAAATGGGGCATGATTTAATTTTTGAAGCAGGCGCTAACCAGAAGGGTAAGGTATCTTTTCGCTTTAGTTGTAAAACACGACCTTTCTGCTGGTTTGTCGATTTGGAATTCAAGGCAAAATCGTCCTCCATGTAGCTTTTCCTCTCAGGATTGATGTTTCCAATCGTTCCTGTCACACATTCTCCATTTCACTTTCACGCTCCTGCCTTTCGTTGCTAATGCTCACAGCTCCCACTGCGAACGTTCCCGCTAGTGTTCTTTACAGCTGTGCGGACCATCCACTGCTCTGAGCAGAAAATTTTACATGGCCTGAAAACTGCATAGCCATAGCACTTTAAATGTCTTTTTTCGTAATATGAATATTTAGAATGAAATTGAAAAATCACATACTGCTAGTTTTATTTATTAATTGAAGGGTATAATTAAATACAGTACAACAAAGAAAGTCTTTTATGTTTTGTAAACTTTATCTTGTAAATTTTACCAGTGTTAACTTGCACGTCCTTGGAATGTGGGAGGAAACTGGAGCACCCGGAGGAAACCCACACGGTCACACGGAGAAGGTACAAATTCCTTACGGGCAGCGGCAGGAACTGAACCCCATTCTTACAGCTGGCGCTGTACAGTGCCACATTAACCACTGCACTACCGTGCCGCTCAGAAGTAGCATTGACAACACTGGATCAGCCATCATTGGATTGCAGAGCCTATTTCTTATATTCTTTTGTAAGTATATATACTGAACAGTGAAAGAATGCAGGACTTTGAAAACCAGACAGAGAAATAGGATTATTTGATGAATGATCGCTCTTGAAACTCTGGAGTCCAAAGGCTTTATGTCTACTGTGATTTATTCACTCCCTTTCAACTCAGATTAAATAGTATCAGCCACTTGACAAAGCAGGAATCCCCAAGTCACAGGCAGCACCACTATTTACTATCCACCCCTAGTTGCCCCTAAGAGGCCAGTCATGAGCTAAGCTCTAGTGTTTGAAGGAACACTAGCCAAGTGAGTTGCTTTGTACAGATGGTGTCAAGCCAATCGTACACTTTTGCAGCCGCACTCAATGAGGCAGCATCCCACCATACTTCCGACAAGTGCGGTGTAAAAGTTTGGAAGTATCAGGACATGAATAATCAGCTTCTGACTTGAACTTTAGTCACAGTAGTAATGAGACTGGACCAGTTGAATTTCTGGTCAAAAATGACTCCAGAATGTTGATGCTAGGAGGTCTTAGTGATGGCAATACTGTTGACTGTCAAGGGTAGATGGTTAGAATCACTCATTTTGGATGCTATCATTGCTCGGCTCTTTCATGGAGCAAATGTTGCTTGCTGCATCTATTTGGCCTTACCTACCAACCCATCAGCTTCCACTCCTACACATTATCCTCTGCAATTTCTGTCATCTCCAAAGGGACCATACTACTAAACATACTTTTATCACCCTCCCCCTTCACTTTCCACAGGGATTGCTCCCTCCATGATTCTCTTGCCTATTCATCCCTCCTCACTAATCTCCCTCCAGGCACGTAACCCTACAAGCAGCCTAAGTGCTACTCCTGCCCATTCAGCTTCTCCTTCACCTCCATTCAGGGTCCCAAACAGTCCTTCCACACTTCGCCTGTGAGTCTGTTGGGGTCTCCCATCGCTCCTGATACAGCCTCATCCACTCTGCTGAGACCCTTCATAAAGTGGGCGGACCGCTTTGTCCAGCACCTCCGCACAATCCTCCAAAAGTGGGACTTCCCGGTGGCCAAATATTTTAATTCCAATTCCCATTCTCGTTCTAACAGGGCGATCCATGGCCTCCTCTTGTGCCAAGAAGAGGCCACCCTCAGGGTGGAGGAGCTACACCTTATATTGTGTTCGGGTAGCCTCCAATCTAATGGCATGAACATTGATTACTCCTTCCAGTAAACAAAAATCAACTCCCATTCCCCACTCTAACCATTTACTTCTTCTCAGCTGCCTATTACTTCCCCCGGGGTCCCCTCCTCCTTCCCTTTCTCCTATTGTTCACTTTCCTCTCCTATCAGATTCTTTCTTCTCCAGCCCTCCAGCCCTTGACCTTTCCCACCGACCTGGCTTCACCTATCACCTTCTAGCTATGTTCCTTCTCCTTCCCTTCCCTCCACCTCTTAGTTCAGAATTCAGTCATCTTCCCTCTTCTCTCTCAGTCCTGAAACGTTGACACACAAAATATTTTTATGTGTGTTGCTTTGGATTTCCAGCATCTGCAGAAATTCTCGAGTTTGTGATCTGCTACACCTATGCCTGAATGCATTCTTGGTCTTGTTGGATGCAGGCATGAGCTGCTTCCTTTGCTGAGGAGGTGTAATGGAAATTAACATTATGCCACTATCCAGGAACACCGTTCTTCTGACCTTATGATGAGAGGAAGATTATTGATGAGGCAGCAGAATATGGTTGGATCTAGGACACTGTTCTGAGGAACTCCTGCAAAGGGGGAAATAACTGACCTCCACAGTCATTCGAATACTTACCCTTATACCCAATGATATTCAGCTTGGTTAGAGTCACATTTAAATCTGGATGCAAAGTAGAGTATGAACTTTAGACTGATTTTCACAGGGGAATCTATCTGAATTAGACCACTGGATTCATTTGCAATGAATAGCAACACACACAAAATGCTAAAGGAAATCAGCAGTTCAGGCAGCATCTATGGAAATGAAGAAACAGTCGACATTTCGGGCTGAGACCCTTCTTCGGGACTGAGACGGAAGGGGGCGGATTCCAGAATAAAAAGGTGGGGGGAGGGGAAATAGGATAGTTTGAGGGTGAAAGGTGAAGCCAGATGGTGGGAAAGGTCAAGGGCCGGAGAAGAATGGAATCTGATAGGAGAGGAGTGAGGACCCTAAAAGAAAAGGAAGGGGGAAGGGAACCTAGGGGGACGTGATAGGTTTGCTTTTCCATAATAAGAGTTTAGAAGGACACAGTGCTTTGATTCATACTGCCAGTGATATATTCCACATATGCAATGCCATTTTACAGCAAAAGAGTTTGTACAGATCTGCCATCTGGACTTTGCTGCCATCATTTGAATGCAGTTTGGGTTTTGGGTTTTGTTGCTTTTACCTGTCCATTTTCTATTGTGGGCAATATTAACCTGAGGCGTCAATTTTTGCTGGTCTGCAAATCATTTCAAGGCAATTCAAAGAAGTTCCAGTGGTATTGGAGAATTCATGTGGAAGGCAATCAAGGACGTTGTTGAAAATTTTCTTGCCAACTAAGAGGACCAAACTACATGCAGCTGGTTAACTAATGTTTAAGCATACAAGACCATGAAGTGCAACATGTCGCTGAAGATTCATTTTTTGCAATCCCATTAAGACTTCTTCCTTGCAAATCTTGGTGCTGTCAGTGATGAGCATGGTGAAAGTTTTTACCAGGACCTTGAGATCATGGAGAAATAATATCTGGAATCCATCACTGCTGGCTGACTATTGTTGGATAATTAAGCAAGAAGCCTCAGACACTGAGTACAAACAAAAATCATCACAAAACAGTTTTAACAGTTGAACTATTGCAAAGCTTCAGCACCATTATGGAATTAAACACACTATATTCAATAGGAGTTAATTTCTTGTTTCTCCAATTCCTAAGAGATAGAAGTAGTCTGAAATTATACTTGTGTTCAGTTTCAAGTGGTTTATCATAAACAAAAAAAAATTCTGAGGAAGCCACATTTTGGAAAAAATGTGTTCTCCAGTGTCATCCTTCAACCCATTTATATTTCTATTCAAATTCCTCAATTACTTCTGGGATTAGAGAGTGAAGACAATTCTTTAACAGTTCAAAATAATTATCATCCAAGCATTGTTTCCCTGGCAGCCTATAGGGATTAAGTGCACTGTCAATTTTGTTTTATTTTACTGAATGTTGTTACGACAACTTCTGAACAGTATGTCAGACAGAATCTAATTTATATGCCTAAATATACTTACGGTATAGGTATAAATATTCAGCTGAAATTTTAGTCACAATTTAAAAGACATTTTTAAGGATTACAGCAAGTGTACCAACACACAAAGGAGCTGGAGTAATTCAGCGGGTCTGGCAGCATCTGTGGAGGGAAATGGACAGTCAACATGGCTCTCAACCTGAGACAGCAACTGTCCATTTCTCTCCACAGATGATGCCTTACCTTCTGAGTTCCTCCAGCTCCTTTGGGTGTTGCCCCCGACTTCCAGCAAAACCAGGCTTTCATGTCTCCCTTTTACAACAAGTATACTTATTGATTTCAAACTGTTCCCTAAATCTCCTGCATTTGACAGCATTTCCTACGGCTGTGGTTGACTCCTGAGTGTTAGAGCGATATTTGGGTTTAGCACAATTACACTTAACAAGTGACTTCGGCCACCAGTCTTCGGGTCTGAGTATAAATTGTGGATTTAATTTGGAGTGCAGCTCTGAGCAATGGGCTCCTAAAAGCCATGAATCCCAGACCAGACAATGCTGATTAAAATTCATTTGGATGTCTGTGGTGCGGGTGCAAATTGGGAGGTGTGAAGTTTGTGTGTAGTTTCAAAGAAGGCATTGTCAATATATTGTAAATATGGAACTGTCCTTTTGACATTTAGCACATAATATATCGAGCCCCACGTTGGGCCAGCCAGACTTTTTGACTGAAAACATCTCAATATGATGACTGCTGTACCTTGTTTTGTCAAATAAAGAAGCTGCTTCATATCTACCAGTACTTTTCTCCAGTGGCTTCATTCACGCAACAACACTGAGAATATCTTTTTCAGAAACTTCCCTCGGTAAGATGAAACAGTGGAGGAAATGGCAGCATATTCTACCTCAGTTTATAAATTTAGGATGGCGCTGGTGATACCCGACAAACTACTTACTGGTGGCGAAATACAAAATGAAGAATTGTCAGCAAATACAAAACAAAGAAAAATACCACACCTTATCAACAACTCTTTATTAATAATTTTCACTGCTAACAATGGAGAGGCAAGCAGAAGCAGAGATGAAGGCAAGGCATGGTGGAGGTAAGCAGAGGCAGGAGCAAGGTAAGTCCCAATATTTAGATGATTTAAGCCATATGGGAGAGTTCAGGGTGTTGGGACCTGAGGTGAGGGACAGGCCAGTTCTCTCGCTGCTCCGCAATTTTTCCTCATGACTGGCTTCGTGCCTTTTGTAAAACTATAGTTCTGAATGCTATTTGCTTACTTTTATTAACAATACTGTACAACATAGTATTTTACTCTCCGTGAATTGGGTGTTTGACGTTCTTTTTTTATGGGTTATTTTAAGGTTCTTTGTTTAGTGGCTGCCTGTAAGGAAACAAATCTCAAGATTGTATAATTTATACATATTTTGATAATAAATGTACTTTGGACTTTGAACTGGCAGATTTCTTCACCGATAGATTACACAGTTTCAGTCCAGTTTATGAAATCGATAGATGAAAATGGCCAATGGCTGGGTCCTGAATTGTTTTGGATCAGATGAGGCAATCAGGCAATATTACCTCATGATAATATATTATAAGTATTTCCCATATGATATCTATCCCAATCAGAAATAACTGTGGACTGCCTTCATGGACTGCTGTCAGTGAATAACACAGCACTAACTAGAACCGAACTGAACTACACTGAACATTCCCAGACTGTTTCAAGGTCTTTGTGGTTTGATGTTTAATATTCTGTGTGTTACTCGCTCGTTTTTTTTTGGCGTTTGCTAAACTTGTTTGCTTTTGTGCATTGGGTGTTTGATGTTTTCTTTGAATAGGTTCGTGGCTGCTTATGGGAAGATGAATCTTAGGGTTGGATACTGCATTCATACTTTGATAATAAATGTACTTTGAACTTATTTTAAAGAATGGTAAATTTGAAATATGATATCATCGGCACTATTGTTGTTATCATCTACTTTCAAACTAGAGTTCTGTAAATTTTCTGTTCCTTTCATCCACACAATGCAAACACAAACCCTGGAGAAGGGAAGCAAATTAGCAGCACAAATAAAAGAAGGCTGCCTCATAAACAACTTTCACCACCTCAGAATTTCTCTGTGTTCAACACAGATGGCTGGGGAGGCCAAGTCAATGGGTATAATGGTGTGAAGACAATAACCTATCCCTCAACGTCAGCAAGACGAAGGAACTGGTTGACTTCAGAAGGAGTAGCGGACCGCACGACCCAATTTACATCGGTGGTGTGCAAGTGGAACAGGTCAAAAGCTTTAAGTTCCTCAGGGTCAATTTCACAAACGACCTGACTTGGTCCAACCAAGCAGAGTTCACTGCCGAGAAGGCCCACCAGCTCCTTTACTTCCTGAGAAAACTAAGGAAATTTGGCCTGTCCCCTAAAACCCTCACTAATTTTTATAGATGCACCGTAGAAAGCATTCTTCTAGGGTGCATCACAACCTGGTATGGAAGTTGTCCTGTCCAAGACCGGAAGAAGCTGCAGAAGATCGTGAACATGGTGCAGCACATCACACAAACCAATCTTCTGTCCTTGGACTCACTTTACACCGCATGCTGTTGGAGCAGTGCTGCCAGGATAATCAAGAACACGACCCACCCAACCAACACACTTTTTGTCCCTCTTCCCTCTGGGAGAAGGCTCAGGAGCTTGAAGACTCGTACGGCCAGATTTGGGAACAGCTTCTTTCCAACTGTGATAAGACTGCTGAACGGATCCTGACCCGGATCTGGGATGTACCCTCCAAATATTTGGACCTGTCTCTCGGTTTTTTTGCACTACCTTACTTTCCATTTTTCTATTTTCTATTTATGATTTATAATTTAAATTTTTAATATTTACTAATTTTTACTATTTTTAATATTTAATATTTGTAATCCAGGGAGTGGGAAGCGCAGATTCAAATGTCGCTGTGATGATTGTACGTTCTAGTATCAATTGTTTGGTGACAATAAAGTATGAAGTATTTAAAGAGGAGGTTGACAGGTTCCTGGTTAGTCAGGGAGTCAAAGGTTATGGGGAGAAGGTAGGAGAACGGGGTTGAGAGGGTTAATAAATCAACCATGGTGGAATGGCGGGGCAGACTCGATGGGTCGAATGGCCTAATTCTGCTCCTATTGTCTTATGGTTTTACTTGAAGCATTTTTTGATGTGAGGTTGCTGTTGTAATGCATGAAATTGAGAATTGTATGCCAAGCAAGGTCCCACAGACATCAATTTGATGAAAAGAAAATCTGCTGTGGTGATGTTTTACTTAGGAATACGTCTTGGCAAAAAAAAATCTATGATAACTTCCTTGTTCTAGCGAAAGGCAGCACAGCTGTCAGTCCAGTGCTCTTCTTTGAGTAGACCGTCAGAAAAAATAGGTTCAAATAGATCAAATGTCGATAATAAATCTGTGGTGAGAGTGTGGAACTTTCCATCATGTGGAATGATTGAGATGAATTGCACCAATGCAATTAGGTGTACTTGTGGGAGGAAAGTATGTGCTGATGGCCTGAGATGGTAAATGTACTGGGAGGGAGGTCACGTGGGACATGACAAACTGCACATTCAGTGTGAATTACAACAATAAATCAAAAATAATCATTAAGTCTTTATGAATCCATTCGAATTTATCTCTGCTCATCAAAACTCGCCATTATAAAATTGAAAGTCTGATTTGCAGAAAAAACAATTATACTACTTTCACAGATCAAATATTAATTTTATACTGACTCTTATGAGCTCAGAAGGTTCTGGCAGATTCTTAAACTATTCAGAATAAAGGGTAATAAATACCTTGTACAACTTCCAGCTAATTCATGTTAGGGCAATGAGATTGAGAGAGAGATACAGCACAATAACAGGCCGATCTGACCCAATGAGCCTTCACTGCCCAGTTACAACCATGTGACCAAATACCCTGCTAACCCGCACGTCTTTGGAATATGGGAAGAAACTGGAGCGCCCGGAGGAAACCCACGCAGTCACAGGGACAACGTACAGACTCCTCACAGACAGTGGTGATAAACTGAAGGAGGTCCGATTTAACCGATATTGCTCTCTGATATTGTTCACATATCCGTACTTGAATTCTTTGCTGTAGAATTACCCCTGATTTGTTTTGGTCAACCAAAGGCAAGAATAAAAAAAACATCTTGCCTGGAGTACAAGCAATTCTGCCCATTCAGTAGCTGGAATGAAAAAACTGCACTCTAGTGACCATGCCCAGTCCGTGTAAAACGTGAGACAAAATGCAAAATCCTCCTTCCACTGGACTTTGAAGGACTGCTCTCTGTGTAATAGCCTGTCAAGTTTCACTGATGGAAAGTTCAGGAATAAAACATTACTGCTCTGTTGTAAGCAAATGTAATGATATGCTCGGTAGAAAATACTGTAGCCTATCTGTATATTTCATAAGACCATAAGATACAAGAGTAGAATTAGGCCACTTGGAGCAGAATTAGGCCCATTGAGTCTGCTTCGCCATTTCATCATGGCTGATCCATTTTTCCTCTCAGCCCCAATCTCCTGTCTTCTCCCCACAACCCTTCATGCCCTATTCAAGAATCTATCAACTTCTGCCTTAAATATACCCAATGGTTTGATCTCCACGGCCACTTGTGGCAATGAATTCCACAAATTCACCACTCTCTAGCTAAAGAAATTCCTCCTCATCTCCATTCTCATTGGAGATTACACTAGTTAGATCTATGTCCTCTGGTTCGAGATGCCTCCACAAAGGAAACATCCTTTCTAATCCACTCTTTCAAAACTTTCCAACATTCAATAGGTTTCAATGAGATCCCCCCACCCCCCATTCTTCTGAATTTCAGTGAGTACAGGCCCAGAGCCATATCAGTCCTCATATGGTAACCTATTCAATTCCTGGAATCATTCTCCTGAACTCCGCTGCACCCTGTCCAATGTCTGCACATCCTTTTTAGATAAGGGGCCCAAAACTGCTCACAATACTCCAAGTGAGGCCTTACCTGTGCCTTATAAAGCCTCAACATATGAGTGTACTTTTGGAAAAGAAATATGAGGCCAATTGTTGCAATTGCCTCCCTCCTCACAGTAAATTCACATTGTCTGGTATGTTGAAGGAATCATTGTCAGAACTTGAGGGACAACAATCATCACAGTTTCTTTACCATACACTTTGCCGTGTTCTGCGCTGGTGTTGTGACTCACCTGGGCAATGAACACATTAAGAGCACCTTTCATCTTACAATTTCTGACATTAATGCTTACATGACCCAGATGGCAATTAATCACTGGTCCATTATCTCATGATCTTACTTCCTGAAAATTATAATATTCTCTATTAAACTTTTACAATGAGTCAAACTGAATTTGTATCACATAATTTTTCTAAAATTCTAATGCAAGACTAAAATAAATGTAATGGTTACTTTCTGAATTCCTAGGTCTTTTTTTTATCCAATCCTATACATCAGGCAGACAGATGCATTATAACAGCTAAGTAGGTTTAAAAATTGTAAAACAACCACTTGGAAACAATTCTGTGCTTTAAGTAATTTCACTATCAACTAATTGAAATTTGTTTGTTCTAATGGTTGAATAATTATATATAATGACTATCTCCGAGTGACCTCTTTGAAATCCCATTTGGAATTATAATTTAAACTCAGCTTTTTCCCTATTCATTTAGTGATTATTTATTTTCTTCTGTTGTTATTAATATAAATTCCCCAACACAGCTGATTAATTTACTTTGTTTTCTTTAGGAAACAATTATCCTATAGCAGGCAGTTTCATGATCTTATTTGAATTTACAGCCAACCTTACATGAGAATTAATGAACATCATATCAAGAAAAATATGGTCTGTAAAAAATTAATTTTAAGGAAAGTGCTTGTTATCTTTTTCATTTTCATTTGTAGGGTTACATGCCTTTTTTAAAGGCAAAGTCAAAAAGAAAGAAATTTAATTGGTTTGGTTGAATTGTTTGCCAATCTTGGCAATATACTTGCAAACATTTCATCACCATATGAGGAGAGATCATCAACGTGCTGTTAATTGTTCTGCCTTCTTCTTCTTCTTCTTCTTCTTGTTTTACGGCAGTTGGCACCCAGCTTAATGGTGCATTACCACTTAATTGTTCTGTCTTCCGAATGCTTGGCCTTAATGTACTTTTCAATTAGCTGATTGGTCATCATAACAGAAACTCAATTGTGATATAGGGAGGAAGTCTCGTCACTGATTGGTTGTGCAGCGAACTTCGTGCGTTGTGGTCTAGAATTTTGCCCACACTGGCTCATAAATAGGATTGAGGTCTACATGTCTGCTTACAGAATTACTCATGGAAAACCATGCTTCTTGGAATTCTCATTTAATGTTGTGTGTTTTCTTGCACCGTGTCTTTCACTGATTCCCAGTTGAATTTGTGCCCCTCTGGATCTCAGTGGGTAGAGTCTGGGGAGAGTTGGTCATGCCGCTTTACAGCCAGTGGATGTTCATCGATCCTTGTGGATAATTTTCTCTCAGTTTGGCCAACATAATATTTGCTGCAGTCCCCACATTGGGTTTTGTAGACCACATTGGTCTTGTCCAATAGTTTGATTTGTTCTGTTACTGTTACGTAATTATAATAGGGTCCAAAACAGACAGGAATATAGCCCATTGAGAAAAATATTTTTTATTTATATAGTACTTTTCCTTTCTTCAGAATTCTCCCTAGCACGTCACCAATGGATTTAGTTTAAAGAGATCTGATTTGTAGTATATAAAAATATAACACCAAATATGACACAAAAAAATCGAATAGACAGTCAGGGACTTTTTCCTGGGGTGGAAATGGCTATCACAAGGGGCATCAATTTAACGTGATTGGGGGAACATTTTGTTGGGGGGCGGTGATGTCAGAAGTGAGTTTTTCACACAGAGTGATGAGTGTGTCGAACACCCTGCCAGGGATGGTGAGAGAGTCTAATACATTGGGGCATTTAAGAAACTCTTTAGATAGGCACATGGATGACAGAAGAATGAAGGGCTATGTAAGTGGGAAGGGTTAAACTTATCTCAGAGTGGGTTAAAAGGTCGGCACAACATTGTGGACAAATGGGCCTGAACTGCACTGTGCGTAATGTTCTATGTTTGATGTTGTACATAGCATTACTAATTCTAACAAAAAAAACAGCGGAACAGATGACTAAGCTTTTAGCAACAATAAACAAGGGCTGATTGTTAGTCAGAAATCTGTTCTACCTACTCCACCTTCTTTATTCATGTGACTTGTGCATCCTCCTTTATCCATCTAATGTTAGTAATTCCTCTGCTGATCTTGACCCTAGGATATGGAACTTCCTTCCTAAAGCTTTTCACATTTCCACTGCTTCCATCCTTAAAACATACACAACATCCATGCCAGCAGCCCTAGACTCAAAAACAGTTACTCCCTCCAAGCCATCAGGCTGATCAACACATCCATCTGTTAACCCACCCACCATCACTACATAGACTTTAACAAGTATCACTTTATGTACATACAATCAGACTATGTGTATAACAGTTACTTATAACTTTGTGTTTCATAGGATTGCTTTCATGTATTTTTTGTTTTGTTTTTTATTGTGTTCTTTATGCTCATTGTGTTTTATTTTGCTGCATCGGATCGGAGTAACAATCATTTCATTCTCCTTTACATTCATGTACTGACGAATGACAATAAACAATCTTGAATCTTGAAACTTTGACCAAGCCTTTAACCACTTCTTATTTGCCCCAGTGTCATTTATCATTAGATTACATTCCTACGAAGTGCCACAGGGCATGTTACTGCACTGGAGGTGCTAAGTAATTGTAAATTATTATTGTAATTAAAATGACAACTTGATTGTTATAATAGCATGCAAGAGAAAACAGCTTAAAACAATAACAAAGTTGTCTTTGAGAGCTGGCGTGAAATGGGTCAAATGATTGGACTAAACACTGGATAAATTAATTATTCCTGCAACACAGACTAGAAATTGGAGCTAAATTTTGAGGGTAATGACTGTTGTATCTGTGTGCACCAAAGGTCGGGTTTGCATTCTTGAGTGTCAATTTGAGGGGTTAATGTACTTGGACTTAAATATTTTCAGTGCAACTGGATGCCTATGCAGATTTGAACAAAAGTTTAGAAGCTCATGTTTGGATAGTGATTGATTTGGATATGATTACTTTGCAGTACTGTGCAAAAGGCTTAGCCAGAGTGTCTAAGACCTTTGCACAGTACTGTCGTACATTTATGCATTGCACTGTACCTTAGCTATGTATACATGCCTAAGACTTTTGTACAGTACCATATATGTGTGAAATTCTGAGATACTATCAACTGAAAACATAACTTTAGGAATCAGGACTGAGACAGGGAAATTAGTTTTCACTCAGCTAGAGAACTGTAAAGGCGTAGTAACCAAACATCTTCAAGACAAAGACTTACAAATGCTTACAGGTATTAAGTATAAGAAAGTGGCACCAAAGTAAAATATGAACCATGAACTAATTGAATGAAGATGAAGGAAAGAGGTATCAAATAGTCTCTCCTTGTTTCTAATTCTTTGATTTGTATTTTGACATGTAGAAGTTTGGAAATTTTATAAAACGGTAAATTGCTAAGTTGCTAAATTGGTTTATTATTGTCACATATACTGAGGGACAGTGAAAATCTGCCTTGCATTAAGTTTGCAAAGATTGGTTCATCACATCAGAGCATTAGGGTGGATCAATAAGAATGCAGTATGAAGTGTTACCTTTACAGAGTGAGTGCAGTGCAGCTAGGCAATAAGGTGTCAAGTCATTTTGAGGCAGATTCTGAGGTCAAGAGTCTATCTTATCATACTAGGGGATTGTTCAATAGTCTTATAAAAGCAGCATAGGAGCTGTCCTTCAGGTATCTATATCTTCTACCGGATGTGGGGTGGGGGGGAGAAGAGAGAGATCTGGGGTGGGCATGGACTTTGAATAACTTACCTGCTTTACCGTGGCAGCAAGAAGAGTAGACAGGGTACATGGGTGGACGGCCTGGTTTCTGTGATGTACTGAGCTGTTCCTCGCAGCCACGGGCAAAGCAGCTGACACACCAAGCCGTAATTCATCAAGATAAAATGGCTTCTATAGTGCATCGATAAAAGTTGGTGAGTCTCAAAGGGAAGATGCCAGATTTATTTAGCATCCCGAGGAAAGGGAGACGTGGGTGAGCGTTTGTGATGAAGGTATCAAGGTTTTTGGACGAGGACAGGATATTGATGATGTTCACTCCTAGGTACTTGAAGCTCTTGACCCCCTTGACCTCAGAACTGTTGATGTAAATGGAATATTGTGCTCAGTGACCCCCTTCCTGAAGTCAATGACCATCTATTTTGTTTTAATGAAAGACTGTTGTCATGGCGCTATGTCGCTAGATCCTCTATCTCCTTCTTGTACTCTGATTCATCATTATTTGAGACACAGCCTAGTACGATGGCATTATATTAACTTGTCGATGGAGTCAGAGCCGAATATGGCCAAACAGTCATCAGTGTACAGGCTGAGTAGGGGGCTGAAGGTGTAGTCTTGCAGAGAACCAGCGTTTAGAATAATGATGCAGAGATGTTCTTGCCTAACCTTACTGATTTTGGTCTATTGGTGAGGAAGTCAGGGATCCAATATCAAAGGGAGTTGGTCCAGGTATAAGAGTTTGGAGATAAGTTTGCTTGTGATTATAGTTCTCAAGGTAGAGCTGTGTTCAACGAACAACACTCTAACGCGATTGTCTTTACTGTCCAGATGCTCCAGAGGTGAGTGTAGGACCATGGAGATGGCCCCTGATTTGGTGACTGATGAAATGCAGTGGGTTGAGATTGTCTGGAAGTCTGGAGTTAATGCATACAACGGCAGTACTAGATTTAAATCTTCAGTTTTGGATTTTAATGACTTTTAATTCTTGCAACTTTAATAAAAACACTCCAGTATTTTTTATTTCTATCCGGGGAGATCAATGGTTTCTGAGATGCTCAAACCATCCCGTCTGGCACCAAGAATCATTCCATAGTCAAAGTCACTGAGATTACATTTTCTCCCCTTTCTGATGTTTGGTCTGAACAACAACTGAACCTCTTGACCATGTCTGTATGCTTTAATGCATCACATTTCCACACATGATTAGCTGATTAGATATTTACATTAACAAGCAGGCGTACCTAATAAAGTAGCCATTGATTGTAGTTCACATAGAAATAAAAATACTTAAAACCTGTACCTTCTGCTCTCCTGAGGTGGAACTTTCTATCCTCAGGAAGGGTCTTGCCTTTGTTCCCCTTCACCCACACCTCAGTGAGGTCCATACCCACCACAACGGGAGCTCTCCTTCCATTGCCTCCTTCTCCGAGCCCACTTCTTTGGCAAGGATTCTCTACCCAGTGCCGATGACCCCTTCTCCCATCTCCGACCCTCCTCCTCTTCCTGGACACCCCGCTCTGGTTTTCGGCCAGCTCTGCATCTTTTCATCTCCATTTGCTGACGGGACATAGACTGGCTCAACTTCAGCACTCCTCTCTGCTCTTTGAACCTTACCTCCTCCAAACGCTCTGTCCACACCATCCTCAACCTCACCATCAAATCTGCAGGAAAAGGGGTGCTGTTGTCGAGCTGGCTACTTGATTCTTCAAAAACATAAATCTAAAGCAACTAATATGACAAAAAAAAATCTCATGGAATCACCTATTTTGTCAGTCTAGCGTTACATTTGTAACACAAGACTGATAAAACTGTGACAGCATTCCATGTGGATGTGCTCAATGTAGGGACAGCTTTAACAGTGATGGACTGGGCCATACCCATTACTTTTTGTAGGCTTTTCTATACTAGGACATTGGCATTTCTATACCAGGCCGTGATCCAACCAGTCTTCACCATACAGCTATAGAAGTTTGTCAAAGCTTTTAGATGAAACGCTGAATCTTCACAAACATCTAAGGAAGTAGAATCACTGCTGTGCTTTCAAAGGGTTGGGTAAAAGGCAGGGTAGTGGGGATGACTGGAAGAATTGGATCAGCCCACGATTGAATGGCCTACTTTTGCTCCTTTATTTACTGGTCTTATGGTCTTTCTAACTGCGCTTGCGTGCCGGACCCAGGACAGGTCCTCTGAAATGATAACCCTGAGGAATTTAAAATTGTTGATCCGCTCCATCTCTGATCCCCCAATGAGGACTGGCTCAAAGACCTCTGCTTTCCTCCTCCTGAAGTCAATAATCATCTCCTTCGTCTTGCTGGCATTGAATGAGAGCTTGTTGTGGCTCCTCTAGGACAGGGGTCCCCAACCTTTTTCGCACTGTGGACCGGTTTCATATCGATAATATTCTTGCGGACCGGCCGACAGGGGGTGGGGGGGTGGCGGTAGAGTTGCCAACGGACAAGAGTAGCAGTCAAATACGCTGGGTTTACCCCGAGAAAGACTACAATGACCATGAAGCCTTGCACAGGCACCAGTGCGCATGCGTGATTTGGCAAGCGTGTACGATTTCTTTCTTCAAATTGTTTTTGGCGATTCTGTTCGGGAGGCGGGGTATTAATCATGACCAGAATATTGGTGATAAGTGGCTAATACACTCAGTTTCATTTCTAAAAGGGTTTATCTAACGAATTTAATATTAAACACACAGCGCATATTTTCCTCGCATGAATATAGCGATGTCAATTATCAGGAGAGCTTGAAGTAAGTGTTGAACGAACTTCCAGCAGAAGTGGAAGACACAGGTTCGATATTATCATTCAGAGAAAAATTGGATAGGTATATGGATAGGAAAAGAGTGGAGGGTTATGGGCTGAATGCAGGTCGGTGGGACTAGGTGAGAATAGCATTCGGCACGGACTAAAAGGGCAGAGATGGCCTGTTTCCGTGCTGTAATTGTTATATGGTTATATAAGTCAATAGCATCATAACATCTTGTAACGTTTGGATATTAAACATGCAGCACATGTTTTTCTCGTATGAACATATAAAATCATTGCAACACACCAATATCACTGAATCAGTGGGAGCCCTGGGCTTGTTTTCCTGCAACAAGATGGTCCTGTCGAGGGGTGAGGGGAGAGAGCGATACTCGAAGGGGGTTCCTTATGTCCAGTCTATTCCGCAGTTTAGTTTTCGTTGCATTCATTGCAGAGATATGTTGGAAATAGAAGCAATGTTTTAAGTGCTTTCGTGGCTATCTCAGGATTTTTAGCGTTGACTTTGATCCAGAATGCCAGCAGAAATGTTATGTAAAACATACTTTCCAGCCCGCCGTCATTTGCAAGCTCGAGGAGTTGATCTCCTTCCCGCGCTGACACGGATGACGCGCGGGTCATGACCTCGCATGCGTTCAAGCTCAACAGGGCGTGACAGGGAATGAGGGAAGGTGCAGCTGACTCATATCGCCAAATCATATAGCTTCCTCGCGGCCCGGTAGCACATGCTTTGCGGCCCGGTACCGGTCCGCGGCCCGGTGGTTGGGGACCGCTGCTCTAGGACAGATTGTCAATCTCTCTCCTATATGCTAATTGGTCACCATCCTTGATTCGGCCAATGATGGTGATATTGTCAGTAAACTTAAATAAGGCATTGGAGCTGGGCTTAGCCTCACAGTCATAAGTATAAAGGGTATAGAGCAGGGGGCTAAACACACAGACTTATGGTACACCTGTGCTGAGGGAGATTGTGGAGGAGATGTCAATTCCTGAGTACATATATCATCAATCTGCAAAATGTGTGTATCTCTGAAGTTCTTTATTCTAGATTTCTCTATTTCAAATAATGTAAAATGTAATGACTTTGTCACCAAAAGCTATTTGCATTTTAATGAGAATAATTTTTGCTCCTTTGAGTAGTCATACACCATCAAAATTACACATGACATGTCAGTAGATGTGCTTTACATAAGCTCTAAATTAGGCAGCTGGTATAGGTAATTTATTCCTTATCAGTATCGTTAATTACTGACACTACATCACATTTCTAAGGATCAATATTCACTTCAGTTCCATACTTACAATGTGCATGGATATTAAATTTGTATAAGAAGCAGTAAGGTGAAGAATTTTGTGTTTAATTATGCTGGCAATTTCTGACTTAAAACTGCAATTCTATTCAAGTTCAAGTTAATTATCATTCAACCGTATACATGTATACTGCCAAACGGAACAACGTTCCTCTGGACCGAGGTGTACAACACAGTACCATCTTCAAGGAGCGATGCCTCAGAAAGGTGGTGTCCATCATTAAGGACTCTCATCACCCAGGACAGGCCTTGTTCTCATTGCTACCATCAGGGAGGAGGTACAGAAACCTAAAGTCTCACGCTCAATGACTCAGGAACAGCTTCTTCCCCTCCACCATCAGATTTCTGAATGAGTGTTGAACCCATGAACACCACCACACTACCTTTTATCCTCTTTTCAGTATTACTTATTTAGTCTAATTATTATATATATATACACACACACCTTTACTGTAATTCAGTTTTTATTTTGTATTACAATGTACTGTTTATTTAATTTAACTATTATATATATATATTCTTACTGTTAATTCACATTTTTTCTATTATTATGCATTGCAATATACCGCTGCCGCAAAGACAACAAATTTCACAACATATGCCGGTGATATTAAACCTGATTCTGATATAACTCACACACAACATATAAAGTAATGTTAACACAAATAAATGAATCAATAATAAAATATATTCCAGAGATGTGATAAGGTGATCTGTTCAACACAGCGACATAAAACCTAGTGAAGATGACATTTTAAGTTAGTTAATCCACTACGTTTTTATGAGATCCAGCTTAAGCATGAATCTAATTTAATTGATCCTATTTGTAGATGCGTAGCACACTGAGATCTACTAAGCAAATGCCTGACTCTCAATGCTGCGGCACACTTCTTAAGTGACATTTTTATGGCTACATGATTTAACAAGCTGTAAACATTGGTAGTATTTGCATAACTGCAGTGATCATGGTTAAATATAGCAATTGTGCGGAGGGTTAGAAACAAAACAGTACAGCTATTTTTTCATTTTGTTAATCGGTTTTTTAGAAAGTAATGAAAAGGATAGCATCTAAGGGAAAATAAAACTTTGGGAAATTACTGTAGCATCAATATAAATTGTCTGATTTTGCTGCTGTTAAGTTACTTAGCTGGTTCTTTGCTGTACTTAAAGGCAAACAACCCAATTGGCAGGCATGCCTATTAACTATATTTTTGTCAGAGTCATAGAACACTACAGCATAGAAACAGACTCTTTGGCCCATTTTGTCCATGCCGAACCATTAATCTGCTTACATGCGGACCATAGCTATCCATACCCCTCTCGTCCGTTTTTGTGAAAAATACTGGACCTTCATAATAATAAAATAATAATAACATGAACGTGGACAAGGTATACATTGTCCCGATACTGATACCTGCAACTGCTGTCATCACAAAGTGACTACACAATAGCATTAAACAATTAGGGTCACACAGTAATATTTATGTAAATCTTCAGAAAGCCACAATGCTAAACACCACTCGAATAATCCGAAAGTTCTTAGCAATTGATAAATGAGTGTGCTTTGGCTATGCCCGTACCTCAGGTTTTGTCAGCTTAAGCTGACCAAAAATGTGCTTTCATAAATAATAATAACCGTATTTATATAGCACCTGTCATACATTAAAATGAAGGCTCTAAATGATTTACAGAGATTGTAAAGAACAAAAGGCTGCATCACCAGTTCTTGTCTGCTTGGCTCTAGGAACATTTAGCAAACCAGTATTCATGGATCTAAGATTGTGATTAGGGATGTAGAAGATAGACACTCCAAAATATACAGAGGAGTTTTAATTCAGAGCCTTACATATACACAATTAAGAGTATTTTAAAATTGATCTTAAAGGACACAGGCAGCCACCGTAATGATGCCAAAACCGGAAAAATTCTTCCAGATTTTCTTTTTTTTGTTTAGATTCTTGCTGCTGCTGATAACAATCTCAGTGCTGTACATGATGACACATGTACATTTGATAATAAATTTACTTTGAACTTAATATTTAAATTCTCTACAATAATATACAGTATATGAGACTAGAGGTTCAACCAATGATTAAGTGCCTAAAAGGGCATTTATAGCATAAGGGCAGATCTTTCACTGCCTGTTAAAGACTATTTGCCAGTTCTCTGGTGAGGCCCAGGTTATTGCAGTGCAGAGCACTCACTGACTACCAGAAATAATTGGTCGCACTGCATGAATAGAATGGTATTGACCGCTGGTGAAGACCCATCTGCTACCTCACTTGCTGTCAGAGATACAGTTTAAATTGTACGTTTGTCAGTCTTGGGATCGTACTGAGCACAATACATCAGATGAACCCCCACCCCTACCCTTTCTGATTTGTAAATTTTCTTTGAAGTACTCAAATGTTTAAACCAGCATAAACAATGCCATTACAGAACAACTAGTGGACTTTTGGATTGCCTGCAGTGACTCTTGGTTTTAGAAACGTCAGTTCTAAATGCTGTCTGCTTGCTTTTATTGTTTGCACTATTTGTTTCTTTTCTTTCTGCACATTGGTGATGTTCTTTTGTTTTTAATGGGTTCTATTAGGTTTCTTCGTTTGGTGGCTGCCTGTAAGGAGACGTATCTCAAGGTTGTATACTTTGATAATAAACGTACTTTGAACTTTGAACTTCTTACAACAGCTGATTTCAATAAATCTGTTATACTTGCGCTAAGTTAACCTGGTGTGGATTCCGTGAGCAGATTTCCATCCTGGGAGACCTGCAGAAATGTTTGCGATTGTGTTGCTCTCCAAGAGGAGCCCACCAGCACCAACTAGATTCCTTTACTTTTAACTGACACTAAGGAATGAAGACAGCAGCCAATTTGCCTTCCACACTTGCCTTATCGTCCCATAGCCCATACCCTGTTATGTCGAACGTTTTTTTAACTACAGTCTTCATTCTGAAAAGGCAAATTGAACAAAGAGTTCCTCCACACAAAATGCTGGAGGAACTCAGCAGGCAGGCAGCATCTTTGGAATGGAATAAATAGTTGATGTTTCAGACTGAGTCCTTTCATTAGACAGCATCTATGGAAAGGAGTAGAGTTGACATTTCAGCCCAATGAGTGTCTCAGCCTGAAACATCGACACTTAATTCCATTCCAAAATGCTGTCCGACCTTCTGAGTTCCTTCTGCACTTTGAGAGTGTGTTATTCTGGATTTTCAGCATTTGCAAAATTGCTTCTGTTTAAAATTGACAAAAGATTTACACGCCCCACCAGTCTTTTTAGTCGGGGTCCAAATCAATGGCATCACTCACGGGGAAGGCTTCAGGAGTAAACCCCGAGGGAAAAATCCGGAGCTGGAGTCCCTAAGACAGTCCTACGTTGAGTTCAACACTGACTGGAAACTCCTGCCACGCTGCTGGTACCAACTGTATCGGTCTCTGCCATTCCTTTGGGTTTATCAGCTGTGTGGAGAGGGGGAGCTTGCTACATGGGCGACAGTTTGCTCTCCATATTAGGTTAGATTTGATTAGATTAGATTATGAGGACACACAGTACTCTTTTATTGTCATTTAGTAATGCATTAAGAAATGATACAGTATTCCTCTGGTGTGATATCACAGAAACACAGGACAGACCAAGACTGAAAAACTGACAAAAACCACATAGTTATAACATATAGTTACAACAGTGCAAACAATACCGTAACTTGATGAAGAACAAGCCGTGAGCACGGCAAAAAGTTCAAAGTCTCTCGAAAGTCCCACATCTCACGCAGACGGGAGAAGGAAGAAAACTCTCCCTGCCATTCCCGACCACAGTCCGACTCTGAGTCGTCCGAAAACTTCGAGCTCTGATCAGCCCTCCGACACCGAGTGCCATCTCTGCCGAGCGATTCAACCTCAGCCCTGGTCACCAGCAGCAGGCAAAGCCAGGGATTTTGGGGCCTTCCCTCCGAAGATTCTCAATCGCACAGTAGCAGTGGCAGCGAACCGGGCATTTCAGAAGTTAATCCAAATGTTCCTCCGTGCTCTCACGGCTGTCTCCATCAAAACAGAATTGTGCACGGCATCCTACTTACAAATACGATATCATTTCACCGGAGAGGCTGCGCGCGCTGCGTCGCGCCGCCATCTCCTCCTCCTCCTCCATATCGTACTGCCCAGGCTTGCGTACCAAGACTGCTAGGACACTACATCTATCGGCGACCCTGACTGGCAGAGGACTTACTCATAAAAAAAATGCTGATTGACTTGATGAATATTTCCATCATGTTGTTGCTTTATTTCATTATTCTACCCCTGAGCTGACACTAATATCATCCCCTTTCACTACCAGCTGAAATGATTAGAATAGAGGTTCCTTTCAAGTTGGAACCAGAGTTGAGATATCAATTGTAAATCACATTGAAGTGTTGATCTACTCTGTCTTGGTATTACACCAAGTTATACAGTACTATGCAAAAGTCTTAGGCACATATATATATCTAGGGTGGCTAAGAGTTTTGCACAGTACTGTAGTAATTTTATGTATTGCACTGTACTGCTGTTACGACTGCATGATATATGTGAGTGATGATAAACCCCATTCTGATATGGGTCTCTGTTGTGGACTGAGGGTGGGGAGAGGGGGATCATGACTGGGAAAAGGGGAAGGGAGAGAGGAGGGAGTGGAAAGCACCAGAGAGACATTCAGTAATGATCACTAAACCAATTGGTTGGAATCAAACGGCCTTGCCTGGTGGCTGAGACTGGGTGTGTCTACCTCCATGCCACTGCCCCGCCCTGTCACTCCTTTTCTGCCAGCTGTCCCACAGCGTTCCACCCTTTCCATTCACAACATCTTTTGCTCCCACCAGAATTACAAACTCGCTCTCCACTCCACGTTGTCAAATACAGTACTATGCAAATTTCTTGGGCACTTTTTTTTGCTTGAGACTTTCGCACAGTACTGCACACACCTTGTACTGCTCTGTGTGATGGTTCTAATGTAGAGAAAATGATTAAATAATTAATGATGACCAATAATGAATTGTAACTATTTGCAATTCCAGTAGCTTGCTTTGGTAATTTGATTTTATGTGTCTCAAAGGAACTACTAACTGCTGCAGGTCCGAAGTTGTGTTTAGTTCAAGGGTTAATGCAACATCGATCAAATGTTAAATATTTGCCTCTGGAGGAATGCTTGATATTAAAGAATGGCTGCACCAAAAGGGGAATTGAACGGGCTTCTCACATCAGTATGCAGCCTCTCTAGAGGTAGTTTGTATTGTTGCAAAGTGCCACTTAACACAATTGAATACATTTCAGCAGATTAATTAAACACAATGAATACTATTCTCACTTCAGTAAACCGAAATGCCAGCTTTGCTCAGCAATTTTTTCACATCAATCCACATTCAGTATTCAGTAAAAGATGTTTAGTATTCAGTACCTTTTCTGACTAAGCAGAAGAGTGGCACCTATTTGATGACATATTTGTTCAAAGCACTGTTGTGACATTGCCTCTCAAAGTCCAACCCTACGTTCCCATTGTGAGAGGTGGAAACGGGTAAGGCCAGCCAACAGGACTCTGGTGAAGCTGTATCGGCCAATGTGGATGCAACGGATTGTAGAAACATTGATGAACTCCAACCACACCATTGGCTTTGGACAGTGGAGACAAGAGGACAAGGCCCAAGTAAGTAAATAAGTACTGTTGTGTCATTATACATTTTGAAGGTGCATATGTAAGTGGCAAGAGGTAATTCTTCCTTTTCTGATCAAATAGAGACTTGACAAATTATTGTTTTATCTTTAGAACAGTGGCAATTCCACACTCTAACCTGGGGCCCATGGACTCCTCAGGTAATGCTAGGAGTTGTGACAAGAATACACATAGATTAAGATGTTAGCTGTCCTGTGCTGGCACCAGTGGGATCAGCAGTTGGTCTGCCACCTGTCTTCAGGAGAGAGAGAGATAAGGAAAACAATGGAGCAGCATTTGGAGATGTTAATGAAGGGACGGGAGAGAGTAATGGAAGGAGAGAGCTGTCAAGATCGGCTCCCCCTTTGAACCCTGAACTGTTTGAAGTGATGGACAGGCGATACCCCAGCAGGGGGATAAAAAGGGACAGGTTCGCTAAGGCAGGACACACATGACACCCGAGGTAACGAGACCCTGGAAGCGGTGCGTCTCTCACAAGTCGGTGGGAAGTTTTGGAAGGTCGGTCGCGGGACCAGGCCATAGACGCACAGGGTGGAAAGGCACGATTGGCGGGAACCTGGTGTGTGTCCACCCTTGCCTGGGTGCCGGGTTCACTGCAGAGAAACGATTGTATCTGGAAACGGAGGGGTCACGGTCGGTGACCTCAGATGACATCACAAAGGGCTCGCACGAAAGCTGACTGCGAAGGTCTGTGTGTGGAAGCCGTTTGAATATTCATTCGTTTTCGCTCTCTCTCTCCTTCCCCCCACTATCCATCTCTCACGGCAGCGATTACTGCGAACTGAACTGAACCAAATTGAACTGAACTTTGCATCACTTTGAAACTGGTCATTTACCCCTAGACAACGATAGAGCTTGATTAATCCTGTTATCTTAATTCTGTGTACATGTGTGTTTATCATTGCTGAACTGTTGCATTCATTATCCTTTTGATTAGAGTACTGTGTTGCTTGTTTCTTTAATAAAACTTTCTTAGTTCTAGTAATCCAGACTCCAACTGAGTGATCCATTTCTGCTGGTTTGGCAACCCAGTTACGGGGTACGTAACAGAGTCCATGGCATTAAAAAGGTTTGGAACCTCTGCTCTATAGCAATTACTTCCTAACCAGAAGAGCACAAACTGTGTGGATTGGAAATAACATCTTCACTTTGCTGACAGTCAACACTGGTGCACTGCAGGGATGTGTGCTTAGCCTACTGCTCTACTCTCTCTTCACCCATGGCTGTGTGGCTAGGCACAGCTCACATGCCATCTATAGATGTTCTGATGATACAACCATTGTTGACAGAATTTCAGATGGTGCTGAGAGGGCATACAGGAGTGAGACATACCAGCTGGTTGAGTGCTGTTGCAGCAGCAACCTTACACTCAATCTCAGCAAGACCGAAGAGTTGACTGTGGACTTCAGGAAGGGTAAAATGAGGGAACACAAACTGATCCTGATAGAGTGATCAGAAGTGGCGAGAGTGAGCAATTCCATGTTCCTGAATGTCAATATCTCTGAGAACCTGACCTGGACGCGAGATATCGCTTCAGCCATAAGGAAGGCAAGACAGTGGCTGTACTTCATTAGGAGTTTGAGGAGATTTGGTTTATCAACTAGGACACTTAAAAACTTCCACAGATATACACAGAGAGCATTCTGATTGGCTGCATCACTTGTCTAGTATTGGGGAGAGTTGGGGTGGAGGGTGTACTGCACAGGATCGAAGTAAGTTGCAGAAACTTGTAAAATTAGTCAGCTCCATCATTGGTACTAGCCTCCGTAGTATCTAAGACATCCTCAAGGAGCGGTGCCTTATTAAGGATCATTTCCACCTAGGACATGCCCTCTTCACACAGTTACTATCAGAAAGGAGGTACAGAACTCTGACGGCACATAATCAACAATTCAGGAACAGCTTATTCCCTTCTGCCATCCGATTCCTAAACGGACAGTAAACCCTGAACACTCATTACTTTTTTATTTCTGTATTTTATGCATTATTTATTTTAGCTTAACTATTTAACAGACACATATATATACTTAAAGCAACTCAGCTTTTTGTTTTCTATATTTATTTATCATGTACTGTATTTCATTGTACTGCCTCCGTAAAGTTAAAAAATTTTATGACATATGCCAGTGATATTAAACCTGAATACGAGGAATTCTGCAGATGCTGGAAATTCAAGCAACACACATCAAAGTTGCTGGTGAACGCAGCAGGCCAGGCAGCATCTCTAGGAAGAGGTACAGTCGACGTTTCGGGCCGAAACCCTTCGTCAGGACACAGAGCGGATAAAGTCGGTGATGGTGTGGGAGACAATGGCCTGGTGCTCCTTAGTGGGGTCACGATCAAGGGGTAAATAAGAGGAGGTATCCGCGAGTTGTCGCTGTGCCTCTGCAAGGTAGAGGTCAGTACGCCAGACTACAACAGCACCCCCCTTATCGGCGGGTTTAATAATAAGGTTAGGATTAGTGCGGAGGGAGTGGAGAGCAGAGCATTCCAAAGGAGTGAGGTTGGAATGGGAACAAGGTGCGGTGAAGTCGAGACGGTTGATGTCCCGTCAGCAGTTAGCAATAAAGAGATCCAGAGCAGGCGGAAGACCAGAGCGGGGTGTCCAAAAGAAGAGGAGGGTTGAAGATGGGAGAAGGGGTCATTGGTGGGGGTGGAAGAGTCCTTGCCGAAGAAGGGTCTTGGCCTGAAACGTCAACTGTACCTCTTCCTAGAGATGCTGCCTGGCCTGCTGCGTTCACCAGCAACTTTGATATTAAACCTGATTTTGATTCTGATTATCAAGCTTTATTTCAGGTAATTCATTTTTAACAAAAATTCACCTACACAACTGAAAATTAATAATTAGTTGATAATAATATATCTAATTGTGGATGCAATCAGTCCATTAATGTAAGCAAGAACCAGGCTTCACACTACATCCACTGAATATATTTCTATTTACAAGCAATCATCTGTTTAGACAACACAAGGTGCATCTGTGTATCACAATTCGTCCAGCAGTTGAAACTTTACACAACAGTCACACAAGTTTCTCTCTCTCTCGCCCTCTCCTTCTCTTCTTCCCTTTTATCCTCTCTCTGCCTCTCCCTTTCTCCCCAGTGGAGGGTCAAGCTATGAGTGAAAGTAATTTTAGTAAAATTCTTTTAACATCCTATGTTAGGACATATTCTTAAGTTATGGAATATACGAAATATTAATTTCAACAGCAACCAGTCTTCAGATCTGAATGTGGATTGTACAAACATTTGCAGAATGAATTTAAAATGCAGCTCAGAACAATAGTCTTCCTGGAGCTGCAGATTGGTATTGATTGCAAACAGGAAACACCATTGACCTGAGATGTCTGCATATGCATGAATGTAGCCCAGAGACAGCAGCGGTTAGCATTCAATTTAGGGTGTTGAGGTGAAGATCTAGGTGTCAGAAAATTATATCTAATTCAAAGGAAGCATTATGAATGCATTGTGACTATGGAGCTGTCCGGCTGTTACTCTGATCTTTTGCATATAAAAATGTCATGTAATGTTGGGTCAGGGAGCCTTTTTTCCGGAGTTAACCCAAATATTGTCAGCTTGTGTTTGCCAAGAAAAGATTTTTATACTACCAGCTGTCTCTATGGTGGCTTTTGCTGCAACCCAATAAAGGGTCATTAACTGCTTTAAAACCATTACTTTAGAGCATTGCCTTTCTCACCAAGTCACACACAATACTCATCACTCTGGGTCAAATTACTGGGACACTTTACCGAACAGAACTGTGGGAGTATGTTTATCAGAAGGTCAGCAGTAGCTTGAGATTTTCCAAGGTTGGAGTTTGGAGCTCAAGTGGACGTAAAAGGGTAATGGCTCAGTGGACTGTGTAGGGCAAACCAAGCACCAACGTGGTGGATAGATTGAAGGACAACTATTGGCCACCGGTGAAACAGGATGATTTGTCCATGACAGGCTTAGGGTGAAGAGCAGGTACATCAGATAAGAGGGAACCATTAACAGGCTGAGATGGCAGGGTGAGGCAGTAAGAGCACCAGGGTAGTGGGCGGCAGAGAAAGGCAGATCTGGCAAACCTGGTGTGGGCCCACGAGGGTGGAGATCAAGCTGACGTGACGTCAGACTAGACCTCAGGAGGACATGAAAGGCACCAAGCTGATGGGACTCAAACAGACCTGAAAGGAACATGTCCATGTGGAGTTTGGGTGGATGTGAAAGCTATGTGACCGAGAGCGCTCCAGTAGACAGCGAGGTGGAGCTCGGGCAGACATGAAAGGATGATGGCCCAGCAGACCATGTAGGGTGAACCAGGATACTGAGCTATGTGGCAACTAGCTCAGGGAATAAGCAACAACAATCAGCCCTAGGGTGTGTTAGGGAGCACTCTGGAGTTAGGAAATATAGCAAATATCAATTTCACCAGCAAGCAGTTCAGATTGGAATGTGGATTACAGATTGAATTAAAAATGCAGCTCAGAACCATTAGACCTCAGATGCCTGCATATGCATGAATGCAGCCTAGAGTCAGGGACTTACATTTATCTTGGGTGTCTAGAGCATGAGTGGTGTTTGAAAACTATATGTAATTCAAAGGAAGCATTGTAGATATATTGTAACTGTAGAATTGTTCTGCTGTTACTTTTGATCTTTAGCATTTAAAAATATCATGTAATAATGGATCGGACAGGTGTCTTCTTCCAAAAGTGCCTCAATATGATGCATGTTGTACATTTTTGCTGAATAAAAACACTTCTATATCCACTGGCTTGAGTGTCTCTCCAGGAACTTTGTTCACATCACAACAGGGTGAAACGTGGCAGAGAGGATAAAACAGAAACAATGCCAATAAATAGGATTAGTGTAATTGTACAAGCGTGGCAAAACATGGTGAGCCAAAAGGCCTGTTTACATGTTGTATGACCCTATGTCACTGGTGAGTAACATCCACATCCCAGAAATAAATTATTAACAGTGAAAAGATGAGTTTTAATTCAAAATGAATTATTATTCAGAAAAAAAAATGAAAACAAAAACTGAATTTTTAGAATTAAAAGCACAATTGTGGCAAAGAAAATATGTATTGGTGACTTGAGTTTCAGAGTTGGACTATCAATTTTAGGACATCCAAGTAATGGGTGTGTTCTGCTAACACCAAAGCAGCTCTCTCTTGCCTTTAACTGAGCTCCGGCGGACCTGTAAACAATTCATGTCGATAAAGGATAGTCAAAATGGAACTTGTTCCATTCCTGTGTGCTGAGGCATCTTGCATTGATAAGCACATTATTTACTAAGGGTAGTAACTGAGCAGGGAACTCATCTGCATGCGTTTTCTTTTATGGACTGTGAAGCTGAATTGCTGTTTAATGGGATGGTGCAATTTAGACAAAGGACTGTGCTGCAAGTTTAAAAACTGCGGGTGCTCTGCATTTTGCAGGATAGCAAGAAAGCCCCCAGAGAATTCTTTCCAAATTTGCGCATAGCTCAAAGGCAAACCTCATACATTATAAATATAAGCAACAGCAGCTGTTCTAAATTAAAGTCAACGCTAAAACACAAGGGTTTGCCTGTTTTCTACAGCCTACTGTAGTTTGCCTTTTGACCAGTTTTGGTGAATGTGTGTTGCTTACTAATTAGAACCAAACAATACCATGAGGTAACAATGCCAGCATCTTGTCAATGGAAAACTGTGCCTCACTAACCCTTTGTCACAGTTACTAAGCATGTTTGTTCAATATTTTCAACCCAACCTATTTCATGACATCTCTGTATATCTGAAATGCATTAGACACAAGAAAATCATTCAAAGTCTTGTTAAATGTCAGCAGGACCAGGGAGCTGATTATTGACTTCAGGAGGAGGAAAGCAGAGGTCCATGAGCCATCAGAAGTGGAGAGCCAGTTACTTAACAGAAATTTATTATGAGTTTTTAAAAAAGGAAAGAAAGAGATTAATTTCAAGGAAGGTAAACTAAGCTTAACTATTTGCTTTTTTCAAGAAAGGTTGGCTAAAAATTAATTCTCTCCTCAAAAGAGAATTGACAATTATTTTTGGATTATTATATCTACAACTTACTGATCACGCGAATGTACCATGAGCTGTAGATACAATTATTTTTACACAGGGTTTCCCTGAGACCTGAAAATTATTTACAAATACCTGGGGATACGAATTGACAATAAACTGGACTGGTCAAAGAACACCGAGGTTGTCTACAAGAAGGGTCAGAGCCATCTCTATTTCCTGAGGAGACTGAGGTCCTTTAGCATCTGCCGGACGATGCAGAGGATGTTCTACGAGTCTGTGGTGGCCAGTGCTATCATGTTTGCTGTTGTGTGCTGGGGCAGCAGGCTGACGGTAGCCGACACCAACAGAATCAACAAATTCATTCGTAAGGCCAGTGATGTTGTGGGGATGGGACTGGACTCTCTGACGGTGGTGTCTGAAAAGAGGATGCTGTCTAAGTTGCATGCCATCTTGGACAATGTCTCCCATCCACTACATAATGTACTGGGTGGGCACAGGAGTACATTCAGCCAGAGACTCATTCCACCGAGATGCAACACAGAGCGTCATAGGAAGTCATTCCTGCCTGTGGCCATCGAACTTTACAACTCCTCCCTTGGAGGGTCAGACACCCTGAGCCAATTGGCTGGTCCTGGACTTATTTCATAATTTACTGGCATAATTTACATACTACTATTTAACTATTTATGGTTTTATTACTATTTATTATTTATGGTGCAACTGTAAGAAAAACCAATTTCCCCCGGGATCAATAAAGTACGACTATGACTATGACTATATTTCAAGGGTTCCTCCAGGGCAAAAAGGTTGAGAAAGGCTTAGTTAGTACATGGAACCCTGTCACAGGAAAGCAGCATCCATCATTGAGGGCCCCCACCACCCCACCACTCTCTTCTCACTGCTGCTGTCAGGAAGAAGATACAGGAGCTCCAGGACTCAGACCACCAGATTCAGGAACAGTTATTACTCCTCAGTTACCAGGCTCTTGAACCAGAGGGAATAACTTCACTCAACTTCACTGACTTGTTCCTACAATCTTTGAACTTACTTTCAAGAACACCTCATCTTACGCTCTCGATATTTAATGTTTATTTATTTATTTTTCTCTTTGTATTTGTGTTTGTCAGTCCTGTTGGGTGCAGTCTTTCACTGATTCTATTGTGTTTCTTGAATTTAATGTATATGCCAACAAGAAAACAAATCCAAATGTTACATATGGTGACACATAATAAATTTACTTTAGACTTTGAAATGTTTTGTCATACCTCTAGAATGGATATTTATAGAGAATACAGTTACCATATATCCATTGCAAAAAATGTAAGCCTACCGATGAATCTAATTAAGATCAGGTAATTAGAATAAATGAAAATGCTACTGTTAGCATATAGTTTTCAATTTAGCAGAATGTGATCATTGAGAAGGTCAATTCTAAGTGAAATATTTCTTAATTTATTTAGAGATACAACATGATTGACACACAAAGCCAGAGCAGCCACGAAGAAGCAGGGAGAATGTACAAACTCCTTGCAGTCAGTGGCAGAATTGAATTCGGCCGCTGAAGCTATAATACTGTTCTGTTTGCAGCTACACTACCGTGCTGACCTAAGTACAAATGGGGTTTGTATAAATCTCCAACATGTGGCCAATTGCTTGTCCTAATGGCTCTCCTGACACACAACCACAGTCGTGGAACCTTCTAATTTTCAAAAGGATTAATATTAGGTGGAACGACATAGTATCCTACCACACCACATTACTGACTGGGTGATGAATTCAGAGGTGACCAACGTTGCCCTAAAGGCAAAGCCACCTTCAAAGAAAGAATCACTATTTGCTCTGGAAATGATTGGAGTGAACGCTCTCATAAACTAAAGCATACAGACACACAGGGGGAGATGGTAATGTTGGGAGTTTCGTGGCGATGGTCATGGGGTTGTATTCGGGTACATTTCTCCTTGGAATTCAATGACAGGTTGATCCACACGACAAATGAATTTTCATGGAATGTGAGTGTACACTGCTGCTGAAGCAATGGTTGAACAGTCTTCCCTTTATGTCAATACAGGTACAAACGGTAGCTGTATCATCTGATTTTAAATGAAACAGTCACTCCAAGATGGCACCAGCGACAAACGTGATTAATGGCAACATCATGAAACTGCTTTCTCTTTTCCTTCTTCTTTTAAATATACTTCCACTACTAACCTGTGTGCAATTGGAGCCTGTAATTTACATTTTGATAATGTGTTCATGGGCTGACCTAGTGATCCAGTGCTTTTCCTGTCTCCGAGGGATTCTGAAATGGTTGAGATTGCAACCTAATGGCGGAGGGCGAACCATGATCGGTTCCATTGCTCACTGATTTTGCCAATTAAAGCATTGAGCAAGATTGAAATCATTGAGGAAGAGAGCAGAAGGTGAGCAGGTGTTCAGTGCTGTCTGCCTGCAATTGACCTGTTTCCACTCCCTCTGGCTCGCTGCTGCCCGAGGAAGGTGCGGGGGTCTTGGGCATGGTTTGTGGATTGAACTCGTTTTTAGAGGAATTGGCAGTTCATGTTATATATGTTTCTGGTTTCTGGTTACTCCTTTTTTATTGCTATTTTGTGTGATTTTAATCAGGGCGGATTGGGTCTGCAGCCTACAGTCAATGAATGACACAGCTCTAAAATGAACTGAATTGAATGGAGTCATATAGTTATAGAGACGTACAGCACAGAAACTAGATGGGCTCTCTGGCCCATCTAGTCCATGCAATAACCATTTAAACTGCCTACTCCCAATGACCTGCAAGTGGACCATAGCCCTCCATATCACTATAATCCATGTACCTATCCCAATTTCTCTTAAACATTGAAATCGAGCTTGCATGCACCACTCGCGCTGGCAGCTTGTTCCGCACTCTCACGACCCTCTGGGTGAAGAAGTTTCCCCTCATGTTCCCCTTAAACTTCTCATCTTTCACCTTTAACCCATAGCCTCTGGTTATAGATCCTCCCAATCTCAGGGGAAAAAGTCTGCATGCATTTACCCTATCTATACACCTCATAATTTTGTATACCTCTATCAAATCTCCCCTCAATCTTCTATGTTCTAAAGAATACAGTCCTAACCTATTCAACCTTTCCTTATAACTCAGGTCCTCCAGACCCAGCAACATCCTTGTAAATTTTCTCAGCACACTTTCAACCTTGTTTACATCTTTCCTGTAGGCAGGTGACCACCAACATCTTACACAACTTCATCATAACATCCAATCTCCTGTACGCAATACACTGATTTATGAAGGCCTATGTGCCAAAAGCTTTCTTTATGACCCTTTCCACCTGTGAAACCACTTTCAATGAATTATGTACCTGTATTCCCAGATCCCTTTGTTCTATCACACTCCTTAGTGCCATCGATTGTTTCAAGGACTCTAACATTGCTAGGCTGTTTCAAGGACTCTGCGGTTCAATGTTTAATATTCTGTGTGTTACTTAGCGGTTTTTGCTGTTTGCATGATTTGTTCTTTTTTTTGCACGTTGGGTGTTTGATGTTTTCCTAGAACGGGTTCCATGGCGTTTCTTTGTTTTGTGGCTGTCTTTGCGAGGATGAATCTTAGGGTTGTAAACTGCATACATACTTTGACAACAATGTACTTTGAATATTTGAATATATCCAGTCATTAGGCTATTTTAGACATATCTTAATGTAATCACACACAAAATGCTGGAGGAACCAGCAGTTCAGGCAACACCTATGGAAGGAACTGGACAGTCGATGCTTTGGGCTGAGACCCTTCAACAGGACTGGGAACGACGAGGGCAGAGACCAGAACAAAAAGGTGTGGACACGGGAGGATCACGAGCTGGCAGGTTATAGGTGAATCCAGGTGAGGAAGGAAGGCAGGACGGTGGGTGTGAGAGAAAAGGGAATAATTTGAAAAGCTGGGAGGTGATAGGTGGAAGAGGCAAAAGGTGAGAGAAGAAGGAATCTAATTGGAGAAGGTGGAATAAAGGGAAGGAGGTGGAGAACCAGAGGGAGGAAGGTGAAGGTAATGGGCAGAAGAAGAGGGCAGAGGAAGGGAAAAGGAAGAAGTGCTGGGGACAGAGGGATTAGGGAAAGCAGGGTGAGGGAGCAGTAAACAGGGGGGGACTGGTTACTGGGAGTTAGAAAAATCACTGTTGATGCCATCAAGTTGGAGACTACCAGGAAAGGATATGAGGTATTGATCCTTCAGTTTGCACCTGCAATGTGGATTCAATTCCCACCACTGACTGTAAGGAGTTTGTATGCTCTTCCCATGACTGCATGGGTTTCTTCCGGGTGCTCTGGTTTCCTCCCACAGTCTAAAGACATACAGGTTGGTAGGTTAATTGCTCACTGTAAATTGCCCCACCATTAGGCTGGGATTAAATTGTGGGACTGCCAGGCGGCAAGGCTCAAAGGTCCAGAAGGGCCTGTTCCACGCTGTAGCTCACTAAATAAATATGACCTCAACGTGGTAGTAGAGGAGGCTGCAGACAGACATACCAGTGTGGGAATGGGAAGAGGAATTAAAATGGTTGGCTACTTTGATATCTTTTAGATATTTGAATCATAAAGTTAGTCTCGTTTTTCTATTCCGTTTTTATGACGAAAATCATGATAACCCAAAAGCATTCACTTTGTGTATGCTATTTAATTTCCACCCACTGAAAGTTCAAAGTAAATGTTATTATCGAAGTACATATATGTCACCAAATACAACCCTGAGATTCATTTTCTTGTGGTATATTCAATAAATCTATAGAAAAGGTGAAAAGTTTAAGGGGGACATGAGGGGAAACTTCCTCACTCAGCGCATCTTGAGAGTGTGGAATGAGCTGCCAGGGCAAGTGGTACCTGTGAACTTGATTTCAACGTTCAAAATAAGTTTGGATAAGTATATTGATGCTAGGGCTACGGGGGCTGTGCAGGTCAATGGAAGTATGTTGTTTAAGACCATAAGACCATGAGGTATAGGAGCATAAGTAGGCCATTCGGCGCATCGAGTCTGATCCAATTCTTCCAGTCATCCCCACTCCCCTGCCTTCACCCCATACCCTGTGATGCCCTAGCTAATCAAGAACTTATCTATCTCTGCCTTAAATGCACCCAATGACTTGGCCTCCACAGCCGCTCACGGCAACAAATTCCACAGATTTACCACCCTCTGACTAAGGTAATTTCTCTACATCTCAGTTCTAAATGGACGTCCTTCAATCCTGAAGTCATGCCCTCTTGTCCTAGAAACTCCTACCATGGGAAATAACTTTGCCATATCTAATCTGTTCAGGCCTTTTAACATTTGGAATGTTTCCATGAGATCCCCCCTCATTCTCCTGAACTCCAGGGAATACAGCCCTAGAGTTGCCAGACATTCCTTAAACGGTAACCCTTTCATTCCTGGAATCATTCTTGTGAATCTTCTCTGAACCCATTTCAATGTCAGTATATCCTTTCTAAAATGAGCCCAAAGCTGCACACAATACTCCAAATGGTTCGGCACAGATTAGATAGGCCAAATGGCCTGTTTCTGTGTTGTACTTTTCGATGACTGTATGTCTCTTATAGCAACTATAACAGAATCAATGAATGACCCCAAGCTTGGGCTTTCAGCCGGGGTGGAGAAGAGAACATGAAGAGAAACATAAGAATTTCTCAAACATGTTTTAATTTAAAGTAAATGCCAAAGGTGCACCTTGTAGTTTAGTGGGACATTGTGGGCAAGTTATGTTGGCACTGGAACGTGTGGTGACACTTGCAGTCCCTGGGTACATTGTTTAATGCAAACAATGCATTTCACTCTTGTTTTGATGTCAGATACTGCCTGTTGTGCTGCTGGTGTTCATAGCAGCAATAATGTATTGGTGACAAATAAATCTGAATCTGAATAAAGTCCCACGTCTTTTACCTGGAAATATTGTTTAAGTTCGACTAAACTTTGTACAGCAAAAGATGATTGTTAGAGGTGAAATCAGTCAGGAATGTTGTAAAGTTGAAAAGATTTCTTATTAACTGGGAACACGAGGAATTCTGCAGATGCTGGAAATTCAAGCAACACACATCAAAGTTGCTGGTGAACGCAGCTGGCCAGGCAGCATCTATAGGAAGAGGTACAGTCGACGTTTCGGGCCGAGACCCTTCGTCAGGACTAACTGCAGTCCTGTTAGTCCAGACGAAGGGTCTGGGCCTGAAATGTTGTCTGTACCTCTTATTAACTGGGAGTAGCATTGATGAGATCAGATGCATTCAAATCCCAGGATGCTGAGGTACATCCTACGATGCGTTGGGACACACCATCAGTGATGTTACCTGGGGTCATCAGGTGCTTTGGGTCTTTCAACATCGGACACCCTTGCCCAGGCAGCCCAGCCAGGGCTGATCTGGCCCCGGATTGTGTCCCAGCAACATTAGTCCACGGGTCACCCCTCTTGATCCATAGCCATCTGGAGGCTCACTCAGCAGCCTCTGTGATGGTCCGGATGGTTCTTTTCTTTGCAGCCCCTGCAATGCCAAGGAGAGAGTAGTTTCTGTGCAGTGAGCAGACAGCAGAAACCTCTGCACCCCACCTCTATAGGCTCAAATTGTGCCCTCCATCGCCGTCCCCGGCATTCCTCTACCAGCTCCTGATAAGTGGCTTTCTTACGCTCAAACAAAAGATGCTCGAGTGAGATGCCTTTTGTCGTGTGTTTTCCCAATGGATTCAGATTGATTCCTGCACCTCATGTTCACTTCAATTACATTTGCAGGTGTTTTGGAAAAATCCTCTTTCACATTTATGATTTTTAGAGATTGAAGCTACAAAATCTATGTGTTATGTTCGAGTTTCTGTAAGCTGGAAACATCAGGAGAATATTCAAGTGTTCCCACAACCCTTCTTTTGTACAGAATATACTATTGTTACATTCTTTAATGCATTTATATAGACTTCAAAGCTGAGAATTTAATGGACGCAGATACAATATCACAAGAATCAAAAAGATAGTTCAAAGGATATTTACACTGGAACCCAGATGGCACATCGGGAAAGAACAGGTTATAAATATTAAGAACTGCCGTAAACTTTTCCATTATTTTTGATACTAAGATTTTCATTTATGGAAAAGGATTCTCATTGATCCACAGATAATATTACATTGGGGATTCTTCGTGTCATTACAGTATATGGTGCAGCTTTACACATTTTGTGCAAAGTTTCAAAAGCACTTTATTAAGAAGTGTCTCAGAGGAATGGCAAAGATCGGTTGTAGCTCACAAATACCATTAGAATACCATGTGGAACATGGATCAAAACCTCGGCATCATATTGGATCTAAGTTTCAAATCTGATTTTGATAAATTAGAGCAGTGATTGGTACACTGAGTACAAGTTTTGCGTGAAGGAAGCACCAGTTCCGATGTTATGAAATATATACTTCTATCAGTAATTCAATCTATCATTGTGGTATAATCCTGCAATAGCTAGTAATCTTAAAGCATAGTATTATATATCAATTTCAAATGATACTTGCTGATTTCAGGTTGTGCTTAGATTGAGTTACAGTCTACAGTCGTAGAACTTAAAATGCAACTCAAGACCCCAGTTAAATTGCAGATTGCAAACTAGACCATAAGGCATAGGAGCAGAATTAGGCTATTCGACCTAGTGAATCTGCTCCACCATTAGATCATGGCTGATTTATTTTCCCTCTCAACTCCGTTCTCCTGCCTTTTCCCCATAACCATTGACACATTTACTATACAAGAACTTATCAACTGCTGGATTAAATATATCCAATGGTGTCCTCCACGGCCGTCTGTGGCAATGAATTCCATAGATTCACCACCCTCTGCTTAAAGAAATTCCTCCTCATCTCTGTTCTAAAGGGACGCCCCTCTATGCTGTCGCTGTGCACTCTGGTCCTGGACTCTCCCCCTATTAGAAACATCCTCTCCTTGTCTATTCTATCCAGGCCTTTCAATATTTGACATATTTCAATAAGATTACCCACCCACCTTATTCTTCTAAACTCCAATGAGTACAGGCCCAGAGCCATCAAATGCTCCTCATCCATTAAATCTTTCATTCCTGGGATCAAACTTGTAAGCTAGTGGCAAGTTTGCAATCTACAAAACAAATGGAAGCATTTGCTTTCTTCCATTTCTCTTTTCTCTTCCTAATCCTCCTATTTCAGTCTCCATTTTCACATCTCCTTTAGCTCCCCCATCGCCTATCTTCTTCCCCCTCCACTTCCGTGACACACAGTTCATCCACAGGCTTTACCCCCAAACCCCTCTAACCAGTTCCAGTTCCATTGTCATTCACCTCTCTTCTAGTAGTTCCCATGACCTTCTAATCAGATTCCAGTATTGGTAGCCTTTGCATTCCTGCTTATTGCCTTCCAACAGCTATCTTCATCTTCACTCTCTCCTCCCTCACATCACTCCGTCTGCCTCTATCCATTATCCAACTGTGTGTGTGTCTCTCTCTTGAACCAGAGGGGATAACTTCACTCAGCTTCACTTACCCCATCACCGGCAACTTTTATGTGTGTTGCTTCAAAGCCCAAAGGAATGAGGTTCCTTAGGGATTATAATTATTTTTCATTAATAGTAATAATTTTTTTCTGTTGACATGTAAGTCATTCAGCAGTCATTATCACACTGTTATTTTGATGGGATTTTTGATAAGAGAAAGACTTTGAATCCACGAACCAAGGAATGAACCCAGGGATCCATGAATAGCAAAATACAGTGCATTCCAGTTAACCGGGGCAGCCGCTTATTAGGACAACTCTTACAGAACAAAATCTAATTAAGAAAATTGGCAGGATCCCCTACACTTATTTGGGACACTGTGCCACTTAATAGGAGCAGGAGACTTGCCGAACAGGTTCTAACGAGCATCAGTCATGTGCATGTGTGGGCGTTAGACTCTACATCACGTTTAGAGTGAACAGTTTTTAAATAGCATCAATTGTGTGTGTTTCTGTTCAAAAAGCAGTGATATTTGTCACTGATAGTTGGTGAGAAGTAAGCAATAAGACAATTCAGAACTAGTTTGCTCAGTGCAGTTTCAAGCATTCAGGTTTGGAGGTGCCAGAAATGGCCAGGAGTGAAAATGAAATGATTTCCTTACTTCAGCAAGTTAGAAACTACGAAGAATTTGAAGCTATCAACAATCATCTTGAATGTTACAATTAAAATGAAGATTTGGATGATACAATCATCAATAGTATTGTATGAAGGCAGTTCATTACCTGCATGAGGTGTCTGCACTGATTTTGTTCATTTACAGTCAATCAAAGGAACACAGCAGATGAATTCCTCCATCGACAGCTATTCGGAACTAATGCACAGTTTTATAATAATGCAGCAGTACTTGTTCTGTTCTAATTTGTTCTCTAAGTCATTTAAATACATAATTTGTTACTCAGTTTGTTTTTTTTATACTTTTCTAACTATTTCCATGCATCTTCAGCTAATCCAGGCAGCTACTTAATTAGGCCAAAATGTACGGGCTCCAATGTGTCCCAATTAACTGAAATCCGCAGTATAGCATGCTCCCATAAAAACCTGGGATCCAAGAATAGAGTGCTGTCTTTGCAAGGCTGGCAGCAGAGCCATATCACCTGGAGTGTTGTCAATGCAACAAAACCAAATCACTTGGACAGCAACTCTGTACATTTCACTTTTAACTGACTCACTTACATTTCCCATCTTTTAACATATTCCCTGCATCTTTTTGTGTCATTAGGCTTGGCATCAAATTCAGTTTCTTTTTTTATTTCACACACAGCTCTCCTCTAAGGTTCAAATGCTACGAGAGGTTACTTGGCAATTCCTAGGAAGCACCAGGTTACAATGTGACTGAGAATTATGGGTGCTGATGTGCAACATCTGTCCTTCTGCACTGATCAGGGCAACGTGACCGAGCTATAAGACGTTTGCCTGTCATTTGAACAAAATTGAGTGCATCATGGTTTGCCGGTGAGGAGAATTTGAAAAGGAAAATGAGTAAGAGTTCAATTTAAAGCTTCCACTGGAGCCATAAAACTGCCACAGTTTATGGAGCGTAAACTTATAATAGTTCCATACTCTACTGTAATTCTAATCAACAAAGATCCATTGCACTAGTGTCAGCAGAAAATAAACTTCAGAAACATAAAGAACTTCAATAAAAACATTTTTTGCTTTCAACTTGTGTCTCAGTTGATTTTGCTCTCTTTTGATCACACTATCCTCATCTAATCTTACCTTCCAGACAAACTCTTTCATCCTTCTTCATCAGCCCCCCCTTTTCCTGGAGGTGCCCCTTGCATAACTGAAGTTCAAAGTAAATTTATTATCAAAGTACGTATATGTCACCATTATACAACATGGAGATTCATTTTCTTATGGGCATACTCAACAAATCTATAGAATAGTAACTGTAACAGAGTCAATGAATGGCTGCCCAACTAGGGTATTCCACCAGAGTGCAGAAGACAACAAGCTATGCAAATAAGAAATAAGTAGGCAATAAATATCGAGAATGTGAGATGAAGGGTCCTTGAAAGTGAGTCCATAGGTTGTGGGAACACTTCAGTGAAGGGGCAAATGAAGTTGAGTGAAGCTATCCCCTCTGATTCAAGAGCCTGATGGTTGAGGGGTAGTAATTGAACACAAGGAAGTCACTTCTAATGCAGGAAGTCTTATTATTTCCTTGTTGAGGTGAAGGTTTGGCCTTTTGTCTATGCTAGCTCACAGAACAATCCCATCCCAACACTTATTTGCTTGGAACCTATTCTCCCACATGGACACTCACCTTGAGTCGCCACCAGACACTCAGCTTTCACCTGTGGCTCCAAGTAGCTATTTGCATGAGACAGCGGCCATAATCCAGTGCACTGCTCTGTCTGACACACCAGTGAGGTGGGGGTTTGCCTGTCCTAGTATGTGAAGACAGCTCCGGCGGACTGGGTGGGTAGATCTACAGAGGGATCCAGCTGCTCGGGTGGTGGAAGTGCGATACTCCATGGAGAGCGCAGGGCATGACAGGGCATAGGAGATGTCATGGTCATCCACTGCAACCAAGGTATGGCCCAGTTTGTGACACTTGTTCGTACCACTGGATTCAGACTTCTGAGGTCGAGAATGTGGAACTGCCCCAGTGCAATCTTTTCCACTTTAAAAACTCTCCCAGACAGGTTTCCTGTCATTGTCAGACACAATAGACAACCACCAATACCATTCTCATCTAATCCTATCTTCCAGATAAACTCTTTTTTTTTCCTTCAAGGACCCCCTCTTCCTGCAGGTGCCCCTTTCACATCTGAACCCAAGGAATCACTTCCAATGCAAGGTTTATCTTATTATTTCCTTGCAGAGGTGAATGTTTGGCCCTTCAAGCTAGCTCATTGAATAATCCCATCAGTCCCATCCTCAACACTTATTTGTGTCTGTAACCTATTCTCTCACACCCCATGGACCCATTAATATTCTCCCACCAGCCACCTACACAAGGGGCAGTTTAAAATACCCAACTAATTTACTAACCATCACATCTTTGAGATGTGGGAAGAAAGTGGGGCACCTACGGAAATTCAAACAGTCTTGGGAAAACATGCAGTCTCCATGTCATTAGCCCCTGAGGTCAGAGGTCAGTTCATTGAAAGCTGCACATAAAATGGTGACAATTGTCCCCATGCCACCCCAAAGCCCACTTCTGTAGGAGCTGATTCCCTTCCTCTTCGCACTTCCACTGGCCTTCAGCTTTCCAAGATCTTTCACTGGGGGAAATACCTATCTATACCTTCTTATATCTAATACCTATCTATTTGATGAAGGATTTAGTCATTACTGAATGAAACTTGCCTGTATTTAACTCAAGGTTTGTACAGATTCCTCTTACCCAATGAGATCAAAAGTTGCTATCATTTTCTTCGGGTGAGTTATTGAAACCCATTTGTCCCGAGCTGATCAGGGCACTCCGGTCTGGCCAGAGACTCAGAGCTTAATATTTACCATTAGTCTGACCAGGCAACATCTAACATGATTGGATGATTTTCCTGGCCATTGCTGCCAGAATACATTAACACAAAATAATCTGCAGATGCTGGGGTCAAGTGATGAGGCTAAACTCAGGTTGGAGGAGCAACACCTCATATACCGTCTAGGTAGTCTCCAGCCCCTTGATATGAACATAGAATTCTCCACTTCCGGTAATTCCCTCCCTCTCCCTTCCCCTGTCCCTATGTCACTCTGCCCCCTCCCCCAGCTGCCTATCACCTCCCTCATGGTTCCGCCTCCTTCTACTACCCATTGTGCTTTCCCCTATTCCTTCTTCACCTTTCCTGTCTATCCCCTCCCTCCTTCCCCTCCCTCACCCCTTTATCTTTCCCCTTACTGGTTTTTCACCTGGAACCTACCAGCCTTCTCCTTCCCACCCTCCCCCCACCTTCTTTATAGGTCCTCTGCCCCTTCCCTCTACAGTCCTGACGAAGGGTTCCGGCCCGAAACGTTGACTGATCGTTTCCACGGATGCTGCCCGACCTGCTGAGTTCCTCCAGCGCGTTGTCAGAATACGTTAAACTGCCCGAAGTACTCCAATCAAGAACCGTCATACTGTATTCAGATTTTCTCCTTGAACATGGGAGCCCTAAGTGTGTTAATGATTTCCCAACTACGCTCTGATATTGGATCGCTGGCACTGAAGTGGCAATGCCATTTGTTTAAAAGAGGAATAGGGTGCTATATAAGTCTCGGGTAATCTTGTTTTTTTTTCTAAAAATTGAATGTGTTCAGTTAACTGTTTAAAATTCTTTATGTATTTTAAACATTTTAGTTTTGCCTACTTTAACTGCTGCTTAATAGAAGGGGTGCAAGTTAGGCAACAGAAGATGGTGTCATAGAGGAATACAGCACAGGCACAGGCCCAAACACGAGGAAATCTGCAGATGCTGGAAATTCAAGCAACACACATAAAAAATGCTGGTGAACGCAACAGGCCAGGCAGCATCTATAGGAAGAGGTACAGTCGACGTTAACGGGCTGAGGCCAGCATTTTTTATGTGTGTTACAGGTACAGGCCCTTCAGCCCAATGATCCATGCACACCCAGCAAGTTCCAATTTCCTGCATGTACTTATTGAGATACTCCACTGGTGTAGGCCATTCCAGCCCTTTGAGATACTCTGTCCAACAGCCTCCAAGTTAGCCATAACCTAATCATGGGACAATTTACAATGACCAATTAACCTATCAAATGGTACGTCTTTGGACTGTGGGAGGAAACTGGAGCACCTGGAGGAAACTCACGTTGTCACAGGGAGAATGAACAAACTCCTTAGAGACAGTGGCAGGAACTGAACCCTGGTGGCTGGCACTATAAAGTGTTGTGCTGAACACTATGCTATCATGCCAGCACATATCCCTTTAAACCCCACTTCTGCATGTACTACCATACCTGGTTCAGCCACTTCCTCTGGCAACTCATTTCATATATTCACCATCATCTGCATGAAAACGTTGCTCCTTGGGTCCCTTTTAAATGTATCCCCTCTCACCCTAAACCCATGGCCCCTAACTTCAGACTCCCCATTCCTCAAAGTTCAAAGTAAATTATTATCAAAGTACATGTCACTATATGCACCTCTTACTGGCGTGCACAGTAAATCCAAGAAACACAATAGAATCAGTGAAAGAACACAGGACAGACAAACAACCAATACACAAAAGACAACAAACTGTGCAAATACAAAACAAAATGAATAAATAAGCAATAAATATCAAGAACATGAAGAGTCTTTGAAAGTAAGTCCATAGATTGTGGGAACTAGTTCAGTGATGGGGCAAGTGAAGTTGAATGAAGTTATCCTCTCTGGTTCAAGAGCCTGATGGGTGAGAGATTAAAAATTGTTCCTGAACCTGATGGTGTCTCCTGGGGAAAAGACTATTATCATCTGCCTTATCTACACCTCCAATAATTTTAAACATTTTTATTCGTCAGCATTCCAAGGAATAAAGACCTATCATGGTCAATCTCTCCATTTGACTCGGGCCCTTTATCATCATAAACTTTTTCTGCACACGTTCAGCTAAAACACTGCTTTCCTGTAACAGTCTAACCATAACTGTACACAGTACTTCAAGTGCAGCCTCACCAATGACTTATACAAGTGTAACGCAATGTGGCAAGTCCTAAACTTAGTGCCCCTCCTGATAAAGACCTGTGCACTAAATGCCTTTTCGCCACTCTGTCTACCTTTGACGCTGCTTTTCGTGAACCATGCACTTGTTCTCCTTGGTCTCTCTGTTCCAATACACTCCCAAGTGCTCTACTATTCATAGTACAAGTTCTACGCTGAAATGACTTTTCCTAAATTCATCACCTCAAACTTGTCTGTTTTGTAATCCATTTGTCCACTTCTCTAACAGATCAATATCCATCCCCCTGTGTTCTTCATGATCAACATTTCCTAATTAGCAACCTTTAAACTATTTAACAGACAAACAATAATTATGTTTGTACTTGTTATATTTAGGCCAGTGGCCAATACAGGTTGATCAGGCAGCAAGACCTGGTCAAATGATTTCCTGATTCAAATGAACAGACCAGGGATAGTCACTGTATCTTGTACAATATTGCTTGCCCATGACAGGTGGACAGGGCTAGAACAAACCCCATCCATAAAACAGCTGGAAAAAAGTCCTAAACACGAAAAAGTCTGCAGATGTTGGAAGTCCAAAGCAACACACATAAAACACTCAAAGAACTCAGCCGGTCAGGCAAAATCTATGGAAATGCATAAATACGAGTTCTATGAGTTCTACGAGACTGTGGTGGCCAGTGCTATCATGTTTGCTGTTGTGTGCTGGGGCAGCAGGCTGAGGGTAGCAGACACCAACAGAATCAACAAACTCATTCGTAAGGCCAGTGATGTTGTGGAGATGGAACCGGACTCTCTGACGGTGGTGTCTGAAAAGAGGATGCTGTCTAAGTTGCATGCCATCTTGGACAATGTCTCCCATCCACTACATAATGTACTGGGTGGGCACAGGAGTACATTCAGCTGGAGACTCATTGCACCGAGATGCAACACAAAGCGTCATAGGAAGTCATTCCTGCCTGTGGCCATCAAACTTTACAACTCCTCCCTGGGAGGGTCAGACACCCTGAGCCAATAGGCTGGTCCTGGACCTATTTCATAATTTACTGGCATAATTTACATATTACTATTTAACTATTTATGGTTTTATTACTATTTATTATTTACGGTGCAACTGTAACGAAAACCAATTTCCCCCGGGATCAACAAAGTATGACTATGACTATGACTATAAATAGCTGACGATTCTGGCCAAGACCCTTCTTCTCAGTCCTGAAGAAGTGTCTCAGCCCAAAATGTTGACTGTTTATTAATTTCCATAGATGGTGTATGACCTGATGAACTCCTCCAGCATTTTGTATGTGTTGTTTTGGAAAAAAAATCTGACTGCCAGCTAATCCCTGTCTCCTGGCTTAACTCATTGTCACACATACAGTATGCAAAATGTTTTTGCATATTGCCAACCTGTTTCTGAAACATTCAAAGGTTGAAAATAAATATCAAATAAAATGCTTAAAGCACTGAATTAAAATTAACAATCAAGTTAGCATGTATTCTTTGGTGTGTGTGCAATGTTGTTCACATTGTGAAGTAATTTTATCAATTAACCTCATTCATTCAGATATCTCTTAATCCTTTAAGATCAGCTGATATGGCAGATATGGGAGTAGGTTTGCAGTATTTGTAAAAAAAAAGAGGATTCCTCATGTGTAATTGTTGAGTGCATAAAGATCTCCAGAACTGTATCACTTTCCGCAGATCAGGAAGGTGATTGCTGTGAATAACGCAGTCCCTGCCCATTGTGCAGGCGACTTCCAGTGACAGCTGCTGAGGTTGATCTATGCATTGTTAAAGTGCCCTTGGTTCTGATTACCCAGCTAACTCATTAATTGATCCTGAATATTTTCTTTTTTTCCTGTATTTCCTTTGAATAATACTTGCTTTGAAAGATCTTCATTGAATGCTTTCAATTACATTTCATGGATCACTATAATTATACTGTGTAAGTCAGGTGCCCTAGGTTTTTTATATGGTTTCAGATGGTATAGCCTCCACAGAGCCCTGATTTCAATATCATCAAGGCCATCAGGGATTTTCTGGAGAGACAGAAGCAAGCAGCAGCCAAAGTCTACAGAAGAACTGTGGCAAGTTCTCCAAGATGCTTGGAAAAACTTCCCAGCCGATTATTTAAATAAAACTGCACAGCAATACACCTAAGAAAATTGATGCAGTTTTAATGGCAAAGTGTGAGCACACCAAATATTGATTTGATTTGGTTTTTTATTGATTACTGCTCTTTATAGTAATTTTTTGATATTTAGAAGCTTTTCATTTCTTTTTATTGAAAGAATCTTCATTTTACCGATTTTTTTTACACATGCTCAGTACTGTGTATTAACCTTTTTTAAGTCACTGTCAATCTGGGATTCCCAACCTGGAGTCCACTGACCCCTTGGTTAATGATAGAGTGTGGCGACCCACTTTCTGGCACACACAAACCGGCTCAGAACAGCGCACGCAGGCAGAGGGCCGGCCCCAAAAAGGGCGCCAGACCATCTTCACCAGCAGGGGGAAAATCCCACGCGCGGAAAGGGTCTGGGAATATGCATTCCCCACAGTAGTCCCGCCCAGGGAGGGCGGGAACGGGAAGGCTTTAAAGCAGGCCGCGAAGTTTGAATAAATCTCTTTCATCGCAACTCCAACTCACCGACTCCGTGTGGTTATTCTAGCGCTGTGTGTAGCACACCGCTACATTTGGTGACCCCGACGGCCCAAACGATATTTGGGCCAGAGATGATCGACACCGCATCTGTTCACGCAGTTTCGTTACAACCGCCAAGCTTTTGGCCGCTGAGACCTCATTTATGGTTCGAACAAGCAGAAGCACAATTCCACATTCGGCAGATAACCGCAGAGTCCACTCGCTACTACTACGTGCTGAGCTCCCTCGACCAGGAGACAGCTGCACAAGTTGAGGAGTTTATACAGTCGCCCCCGGAGGACGGCAAATACACAGCATTCAAAGTCCTGCTCATAAGGACTTTCGGACTCTCATGGCACGAACGAGCACGCCGCTTAATGCACCTGGATGGCTTGGGAGACAGGCCGCCATCGGCATTAATGAACGAGATGCTGGCCCTGGCTGAAGGACACAAACCCTGCCTCATGTTCAAGCAGGCGTTCCTAGAGCAACTGCCCGAGGACATACGCCTGCTGCTGTCCGACACAGATTTCAGCGACCCCCGGGAGGTGGCGGCCCGAGCAGATGTGTTGTGGAATGCCAAGAAGGAGAGAGGGGCATCTGTCGCACAGATCACCAAGCTGCGTGCCCAACGACAGACCAGACCAGGCCCGGCAGCAGAGCCCAACGAACAATGGTGCTTCTACCACCAGCGGTGGGGCACAGAGGCCCGCCGCTGTAGACCACCCTGCAAATTCCTGGGAAACGTCAAGGCCCAGCCGCCGCCGATCGCTACGGCGGCTGGCCATCAGGACAGCCTCCTGTGCGTCTGGGACAAGCAGTCGGGACGCCGATTTTTGGTCGACACCGGAGCGGAGATCAGCGTTTTACCTTCAACGAGTTACAACACCCGCAACAGAGAACCCGGACCCACCCTGAGGGCTGCAAATGGCAGCACAATACGAACCTACGGCACCCGCACGGTGCGGCTACAGTTCAGCTCCAACTGGTTCACGTGGGACTTCACACTGGCCGCCGTGGCCCAACCACTCCTGGGGGCGGATTTTCTGTGAGCCCACAGCCTGCTGGTCGACCTGCAAGGGAAGCGACTAGTCCACACCAAGACTCTTCAAACGTTCTCCCTGGATGAAGCGAAGTTGCCAGCCCCACACCTGGACATTGGGGGGAGAGAGGAGGTTTTCACGGTGGACTGACTCAAACCGGCCCATATGGACTTGGCGCAGCCGGTCCAGGCTCAGGCACCGCGGCGCAGGGGCAGACCTCCCAAACAGAGGCCGATCCAGACTGTGGACATTGGGGGAGGTATCGCCGGTTCTGGGGGGGGGGGGGTTATGTGGCGACCCACTTTCTAGCACACGCAAACCAGCTCACAACAGCGCGCGCAGGCAGAGGGCCGGCCCCAAAAAGGGCGCCAGGCCATCTTCACCAGCAGGGGGAAAGTCCCGCGCGCGGAAAGGGTCTGGGAATATGCATTCCCCACAGTAGTCCCGCCCAGGGAGGGTGGGAACGGAAAGGCTTTAAAGCAGGCCGCGATGTTTGAATAAATCTCTTTCATCGCAACTCCAACTCACCAACTCCGTGTGGTTATTCTAGCACTGTGTGTAGCACACCGCTACAAGAGGTCCATTAACCATTTTAGAAATATTTGCTCTCAATGCAGTATTTTCTGCAATAGACATTTACAGAAACCCTTTCCAAACATATTAATAACTTAGACAATTAAATTAGGATATTTACAGAAAAAAAGATACCGTTCAAATTTGATTTGTTTCCATGCAGTTGTCTACAATTTACATTTTTCTTGAGTACAGTTTCTACTGGGAGCCCATATTACAGATATGAGTTTGTGGTGCATATTTAATCTGTGCCCTTAGCTTCTAAACCAGATGGCATAAACACAAAAGATTCTGCCGATTCTAGAAATCCAGTGTAACACATACAAAGTGCTGGAGGAACTCAGCAGGTTAGGCAGCATCTGTGGAAGTGAATGCAACGTTGATGTTTCGGGCCAAGAGTCCTGAAGAAGGGTCTCGGCCCAAAACGTCGACTTCTTGTTCCTTTCCGCAGATTCTGTCTGACGTGCTGAGTTGCTCCAGCATTGTGTGTGCGTTGCTCTGGATTTCCAGCACCTGCAGAATCTTTTGTGTTTATGTCACCTGGTTTTCAAACCGGGTAACACATGTAGTGGCATCCCTGCTAATATAAAAGATGGCTGCATGTTTTTTTTTCATTATCCTCACCAGGATACCCAAGTTTCTGAGTGGTTCACACCACTTAAATCCAGTCTGAGCTTCTTAAAGTGTACTGAAATTGTGAGACTGACTTAGGGAACTTTCAAGGTTAGGGCAATGTAGAAGTGTAGGTTCCATAGTTTTCCATAGACACTGGAGTCCTCATTGTAGAAGGTTTAATGGCATCAAGGGCTACCCAGACAGATACTGTGATGTCTTAAGAGTAGATAGCTGTGGAGGTCAAAGCACTAAGAAATTGCTTAAGGTATTCAAAGATGATGTATATGCCTTCAAATGCATATCCTACCAATTCAGCACAAGCCTTACATGATATTCAGTTCAACTCCATCCTTCCCACTTCCACTGCTTGCCTGCCAATCATGTCTTTCCAGACCAGACACAACATCGGTCTGCTGCAGCCTATCATTACAGCCTTGACACGATGAGCCTCACAAACTTAGAATCATCGAGTTAATGAATCATGTCACATGGAAACAGGCCATTCAGCCCATCACATTTATGCCAACCTGAGGGTACCCATCTGTATTAATCCCATCTTCCAGCACTTGGTCCATAGCCTTAAAGCTAGGCAATTCAAGTATTCATCTTGGTACTTCTTAATCTGGAATACCCTGCTTCCACTGCACATTCTCTCCCTCGGTGTATTGCAGGTACTTGCTGCTCTCTGGGTGAAAAACGTGCCACTCAGATCCCCTCAAAACCTCTTTCCCTTACCTTCAACCTAAATCATCTAGTTTTTATCTAACGCAGAAATGGAAAGACGTTTCCTGCATTCTGGCGTATATGTAACCATCATCATATTACATACCTGAATTACATCTCCTCTTAACCTCCTCATCTCCATGGAAAGAATAGCCATCCTCCCAGTCTCTCCTCAGGCAGAAATGCAGCATTGGTAAATGTATGTTGGCACTGGAAGTGTGGTGACTCCTGTGGGCTGCCCCAGATCATCTACAGATGATGTTGGTTGTTAATGTGAACAATGTATCTCACAGTATATTTCAACGTGACTAATAAATATAATCTAATTTGCACCCTCTCCAGTGGTATCACATCCTTTCTAGAGTGTGGTGACCAGAACTGCCTGCACTATTCCAGCTGAGAGATAATCAATGGTTTATGAAGTTGACGCATGCAAAATGCTGTAAGAACTCAGCAAGTCAGGCAGCATCTGTGGAAAGGAATAAACAGGTCTCAGTGAAGTATCTTGGTCTGAAATGTAGACTGTTTATTCATTTCCATAGATGCTGCCTGACCTGTTGAGTTCCTCCAGTACTTTGTGTATGTTACTCTGGATTTCCAGCATTTGCAGAATCTCTCTGTGTTCAACGTTAAAGCTTAACCTTTCTGCTCTTGTATTTGATGCCGAGACTTAGGACGATCAGTAACCATCCTCGCCACATTATCTACCCATGGTGTTCCTTTGAGGATCTTTCGACTTGTACACCAAGGTCTCCCTGTCCCTCAATATCTTACCATTTGTGGTATCTATCCTAGTCTCATTAGCACTCCAAAAGTGCACCTTTATCAGTATCATCTAACTCCTCACTATTTTCACTGACTGGACTAAGGAAACCACATCATCCACTTTCCACAACACTCACTAACGTGATTCCTATGCTTATAACAGGGGTTCCCAACCTTTTTTATGCCATGGACCCCTACCAAGAACAGAGGGTCAGTGGACACCAAGTTGGAAACACCTGGCTTACAGAGTCCACCAACTAATCTGCAAGGAGCAGGCCACGATTACCCGTGGATGAGATGGTGCTGATCATATGTGGCACGGCAGTGGAGCAGTAGTGCATCACTTTACAGTGCCGGCTGTACGATCAGTTAAAATCAGCACCGGGGTCTGTAAGCAGTTTGTACGTTCTTCCCGTGGCCACTTGGGTTTCCTCCGCATATCCCAGTTTCCTCCGACATTTCAAAGATGTGCCACTTAGGGATAGTAAGTTGTGGGCATGCTATGTTGGCAACAGAGGCGCGGTAACACTTATGGGCTGCCCCAGCAAAAACCTCAGTGATCTGATCTGAGGCAAAAAAAGATGCATTTCACTGTGAGTTCTGATGTACATGTGACAAATAAAGCTAATTGTTGAACTCTTGGATGGGAGGGCTATGCAGGTTGGTGGGATTTGGCAGAATAATAGTTTAGCACAGACTAGAAGGGCTGAAGAGCCCGTTTTTGTGTTGTAGTGCTCTGGGACTATTTGATTTTAACTGTTGTCCACCTTGGATGCCATCTCTCTGGATTGCACTTGCACTCTGACTCACTAAGCAAGTGACTATAACATCAGTTGCTGATGACATTAGCACTCACTGTTATTTTCTACTGATCACACCACATCTTCCCCCGCTGATCTTCTCCTTTCATAAAGTTAAGAAGTTCAAATAGTGGAAGAGGAGAGTGATGATCAAGTAACTTAGCTTATCAATGTCATCATCATCATCATCAATATGAACCGTATTGTAGGAAGTAGGTGATGGTCCCAAGATCATGACTGTTCTTGGCAAATATTTCTACAGAAGTGCTTTGCAATTACCTTCTTCTGGACAATGTCTTTACAAGATGGGTGACCCCAGCCGTTATCAATACTCTTCAGAGACTGGCTGGCTGTCATCAGTAACCAGGACGTGGGATATGCACTAGCTGTCATATGACCATCCACCGCCTGATCCCATGGCTTCATATGACCCTAATCTGGGAGCTAAGCAGGTGCTACACCTTTCCCAAGAGTAACTGCAGGCCAGTGGAGGAACAGAACGCCTTACATCTTCTTTGGCAGAGATGTATCTCCTCCCCACCGCCCAATGAAATGGTTGGATTCTGACCGTTAGTCCACTGCTGAACTGTAGCCTGAAGGGGTATCTAGATATGTTAAGACATTCACAAGATGGAACCATGGAAAAAAATATCTCGGGTGCTGCTTTTTCTGAAGGTGAGAAAGGATTTTCACTGCAAGGATTTCTATAGATGTACAGTGGTGAGCGTTTTGACAGGTTGCATTACAGCCTGTTACGCAGCCTCCAATTCACAAGATCACAAGAGGCTGTAGGGAATTGTTGACTCTGCCAGCTCCATCATGGGGCACAAGCCTCCACACCATCAAGGACATCTTCAAGAGGCAGCAAGTTAAGATGGTGGCATCCAGCATGAAGGACTTGGTGTATATTGGCACCAATGGCATAGGTAGACAAAGTGAGGAGGACCTGAAGAGAGATTTTTAGGGATTTTGGTAGAAAACTGAAAAACAGGACCTTCAAGATAATGATCTCTGGAATGCTGCCTTTGCTACGTATCATTGAGGGTAAGCAGTAAGAATAGGATGATTTGGCAGGTGAATGCATGGCAGGGGTTTAGATTTATGGATCATTGAGATCTCTTCTGGGGAAAGTACAAATTGTACAAAATGGATAGATTATGCTTGAACCTGAGGGGGTCCAATATCCTTGTGGGCAGGTTTGCTAGAATTGTTTGGGAGAGCCTAAACTGATTTGGGAGGGGGATGGGTACCGGAGTGATATCATTGAAGATAAGGTGGTTGGTTTACAAATAAAGGCAATGTGTAAGAGGTTCCTAGCAAGGAGAGGCTGATGATTGGGTTAAATTGCAGCCAACAGGATGAGTTGCAATGTAAAAGCTGGACAAAATTGAAAACGGTGAACACAGAATGGAAGGTGTTATATTTGAATGCGCGCAGTATACGGAATAAAGTAGATGAACTTGCAACACAGTTGCAGATTGGCATGTATGATGTTGTAGGTATCACTGAGTCATGGATGAAAGAAAATTATAGCTGGGAGCTTAACGTCCAAGGAAACACATCGTGTCAAAAGAACAGGCAGGTAGGTAGAAGGGGGCAGCATGGCTCTGTTGGTAAAAATGAAATCAAATCATTAGAAAGAGGTGACATAGGGTTGGAAGGTGTTGAATCATTGTGGATAGAGCTAAGGAACTGCAAGGGTAAAAAGATGCTGCTGGGAGTTGTATACAAACCCCCAAACAGTAGTAAGGATGTGGTCTACAAATTACAACAGGAGATTGAAAATGCATGCCAAAACGGCAATGTTACGATAGTCATGAGGGATTTCAATATGCAGGTAGATCGGGAAAATCAGGTTGGTGCTGGATCCCAAGAAGGGCAATTTCTAGAGTGCCTACAAGTTTGCCTTTTAGAACAGCTTGTGGTTGAACTCATTAGGGGATCAGCTATTCCAGATTGGGTGTTGTGCAATGAACTAGAATTGATTAGAGAGCTTAAGATAAAGGAACCCTTAGGGGTAGTGTTCATAATATGTTCAATCCTCCAGACAAACTGAGTAAGTATTTTGTATCAGGCTTCACTGTGGAAGACACTAGCAGTATGGCTGAAGTTCCAGAGGGTCAGGATCAGAAGTACATGAAATTCTCTTTACTAGGGAGTAAGTTCTTGGGCAACTGAAAGGTTTGAGGGTAGATAAATCGCCTGGAGAAGATGGTGTACACCCCAGGGTTCTGGAAGAGGTGGCTGAAGAGATTGAGGAGGCATTAGTAATGATCTTTCAAGAATCTCTAGATTCTGGCATGGTTCCGGATGACTGGAAAATGCAAATGTCATTTCACTCTTCAAGAAGGGAGAGAGGGACAGAAGAAAGGAAATTATTGGTCAGTTAGTCTGATCTCAGGGGTTGGGAAGATGTTGAAGATGATTGCTAAGGATGTGGCTTCGGGGTACTTGGAGGCACATGATAGGACAGGCCATAGATGACAGGGTATCCTCAAGGGAAAACCTTGCCTGACAAACCTGTTGGAATTCTTTGAAGAAATAACAAGCGGGATAGACAAAAGAGAAACGGCGGATATCGTGCGCTCGGCTTTTCAGAAGGCCTTTGACAAGATGCCGCACATCAGGTTGCTTAACAAGTTAAGAGCCCATGGTATTACAGGAAGGATACTAGCATGGATAAAGCAGTGACTGATTGGCAGGAGGCAAAGAGCGACAATAAAGGGAGCCTTTTCTGACTGGCTACCAGTAAGTAGTGATGTTCCACAGGGGTCTGTGTTGTGACTGCTTCTTTTTACGTTATATGTTGATAACTTGGATGTCGGAATTGATGGCTCTGTGGCAGATGATACGAAGATACATGGAGGGGCTGGTAGACAGTCTACACAAATACCTAGAGAGATCAGGAGAATGGGAAAAGAAGTGGCAAATGGAAGATGGAAGACAGTGTCGGGAAGTGCACGGTCATGCACTTTGTTAGAAGAAATAAAATGCTAGACTATTTTCTAAATTGAGAAAAAATTTAAAAATCTGAGGCTTTGTGCAGGATTTCTTAAAGGTTAATTTTCAGGCTGAGTCTATGGTAAGGAAGGTAAATGCGATGTTAGCATCATTTCAAGAGGACTAAAATATAAAAACAAGGATGTAGTGTTGAGGCTTTATAAGGCACTGATGAGGCCTCGTATGGAGTATTGTGAGTAGTTTTGGGCCCCTTATCTTTGAAAGGATGAGTTGACACTGGCGAACAAGAGAAAATCTGCAGATATTGGAAATCCAATCAACACACACATAGTGCTGGAGGAACTATGCAGGCCAGGCAGCATTTATGGAAAACAGTACAGTCGTCATTACAGGCTGAGAGCCTTCAGCTGAGTTCCTCCAGCATTGTGTGTGTGTTGTGTTGACATAGGAGAAAGTTTAAAGAACGTTCATGAAAATGATTCCAGGATTGAATGGCGTGTCAAATGAAGAGTGTTTGATATCTCTGGGCCAATATTCACAAGAATTAAGAAGAATAAGGGGTGACCTAATTGAAACCTATCGAATGGTGAAAGGCCTTGATACAGTGGATGTGAAGAGGATGTTTCCTATGGTGGGTCCTCTAAGACCAGAGGACACAGCCTCAGAATAGAGGGGCATAGTTTTAGAATGGAAATGAGGAGGAATTTCTTTAGCCAGAGAATGGTGAATCTGTGGAATTTGTTGCCACAGACAGTTGTGGAGGCCAAGTACTTAGGTATATTTTAGACAGAGGTTGATAGATTCTTGATTAGTCGGGGCATAAAGTGAGGAGGCAGTAGTTTGGGACTGCGAGGGAAAATTAGATCAGCCATGATGAAATGGCAGAGCAGACTCAATGGGCCAGATGTCCCAATTCTGCTCGTATATCTTATGGTTCCAGGGTCTAAAGACCCTCACCGTCTGGCACATGACCTCTTCTTATTACTCCAATTGAGAAGGAGGTACAGGAGCTGGAAGACCCAGACTCAAGTGATTTAGGAACAGCTTCTTCCCTTCCACCATCAGATTTCCGAACAGTCCATGAATCCATGAACACTCCCATATTATTCCATTTTTAATTAATTTACTTGTATTTGAATGTTTATGACTTTGAACTCTACTGCTGTCATAAGACAACAAATTACATGTCGTATATCCATGATGATAAATCTGATTCTAAATTATAACGCAAAGAATACTTAGAAAGAGCAAACTATTGAAGAAATGTGGCGTATACATACGACAAAATGCTTGTTGCATTGGCAGTTTTCTCAAGTGTGCACTCAATGTCAAAGAGCATAAAATAGTAGAATCATCTTGTGGAGAACACATGGCTGAGCTTTGGGACCATAGTCTTCAGAATGGAAGTGAAGATGGCACATTTGTGGATATTATCAGCTTGCAGCGTCTATTAGTTGAGATCTCAAGCTCTTCTGCAGTGCAGACAGAAGCCATTCAAATTCTTCCCAAAACCTCTGTGCGTATAGTGAGCAGGACAATTTTCTTGGCCTATGTTGCCTTGGGCTTTGGATCCTATAGCAGTAGGAGGCTCACATACAAAACATAAATTTCTAAGCTGATGTAACATCCTGAATGGTGGACATAAACTGAATTGCATGATTCACTGTATATTTGTCTAGTTTCAAAGGTAAATAGTTGCTCTTTTCTCAAGCCAAGAAAAAAAATTAAAACAACATACCACCGAGCTATTTACGCAAACACGAGGAAATCTGCAGATGCTGGGATTTCAAGCAACACACATAAAAGTTGCTGGTGAACGCAGCAGGCCAGGCAGCATCTCTAGGAAGAGGTACAGTCAACATTTCGGGCCGAGACGTTAGTCCTGAGGCATGTGACGTGAAATTTATTAACTTAGCAGCAGCAGTTCAATGCAATACATAATATAGAAGAAAAAATAAAATAATAATAAATAAATAAATAAGCAGATCTTATTCAGTTTATACAATATATGTATATTGAATAGATTAAAAATCATGCAAAAACAGAAATACTATATATTAAAAAAAAGTGAGGTCGTGTCTAAGGGTTCAATGTCCATTTAGGAATTGGATGACAGAGGGGAAGAAGCTGTTCCTGAATCGCTGAGTGTGTGCCTTCAGGCTTCTGTATCTCCTACCTGATGGTAACAGTGAGAAAAGGGCATGCCCTGGGTGCTGGAGGTCTTTAATAATGGATGCTGCCTTTCTGAGACACCGCTCCTTGAAGATGCCCTGGGTACTTTGTAGGCTAGTAATCAAGATGGAACCGACTAAATTTACAACCCTCTGCAGCTTCTTTCAGTCCTATGCAGTAGCTCCTCCATACCAGAGAGTGATACAGCCTGTCAGAATGCTGTCCACGGTACATCGATAGGAGTTTTTGAGTGTGTTTGTTGACATGCCAAATCTCTTCAAACTCCTGATAAAGTATAACGGCTGTCTTGCCTTCTTTACAATTGCATCGATATGTTGGGACCAAGTTAGATCCTCAGAGATCTTGACACTCAGGAACCTGAAGCCATTCACTCTCTCCACTTCTGATCCCTCTATAAGGGTTGGTATGTGTTCCTTCGTCTTACCCTTCCTGAAGTCCACCATCAGCTCTTTCGTCTTACTGACGTGGAGTGCCAGGTTGTTGCTGCGGCACCACTCCACTAGTTGGCATATCTCACTCCTGTATGCCCTCTCGTCACCACCTGACATTCTACCAACAATGGTTGTATCGTCACCAAATTTATAGATGGTATTTGAGCTCTGCCTAGCTATGCAGTCATGTGTATATAGATAATAGAGCAGTGGGCTAAGCACACGCCCCTGAGTGCCCCAGTGTTGATCGTCAGCGAGGAGGAGATGTTCACTGGGTCACTGGATCTTGGACACTTTCATTCAGTCAGTCCTGTCCACATTCTCCACCCTGAATTTCTGTAGCCCTCGGACTTATTCTTTGTTACAAACACACCATCACTCCTTTCTTCTTTCCTCATTTACCTGTACTAACGTTCAGTACCTGTACAGTAACCAATAAACCAACTTTGGTTCTGGAAGAAAACTTGGAGCATCCAGCAAAAATCCAAATGGTCATGGTGAGAATATACAACTTCCATACACTCAGCACCTGAGTCTCTGCAGCCGTGGGACAGAGAATTCAAATCTATCTTAAATCATTCCGATTCAGAAAGCTGTTTCCACATTAGCTTGGTATTTACTTCTCCAGTAAACTGGCAGTTGCTGAGCTGTCAATTGACCCTGACTCTAAAAGTCACTACCTTGTTAAATATCGCCTGATAGAGTTTAAATTAAATTTTATTATGGAGGTTATCATGATGGTGGTGAATTATAGCAGCTTGGGTTGAGTTATTTGATGTTACGGGGTTTGCCAAGGTTGGCAATTAGCTTGCAGACGTTTCATCACCAGAGGTGATATCCTCAGTGCACAGTTGTTGTTCTATCTGGGAGTGCTCATATGTATGTATGTAGTACCCCCCCCCCCCCACTTTGTTGGCCTCGGTCCTGACTGGTCTTTGAATTCTTTTGACATGCCTTTCTTTGGCTACTAGGGGTTTGTAGATGGTGTCTATTTCAATCTATTTGTTTACAGAGTTACCAGAAGATGGTTATTAAATTTTTAAATGAGGAAAATAAGTAAAAGACTTTGTTCCTCAGGGCATTTTCTTTGGGACACTGTGCAATGTTTATGACTGTCTTCTGGCTGTTGAGAAATACTTAGCAGAGAATAATACTTAGCTTAAAACCACTTCTGAGTGTTTCTTATTTTCTTTCTTTCTTTTCAATATTTTTATTAATTACTTGCATGGACGAATACAAAATATGTATTTTCAGTAAAATTACCTGGTTTATTTTAAATGTCATGAAAGTATTAAGTTTTTGTTCAGTTATTAATATCATTTGACTGATGTTTACTCTGGCTGACATGTTCTTGTAGCTAGAAATGGCCATTTGACTGAAGGGAAATAAGTCTTACGAACGATGGAAAGAGAACTACTGTAGTGTTTATATGTTTCCCAACTGCTTTTTGCTATGCTAAGCATAGGGGGTCCCAAAAGTCATGTTTACATTACAGCTTCTGATGTTCGTTTATTGTGTATTTCTAGCAGCGGTAACGTGCCAGAAATGTAAAGGGATTTTCTCTGACCTCGGTGAATTAAAGCCTCCAACCTATTGACCCCCTTTGTCGATGTGGGCTACAGAAATCCGTATTCATGTCAGGCTTCACACAGAGAATCCCTAACCAAATTTAGCCTGAGGAAAACTGTCAGAAGATAGAGGGGGCAGGTGGTTTAATAAGGCCTGCAGCAATAACATGGCCAAAGCCCAGTACAAATGTTGGAGGGATCATATTCGGTTTGTGTCAAAGCTAGCGCAGTTTAATCAGTTTGCAGTCTGCCAGCACTCTATTATCAGTCAGTCACTGGTACACCTTGGTGACTGGTTAAATCACAAGGGATCCCAGTGTAGTAATGAGGTGGCTGATAGATTGGCCCTGTTGCAATTAATTTTGAACAGCAAAATCTCTCAATAATCTTTGGTCAAAGCCAGCTGAACTGGTGGAAGTCCCTAATGTGAAGTTATGGTTCAATGTGCAATATTATGGTGAAACTTAAAAACTTTAAGTAAAGAGGTACACTTTAACCCCTGATGAGAGATCATTAATTCTGTTCCTCTTTCCACTGATGTTGCTACTTCTATTTTCAGCATTTTGTAGATTTCATACTTCACATACATATTAAACTGCAAGCTGAACTCGAACGCAGTTTTATATTAAAAATCTAATATTCAATTTATGGTCTAGTGCAGGGCTACACGATTTTATTACGCTGCGGAGACATCTTTTTCTCTGCCAAACTGAAATAAGAGCGCTCTAGTATTTTTAGCCATTCTTGCAGGAGCTCATCAAGCCTTTCCAGTGAAGGAATTGAAAATGACTTGGAGCTCAGTCTCCCAGTGTGCACGTATACAAGCATCCTCTGCATATCATAAATCAATGGCCAGGATGAGGTATGATCCTACTTTTGTCTGGTGATCGAGGACAAAAAATTTCCCAATGATTCTGCAGATTAGTTATACCCCCCTGGGAACTTATTGGAGGTGAAATCTAATATTGCAATGAGGAATATTATGAAGAGGATTGGTGCAGAGATGCAGTTCTGCTTCACTTAAGTTTGCACTGGGATTGAGTCTTGGTTAGGATCACAGAATGCATGGCATAATGTAGCAGACACAGAATGGGAATAAATTAATGAGCCAAATTTGTGATGGATTTTTCATGATCTTTCAACAAGTTGGTAGGTCAAACAAGACCACATAGAGTGGTTGATGATGTTCTCTGTTTTTCTTGCATTAGTTACGCTGTGAAGATTATGTCCATTTGGAAGGAAAGAGTTAAAAGTGATTCCTCCCTGGTACACGTTAAAATAAAATGGAAGTTTGAAAGATTAAGCAGTGTCAACTTGGAATGTGGTGATAGTCATGAACAAACATCCTTGAGATGAGATATTGGTGAAGAATGTTTTCCTCCTTACAGACCTGTTGTCTCTGTTTTCTCAAGTTAGGCGTCTAGGCCAGGGGTTCCCAACCTGGAGTCCACAGAACCCTTGGTTAATGGTAGGGTCCATGGCATAATGAAGGCTGGAAATCCCTGATCTCAGCCAAAGAATGTAAGAGAGAAGAGGATGCAGCTGCTAGCACTAAGGGATGAAAAGTACTGGGTTAAGTGTTATCATGTTTGAGTTTTAATAATAATAATAACTTTATTTTTAGCATCCTTCATACATTAAGATGCAGGCTCAAAGTACTTTTCATAGATTGTAAAGATAAATCAATATAGCCATAAAAATATGAGACAAAGTTAAAAGCATAAGTAAAGACAAACATAGAGAATAAAATATAATTGAATATACTGAATTATATAAATGTAATCAACATCATCAAGCATTAGGTAATCCTATAAGTAGGCCAGGTTTAAAAAGTAGGTATTTAGAAATAATTTGAAACGTTCCACAGTACTAGCCTAGTGTGTTCCAGTCGATAGAGTATTCCAGATTTTTGATGCACAAGAGCAAAATGCCTTGTTACCAGTTCTTATATGCTTGGCTCTAGGAACACTAAGCAAACCAGCATTTGCATTACAATTAAGGATCTTGAAGGGTATAAAAATGGCACTTTCTTTGTGCAGAGAGGAATTCGCTCTTAGGCTAGGTCACAACGAGTGCTAGTGCTGGAAGTTGGAAATAGGGACGGTAGGTTTGGTAACTTCAAAACATTAAATTAATTCCAAGGAAAACACGGGAGTCCGAAATGCAGTTCTAACTTCATATTTACTTAAACAGAATATAGATTATGATATATATATATCAGAATCAGGATTAATATCACCAGCATATGTCGTAAAATTTGTGGTCTTTGTGCTAGCAGTACCATGAGTACATAATAATAGAGAAAATGTAAGCTATATATATAATAGTTAGACTAATTAAGTAGTGCAAGTAGTGTATATATATATATATATACACACACAAGATTACTCAAATATTACTGAAATATAAAATGCACAAAATGGACAAGTTTATTGAGAGAGTGAGGGAAAGCGAGAGAAGGCAGTGTGAAAGATTGTCTGTGTTTCCCTCTATTATTGCAGGGATCAGCTTATTAATTGGATGATAAGTATTATGTTTGCCCAAGACACGCCGCATGATGAGCACACCAAAAAGCTGGTGCAAAGTTTGTCACCAGGAGTTAAGGGCGCAAGAGGAGGAAGAAGAACAACAAGTATTAAGTTGTTTTCTTTACTCCTTCCTCATCCATCATTTGTTTTTCAATTCTGCATGTGTTATAATTCTAATAAAGTGATTTATTGTGCAGTGCTTCTGTTATTGCACAGATGCCCCTTCCTGAATCAGAAAAGAACACGGAACGAGTTTTTTAAATAATTTTAGTCATACACCATTGTATCTCCCGGTGAAAAGAATGCACAGATGACATTTGCTTATATGTGGACACGAAGGCTGAGCGCAGGTTAATCTCCTCACTAAAGCAAATCTTGTGTGGCAGGGTGGAGATATGGCTTTACCGAAAGAGGTGTAAGGTACTCCTTCGCCCCGCTAGACTGCAAGTCACCCTTGGGCAAGGTGTAGTACCTGCTTAGCCCTCGTTCTGGGTCACATGAAGCCATGGAAGCAGGTGATGGATGGTTGTATGAACAATTAATGCACATCATAAGACCTGGTTTTGCAACCACTGATAACAGCAGACAACCGCCGAAGAGTATTGGTAATGGCTGGGGTCACCCATCTTGAAATGACACTGCCCAGAAGAAGCCAATGGCAAACCACTCCTGTGGAAAAATTTGCCGAGATTTAAATCATGGGAGTAACCGCTCAAAATGGAGGAGCATCCAGGAAGACACTGGGTTCACAGAGTCGATCCTTAAGGAGCTCTCAATGCCCAACCGCCCTGCCTGTGGCAGAGTCCATTGATCCAGCGTAGGACTCCTCAACTACTTACTCACTGCAATCCGCAGCCTGTAATTTCTCCAGTGAGAGGTATGCTTTCGAACTGTCTGCACAATTGGGCATTTTGTGGAACCCAGAAATATTTGCCAAACCGGACTCCTGCCACAGGCGTTCAGTGCTCCACGGTTGTGGTGTGCAACCATTGGGCTCCTGGACCGGCTGCAGTGCTCAATTGGATTTACTTTCAGGGACTCTGATTGTTTGTTTGCTATTTTATCGTTTACACAATTTATTTTTTTTGCACATTGGAAGTATGTCAATGTTTGTGGTGTGTTTTTTTTGTAAATTCTATTGTGCGTTGTTGTTTTGTGGCTGCCTGCATGAAGATGAATCTCAGGGTTGTATTTGGTATATGAATACTTTGATAATAAATGTACTCTGAACTTTTTGAACTACAGCAAGTCATCCTTCACCATGAGAAATGGCCAAAGAAAAAGAATATCTTTGCTTACCAGTTTCACAGAATTGTCCTGTGAATCCTTGAGGACATGCGCAGACTTTGGGAGCGACGCAGGTACCTCCATTCCTGCAGCCATCTTCACAGAATGCTGTGAAGACACCAGAGGATTTGAGCATTACATTCCTGTCAATTATTATCCTCGTAACAAAGAATAGGTAATGATTCAAAGTAACAAGATGCAGCTATAACAAAGGCAAGACTGCGGCTATATTTAATTAGGAGTTTGAGGAGATTTGGTATGTCACCAAAAACACTCGCAAATTTCTACAACTATACCATGGAGAGCTTTCTAACTTGCTGCATTAGCATCTGGTATTGGGGGTGGGGGCAGGGACACTTCTGCACAGGATTGACATGAGCTGCAGAGAGTTGTAAACTCAGTCAGCTCCATCATGGGCACCAGCCTCCATAGTATCCAGGACATCTTCAAGGAGTGGTGCCTCAGAAAGGCAGTGTCCATTATTATGGACTGCCATCACCCGGGACATGCCCTCTTCTCACTGCTGCCATCAGGAAGCGGGTACAGAAGCTCAAATGCACACACTCAATGATTCAGGAACAGCTTCTTCCCCTCTGATATCTGATTTCTGAATGGACATTGAACCCATGAACACTACCTCACGACATTTTTTGCACTACTTATTTAATTTAACTATTTAATATATATATTCATACTGTAATTCACAGTTTTTCTTTATTATTATGTATTGCAATGTGTTGCTGAATTTCATGACAAGTGCTGGTGATATTAAACCTGATTCTGATTCTGAAGAAGGCGGAAGATTGGGTGTTAGGTTTTCACTTAAATCACAAAACCCTTCAAGAAGCAAACATGTTTTGCCCACTGAAAAAAAAACTAGTCATGGGAGTTTAAATTGTCATGTTTCACAGTGTAGCCCACCGAGACAACATAGGTCATTGCTCTCTCAGATTCCATCCTCCATTCACTAAAGAGCTATGCACAGTTCTGGTAATAACATTACACAAGAGAGGATGCTGAGGATATTAAACATAGATGTCGCTAGGTCGCACCACAGTTTTAAAAATACCTCGATAAACACTAGAAGAGCCATAATAACTGGAAAGTGGTATAAACTGAGTTAACCATAAGCACAAGAGATTCTGCAGATGCTGGAAATCTGGAGCAAAACATTTCCCTAATAATTCGAAGTCCCTAATAACTTTAATAATATCTATTTGTTCTTTTTTCAGGATTTGGTTTAATAAATTCCTTTTGTGAAGTTAGTTAGTCCCACAAGTAAAGAACTATTTTTTTGAATGGTGAAAATAATCCAGAAAGTTAGTGAGCTTTTTATAGCAATAAAGTCCATTGCAGTTGGAGGAAGTGAAATTTCAAGCACAAGTAAAACGTACTGTTGGTTCAGTGCAGCATAATTAGCGCTACTGACCGAGAAAGAACTGCTGGCTCCACTACTTGCTTGCACACTTTCCCTCGCAAGATCTCCACTGGGTGTATTTTAGATTTTACTGAGTGATATGTACACAATATGCACCCCACCATCACAGTTATTGTGGAGCAAGAGCCCCATTTTTGAGACAGAATAACAGTTTGGATGTTTGAGACTTTTATCTGAGTCAGTCAGATTCTTCAGCCAGCTAGAGTCATTGAGGTCATATAGAAGTGAAATAGACCCTTTGCTATCATTAAGCACCTAAGATTGATGTACCAGTCCTGTTGTCTATTCTCCCCACTTCTAAAAGATTCTCCAACTCACCTACACACAGGTGGGGCTTTATAGTGGCCAATCAAACTAGCAATTTGAATGTTTTTGGGATATAGGAGGAGGAGAATGAAAGTGTTACAGTTACAGAAAAAATGCAGTGCGGGTAGAGAATAATGAGAAAGATGGTGAGGTCAAGAGTCCATTTTATTGTACTGTGGAACCATTCAACTGTTTGCCCACGAGGAATAAAATTTAAAATGACGTAATAGCTTCAAGTTTTGCAGTAAATAGTTAAATGAAAACCTTGGGGAGAAATGGGAAGTTATGGTGAGTACACAGCAGGACTTGACCAGCTCCAAAGTTTTAGAACTGACAGCCTTGAGATCGGTTGCAATAGTGACACTCCAATAACACTTGCTGAGAGCAATGGCACTTTATACCAAGTGAGGTGTCCTTCAAAGTTCAAAGTCAATTTATTATCAAAGTACATATATGTCACCATGTTCAACCCTGAGATTCATTTTCCTGCAGATATGCTCAATAAATCCAATTAGCATAATAGAATCAATGAAAGACTGCACCCAACAGGGAGGACAAACGACCAGTGTGCCAAAGGCAACAAAACGTGTGAATACTAAAGAGGATGGATGAATGCCTGACTGACTGAATGAATGAATGAATGACTGAATGACTGAATGAATGAATAAATAAATAAGCAAGCAAGCAATTAATATCAAGAACACAAGATGAAGAGTCCATAGGTTATGGGTACAGTTCAGTGCAGGGTTTGAACGCTATAGCCTCTGACAAAGTTATTAAACGACACGGGGGACACCTGGGCTTCACTTCCAGATGAGCACAATGCCTTCTATGCTCACTTTGTCCACCAGAACATGGAGAAACCATCGCGAATCCCCACATCTTCCGATGATCCTTTGATCTCAGTATCTGAAGCTGCCTTCAGGAGGATGGATCAAAGAAAAGCACCTGGACCGGATAGGGTACCTGGCCAAGTACTAGAGACCTGTATTGACCGACTGGCTGGTGTGTTCACTGATATTTTTAATCTCTCACTTCAGCAGGGTGTGGTACCTTCCTGCTTCAAGAAGGCTTCAGTTATACCAGTGACCAAGAAAAGCTTCCTCAATGCCTCAATGACTATCATCCTGTTGCACTTATGACCTCAGTGATAAAGTGTTTTGAGAAGCTTCTGACGAAACAAATCGGCTCCTGCGTGAGAGGTGACTTGGATCAGCTCCAATTTGCCTACTGGAGCAACAGGTCCACAGCAGATGTCATCTCATTAGCTCTTCACTCAACCCTGGAACATCTACGCAGCAAAGATACATACATCAGGACACTCTTTATTGACTACAGCTCAGCATTCAATACCATCATCTCCTCAAAACTCATCAATAAACTTTGACCCTGGCCTCAATACCTCCTTGTGCAACTGGATCCTGGGTTTCCTCACTTGTAGACCCAGTCAGTTCAGTTTGGCAACGACATCTCCTCCACAATCTTCATCAGCACAGGTGCACCACAAGGCTGTATAGCTAGCCCCCTTCTCTATTCACTTTACACCTGTGACTGTGTGGCTAAGCACAGCTCCAATGCCATATTCACGTTTGCTGATGACCCAACAAAGATTGGTGATTGAAAGTCTGGCTGAGTGGAGTCATAACAACAACATCTCACTCAATGTCAGCAAGACCAAGGACCCAATTGTAGTCTTCAGGAAAAGGAAACTAGAGATACTTGAGCCGGTCCTCATCAGAGGATCAGAGGTGGAGAGCGTAGGCAACATTAAATTCCTGAGTGTTACTATTTCAAAGGATGATCTGGCTGGTGTGGGTCCTTGACGATGGATGCTGATTTCCTGTGACAGTGCTCTGTGTAGATGTGCTCAGTGGTGGGGAGGCTTTATCCATGATGTACTGGGCTGTATCCAATACTTTATGTGGGATTTTCCATTTAAGGGCTTTGGTGTTTCCATACCCAGTTGTGATGCAGCTAGTCAATATTCTCCACCACACATCTATAGAAGTTTGTCAAAGTTTTAGATGTCGTGCCAAATATTCACAAACTTCTAAGGAAGTAGAGGTGCTTCCACACTTCCTACGTAATCGTACGTACGTGCTGGGTCCAGGACAGATCCTCCGAAATAACACTGAAAATCTTAAAGTTGCTGACCCTCTCCACCTTTCATCCCCCAAGTCATAGTCATAGTCATACTTTATTGATCCCGGGGGAAATTGGTTTTCGTTACAGTTGCACCATAAATAATAAATAGTAATAAAACCATAAATCAGGACTGGCTCATGGACCTCTGTTTTCCTCCTCCTGAAGTCAATAATCAGCTCCATTGCCTTGCTGACATTGAGTGAGAGGTTGTTGTTGTATCACCACTCAGCCAGATTTCAACCTCCCTCCTATATGCAGACTCATTACCACCTTTGATTTGGCCAACAACAGTGGTGTTGTCAGCAAACTTCAGTATGGCATTGGAGCTGTGCTTAACCACACAGTCATAAGCGTAAAGCAAGTGGGGGGGGGGGCGGGGGGAGTGCTATGCACACAGTCTCGTGGTGTTCCTGTGCTGATGGAGATTGTGGAACAGTTGTTGTTGCCAATTCATACTGACTGGGATCTGCAAATAAGGAAATTGAGGATCCAATTTCAGAAGGAGATATTGAGGTCAAGGTTTTGAAGCTTTCGGATTAGTTATGAGGGATGATGGTATTGAATGCTGAGCTGTAGTTGATAAAGATCATTCTGATTTATGCGCCTTTGCTCTCCAGATGTTCCAGGATTGAATAAGGAGCTAATGAAATGTGATCTGCTGTAGACCTGTTGTGATGGTAGGCAAAATGGAGTGGCCCCAAGCCACTTCTCAGGCAAGGGTTGATATGTTTCATCACTGATCTCTCAGCGCACTTTATCACAGTGGATGTAAGTACTACTGGACAATCGTCACTGAGGCAGGTCATCACATTCTTCATGTTCTTCTTGTTTCTCCAAGACCAACCACATGCGTGGACTTTTGCTTGTCAGGGACCTGAAATGTGCTCTGGAGGGAGTGCACTGCACAGAAATTCTAGTGCAAGGGAGAGGAAGGTTGATCTTTCACTAAATTATCACACACACCAAGTTTAGCTGGGCCTCCCCAGTGGCCACATCTGCACCTGGTGCATCGAGATGCAGCTCCGTAGAATCCAGGTTAGGGAACTAGAGCTGCAACTCAATGACCTTCTGCTTGTTAGGGAGAGTGAGGAGGTGATAGACAGGAGCTACAAGGAGGTAGTCACCTCAAGGCTACAGGAGACAGATAAATGGGTGACCGTCACTAGAGGCAAGGGAAAGGGTCAGATAATGGAGAACACCCCTGTAGCTGTTCCTGCCAACAATAAGTACTCCATTTTGAGTACAGTTGGGGGAGACAATCTACATGGGGGGAAATAACAGTGGCCATGCCTCTGGCAGTGAGACTGTGTCTCAGAAGGGTGGGGAACGGAAGAGGATGGCAGCAGTAATATGGGACTCTATAGTTAGGGGGACAGATAGGTGATTCTGTGGATGCGAAAAGGAAACATGGATGGTAGTTTGCCTCCCAGGTGCCAGGGTCCATGGTGTTTCTGAACACATCCACAATATCCCTAAAAGGGAGGGAGAGCAGCCAGAAGTCATGGTACATATTGGTACCAATGACATAGGTAGAAAAAGGCAGGAGGTTCTGAAAACAGAATACAAGGAGTTAGGAAGGTAGTTAAGAAGCAGGACCTCAAAGGTAGTAATCTCGGGATTGCTGCCTGTGCCACATGAGTATAAGAATAGAATGAGATGGCAGATAAATGTGAAGCTGAAGAATTGGAGCAGGGGGCAGGAAATCAGATTTCTGGATCATTGGGACCTCTTCTGGGACAGGTGTAACCTGTACAAAAGGGACAGGTTGAACATGAATCCGAGGGATTCCAATATCCTTGCGGGCAGGTTTTCTAGAGCTGTTGGGAACAGTTTGAGTTAATATGGCAGGGGATGGGGACTAGTATGATAGAGCTGAGAATAAGTTTACAAGTAGATGATGGATATAATATAAATATAAGGAAGGATAAACCAATGATTGGGTACAAATGCAGACAGAGCAAAGAGTTAAATTATACCACAGAGGCAAAATTCAAAAGGGCGATGAACGCAGGACTGAAGGTGTTGTATTTAATTGCACATTGTTTTCAGAATAAGGTGGATGAACTTGTGGTGCAACATGGCTGAAAGAAAATCATAGTTGGGAGCTTAATATCAAAGGATATACTTTGTATTGAGAGGCCAGGCAGGAAGGCATAGGCGGTGGTGTGGCTCTGTTGTTGAATCTTTCTGGGTGGAGTTAAGAAACGGCAAGAGCAAAAATACCATTATGAGCATCATATATAGGCCTCCAAATAGCAGACAAGATGTGGGGGTGAGATTGTAAAGGGAGATGGAAAGGGCATGTAATAAGGGTAATGTCACAATTGTAATAGGGGACTTCAATATGCAAGGAGACTGGGAAAATTATGTTGGAGTCAGATCACAAGAGAGGGAATTTGTTGAATGCCTATGAGATGGTTTTTTGGAGCAGCTTGTGCTTGAGCTTACTCGAAGAAAGACTATCTAAAATTGAGTGTTGTGGAATAATCCAGATTTTATTAGGGAGCTTAAGGTAAAGGAACCCTTAGGAGGCAGTGATCATAACATGATTGAATTCATACTGCAGTCTGAGAGGGTGAAGTATAAATCACATGTATCAGTATCACAATGGAATAAAGGGAATTTTAGAGGCATGAGAGAGGAGCTTTCCCAGGAGGATTGGAGGGGGATATTGGAGGGGGATGATGGTGGCTGAAGTTTCTGGGAATAGTTCACAAGGTATAGGATAGATATGTCCCACAGAAGAAATTGTTCTCAATTGGCAGGGGTAGGCAACCGTGGTTGACAAGGGAAGTTAAGCACTGCATAAAAACCAAGGAAAGGCCATATAATGTAGCAAAAGTGAATGGGAAGTTGGATGATTGTGAAGTTTTTAAAATCCAACAAAAGGCAACTAAAAAAGGACGTAAGAAGGGAAAAGATGAAATATAAGGGCAAACTAGCCAATAATACAAAGCAGGAGACCAAATGTTTTTTCAGTTATATACAGAGTAAAAGCGAAGTGAGAGTTGATATTGGACCACTGGAAAATGATGCTGGTGAGAACAATGGAGGACAAAGAAATGACAGATGAACTTAATAAGTACTTTGCATCAGTCTTCACTGTAGAAAACACTAGCAGTGTGCTAGAGGTCCGTGAATGTCAAGGAGCAGGAGTGAGTGCCATTGCTATTACAAAGGGAAAAGTGCTAGGCAAACTGAAAGGTATTAAGGTGGATAAGTCACCTGGACCAGTTGGACTACATCCCAGAGTTCTGAAAGAGGTTGCTGAAGAGATAGCAGTTATATTGGTTATGATCTTTCAAGAATCACTTGATTCTGACATGATTCCCGGAGGACTGGAAAATTGCAAATGTCTCTCCACTCCCAGAAGGTTAATTTACAGGTTGAGTCTGAGGTAAAGAAGGCAAATGCAATCTTGGCACTCATTTCAAGGGGAATAGAATATAAAAACAAAGAGATAATGCTGAGGCTTTATAAGACAACAGTCATGCCCCATTTGGAGTATTTTCAACAGTTTTGGGCCCCATATCTCAGAAAGGATGTGTTGTTATCAGAGAGAGTCCAGAGGATGTTCACAGGAATGATTCTGGGGATGAAAGGGTTAACATATGAGGACCGTTTGGCAGCGAAAATTGAGTTTCCTGATTGGTCAGGGCATCAAAGGTTATGGCGAGAAGGCAGGTGCATGGGTTTGAGTGGGATTCAGGATCAGCCATGATGAAATGGCAGAGCAGATTCAACGGGTTGAATGGCCTAATTCTGGTCTTATGATATGAGCAAGTCATTGAATTGTACTTATTCTAAATGTGTTTATCATGTTATGACAGTGAATTATAGATTGTATACTCCTTTGTGAAACTGTCAGCTTGTGTGTGTTTGATGTGCATAAGAAATTCCAAGGCAGAGACAGAAATTATCTCATTCATGCCAACAGAATAACACATAATCACACACCAAGGAAGATAAATGGAGGGACCAGATAAAATATTGACAAGTCTGCATTCCATTTTTTTTGTGGTTTTTACCCTATGATTTATGTTGAAAAAAGTGAAAAATGCATATTAAATAATTATAAGTTATTTTGCAAGTGTCACTTTTAAATTGAGTTTCTCAATTTGTATGTTTATTGAAACATGACTGCATAATGTGCTGTTGCCTGTAAAGCCCTCAATTAAATAAGGCTATTTTATATTGAGTCAGTATTTTTAGTCTTAACCCTTCCCTAGACAGTTTTGCTTGATACTGCATTCCTTCTGATAAGGAGGAACTTCATTATCCAGAGGGTGGTGAATTTGTGTCATGGACGGCTGTTGAAGCTAGGTCATTCGGCGTATTTAAAGGTAAGGTTGATAGAGTCTTTAACAGGAGAAATCTGCGGATGCTGGAAATCCAAAGCAATACATACTAAATGCTGGAGGAACTCAGCAGGTCAGGAAGCATCTATGGAAAAGAGTAAACAGCTGACGTTTCAGGTCGAGACCCTTCATCCAGTCCTGATGAAGGGTCTCAGCCCGAAACATTGACTGTACTCTTTTCCATAAATGTGCCTGGCCTGCTGAGTTCCTCCAGCATTTTGTATGTGCTGATGGGTTCTTGATTAGTCAGGACATCAAAGGTTATGGAGAAAAGGCAGGAGAATGGGATTGAGAGGAGTAATAAATCAGCCATGATGGAATGGCGAAGCAAACTACGACCAGCAGAATGGTCTAACGGTATCATTGTGATACTTTTGTTCAACTCAAGAAGATACATTTGGTTGAACAAGCTGAAAATTGATATTAATCTTCCCTACATCATGAGTTCTACTGAGGTCTGTAAATCCTCATACTATGCAGTGTTCACTTAATGCAGACAAGTGCAAGGTTTTGCATTTCGGTAGGACCAACCGGGGTAGGGCTTCTACAGTGAACAGTAGGGCAATGAGGAGTGTGGTAGAGCAAAGGGATCTGGGAATACAGGTAAGTAATTCGTTGAAAGTTGCGGCATAGGTAGATTTGGTTGTAAAGAAAGCTTTCGGCACATTGGCTTTCAAAAATCAATGCATTGTGTACAGGAGATGAGATGTTATGTTGAAGTTGTGCAAGATGTTGTTGAGGCCTAATTTGGAATATTGTGTGCAGTTTTGGTCACCTACCTACAGGAAAGATGTCAGCAAGGTTGAAAGAATGCAGAGAAAATTTTACAAGGTTGTTGCCAGGTCTGGGGGACCTGAGTTATAAGAAAAGATTGACGAGGCTAAGACTGTATTCTTTGGAGCATAGAAGATAGGGAGGAGATTTAACAGGGGTACTGTATACAAAATTATGAGGAGTATAAATAAGGTAAATGGAATCAGGCTTTTTCCACTGAGGTTGGGTGGGACTACAACCAGAGGTCATGGGGAACATGAGGGGAACCATTTTCACTCAGAGGATAGTGAGAGTGTGGAATGAGCTGGCAGCACAAGTGGTGAATGCCAGCTCGATTTCACATTTAAGAGAAGGTACATGCATAGTAGGGATATAGAGGGTTATGGACCTGGTGCAGGTCATTGGGAGTAGACGGTTTAAATGGTTTCGGCATGGACTAGATGGGTCAAAAGATTTGTTTCTGTACTTCTCTTTGACTCTACTAGTTCAGGAAGAAACTGATTAAGTGATGTTTCATGCTGAAGTTTAAATATCCCTTCAATACATGCTTAATTGTTCTGCTGTCCTCTCAGTAACTCCATTTGAGGTCAGATAATATCAATGAACCAGTGTATGGTTGGCACATTTAGTCTCAAAAGTGTGAACTGAAGGTCTAAAGCCAAGTTGTCGGGTATAACAATTAAGTACAAAGAAGTGGCATACAAATTCATGTACTCAAAGCAGAAATATCTAAAATTAGAGCACTTAACCACAGGGTTGTGGATTTCTTGTGAGTATTCAGTTGGTCAGAGACATGGTAAAAATACAGCTTTTTGAACACCTTTGATATTGTTAACAATTTGTGTCCTGTAAATTGACCGGCAGAAACTGTGAATTTCCACAGATCAGCTCTTTTTGTTTTCTTCCTTCAATAAAGTCACTATTGGTGTGGCAAGATCACTGTGTTGTTCTACCCAGAACCATTCTGGTCTTGCAACGGACCAGCTTTGTAGTCATTCTGGTGCGAATGTGCCTTCTGAATTCTGGTCTGTCTGTGGAATTCCCTTGACCAATTCTGTCTTACCTTTCCTGTAAATCCATCAAGATGTGAACTGTAACATCAATATTAAAGATATTGTTTAATATTAAACAATACTATTTAATCTAGCTTCAATTGTCTCACCCAATTTTTCTCCACTAAACCTGGCCAGTTTTCAGAGTTTGCCACAATGATGGGCTGCTTTATTCACTGTCTCTTGTGTTATCTTATGTGCACTTTATTTATCCTTAGCTTACTCTTAACATTCGCAGAATTTGTTTTCAGTTTTATGCCATTTTTCTTAATGACATCAGTCTAAATTTATGGGGATAAGTACCTTGGATAATTACCAAAATATCTGTGATGGCTTCACACTCTGCAGTTGTTAGTGCTTGTGGCAAAGATGTTGTACAATCCTGGTTTCTTTTTCCTTAAATGTACATTCAAACAACAAAGACCTCTATGGAACTAATTCCCTGTAACCTTTAACACTCTTTACTTATTAAGAACCTATCAACCTCTGCTTTAAATATACCCATTGACTTGGCCTCCGCAACAGACTATGACAATAAATTGCACAGATTCACCATCCTCAAACTAAAGAAAAGATCAAGGATTGGATTGTAGTTAGCTTCAAAAGAGGTAAAAATTAATACTTTAAATTTGAAAGTGAATCATTTGTTACAACAAAATTAGGAACAAATCTTGAAGTAAGGGAGAAAATAAACTTCTCATTTGCATACAGAGTATAGCAGGTCCTGCATTTATTGCCTGTTTCAAATTATCCCTGAATCAGTTTCCATGATGACTTCTGAAGAGAGTTAAGATCAACTGCTTTGCTGGATACTGATAGGAGATTTCCTTTCCTGAAGAACTTTACTAAACCAAATAGGTTTTAAGACAATTGTGGTCACAATTGCTAATACTAGTGTCTCATTCCAGAATTATTTAATTAAGTGAATTTATAAACATATAACCATATAACAATTACAGCACAGAATCAGGTCATCTCGGCCCTTCTAGTCCGTGCTGAATGTTTACTCTCACCTAGTCCCACCGACCTGAACTCAGCCCATAACCCTCCATTCCTTTCGTGTCCATACACCTATCCAATTTTTCTTTAAATGACAATATTGAACCTGCCTCTACCACTTCTACTGGAAGCTCGATTCACACAGCCACCACTCTCTGAGTAAAGAAGTTCCCCCTCATATTATCCTTAAACTTTTGCCCCCTAACTCTCAACTCATGTCCTCTTGTTTGAATCTCCCCCACTCTCAATGGAAAAAGCCTATCCACGTCAACTCTATCTATCCCCCTCATAATTTTAAATACCTCTATCAAGTCCCCCCTCAACCTTCTACACTCCAAAGAATAAAGACCCAACTTGTTCAACCTTTCTCTGTAACTTAGGTGCTGAAACCCAGGTAACATTCTAGTAAATCTTCTCTGTACTCTCTTTATTTTGTTGACATTTTTCCCATAATTCGGTGACCAGAACTGTATACAATACTCCAAAGTTGGCCTTATCAATGCCTTGTACAATTTTAACATTACATCCCAACTCCTATACTCAATGCTCTGATTTATAAAGGCCAGCATACCAAAAGCTTTCTTCACCACCCTATCCACATGAGATTCCACCTTCAGGTAACTATGCACCATTATTCCTAGATCCCTCTGTTCTACTGCATTCTTCAATGCCCTACCATTTACCACGTATGTCCTATTTTGATTCGTCCTGCCAAAACATAGCACCTCACACTTATCAGCATTCAAATTATCTAGCTGCTACTGTGAGGTTTGAGCCCATGTCTCAGATGACTATGCCTCTGAGTGTTAATTCTCCAAACTACCCGATTAGATTTCAATTCAAGAGTATCTAATGAACATGGGAGAGCACTTGGAGTAATATGTTGAAAATTGCATTTTTGTAGCCAATAGGGGGTTAACCAATACTAGGGTGATCGCACTTGGGGATTTATTAACAGAAAATGTGGTCAGCGGTTTTTCAGAGAATAATAATTGGTGAGGAAAGACAAAGATTTTTTTAATTAAGGGAGTGCTTGGAAATGGACTGAATATGATGTAACTGACTGGGTGACGGTATCATAACATCACTCCAGGTACAAACGTTTGTACATTGGAGAGGGTTCAAAGGAGGTCCGTGAAAGTGATTCCAGAATTGAGGAGTGTTTGATAGCTCTGGGCCTGTTCTCATTGGAATTCAGAAGAATGAAGGGGGATCTCACTGAAACCTATCTAAAGTTGAAAGGCCTCGATGGAGTGGATGGGGAGAGGATGTTTCCTATGGTGGGGAAATCTAAGACTAGAGGACACAGCCTCAGAATAAAAGGATGTCCATTTAGAACAGAGATGAGGAGGAATTTCTTTAGCCAGAAAGTGGCAAACCTGTAGAATTTGTTGCCACAGATGGCAGTGGAGGCCAAGACATTGGACATATTTAAAGCAGAGTTTGATAGGTTCTTGATTAGACATGGCATGAAGGGATATGGGGAGAAGGCAGGAGATTGGGGCTGAGTGGAAAATGAATCAGCCATGATGAAATGGTGGAACAGACTTGATACCCTAATTCTGCTCCTAGATCTTATGATCTTACAGTTTTATAATGAATCTTGCCATTCAGAAATCCATGGTGAGACTCATGACTTTAAATAGCCACCAAATGAATCGGTAGCTCTTTCTTTAAATCAGTTTGTTATATTACAGTACTAAGTATCTGTTTCCATTTTTAATGACACCGAATAGCTGCGCAATGTATGCAAAACAGATTTAATTCCCTGCCTAGCTATATTCCTAATCTCAGTGCTACAATGCAAGCAAAGAGCTAGTCTAGGAAATGTTTTCCAAAAAGCCAATTTAAGTACACGATTCAGGACACCTCACCTTGGCTCAGGGTGTCTGACCCTCCAAGGGAGGAGTTGTAAAGTTCGATGGCCACAGGCAGGAATGACTTCCTATGACGCTCTGTGTTGCATCTCGGTGGAATGAGTCTCTGGCTGAATGTACTCCTGTACCCACCCAGTACATTATGTAGTGGATGGGAGACATTGTCCAAGATGGCATGCAACTTGGACAGCATCCTCTTTTCAGACACCACTGTCAGAGAGTCCAGTTCCATCCCCACAACATCACTGGCCTTACGAATGAATTTGTTGATTCTGTTGGTGTCGGCTACCCTCAGCCTTCTGCCCCAGCACACAACAGCAAACATGATCGCACTGGCCACCACAGACACGTAGAACATCCTCTGCATTGTCCGGCAGATGTTAAAGGAAAATAATAAATTTAATTTAATTATTTGATATATATGCATATGTCTGTCTAGGCACCATATCCGATGCGGACTTTGGTGACCATGGTTTTCCATATAGATCTAATATATGCATATACCTTCTGTAATTCATAGCTTTTCCCCTATGTTATCATATGTTGCATTGTACTGCTGCCGCAAAGTTAGCAAATTTCACAACATATGCCAGTGATATTAAACCTTGTTCTGATTCGGATTCTCTGACATTGCCCTAAGCTGAGAGGATCGGCCAGCCTTAATAAAGTGCTGCTACCTCAGATAAAGCACAGAATTTTCCCTAGTATTCTGCGGGGATATTTAAATCTGATGGTGCTGGATTTTCTGCTTGGCCTGTGTATCATTGCTGATAGAGAGCAATTATTACATTTCTTTAAAAAAGACCACTGTTATAACTTCTTGCAAGATGTCCTTTCAGATGGCAGTCAATCCAATGTGCAGGATGAAATTGTTACAATGCATCTTAATGTATTTTCAATTGCAAATACTGAACACACAATCACTGGAAATGGTGACAAGAAAATTCCAACTGATTCAGAGATAGGAAATAATTTAATTTGCCAAACTAAATATAAACCTGTAATATTTCATTTTAAGCTCTATGTAATATATATATTTCCATTAAATCCTCAAATAGACATTGATGGACAAAATATTGTACCATACATTTAATGTATTGTAGTTATTTCACACATAATTCATTTTTAATGCTATATCTTTAAGGTTGAAGATGTCAGTGTTATTAGACAAATGAAGAATTCTGTGGCTATTTAGCACATAGAGATTTAACTGAAATGGGCACCTAGAATATGAGCATAGGTTCCCTAAACATTAGTCCTCATGACCTTGAAGTCTTCTTGATAGGTGACAGCATAAGCAAATTATTCTTTTAGATTAAAGTTGATAAAATCATTTTATTGTATAAAAGATTTATAAATCATGCCAGTAAGAGTTTGGGTACAATTTTGCTCACCTGTCACATTTACTCAATGCATTGACTAGTACTGTATAAAGTAATTACTTTGCTGAATTCTATATTGAACAGAATGGGCCTTTTATGCATCTGGTTAGAGATGGAAGAATGAATAAGAAATGGAGAATGAAAACTAGTGAAATGATTTATTTTCATTATTAGGTAAGATAGTTTAATGTAATGTTGGCTGCTGGAAATTTATTTCATTTTAAATATCTCAAGAGGATGTTAAAGAAAAAAAAAATTCCCAAAAGCATGAAGAGTTTTGTTAGTTTAAGTAAAGAGAGATTACTTCCACTGGCAGGAGGGACTATAATCAATGAGTAGAGCTATAATGCAATTGGCTAAGGAATCTAAGGACAGATGAGAATTTTATTTTACACACGTAATATTGAGGAATACATAGTGTGAAAGCAGATAGTTCAATTACAGAAAGCTGTTCTGGTTATACTACATTATTTAAATGAATATTGCTTCTGTGTCCTGGAGTTGAAATGCAATAATTGTCATAGCCATGCCAGAAATCTGACTGAGTGCCTATGGGATGAGCTACCTTTGTGTATGTAATGCGCTGGTTAAGATTTCTAGTGCTATGCCGCAGGTATTTTATTTTAGCAGTTTTCTGCAAAAGCAGTATGTCCTGCTAGGAGAATGTTTTGGTTTCGGCTAAAGATAAGAAGACCTACTGTTTAACCGGGGAATGTGGTGTCAGCCTATCAGGATAGTGGGATCTTTGCCGACACCTATTGCTCTGCTGATCTGGAATACCTGATTACTAAGTGCAGACCTTTTTCTCAACCATGAGAGTTTATGTGCATCATTGCTGTCGCAGTTTATGTACCGCCGGATGCTAATGCTAAAGTAGCCATGAAAGACCTCAGTGTCGCTATTAGCAAGCTGCAGACATTGCATCCACACAGAGCCTTTATTGTCGCTGGGGACTTCAACCATTGTAACCTACGTACCGTGCTTCCAAGATTTTACCAAAATGTATCATGCACCACAAGGGGAAATAAAACTTTAGGTCATGTCTACACAAATGTGGCTGATGCTTACAAAGCCACTACCCTTCCCCATCTGGGACAGTCCAACCACCTTTCATTGTTTCTGCTTCCCAAGTATAGCCCGGTCATTAAACGTGTGAAACCCACAATGAAGACTATTAAGATCTGGCTGGAGGGTGCTGACTCTGCTCTTCAGCACCAATTCCAGCACACAGACTGGAGGGCGTTTGCTGCCCATGTCACCACAGACTCTCAGAGTAACATTGATTTATATACCAACTCTGTCCTTGAGCACATCAACTAGTGTGTAGATAGAGTGAGATCACAAAAACAAATAAAAGTTTTCCCCAGTCAGAAACCATGGATGAACAGAGAAGTTCGCCTCCTGCTCAAAGCCAGAGATTCAGCCTTCAGGTCTGGAGACCGGGAGGCTTACAGCTCTGCCGGGGCCAACCTGAGGAGGGGAATCTCTCAGGCTAAACACATACACAAACAGAGAATCGAGGAGCATTTCAACTCCTCGGACCCCCCGTGCATGTGGCATGGCATACAGGTCATTACAGACTTCAAACCTCCTAGTACTGTGCCCCCTTCCAGCTCTGCTTCCCTCCCTGATGAGCTCAATTACTTCTACGCTCGCTTTGACCGAGAGAACAAGGAGGTCACCCTCAAAGTGGATCTCCCACCTGGTGAACTGCCTCTCTCACTTTCCACCTCTGATGTTTGTGCCACCCTGAGCAGGGTGAATGTACGGAGGGCAGCTGGTCCGGATGGAATACCTGGCCGTGTGCTCAGAGTCTGTGCAGGGCAGTTGGCCGGGGTCTTCACTGACATTTTCAATCTGTCCCTGGCCTGGGCAGTTGTCCCCACAAGCTTCAAGATCACCACCATCGTGCCAGTACCGAAGCATTCCACTGCCACGGGCCTGAATGACTTCCGTCCAGTTGCACTCACCCCCATCATTGCGAAGTGCTTTAAGAGACTGGTTCTATCACACCTGAAATCCTGTCTGCCCAATACCCTGGACCCCCATCAGTTTGCCTATCGCACCAACAGGTCAACAGAGGACGCCATCTCCATGGCACTTCACTCTGCCCTGACCCACCTGGACAGCCCCAACTCTTACGTCAGAATGCTGTTCATTGACTTTAGTTCAGCATTCAATACTGTGATCCCCTCCAAGCTGATCGTCAAACTTCACCAGCTTGGTATCAGCTCATCCCTCTGCAACTGGACCTTGGACTTTCTGACTAACAGACCCCAATCAGTTAAGCTAGGCAACCTCTTCTCCTCCACTCTCACCCCGAACACCGGCGTGCCTCAAGGCTGTGTGCTGAGCCCTCTCTGTACTCCCTTTTCACCTATGACTGCATTCCTGTACACGGTTCTAACTCAATAATCAAGTTCACAAATGACACCACGGTTGTTGGCCTGATCAGAGGGGATGACAAGACAGCCTACAGGGATGAGGTCCAGCACCTGGCCGTGTGGTGTGCCGATAACAACCTGGCCCTTAACATACAAAAGACCAAGGAGATTATTGTGGACTTCAGGCATGCTAGAAGCCACACTCACATCCCCACCTACATCAACGGAGTTGTAGTGGAGTGCGTATCAAGCTTCAAATTCCTTGGTGTCCACATTTCCGATGATCTCACCTGGTCCCTGAACTCCTCCATTCTGATCAAAAAGGCGCAACAGCGTCTTTATTTCCTGCAGAGCATCAAGAAAACTCACCTCTGTCCCAGGATACTGACGGACTTTTACCGCTGTACCATTGAGAGCATACTCACCAACTGCATCTCAGTGTGGTATGACAATTGTCCCGTATCGGACCACAAAGCACTCCAGCGTGTGGTGAAAACTGCCCAGAGAATTATCAGCGCCCACTTTCCCACCATTGAGAACATCTACCATAAATGCTGCCTGGGCAGGGCGAAAAGTATTATCAAGGATGCATCTCACCCTAACCATGGACTTTTTACTCTCTTCCCATCCGGTAGGCGCTGCAGGAGCCTCTGCTCCCGCACCAGCAGGCACAGGAAGAGCTTCTTCCCTGAGGCTGTGACCCTGCTGAACCTCACATCACAGCGCTAAGCAGTATTGCACCCATATTGTACTGTCTCAGTACTTTTATATTTATGTGCTGTAGCACTTACTTTTTATTCGCAGTGTTACGAGAATACACATAAAATTAAGATGTTTGCTGGCCTGGGCTAGCATCAGTGGCATCAGCAGTTGGTCTGCCACCTGCCCTCAGGGGAAGGAGAGATAAGGAACAATGGAGCAGCGTCTGGAGATGTGTAATGAAGGGATGTGGGAGGGAGAGCTGTCTGGAGCGGCTCCCCCCTTTGAACCCTGAACTGTTTGAAGTGATGGACAGGCGATACCCCAGCAGGGGGATAAAAAGGGACAGGTTCGCTAAGACAGACACACACGCCACCCGAGGTAACAAGACCCTGGAAGCGGTGCGCCTCTCACGAGTGGGTGAGAAGTGCCAGACAACGACAAGGGTGGAAAGGTACGATCAGCGGGAACCCGGTGTGTGTCCGCCCTTGCCTGGGTGCCGGGTTCACTGCAGAGGATCGACCGCATCTGGAGGAGGGGTCACAGTCGGTGACCTCAGGTGACATCACCAAGGACCCGCCCAAAAGTTGCTCGTGAGCCATCCCGCCGGTCTGTGAGTGAAGCTGTGCTGAATGATGAGTTGTTCTCTCTGTCTCTCTTCCCCCACCTTGTCCATCGCCATGGCAACGATTACTGCGAACTGAACTACTAATTGGACTGAACTTCGAGTAATTTTGAAATTGGTCATTTACCCCTAGACAACGATAGAGCTTGATTGATGCTGTTATCTTAATTCTGTGCACATGTGTGGTTATCATTGTTGAATTGTTGCATTTATTATCCTTTCGATTACTGTGTTGCTTGTTTCTTTAATAAAACTTTCTTAGTTCTAGTACTCCAGACTCCAACTGAGTGATCCATTTCTGCTGGTTTGGCAACCCAGTTACGGGGTACGTAACAGCAGTTATTTTGTAAATAACACTATTCTTTTGCACTTCTGGTTAGATGCTAACTGCATTTCATTGGTGTATCTGTACTTGGCACAATGACAATAAAGTTGGATCTAATCTAATCTAATCTGGAGAAAGTTCTAAAGAAAACGGGGCAGAGAGAGTTTTGTGATAGATGGTAGTCTGGTTTGGGGTCTTCTGGCCGGAGCTGCAGAATGGGACAGAAGGTAAGATGCTGCAGAATGTCATTGGAAGGAGGGTTCCTGTTACAAGAAGTGCTTTGTGCAGAAGAATGGCTCCAAGGAGGAAGGGCAATACTCCTGAGAGAGAGAGAGAGAGAGAGAGAGAGAGAGAGACCCAGTTGGCTTGAGGTGATCTTCTAGGGGAGTTCAGAAATATGGCAAATGTCAGACCGTGGGTCCAGTGCACGAGTAAGAGATACATCTCTGAATACCAACTTTTGGAAGAGATGAGCTCCAACGCTTATATGCATATTGGACAGGTTTAACTGTAATCCGCCTTCTTATTTTCTTTTCTTTTTCCTAACAACTGTTTGATAAAGCTGAAATTAGAAATACACTTTCTTTATAATTTTATGTGGTGTATGTTCTGTTATTTCTTGCTGACTGATAATTGACCAATGATGCCAGGTGGACAATACCTGAAGAGTATTGATAGTGGCTGCAGTCACCTGTCTTGTAAAGACACTGCGCAGAAGAAGGCAATGGCATCCACTTCAGTAGAATAATTTGCCAAGAACAATCAGTGTCAAAGACTATGATCATCCACGTCATACAACACGGCACATCATGATGACGGTGTTGAGCGCTGAAGCCTTTGAGAGTCGGCAGAATGAGCAGGTCAGGTTGAGGGAGCAGACAAAGAAGTGGATGATGTAATACAGCAGAGGCAAGTGTGGGGTTATGTACTTTGGTAAAAAGAATAAAAGTGCAGAAGACTCAGTAAAATGGAGATGCAAAGAGAGTTCTAGTTCAAGATTACCTTAAGGTTAACTTACAGGCTGAGTCAGGAGTAAAGAAGGCAAATGCAATGTTAGCATTCATTTCAAAAGGATTAGAACCAAAAAGAAAAAGTGTATTTATAAAGCATTGGTCAGACTACTTTGGAATGTTGTGAGCAATTTTAAGACCGTAAGATATATAGGAGCAGAAGTAGGCCATTCGGCCCATCGAGTCTGCTCTGCCATTCAATCATGGGCTGATCCAATTCTTCCAGTCATCCCCACGCCCCTGCCTTCTCCCCATACCCTTTGATGCCATGGCTAATCAAGAACATAGATTTATGCTGCATTAATCTAAAGGGTAAAGTGTAATGTACAGGTCTATTTCTTTTAGAGCAATGAACCCTCCCCCTTAGCACTATGCATTAATCTGTTGTCTATGCATTGTTCTTTCTCTCTCACTCTAATGCGAGCCATCTCCCACGTGTGTACTTTCATTTAAAGTGGTCTCAGCTCAGCACATCGCAGAAACCAGCCTCCCCTCCATGGACTCCATCTACACTTCCCACTGCACCAGTGAAGCAGCCAGCATTATCAAAGACTTTTGCCCCAAAGATGTGCTGGTCCTGGAGGGGGTCTAGAGGAGGTTTGCAAGAATAACCCAGGGAACGAAAAGCTTGATGAATAAGGAGAATTTGAAGATTATGATCTTGTACTCAATGGAGTACAAAAGGAAGAGGGGGATCGCAGTGAAACCTACTGGATACTGAAAGGCCTGGATAAAGTGGACTTACTTAAAGAGGTTGTTTCTATTAGAAGGAGTGTTTAGCATCTGAGGTAGCCTCAGAACAAAGCGAAGTTCCTTTAAGACTGGGATATAGAGGAAGATTTTCAGCTAGAGGTGGTTAATCTGTGAAAGTCGTCGCAGAGGGCTGTGAAGGCCAAGCCATTGGATATACTTAAGGCAGAGATTGATAGGTTCTTGACTGGTGAGGTACGATGTTAAGGGTTACAGGAAAAAGGAAGAAGAATGGGGTTGAAATAAAATCAGCCTTGATCAAATGGCAGAGCAGACTTGATGGCTGAATGGCTTATACAGCTTCTACACCTTGAGGTCTTACGTAAATTACAAAGGATGAATTAAAGATTCTAGGCCCAGAGACTGGATATATTACTGAAAAAAGGGAATAAAATCTTTTGGTACATGGGAAAAGAATAGGACAATTATAATGGTATAATTTGTGTGATTCAAGCAGTCAAGTGGTACACAAGAAACTCTCAAAATTGTGTCAGATCCTTATTAACCATTTAACTTGGGCATTCTTCCATATTCCTGGTGAAAATGGAAATTGCACGAATTTACAATGGAAGGATCTTACTAACAGGAACCACATCCTGTCAATGGAATTCCTATCAGTGAAATAGACTTTCCAACAATAAAGTGGATGATTTAAGGCAAATCGATCCAAAGGCAAGTGTAACTCTCTTAATGTGAATAAGTGTGAGGTTATTCACTTTGGGAGCAAGAACAGGAAGGCAGATTATTATCTGAACGGTGTGGAGTTAGGTAAGGGAGAAATACAAAGAGATCTAGGAGTACTTGTTCATCAGTCTCTGAAGGTGAATGAGAAAGTGCAGCAGGCAGTGAAGAAGGCTAATGGAATGTTGGCCTTTATTACAAAAGGAATTGAGTACAAGAGCAAGGAAATCCTTTTGCATTTGTACAGGGCCCTGGTGAGACCACACCTGGAGTATTGTGGGCAGTTTTGGTCTCCAGGGTTAAGGAAGGACATCCTGGCTGTGGAGGAGGTGCAGCGTAGGTTCACTAGGTTAATTCCTGAGATGTCCGGACTGTCTTACGCAGAGAGGTTAGAGAGACTGGGCTTCTACACGCTGGAATTAAGGAGATTGAGGGGGGATCTGATTGAGACATATAAGATTATTAAGGGATTGGACAAGATAGAGGCAGGAAATTATGTTCCAGATGCTGGGAGAGTCCAGTACCAGAGGGCATGGTTTAAGAATAAGGGGTAGGTCATTTAGGACAGAGTTGAGGAGGAAGTTCTTCTCCCAGAGAGTTGTAGAGGTGTGGAACACGCTGCCTCAGAAGGCAGTGGAGGCCAATTCTCTGGATGCTTTCAAGAAGGAGCTAGATCGGTATCTTATGGATAGGGGAATCAAGGGTTACGGGAACAAGGCAGGAACCGGGTATTGATAGTAGATGATCAGCCATGATCTCAGAATGGCGGTGCAGGCTCGAAAGGCCAAATGGTCTACTTCTGCACCTATTGTCTATTGTCTATGTGTAAATGTCATAGGAGCTGATACAAAACTGAATATATAACATGCTTATCGAAGTGTCTGCAGATTAATTCCAATCCAACAATCTAACATTTGCCATTCCTTTTCCCCTCAACAAATCCCTTTCATAAAGTATCAAACTGTTCACATTACATTTGAACTTGACTTTTCATACATTCTATCATTTCTTTAGAAAATAAATTGTATGGAGCTCTTGAGTAAGTTTCCTTAATTGAATCATGAACAGTAGGTCGCCAGTCTCAGTGATCCTCTCAAGCCATCACTTTAACCATTTTTGAAGGTTAGTTTTGGCAAAGCAGACAAGTGAAGAATTGTCCCTGACTCACACTTCTATTTGATAAATTGTTTTTCAACTTACTTCATGTTTAATAGTTGTTCCAAAAGACATCTTTGGAGGTATAAATTAAAATGACATTGGTAGACAGCCAAGGTAAAGACAGAGAATTCTCAGATGGTCAGTCATGACCAATGAATTGTTTCACCCGATATTTTTACCTTCTTTTTTATTTTCTTTTAAATGTTACCTCTTATTTATTTATTTATTTATTTATTTATTTATTATGATACAATGTGTAGGCCCTTCTGTCCCTTCAAGCCATGCCACTCAGCAATCTCCTGATTTAATCCCAGCCTAACTGCGGGACAATTTACACAATTTACATTAACCTACCAACCAGTACATCTGTGGATTGTGGGTGGAAACCGGAGTACCCAGAGGAAACCCATGCGGTCATGGGGAGAACGTACGAACTCCTTACAGGCAGCAGCAGGAATTGAGCCTGGGTCATAACATAAGAAATAGGAGCAGGAGTCGGCCATCTGGCCTGCTGAGCATTCTCCACCATTCCATAAGATCCTGGCTGATCTGACCATGGACTCATCTCCACCTACCTGCCTTTTCCCCATAATCCTTAATGGCCCTAATATGCAAAAGTCTGTTAAGCCAGTACTGTAAAGCGTTGTGCTAACCATCACACTACCATATCAGTTTACTTAGAGATACGGCACAGAACAGATCCTCCTGGTCCAAAAAGTCCTACCGCCCAACAACCCACCTATTTAACACTAGCCTAATCACAGGACAACTTACAATGACCAGTTAACCTACTGATCGATACGTCATTGGACTGTGGGAGGCAACCAGAGCACCTGGGAGACGAAACCACCCAGTTCAGGGGGAGAACGTTTCAACTCCTTACAGATGGTGCCAGAATCAAAATCCTAACTTGTTTGCAATTTCTAACATTTTTGCAAAATATTGAGAAGATACTGGCCCTCGCAGTTTTCTTATTTGCTTCGGTGGGATGTGGAAACATTGAGATTCATTAAATGAGTCTTTCCTCTGTTTGCCGTGGTTAGGAATCCCTTCTGGGTAGCTTTTTTAAGAATATGTTTTCTCTTTCTGATTTTCATCCACACAGGATTTATTCCTCATCACTAACCACCTTGAAAAAGTAATGAGTTGAACTGCAGCAGTAAAGATAGTGGCAGAGTACTCATGGGAGAGAACTCCAGTGTTAGAGCCAGCAACAATAAATCAAACAAAGACTAAACATTTCCAGATCTGGATGACGTGTGACTCAGAGGAGCACCTGTAGATAATGACGCTCCCATGTTCTTGTCGGCCTGGTCATTGATTTAGGATTCACTATTAGAGTAAACCAAGCAAGCTGAGTTCCTCCATTAGTCAAGGTCGACCATGGATATTGCGTCCCAGCAGTCTACAGGGTAGGCAAACCAAAACAGTACAATGTAGGGAGCAAGCTGATGAATCCAAAGGAACATTGGTGACCTGTAGGGTAATGTAATTGGTGGAAACATACATAATTCACAACCACCGACATTGAGTTGGGATTTACTTAACGAGGCAGGTCTGACTTGATGACATAATTACGTGACGTTGTTTGTGTTCAAAGTACGATAAATGAGTTGTTACAATTTTGTTTAAACTTGAAGTGCCTCATGCCATTTTTTTCAGCTAAAAACTTACAGACCAATACAGTTTGGCACCAGCAGTGTCGAAGGAGTTGCCAGTCAACATTGAACTCAACGTAGCCCAAGCGAGTAATTGTGATGCATTTCATAGAAGTCACTGTAGTGACTGTGCACCAGAATGAATGAATTGATGTGTACAAGGTACCACTCATAGTAGGCTCCTTTATCCTGAGTTTCTATTATTTGAGCTTCATAAGTGTTGTTGAAATGATACGGATCCGGGCAATTGAAAAGTATTCCTTTAGATTCCTGATATGTGAGAGGAGATGTGTCATTTGCTGTAAGATATCTAGCCTCACAGGAGATACAATGCCTTTCCTTTCATCTCTTCTCTTCCTACCTTCAAGGCACCAAAATAATCTTCCTATGTGAAGACATGATTTACTTCCACTTTCTCCAGTCTGATGTCCTGCATTTGGTGTCCACAACGTGGCCTTCTCTGCATCGATGAAACTAGTCCAGATCTGTGATCACTTTCTAAACACAAGAGATTGTGCAAATCCAGATAATTACATGCTGGAGGAACTCAGCATCTACGGAGAGGAATAAAGAATCAATGTTTCGGGTTGAGACCTGAATCCTATAGGAAAGGAGGGTGGGCCATAGGAGAAAGGAAGGAGGAGGCAACTAGAGGGATGTGATAGACAATTGAGAAGAAAAGGGGTAAAAGGGGATCCTACCAGATTTCTTCTTCTTCAGTCCTTTACCTTTTCCACCTACCACCTCCCAACTTTTCACTTCATCCCCTCTCCTCCACCCACCTACCTTCTCCTTCACCTGACTTCACCTATCACATCCTAGTTGTATTTCTTCCCCTCCTCCCACCTTCTTATTCTGGCTTCTTGCCCCTTCCTTTTCAGTCCTGTTGAGGGGTCTCGACACAATTCTTTATTCCTTTCCATAGATGCTGCCTGACCTGCTGAGTTCCTCCAGCATTTTGTGCGTGTTCAACTTCAAGTTGTCTGCCCTTGAATACCTTTACTCTACAGGGTAATGTAATGGGTGACAGATGACACATATTATTCGTAATAGAAACTGCTCTATTTAATTCACAAACACCGTCACTGACTTGCTGTATTCACTTTAAGAGATGGAGACTGACGTATTGATGTCAGTGTAAGGCAACTTCTTTAGGTTTGAAGTGAAGGGCTGCAGCTTTTGTTAAGCACATAAAATGACTCTGCATGCTTTATTCACAAAGTCCTACAACTCCTACTCTGGCCTTTCTGTCCATCGCTTCCTGCACTGTTACATGGACCAATACAAGACTGAGGAACAAAGCCTCATCTTCCATCTGGACACGTTGTAGCCTTCATAGAACATAGAACATAGAATAGTACAGCACAGTACAGGCCCTTTGGCCCAATGTTGTGCTGACCCTCAAACCCTGGCTCCCATATAACCCCCCACCTTAAATTCCTCCATATACCTGTCTAGTAGTCTCTTAAACTTCACGAGTGTATCTACCTCCACCACTGACTCAGGCAGTGCATTCCACGTACCAACCACTCTCTGAGTAAAAAACCTTCCTCTAATATCCCCCTTGAACTTCCCACCCCTTACCTTAAAGACATGTCCTCTTGTATTGAGCAGTGGTGCCCTGGGGAAGAGGTGCTGGCTATCCACTCTATCTATTCCTCTTATCTTGTACACCTCCATCATGTCTCCTCTCATCCTCCTTCTCTCCAAAGAGTAAAGCCCTAGATCCCTTAATCTCTGATCATAATGCATACTCTCTAAACCAGGCAGCATCCTGGTAAATCTCCTCTGTACCCTTTCCAATGCTTCCACATCCTTCCTATAGTGAGGCGACCAGAACTGGACACAGTACTCCAAGTGTGGCCTAACCAGAGTTTTATAGAGCTACATCATTACATCGTGACTCTTAAACTCTATCCCTCGACTTATGAAAGCTAACACCCCATAAGCTTTCTTAACTACCCTATCCACCTGTGAGGCAACTTTCAGGGATCTGTGGACACGTACCCTCAGATTCTTCTGCTCCTCCACACTACCAAGTATCCTGCCATTTACTTTGTACTCTGCCTTGGAGTTTGTCCTTCAACTCCATCTGCCACTTCTCAGCCCACTTCTGCACTTCATACCAAGTTCTCTAACCATGGGTAACACATTTTCTTTCTGTCTGTATTAGAACTGGCCATTCTGCTCATCATCATTTTGGCTCTTTTTTCCCCTTTTTTCTATTTGAAGGCTTACTATTAGCACTGAACTACACACACATAAAGCATAAGTTATTCCTAGCTGCTAGATTACAGACAGGTCTCACCCCATCATTAGATAGATATTCCCTTTGTTCTACTGAACCCTACCCAACCTTTGGTACTGTTGAATCCTAACTTGTTTTCTCTCTTTCATAGAACTTTGCAAACATAGAACAGTACAACACAGTGCAGGCTCTTTGGCCCACGATGTTGTGCTAACCTTTTAATCTACTCCATTATCAATCTAATCCTTACTTCCTACACAGATCATAGCCTCCATTTTTCTTTCATCCATGTGCCTATCTAAGGGTCCCTTTAAAGTCCTTCATGTACCTGTGCCTTCCACCATCCCTGGCAGTGCACTTACCAACCTCTGTATTAAACACCTGCTTCAGACATCGCTGGCAAACTTTCCTTCGCTCAGGTTGACCATTGCCACCCTGAGTAAAACGTGCTGGCTGACCATTCTATCTATACCTCCTATCATCTTGTACACCTCTATCATGTCACCTCTCACCCCCCTTTGCTCCAAAGAGAAAAGCACTGGCTCGTTCCATTGTTCCTCATTTTCTTTGCCTCTCTGATGACAAATTTCACAGTGGAAAGGTTAACTTTTCCTCTTTCCACAAATGTTGCCTAACCCACAAAGCATTTCATTAATTTTCTGTTTCTACCCAGCTTCTAATCGGCCTTGTACCCATATTATAATACGGATAGGCCACTTGAGCTTCTTGTTACTTGTGTCCTCTCCCCAATCGGCATTAATGGGTGTGGAGGAGAAAAAAGAGGCATTAGAAACTTAACACTGGGCAGGGAATTAACTAGGTTATCTGCTAGTTTAACATCCTGTCTAATGTTTATTTTGCACCCGATGAGGATTTTGACTGTAGAGCTGGGAGAGCAGTCTCAGAGGCAGGGGTGGAGAGCACGGTGTGAGCCTAGAGAGGTGGGGTATAAAAGTTTTTCTGGCTGCTCACTGTGCAGAACCTACGTTCCATCCGCCAGAAAAAGCCGGATTTCCAAGTGGCCACCCAGTTTAACTCCACTTCCCATTCCCATTCTGACATGTCAGTCCATGGCCTCCTCAACTGTCACAATGGGGCCACACTCACGTTAGAGGAGCAACACCTTATATTCCATCTGGGTAGCCTCCAACTAATGCATGAACATCGATTTCTCGAACTTCCGATAATTCCCCCCCCTTCACTATTCCCCATTCCTTTTTCCCTCTCTCACCTTATCTCCTTGCCTGCCCATCAACTCCCTCTGGTGCTCCTCCTCCTTTTCTTTCTTTCACGGGCTTCTGTCCTGTCCTATCAGACTACCCCTTCTCCAGCCCTGTATCTCTTTCACCAATCAACTTCCCAGTTCTTTACTTCACCCCTCCTTCCCCCAGTTTCACCTATCCCCTTGCATTTCCTCTTCCCCTTCCCCCCACCTTTTCAATCGGACTCCTCATCTTTTTTTCTCCAGTCCTGGTGGAGGGTCTCAGCTCAAAACTTCAGCTGTACTCTTTTCCACAGATGCTGCCTGGCCTGCTGAGTTCCTTGGGTTTGTGTGTTGCTTGGATTTCCAGCATCTGCAAATTTTCTCTTGTTTGTGATTGACCCACTCTCTTCTTGGCACTACTGGGGCTGCAAAGAAAAGAACCATCCGGACCATCACAGAGGCTGCTGAGTGAGCCTCCAGATGGTTATGGATCAAGAGGTGTGATTCGCGGACCAGTGTTGCTGGGACACAAGACAGGGCCTGATCAACCCTGGCTGGGCTGCCTGGGCGAGGGTGTCTGATGTTGAAAGATCTGAAACACCCGATGACCCCCAGGTAACATCATTGATGATGCATCCCAGCGCATCCTTGGGTGTACCTCAACATCGGTAGACAACAAAATCCAGCTGAGTGTAAAGTAAGTGGTTGATCTGACCTGATCAATTTCCAGCTGAGAGGGCTAGTTTAAAATAAATACTGTCCTGATGAAGGGTCTCGAACCGAAACATCGGCTGTTTATTCATTTCCACAGATGCTGCCTGACCTGCTGAGTTCTCCAGCATTTTGTGGGCTTTTCTCTTAGTTTAAAATAATCCACTTGGAATTGATCAAAATTACTTGGGGCAGAGTAGCACCATTGTCTCACCTACAAACGAGGAGTGATGCTGACAATTCAAGTGACACTATATTGTGGATTTTCATTGTGTTTTGTTCATAAGTCACACAAAACCTTTCATTTTGATTTTTGTGTTAGAAAACCAAAAAAAAACCCCTTAGGAATCACTGCAAGTACAGAATGGAGCTAAGGACTAATCTTGATCTCATGTTGAAAGGTTAGACAACTTAATTTTGTTGCTTCAGTGCATTTTTAATTGGGTATAACAACTATGAACATTGATTCTATTCTGTGTAATATTATCACATGGTGTCTTGGACTGCACAACTCAAGTTCTCAAAGTTTAACATAATTTATTATCAAAGTACATATATGTCACCGTCTCCAACCCTGAGATTCATTTTCTTGTGGGCAATACTCAATAAATCCTCAGCATATTAACCGTAACAAAATCAATGAAAGACTGCATCAAGTTTGGCATTCAACCAGTGTGCAGAAGGCAACAAGCAGCAAATAGAAAAAGAATAAATTATAATTATAATAATAATACAGTAATAGATCAGTTATTACAGATAGGACAATACATAGTAACCAGTCTGGATATAATAATACCGGATAAACAAGGAAGAACAACTTATTTAATAGATAAAGCCATTCTAAACACATATGACTTACAGAAGTCAGTAAGTGAAAAACATCAGAAATATACTGAATTAAAAGAGGAAATTGAAAGACTATGGAACATGAACAGGGTATACATTGTCCCAATAGTAATATCTACAACTAGTATCATCCCAAAGGCACTACACACTAGCATTAAACAATTAGGGCTACACAACAATATCTATGTAAATCTCCAGAAAGCCACAATACTAAACACCTCTAGAATGGTCTGAAAGTTCCTAGCAATTGAGAAATGAGTGTTCTTAGCTGTGCCTGTACCTTGGGCTTTACCGCCCTGAGCTGAGCAAAAAAAAGCAATAAATATTGAGAACATGAGATGAAGAGTCCTTGAAAATGAGTCCATTGGTTGTTGGAATATTCCGTTGATGGGGCAAGTGAATTTGAGTGAAGTTACTCTGGATCAAGAGCCTGATGGTTGAGGGGTCATAACTATTGCTGAACCTGATGGTGTGGGTCCTGAGGCTCCAGTACTTTCTTCCTGATGGCAGCAGTGAGAAGAGAGCATGGTCTGGGTGGTGGGGGTCCCTGATGACGGGCACTGTCTTCCTATGACAGCGTTTCATGTAGATGTGCTCATTGATGGGGAGGGCTTTACCCATGATGGACTGGTCCATATCCACTACCTTCTGTAGGATTGTCCGTTCATGGAAATTAGTGTTTCTATACCAGGTTGTGATGCAATCGGTCAATATACTCTGCACCACACATCTATAGCAGTGTGTCAAAGTTTTAGATCTCACGCTGAATGTCCGCAAACTCCTAAGGAAGTAGAGGCACTGCTGTGCTCAGTATTATTAGTTAATATTCATTGATTTATTTATTATTTTGTTTTTCTTTTTGCATTTGCACAATTTGTCATCCTTTGCACATTGGTTGTTTGTTTATCTTTGTGTGTACTTTTTCACTGATTCTATTGTGTTTCTTTGTATCTATTGTGAATGTCCACAAGAAAATGAAACTCAGGGTCGTAGATGGTGACTTATCTGTACTCGGATAATAAATTTATTTTGAACTTTGAGTAAGCAGCTTGAACTGAATTACCTAGTGGCATAACTAAGGCTAGAACACTGAACATACCCACAGGCAGAGTTGATCTCCAGTCTGTTAATTCCACATTTGTATTTAAAACCAATAAATAATATATTCAATACTTCTTCAGGTCATTGCATGGCAATATCACATCAGTAACATCATAACCATGGAAACCATAATGCAAGATGCGATTGATTACTATTGATTCTTGGAATTCCTTGGTTTAAAATGTTTCGTGTCAGGTAACAGTCTATAAATTCTGACTGTGGAAATCTGAAAATAAAAATTCAGCTTCTGACACTAAGAGGTCTCCTGAGTCCAGTACAGTGTTTCTTCTGATTACTGGATGGTAAATCATATGGCTGTCACTAGGCAGAGAAAATCTTGCGGATCTGAGCCAGTTACATGGATAACTAGACCGCAGTTGCAGATTCCAAAAGTTCTTATAACCTTTTTAGTTAGTTTGTCGGTTGCAATTTTGCCTATTACAGCTGCATTTATGAAGTAAACATTTTGACTTACAAACTAACAGCACAGAGCATTTTTAATGTCAAAGATACTGAGTATAAATTCATTGAAACACCTTTCACTTCACTGCTCCATTCACCAACACAAACACTTCAACCAACATCTCCACTTCAAAGCCATTTTAAGTGGTGTGGTCATATTTATAGGAATAGGCTTAATTTTAATCAATGAATTTGTTTTTTTGGGAAATAAAATTTAGTTGAGGGGTCATAATTTGGCTAAATAAACGGGTTTGAGTTGGGAATTTCTACTTTCTGTAAGAGTGTATAAATACTATTTTAACTATTGAGACAAAAATAATGGTGCAGTCATAAGATGCTGGAAGTCTTGAGCAGTACATACAAATTGCTGGAGGTACTCAGCATCTATGGAGATATAACCAGTCGATGTCGGTACCTCACAGCCCTGGCTGAACGTGGCGGTGCACTCCCTACTAAAAGTCTGGAACACTGACAGACAGCTCTCAGAGTAGTCAGATGCCCCTTGCCCTTTAGATGCCTCTTCGGCAATACTGAATACACAAGGAAAACCAGTGTCGACTGTACCTGTGACACCCCTCTCCTTGATATTCTAAACAACTTCTATTCATGCTTCGAGGCATGCAACACAACACCGGCCTCCTAAGCGAACAGTCTCTGTCTGTAACAGCAGCAGACGTGAGAAGGATTCTGCAACGAGTCAACCTGCATAAGGCAGCCAGGCTTAACAACATCCCAGGCCAAGTACTCAGGGAGTGTGCACACCAGCTTACTGACATCTACATGCACATCTTCAACATTTCACTCATCCAGGCTGCTGTCCCCGTTTGCTTCAAATCAGCCACCATCATCCCTGTACCAAAGAACTCTACACCATCGGAACTAAACGACTACCGCCCAGTAGCATTGATGCCAATCATCATGAAGTGCTTTAAACAGTTGATAATGGTACATTTCAGAAACTCCATTCCAGCAACACTGGGCACTCATCAATATGCTTACCAACAGAATGGCTCTATGACGGATGCCAATAGCATCTGTTATGCCCCTGGCCCTGGCACACCTTGAAAACAAGGACAGTTACTGTATGTCAGAATGTTGTTTCTGGATTTCAGCTCAGCATTCAATGCTATTGTCCCACAGACCTAAGTGAACAAACTACTCCTCGTAAACACGAGGAATTCTGCAGATGCTGGAAATTCAAGCAACACACATCAAAGTTGCTGATGAATGCAGCAGGCCAGGCAGCATCTCTAGGAAGAGGTACAGTCGACGTTTCGGGCTGAGACCCTTCGTCAGGACTAACTGAAGGAAGAGCTAGTAAGAGATTTGAAAGTGGGAGGGGGAGGGGGAGATCCAAAATGATAGGAGAAGACAGGAGGGGGAGGGATGGAGCCAAGAGCTGGACAGGTGATTGGCAAAGGGGATATGAGAGGATCATGGGACAGGAGGTCCAGGAAGAAAGAAAAGGTGGGGGGGGGGACCAGAGGATGGGCAAGGGGTATAGTGAGGGGGACAGAGGGAGAAAAAGGAGAGAGAGAAAAAGAATATGTGTATATAAATAAATAACGGATGGGGTACGAGGGGGAGGTGGAGCATTCGCGGAAGTTAGAGAAGTCAATGTTCATGCCATCAGGTTGAAGGCTACCCAGACGGAATATAAGGTGTTGTTCCTCCAACCCGAGTGTGGCTTCATCTTTACGGTAGAGGAGGCCGTGGATAGACATGTCAGAATGGGAATGGGATGTGGAATTAAAATGTCTGGCCACTGGGAGATCCTGCTTTCTCTGGCAAACAGAGCGTAGGTGTTCAGCAAAACCATCTCCCAGTCTGTGTCAGGTCTCGCCAATATATAGGAGGCCACATTGGGAGCACCGGACACAGTATATCACCCCAGCTGACTCACAGGTGAAGTGTCGCCTCACCTACTCCTCGGTCTAAATACACCACTGTACAAATGGCTGTTGGACTTCCTAACCAACAGATCTCAGATCGTCAGAGCTGCTCCTCCCTCCCCATCATCTTCAACACGGGTGCCGTGCCCCCCAAGACCATGTGCTGTACACTCCACTCACACGTGACTGAACGACCAACATCCGAGTAATCACATTGTCAAGTTCGCCGTTGACATGACAGCGGTGAGGCCCATCACCAGCAGACAGCCTACTGGGAGGAAGAGATGGAGATGGAAGAGATCGAGGCATGGTGCCAGGCATGTAACCTCTTTCTCAGTGTCAACAACACAAAGGAGATAGATTTTGACTTCAGCTGAACTCAGACTACTCACACCCCTCTCTACGTTGGCAGCACAGCACTGGAAACTGTAAGCAATTTCAATCTCCTGGGATTGCAATTCACACACAACCTCTCATGGTCCCACAACATTCTACACAATCAGGGAAGCTCACCAATGCCTCCACATTCTGACAAGGCCAACGAAAGCTGGATTATATGCATCGGTACTCGTGTCATTTTGCAGACACACGGTAGAGAGCAGCCTAACAAGCTGCATCACTGCATGGTACGGAAACTGCACTGTGGCAGACAGGAGGGCTCTACAATGGGTTCAAGCTGCCCAAAGCATCACTGGCACCAGCCTACACATCAATAAGGACATATATACAAAAAAGCTCCAGAAAAAGGCCAATGATATCATGAAGGATCCCACCCACCCTGCTCAGAGACTGTTTGTCCCACTCCCATCAGGGAGGAGACTACATTGCATCCACGCCAGGACCACCAGACTCAAGAACAATATATAAGCTATGTTATGTACTTACAATGCCGTGCAAAAGTCTTATGCACAAACATATAGCTAGGCTGCCTGAGACTTTTTTGCACAGTAGTGTATAAGTCAACATGAAGCGAAGTGTGAGTTTGTAAATCTGGCAGAAGCAAAGGATGTTGGGGATAGCGAGGGTGGAATTCCACAGGAGGGATGCAGGACAGGTGGCAGAGAAGTGCCAGAGGTGAGGGTGGTGCTGGTGCAGACACACCCAGCCCTGAGACACCAGGTAATGTCATTTGATTCCAAACAATTGGTTTATTGATCATCACAGAATGTCTCTCTGGTGCTTCCTGCTCCTTCCCCTCTCCCTTCCCCTTTTCCCAACCATGGTTCCCCCTCTCCCTGCTCACTTCCAACTCTCAGTCCACAATAGAGACCCATATCAGGATCAGGCTTATTATCACTCAGGTCATGAAATTTGTGGGTTTTTTTAGTGGCAGCAGTACAGTGCAATACATAAAATTACTACAGTACTGTGCAAAGGCTTGGACACCCTGGTTATCTATCTATCTGTCTATCTATATATATATATGTGTGTGTGACTTTTGGACAGTACTGGACATATGTTGTGTTTATTACTATTATCTTGTTCTTTATCTTGTTGTGTTTTTTTTGCTGCATCGGATCTGGTTAACAATTATTTCATTCTCTTTTACACTTGTGTACTGGAAATGGCACTAACTAATCATGACTCTTGACTATTTATTCCTCTCCATAGATGCTACATGACCTGTTAGGTTCCTCCAGCATCTTGTGCATATTGCCTAATAACGATGTAGTGCTGACCTTAACCTTAATCAGAGTTGGAAAACATAGAAGATGGATTTTGATGTTCAGCAGAAATGGAAGGGGAAAATATTTAAACTGGACGGTGGGGTGGTGATATATCTTCACCAAAGGAGGTGTAAGATGCTCCTTCTCTCCACTAGCCTGCAGGTCACCCTTGGGCAAGGTGTAGCACCTGCTTAACACCCCCCCCCCCCAAATGAGGGTCACATGAATCCATAGGAGCAGCTGGTGGATGATTGTATGGCCAGCTGGTACGTATCACAAATCCTGGTTATGCGACCACTGACAATCTCTGAAGAGTGTTGGTAATGGCTGGGATTGCCAGTCCTATAAAGACACTGCTCAGAAAAAGGCAATGTCAAACCACATCTGTAGAAAAATTTACCAAAAACAATCATGGTCATGGAAAGACCATGATCACCTATGTCAGACGATACTGCACATAATTATGATGATGAGCCATATAAAATCATTGCAACTTAAACTTTAAGTGATTTTTGATGGGTTTCACTTATTGTTGAATCAGATTTCAATTCCAATTGTTAGGCAATCAAAGAACTAGTTAACAAACTTAGGTCCAGTGATTCATTCAAATCAGGCAATCATAACATTAGAATATTGATTTGAAGTTTAACTTGGACTTGCAACACACATAAAGAATGCTGGTGAACGCAGCAGGCCAGGCAGCATCTATCGGAAGAGGTACAGTCGACGTTTCAAGCCGAGACCCTTCATCAGGACTGACTGAAAGAAGAGATAGTAAGTGATTTGAAGGCGGAAGGGGGAGGGGGAGATCCGAAATGATAGGAGAATACAGGATGGGGAGGGAGGGATGGAGCTAAGAGCTGGAAAGTTGATTGGCAAAAGGGATATCAGGCTGGAGAAAGGAGAGGATCATGGGACGAGAGGCCTAGGGAGAAAGTAAGGGGGAGGGAGCCCAGAGGATGGGCAAGGAGTTATAGTGAGAGGGACAGAGGGAGAAAAAAGAGAGAGAAAAATAATAAATAAATAAATAAATAACGGATGGGGTACGAGGGGGAAGTGGGCCATTAACGGAAGTTAGAGAGGTCAATGCTTATGCCATCAGGTTGGAGGCTACCCAGACTGAATATAAGGTGGTGTTCCTCCAACCTGAGTGTGGCTTCATCTTGACAGTAGAGGAGGCCGTGGATAGACATATCAGAATGGGAATGGGACGTGGAACTAAAATGTGTGGCCACTGGGAGATCCTGCTTTCTCTGGCGGACAGGGCGTAGGTGTTCAGCGAAACGGTCTCCCAGTCTGCGTCGGGTCTCGCCAATATATAGAAGGCCGCGTCGCCCGACAACACCTTATCTTCCATCTGGGTAGCTTCCAACCTGATGGCATGAACATTGACTTCTCTAACTTCCGTTAATGCCCCACCTCCCCTTCGTACCCCATCCCATATTCATTTATTTATTTATTCTCTCCCTCTCTCTCTCTCTCTCCCTCTCCCTCTCCTTTTTTTCCCTCTGTCCCTCTCACTCTAACTCCTTGCCCATCCTCTGGGCTCCCCTCCCACTTTCTTCCTCCCTAGGCCTCCCGTCCCATGATCCTCTCCTTTCTCCAGCCTGGTATCACTTTTGTCAATCAACTTTCCAGCTCTTGGCTCCATCCCTCCCCCTCCTGTCTTCTCCTATCATTTTGGATCTCCCCCTCCCTCTCCCACTTTCAAATCTCTTACTATCTCTTCTTTCAGTCAGTCCTGACGAAGGGTCTCGGCCTGAAACGTCGACTGTACCTCTTCCTAGAGATGCTGCCTGGCCTGCATTCTTTATGTGTGTTGCTTGAATTTTCAGCATCTGCAGATTTCCTTGTGTTTGCATTAACTTGGACTTGAGATAGGACTTTGGAAGAAAAATTAGCAGGAAGACCTTTTGTACTCTAACACAATGCTTGTAAAGGATATGGGAAAAATCAACAAGCAAACATGATGAAATCTCTACAATGGTCCAACCACTGCTGAAGAAAGTTAATGCTTTTTTACCACTTACCCTTACATTGAACACCATTGCCTGTATATCCCGGTTTACAGATGCAATTGTGACCTCCAACCGTATTGAAACACAGAGCGTTCTCATCACAGTTGTGTTGATTTGTGCTACATTCATCATGTTCTAAGGATAAGAAAAAGAAAAAGAATTCATAAGCATTAATTAAAAGATTCCATTTCCAAAAGTTCCCTCAAAGAAACAAAAAAAAGCAATGGATTCTGAGAGGAATGACAACGTTTACCCATGTTATGTCAAACAATTCAAGAAACCAATGTTCAAAAAGTTCAAAGTTCAAAACTTTATTATCAAAGTAGATATATGTCACTACATTCAACACTGAGATTCATTTTCTTGTGGGTATTCTCAACAAATCAATAGAATAGTAACTATAACAGAATCAATGAAATATGGCAAACTGTGCAAATGCAATTAAAAATAAATAGCAATAGCAAGAACAAGAGATGAAGAGTCATTGAAAGTGAATCCATTGGTTGTGGGAACATTTCAGTGACGGAGCAAGTGAAGTTGAGTGAAGTTATCACTCTTGGTTTCAGAGCCTGATGGTAAAGGGTAGTAAGTTTTCTTGTACCTAGTGATGCAAGTCCTGTGGCTCTTGTACCTTTTTACCTGATGGTGACAGTGAGAAGAGAGCATGATCTGGGTGGTTGGGATCATTGATGATGGACGCCGCTTTCTTGCAACAGCATTTCGTGTTGATGTGCTCAATGGTCGGGAAGGCTTTGCCCACGATGTCTTGGGTCAAATCCACTATATCTTGTACGGATTTCCATTCAAAGGCATTGGTGTTTCCATACCAGGCTGTGATGCAACGAGTCAATATACTGTCCACTCTCCATCTATTGAACTTTGTCAAAGTTTTAGATGACGTGCTGATTCTCTGCAAATTCCAAGGAAGTAGAGGCGCTGTCGTGCTTTCTTCACAATTGCACTTACGTGCTAGGCCCATGACCGGTCCTCAGAAATAATAACCCAGGAATTTAAAGTTGCCAAGCCTCTCCACCTCTGATCCTCTGATGAGGGCTGGCTCATGGACATCTGGTTTCCCACTCCTGAAGTCCACAATCAGTTCCTTAGTCTTGTTGACGTTGAGTGAGAGGTTGTTGTTATGGCATCGCTCAGCCAGATTTTCAGTGTTCCTCCTGTATGCTGATTCATCACTACCTTTGATTTGGCTTATGACAGTGGTGTCATCAGCAAACTTAAATATGGCGTTGGAGCTGTGCTTAGCCTCACAGTCATAAGTATAAAAGCAAGTAGAGCAGGGGGCTAAGCATGCAGCTTTGCGGTGCACCTGTGCTGATGGAGATCGTGTTGGAATTCCAATTGAACAGAGAACTTCAAGTCTACTAGTTTACTAAACGGGGATAATGGCAGTCAGTGGAGCGATATGCTACTCCTGTGAGATGTGGAAGACCAGGGAGGGGTCAAGTGTCCCTGATGTCTATGACTGCAGGAAGATGGGATGTCCGAGTTCAGAGTTCGACTCACGTAGGAGTTACTACATTCTTCCCCGCAAACGCGTAGGTTTCCTCCGGGTGTTCCATTTCCTCCCACAGTCGAAAGATGTATTGGTTAGTAGGCTAATTGGTCATTGTAAATTGTCTTGTGATTAGGCTAGAGTTAGATAGACGGGCTACGGGACAGTGTGGCTTGTTGGGCCCAAAGGGCCTGCTTAGTGCTATAACTCTAAATAAAAAATTAAAAAGTGTGTCCAGCTGCTGGTCCTTGGGAATGGTATAGATTGGTTGAAGGTGCATAAAATGCTAGAGGAACTCAGTAAGTCAGGCAGCATCCATTAAGAGAAATGAAGTGTTGACATTTCGGGCCAAGGCCCTTCATTAGGACTGGAAAGGAAGGGGGAAGAGGCTAGAATGGGGTGAGGGAAAGAGTGCAAGATGGCAGGTGACAAGTGAGACCAGGTGAAGGGGAAGATGGATGAGTGGGAAGGAGGGATGAAGTAAGAACCTTTGAGGTGATGGGTGGAAAAAGTAAAGGGCTGAAGAAGAAGGCATCTGATAGGCAAGAAGAACGGACCATGGGAGAAAGGAAAGGAGGAGGGGTGCCAGAGGGAGGTGAGGAGAAGAGAAGGGTGAGAGGGGAACTAGAATGGGGAATGCAGGTGGAGAAATTACCTGTAGTTGGAGAAATCAATGTTCATGCCATCAGGTTGGAGGCTACCCAAACGGAATAAGAGGTGTGGCCACCTACCTTCCCCCTCACCTAGCTTCATTTATCACCTGCCAGCTTGTACTCCTTCTTCCCTCCCCCTCACCTCTTTATTCTGGCCTCTTCCCCCTTCCTTTCCATTCCTGAGTAAAGAATGTTAACTGTTTATTCTCCTTCATAGGTGCAGCCTGACCTGCAGAGTTCCTCCAGCGTGTGTGTGTGTGTGTGTGTGTGTGTGTGTTTCCAGCATCTGCAGAATCTCCTGCGTTATTGGTTGAAGCAGCATTTGGACTTAGTGAGTGAGGATCATAGCGGAGAGCGGAGAGTGTCAGAGACAGGAATTTGCAGGGAGGTGATGACACCAAAGTTTCAGTCAGATAGATAGGTGACTACCAGGAAGTGTTGGCAGGCAGTCAAATATGAGAAATATTAAATACTAGAAGCCATAGCTTTATAGTGAGAGGAAACATTTTAAGGAGATTTACAAGGTAAGATTTATCTTTACACAGAGTAGCGGGTGCCTGGCATAGCCTGCCAGGAGATGTGGTGGAAATAGAAATAACGGCAACTTAAGAGGCATTTAGACACGATAATGAGAAGACAAGAATGGAGAGATAAGGAACTTATGTAGGCAGGTGGGGTTATCTTGGACTGGCAACATGGTTGACTCAAACATTGTGGGTTGAAGATCTTCCCCCTGTGATGTAATAAGACCATAAGATATGGAGCAGAATTAAGCCATTTGGCCCATCAAATCTGCTCCATGATTTCATTATGGTAGATCCATTTCAGTCTCAGCCCCAATCTTCTGCCTTCTCCCCAAATCTATTCATCTCCTGACTAATCAAGAATCTAACAACCTTAAATATACCCAGTGACTTGATCTTTACAGCCACCTGTGGCAACAAATTCCACAGATTCACCACTCTCTGGCGAAAGAAATTCTTTCTTATCTCTGTTCTAAATGGACGTCCCTCTGTTCTGAGTCTGTGTCTCCTGGTAGTAGACCATAGGAAATATTGTCTCCATGTCCACTCTATCAAGGCCTTTCACCATTCCACAGGTTTCAATGCAATGTCGTGTTCTGTGTTCTAGTGTTGGGTCAAAGATCACTGGGGCCCGAGATAATGCCGCATTCTACAGTATTTTCATTCAGTACTGCCTTCCTGTATTTGTGGAAGGGGAGCTAGATAAAATTGTATTGTGAGTTCCTTAAGGTTTATATATCGAATGTCCTATGTGGGGCAAACCCAAGTGATAATAACTTCATTTCTTACAGGTTAATCTTTAATTAAATGTCATTATTCACAGAACTGTAACTTGTTATGATTCTGCCAACTATTATCAGCTGAGCTTCAGAACTTTGCATGGTCTGATGACTGAAATCAAATGTCAGTAATGCCAGGTATCAATATTATATACACAAATCCAATCCCTTCAACGTCCCTCACCAAGCTACAGCACCAAAACCATAACATGATTAAATTTAAGGTCACTAAAGTATAAGAAATAACTTGTAAAATGTGTAGCTTGGGCGGTTGATGGTTGGGTTGAGTTGTTCTCCGATCTTGGCAATTCATTTGCATCCGTTTCATCACCAATGTGGGGACTGCAGCAAATATTACATTAGCCAAACTAGAAGAAAGCTATCGACAAGGGTCCATGAACATCAACTGGCTGTTAAGAGGCATGACCAACTCTCTCTAGTCTCTACCCATTAAGATTGAGAAGGACACAAATTCGACTGGGCATTGAAAGTGAAAGTTATGGTGTTTGAAAACACCCGGCATTCAAGAAAATTCTTACACACGTGGTTTTCTGCAAACAATTCTATGAACAGACTTGTAGACCTCGATCCCATTTATAAGCCAATGGAGGCAAAATTCCAGACAAAGCACAGAGTTCACCACGCAACCAATAGGCGATGAAAACCCCTCCCTACATCACAACTGAGTTTCTAAAATGATGACTAATCAACTGATTGATAAGTATATAAAGACCAAGCATTCAGAGGACACTCCACAAGTGAGCGGAGCACTGATGATGTCTGCTCGTATGGTGACGAAATGTTCGCAAATGGATTGCCAAGGTCGGAGAACAACTCAACCCAATCACTAAAGTGTAACTCAGACAAGTGCAGACTATGCATGGAGAGGAATGTGAAGTACGTTTCTATAGATACAATGGCTCTGTATGTCTTGAAAGAAAAACCAGTGGGTCACAGTAAAGCAAGATAATGTAGTTAATTATGTCAGAAACAGCATCACTGTTAATCTTGACCAGCCATTTTAATTCCACTTCCCATTCTGTTATGTCCATCCATGGCCTCCTCCGCTGTCGGGATTAGGCCACACTTAGGTTGGAGGAACAACACCTTATATTCCGTTTCGGTAGCCTCCAACCTGATGGCATGAACATCGATTTCTCACGCTTCCAGTAAATGCCTCCATTCCGCGCCCCCCCCTCCCACTTCACCATTTCCCATCCCCTTGTCCCTCTTTCATGTTATCTCCTTGTCTGCCCGTTTCCTCCCTCTGGTGCTCCCTCCCCCTTTTTCTTTCTTCCATGGCCTTCTGTCTCTTTCCCTAATCAACTTCATCCCTTCCTCTCTAAGTTTCACCTATCACCTAGCGTTTCTCTCTCCCCTCCCCCCACCTTTCAAATCTGCTCCTCAGTTTTTTCCCTTCCAGTCCTGCCGGAGGGTTTCGGCCCAGAATGCCAACTGTGCTTTTTTCCATCGATGCTGCCTGGCCTGCTGAGCTCCTCCAGCACTTTGTGTGTGTCGCTCGGGTTTACAGCATCTGCAGATATTCTCTTGTTCCTAATATGAGTGCACAGGATTTCAAATTGAATTATCAATGGTATGCCATTGAAGCTGTTATATTGTTTCCAAAAGGTAAAAGTTACAGGTAACTGGATATTTCCACCCCGACTGTCGGAAAATATTTTGATAGCACTTAGAAATAGCTGAAAGATTTCCAGTGCTTGGGATCAATATGATCGGTTTCACGTTGTATTTTCTTGCTTTGTGGCTTTTCCTGCCTTGTGCTGACTGTGTTCAGGACAATGCAGCTTTGTCCATAAACAGAAGGACAGTGGCCTCATTTGACGAGAGTTTAACTTCTGCATCTGGTTGTAACGTTGGGGATCTAAGATTCAATCTTATTTATCACTTACACGTGAAACATACAGTGAAATGCATGGTTTGTGTTAATAACCAACACAGCATAAGGATGTGCTGGGGGCCACACATTCCAGCATCAACATAGCATGCCCACAGTACCTGGCAGAACACACAAACATGACAAAACTGAACATTACAACAGCAAAACAACGGTAAAACAAGCTCCTTTCATCCCTTCCACCCCTCCCCACACACACACATGTGGACAGTCTTCCGACTTCAGGAGCAGTATCTGCAACTCCAATCTCCAGAATTTCGGCTTCAACTTCTAGACCTCTAATCAACCTTCAGGCTCCAGTCTTCGATATCGGTCCCAGACTACCCCAAACTTCACACTCAAACTCTTGAGCAAGGCTGTAATTATGCAGGCAGTGGGAAAACTATGCCCCTTGTGTTTCTAGATCTCATTACTGAAGATTCAGTGTCATTCGACCCTGACACTTTGTTCTGGCCCACACCTTTATTGTCCTGCTCTATATTGGAATCTTCCTTCTCCTGACACCCATTTTAAAGTTTAGTGTTATGAATATGCCAAGGTGGTGGGGTTATTACTTATGGTTAGTGTTGAGGGGTTGGGCGCTTTGAGTGCTCTGATTTGGGGGATGTGGGCCAGAGCTCACATGGACATCCAATTCAATTATTCACAAGCATAAAGAGTTTAACTTCTGCATCCGTGGAGAGCTGGGAATACCTGTTTCCCTCCTTGCTGGGTTGCTGACCAACAGTGAATGCTCTCACACCACCCATGATATTGGATGGTTGGGTACCTAACCAACACCAGGAAAAAAATATTCAGAGTTTATAAATTTTTGAGTATTATTTTACAAAATCTACTGTCTATGAAAATTTAATTATTGGGGAACAAGAACAAAACTTGATCTTTCAGCTACACACACTTAAGAATCTTATTTTTCTTTTCATTACACTAACTTTTATTTAGGAGCACTTAACATTTCAGAAACTCATTTTGGTGCATATAGTTATTGCTCAAGATGAGAAAGACATTATGCACTTCCAAAACCTCTAGCACCTCAAAGCTAACAGTGTGTGACAGCTCAAATGTCCTGCGTTAGTCGCATCCAGTGGGCTGTGACAAGGTAAGTGACACCAATTACCAGATATAATTACTGCCTCTGACAGTATCTTCCCCCTGGTGATTGTCTGATGAGTTTTGCAATGCCTGTGATGTCAATCCCCTCTTCAAGTGAAGCCTCTGTTGCTGTCAGTGGTCCATGCATACACACTGATTTACTGTTACAGACGTCAGCTCTCAATAATCACAGCCTGATAAGTCAGTTCAACAGGATTCAGTTAATTCCAGGGAAGCGAAATATTAATCATCATATTTTGTTGCTATCTTAAAGTGACATCAGAAATAAGGGAAGAAACTAATTCCATCCTATATCAACCAGGTAGTGTAAGGTATTATTTTTGAAGTGACATTTGGGTAACAGTGCCAAATGGATTTAAACATGAGCGAAAGAACAATTAGTTACAGTCTGTTTATATTTATATGAAACTTTTGTTCTGACTAAAGTATTTTAAAATGTTTCCCTTTCAAGACTTTTTTCAAACTTCCTGCACATACACTCAGCAGCCATTTCATTATGTACCTCCTGTATCCTAACACAGTGGCTACAGGGTGTATATTTATGGTCTTCTGCTGCCATGGTTCATCCACTTCGAAGTGTCGTGCATTCAGAGATGCTCTTCTAGTGACCATTGCTGTAACACAGGGTTATTTGAGTTTCAGCTTGAACCAGTCCAGCCATTCTCCTCATCAACAAGGCATTTTCACCCACAGAGCTGCTGCCCACACAGATAATACCTCTCAACCATCAGGCTCTTGAACTAGAGGGGATAACTTCAATCAACTTCACTTGCCCCATCACTGAACAACTTATGGACTCACTTTCAAGGACTCTTCATCTCATGTTCTCAATATTTATTGCTTATTTATTTATTTATTTACTAACTATTATTTATTTTTTCTTTCTTTTTGTGTTGACACAGTTTGTTGTCTTTTGCACACTGCTTGTTCACTCTGTTTGTGTGGTCCTTCAATGATTCCATCATGGTTATTGGATTTATTGAGTATCCTCACAAGAAAGTGAATCTCAGTGTTGTAGCCCTTGTGGCTACAGGGGTCAGGGGGTATGGAGGGAAGGCTGGGTTCTGAGTTGGATGATCAGCCATGATCATAATAAATGGCGGTGCAGGCTCGAAGGGCCGAATGGCCTACTCCTGCACCTATTTTCTATGTTTCTATGTTTCTATATGGTGACATATATGTACTTTGATAATAAATTTACTTTGAACCTTTGAATTGAACAAGTGGCCACTTCCTCCATCTCAGTGCATGTTCTATTGGATACTTACATAATTATATAACTAACAATTCTGGAGTTCTATGGGACTTCTGGCTTTGGATCCCAAGAAATATAATGCTCTCATCACCAGTACTAGCTACCTGGCACATCTGGAGTGACACACAAAAAGCCAGAGGAACTCAGCGCGTCAGTCCGTCCTTTTCGGGTTGAGAATCTTACCTGAAAGATAGAGGATAGTCACCCAGTATAAAATTGTGGAGGGAATGGGTGGAGGAAGAGCTGGCAGATGATAGGTGGATCCAGGTTGGAGAGGTTGATAGGCTGATGTAGGAGGGGAGATTGTGAATGGGCACAGAAGGCGGTAGATGTTAGGTGGAAGTGATAAAGGGCTGAAGGTGATGAAATCTGATAGGAGAGAAAGATGGAGAATGGCATAAAGAAAGACAGGTGGAGGGGAAAGAGGAGAGGGGATCTGCTGAGGAGAAAGTGTGAGTGATGGGCAGATGGAAAAGGTGGGGAGAAAGAAAGAGATATGCTAATGGAAACCAGGTGGACCAGGAGGAGAGAGAAAAGAGAAAAAGGACTGAGGGGGAGTATCATCACCTTCATTATGTGCCTTGTCATAAGACATAGGTAATCATGGTCTATGACCATGATTGTTCTTGGCAAAATTTTTCTACAGAAGTAGTTTGTCATCACCTTTTTCTGGGCAGTGTCTTTACAAGATGGGTGACTCCAGCCATTATCAATACTCTTCAGACATTGTCTGCCTGGCGTCAGTGGTCACATAACCAGGACTTGTGATATGCACCAGCCGACCATATGACCATCCATCATCTGCTCCCGTGGCTTCACATAACCCAGAGCTTTGTGGGGTGGGGCGGGGGGCTACACCTTGGCCAAGGGTGACCTGCAGGCTAGCAGAGGGAAGGAGCCCTTTACACCTCCTTTGGTAGAGACTTATCTCCACCCTGCCTCTCAACCAGTTGTCAGAAGTTGGAGAATTCATTGTTCATGCTGTTGTGTCTCTGCATGGAACATCAGTGTGCTAAGGTATCTCTGCTTAAACTAGTTATTAATTTTTACATCATTTTGAAAAATAATATTTATGAAATAGTCACTTGAATTAAAAAAAATGAAAGAATGGAATCCTCAAATGCTTAACTCTTTCTTGTGACGGAAAGCCATTATTCTGACACAATTGCTTTGATTTGCTCCTGCCCCTGCTGCCAGACTTTGTGTAAATTTTCATCAATTTTTCAGATTTTGGATTTGGTAATACAACGCAGTACCAGGCCCTTCTAACCCGATGAGCGTGCGCCACTTTATTACACCCATGTGACCAATTAACCTATGAACCCTTATCTCTTTGGAATATGGGAGGAAATCAGAGCGTCTGGAGGAAACATCGATGTCATGGGGAGAAAGTACAAACTCCTTACAGACAATAGCAGGAATGAACCCGCGTTACTGACACTCTAATAGCATTACACTAACCACTACACTGCAGTATCATAACAAGGAATAAAGATATTCATTTTTATTTTGTTACCGAAGGTATGGGCAATACAATTGAAAATAGAAAGCTCACCAATGTCTCTACTTCCTCAGGAGACTACAGAAATTCAGCCCATTAAACCTTACCAATTTTTATCATTACACCGTAGAAAGCTTCCTGTCTGGGTATATAATGGGTTGGCATGGCAACTGCTCAGCACGTGACCACAAGAAATTACAGAGAGTTGTGGACACAGTTCAGCAGATACAAGTGTAGACTTTTTTCTAAATGGAGAGGGAATTCAAAATTCTGAGGTGCAAAGTGACTTGGTAGTCCTCATGCAGATTCCCTAAATGTTGATTTGTAGGTTGAATCAGTGGTGAGTAAGGCAGATGCGATGTTAGCAATCATTTCAACAGGACTAGAATATAAAACATTGAGGCTCTATAGGGCACTGGTGAGGCCTCATGGAGTAGTGTGAGCAGTTTTGGGCCCCTTATCGAAGAAAAGATATGCTGACAATGGAGAAGGTTCAAAGGAGGTTCACATGAATGATTCCAGGATTGAAAAGCTTGTCAGATGAGAAGTGTTTGATGGCTCAGGGCCTGTACTCACTGGAGTTCAGAAGATTGAGGGGGATCTGACTGAAACCTATCAAATGTTAAAAGGCTTGATAGAGTGGATGTGGAGGGGATGTTTGCTTTGGAGGGGGAGTCTAGGATCAGAGGGCATAGCCTCAGAGTAGAGGGACTTCCATTTAGAATGGAGATAAGGAGAAATTTCTTTAGCCGAAGTATGGTGAATCTGTGGAATTTGTTGGCACAGATGGCTGTGGAGGCCAAGTCATTGGGTATATTTAAGGAAGACATTGATAGACTGGTTAGTCAGGGCATGAAGGGTTACGGGGAGAAGGCAGGAGATTGGGACTGAGAGGGAAATGGAACAGCCATGATGGGTCAAATGGCCTAATTCTGCTCCTATATCTTATGGTCTTGTTACAGGAACCAGTCCCTCCTCTATAGACTCTGTCCATACTTTTCACTGCCTCAGTAAAGCAGTCAGCATAATCAAAGACCCCATGCATCCTGGAAATTTTCTCTTCTCCTCATTTCCATCAAGCAGGAGATACAAAAATCTGAAACCCCATAACACCAGGCTTAAGGACAGCTTCTACCATACTGTAATCAGACTCTTGAATGGGCTTCTTGTGATAAGATGGACTCCTGGCCTCATAATCTACCTCATTATGCTGCCTTTTCATGGTGGAGATGCCATTCATGTTGGCCTCCCCCAATGTGCATCTGTTCTTCTAGAATAGTAAGGCTCTTTGGAGATATTCTTCCAAACAGTATGCAAGACAGGCATTTCACTGTATTTTGATACATGAGACAATAATAATCCAATATCAATACCTTCGAATCATTTCCATAAATGGGAAGAAAGAATAAAAATAGAATCTGCCTCATTTTCACATAAAGTCATGGCTACAACCTGAACCTAATAGACCCGGTACATATGTTACCATTTATAGAAGTGATCTGAGTGGCTAGCGTGATTGTCTAGTTCTTCCAGCTTAGTTTACAATGCAGATCAAGCTCCTACAATGTACACACAACAACAGCTCGCGTTTCTGGCAACACTGTGTATGCAATGAGCAGAGTAATGGTCACAAAACGCTGGAGCATCTCAGCAGGTCAGGCAGCATCTATGGAAATGAAAGAGGGTTCATTCATTTCCAGCATCTGCAGACTTTATCAGAGTTTTCTGCATTTGTCTTTGACAAGACTACTGCTGGTCGTGCCTAAAATGTGCAGTAATATCACTAAGTTATGGATCTGAACCAGAAGAAGCAATAGTGTCCCTGCACAAATAAAGCCAATAGTTCCTAGACTCATCCAGCTCTTCCTAGTCATTATCCTTCTCAATATTTCCCTTCGGGCCAGCAGGACATTGATCCTCTCAACTTTGCACTGATTTGATGGGGCAAAGCCAGTGGGGCATTGGGATTTCTAAGTGAGTCATCATGGACGAAGCTCAAACTCAGAATGACCTGTATCCTGCACCCTTATGATGAAGTAGTTCAACCAGAACACTTTCATAGTCAGAAATTCAAGACGTAGACAAAAGAGTCTACTGATGCAAAGGTCATAAGACCATAATTCCATAAGACATTGGAACAGAATAAGGCCATTTGGCCCATCGTGTCTGCTCCACCATTTCATCATGGTTGATCCATTTCCCTCTCAGATCCAGTCTCCACCTTCTCCCTGTATCCCTTCATGCCCTGACTAATCAAGAATCTATCAACCTCTGCCTTAAATTTATAAGACCATAAGACATAAGAGCAGAAGTAGGCCATTCAGCCCATTGAGTCTGCTCTGCCATTCAATCATGGGCTGATCCAATTCATCCAGTCATCCACACTCCCTTGCATTCTCCCCATACCCTTTGATGCCCTGGCTAATCAAGAACCTATCTACTTCTGCCTTAAATACCCCCAATGACTTGGCCTCCACAGCCGGTCGTGGCAACAAATTCCACAGATTTACCACTCTCTGGCTAAAGTAATTTCTCCATATCTCTGTTCTAAATGCACGCCCTTCAATCCTGAAGTCATGCTCTCTTGTCCTAGACTCCCCTCCCTTCCCTTCCAGAGCCATCAAACACTGTTCATATGACAAGCCATTGGAATAATTTGCATGAACCTCTTTCGAATCCTCTCCAGTATCGGCACATTCTAATAGATCAGACCTATCAAGACATTATACCCTGTTATTTCTTCTGTAATGCAGAACTATAACATAACCTTTTCATTCTGCCTTCAACTGTATTTTTGCACCATTTGCAACTTGGTTTCCTTCTCTATTTCCAAAGCCAGAGGTCAGATTAGTGCTCAGTCAACACACTCTCGAGCATGAGTGGTCCAATATGACTCACATTTCATGCTCGTTAAATACAAGAAAAGTAGATGTCACAGTTTGTAAACGGGGGTAAATGGAGTCAGATGGGTGTTCATTTGCAGGCTGGATTATAACAAATCGACTGAAACCTGCCTATCAGTCTGTCATTCAAATGTGTCCAGATTGTGGAATGGCAATAATTTTTGACAGCAATACAGAATTAATGAAATGTCCTAGAGGACTAAAGAGATGAAGACAGTAATCAGAGAAATGTTGTATCAGTGATTCTACAAGCTGTTGGTCCAATGATATCGGTGGTGTCACTTGTTATTCTGAGCCATTCCTGAGAGGTTAGTATGTTTCCACACCGATCAAACAGAGAGATGAAAATGCTTGTTTAGACTGAGCAACAGCACTATCTGAAACTTCCAAGGAATGCCTTATTTCCCTGGAGTGCCTGATTTTATTAATGGAGCACAAGGTCTTGAGAAACCCCAGGAGCAAGAACCAACGAACCCTGCAGTGCCAATTTAAGAGAGCAGGGTAGTGAATAAATATTTGACAAAAATTGTTCATTCCCTTGACATTCAGTTCATGCTTTGGCTCTCAATCACACCACGTAAATGTTTTTTATTTTAAGCTTCACCAGTTTTTAATTGTAGGGTGATTAGAGAAGCACAATGTTTCTGAAGGCCCTCTTGGTCGCGTGCGTTCCGTGACAGCTGCACCATCCCTATTCCCTTTCTGCTCAGCTGAATGCTCTTTATGTGGGTGCCATGGTTAGTGTGACACTATTACAGCTCGGGGTGTTGGAGATGGGAGTTCAATTCCCATGCCACCTGTAAGGAGTTTATACGTCCTCCCCATGAATGCGTGGATTTCCTCCGAGTGCTCCGGTTTCCTCACACAGCCCAAAGGTTAGTAGTTTAATTATAAACTGTCTTGTGATTAAGTTAAGGGTTAAATTGGTGGGTTGTTGGTTGAGCAGCTCATTGGACTGGAAGGGTTTGTTCCACACTGTATCTCTAAATAAGCAGATAAATAGGTAAGTACAGAGAGCAAGCTGTCCGACAACCAGCTTTGATAAATGCCTTCTGAATAATCTGGCAATGCAGTTGTCCATTGCTGTTTTAGTGCCAATGAAAATCACCTTTGTCTAGTTGAGTAAGGGGGCTTGGGTTCAATTTACATTCCAGAGACTTGAGCATAAAATCTAATTACTTCAGACAATCCCAATGCAATCCTGCGCTGCTGGAAATGCCACGTCTAAGAGAAGATTACTGATTTACTTGTTTTTATTATTTGCACAATTTGTCTTCTTCTATACATTGGTTGTTTGTCAGTCTTTGATATTTATAGTTTTTCCTAAATGCTATTGTATTTTTTTCTTATTTTCCTGTGAATGCCTGCAAGAAAACAAATCTCAAGGTGGTATATGGTGACATATACATACATTGATAATACATTTACGTTGAGCTTTGACGATGTAAAAAGTCATAATCATAGTCATACTTTATTGATCCCAGGGGAAATTGGTTTTTGTTACAGTTGCACCATAAATAATCAAATAGTAATAAAACCATAAATAGTTATGTAAATTATGCCAGGAAATAAGTCCAGGACCAGCCTATTAGCTCAGGGTGTCTGACCCTCCAAGGGAGGAGTTGTAAAGTTTGATGGCCACAGGCAGGAATGACTTCCTATGACGCTCTGTGTTGCATCTCGGTGGAATGAGTCTCTGGCTGAATGTACTCCTGTGCCCACCCAGTACATTATGTAGTGAATGGTAGACATTGTCCAAGATGGCATGCAACTTGAACAGCATCCTCTTTTCAGACACAAGCTCCTCTCTGTCTACCAGATGTAGATGACCTTGATGTACTGTTCCATAGTTCTTCACAGCATCCAGGCTGAAGCGTTATCCCTCAAACAACATCACTTAACACATAAGGCCATAAGATATAGGAGCAGAATTAGGCCATTTGGCCCATCCAGTAGGCTCAATGGCTGATGCAATTTTCCCTCTCAGCCCCAATCTCCTGACTTCTCCCCATATCCCTTCATGCCCTGTCCAACCAAGAATCTATCAATCTCTGCCTTAAATATACATAAAGACTTGGCCTCCGCAGCTGCATGTGGCTAAGAATTCCAGAGATTCACCACTCTGGCTATATCTTGGTACTGTCTCCATGTTGTCACTGCCACTTCAAGAGTAGCTACACCTCCGAAGTACATTAGCTGTAAACTTTCTTTGGATGTCTTAAGGTGATGAAATGGTCTGATTTTCTTGTGAAATGTTGTCAGTTTTCTCTTAATTTGACTGTCTGCCAATCTTATAAACCAAGGGGATCAAGGACCAGACCTTCTCAAGTTCAGGACCTCGTTCAAACTTAGTCCCGGACTTCTACCAACATTTTCCCATCACACTCAGATCTTGGACGTTTCAGGCTGTCCAGAGGCAATCCATAATATTTTCTGTAAACTTTGAAATTTGCTGTAATGCCTGCTAACACAATATCATAATCCTGAGAATTGACATTCTCTGTTGATGTTCTTTAATATCAACTCTGAGAGACATCCCATGTTCTTAATATGACCTGATTAGATTGCTTTCCTCCTTTCCTTCTAATTTTCCTCCTAAAAATTTAATTGAAATTTTATATTGCTTTTTAACATTTCTATAAGCCATTCATACGGCCTGATTCATATAAATGTCAAGCGTAACCTTTAAAGTTTTATGGGATCTGTTTGGTAGTGACAGATAGTTAGCACCAGCTGTGCCTATATCAGAGTTTGAATTACTTCAAAACCCAGAGGATTGATTTAAATAGGGTCAGATATTCCAGAATAAGGTAAAGAAAAACTTCTTCACTCAAAAAGTTATGAAATTTAGCCATTCTTAGCTCAATTATATTCTGAAAAAATTTATGACAGAAAATGATTTAAGTGTTAAGGTACCAAAATAATCGAGGGATATGAGGGTGGTGTTGAGATGAAGCAGAAAGGAGTTTATTGAATGGATTAGTCTCAAGGAGATACATGGCCTCCCTGTGTTCCTGTTCTGAAAGGATTTCAGTCAATTAAGTACTTGATAATCCTGGTTAGTGGGGGAGCGTAAGGAAACACAGCAAATAATTTGTGGATAGTGGGTTTTCATACACAGTGGTGAGATAAATTGGGCAGTGGGGTAGAAATTTGTCTCTACCAAAGTTGGTGAAAAGCACTCCTTTCGTCTGCTAGCCTACAGATCAGCCTTGGGCAAGGTGTAGCACCTGTTTAGCCACCTGATCAGGGTCATGTGAGGCCATAGGAGCAGGTGGTGGATGGTTGTACGAGCAGCTGGTCCATATCACAAGTCCTGGTTATGTGACCACTGATGCCTGGCAGACAATCTCTGAAGAGTATTGATAATAGCTGGGCTCACCGGTCTTGTAAAAACACTGCTAAGAAGAAGGCAATGGCAAACTATTCCTGTAGAAAAATTTGCCAAGAGAAATCATGTCATGGAAAGACTACAATCACCCATTCATACAATACGGAACATAATGAATGAACAATGAGATAAATAATTATCTGTTTGAATAGTATTGGTTAAGAGGTCATTGCTATCCAGGATACCAAGGGAACATCAGGGTACAAAAATTCTTTTTTTACTGTTCACTGATGTTAAGAACAGCATTGTGTTTTATGCCTAGGCTCTTTTTAAAAAGTCCCACTATGACACCTTCATCTCCTGTGGCTAGGAGAAAAAGTGGATGACATTTTTTTCTTTTTTGTCTTTCTAAATGAGACAAGCTCCTTAATGCAGCAGCGTGCAGCAAATATCTGAGACAGAATCATAAAGCACTACTGCACCAAAACAGGTCCTCCAGCCCATCTAGTCCATGCTGAACTCTACCTGACCCGCACCTGGACCATAGCCCTCCTTACTCCTCCCATCTATGTACTTATCTAAATGTGGTGGAAATCAGCGGCAGAGACATAGACAGATCCGGAGGCCAAAACCTTGGATTTTCAATGACAATAGACAATAGACAATAGATTCAGGAATAGGCCATTCGGCCCTTCGAGCCAGCACCACCATTCACTGTGGTCATGGCTGATCATCTACAATCAGTATCCGGTTCCTGCCTTTTCCCCATAACCTTTGATTCTGCTGTCTTTAAGAGCTTTATCCATCTCTTTCTTGAAAGTATCCAGAGACTTGGCCTCCACAGCCTTCTGGGGCAGAGCATTCCATATATCCACCACTCTCTGGGTGAAAAAGGTTTTCCTCAACTCCGTTCTAAATGGCCTACCCCTTATTCTTAAACTGTGACCTCTGGTTCTGGACTCACCAATCAGTGGGAACATGCTTCCTGCCTGCAGCGTGTCCAATCCCTTAATAATCTTGTATGTTTCAATAAGATCCACTCTCAGCCTTCTAAATTCCAGAGTATACAAGCCCAGTGGCTCCAATCTTTCGACATATGACAGTCCCACCATCCCGGGAATCAACCTTGTGAACCTACGCTGCACTCCCTCAATAGCAAGAATGTCCTTCCTCAAATTTGGAGACCAAAACTGCACACAGTACTCCAGGTGTGGTCTCACCAGGGCCCTGTACAGCTGCAGAAGGACCTCTTTGCTCTTATACTCAATTCCCCTTGTTATGAAGGCCAGCATGCCATTAGCTTTTTTCACTGCCTGCTGTACTTGCATGCTTGCTTTCAGTGACTGATGTACAAGAACACCTAGATCTCGTTGTGCTTCCCCTTTTCCTAACTTGACTCCATTTAGATAATAACCTGCCTTCCCGTTCTTACCACCAAAGTGGATAACCTCACATTTATCCACATTAAACTGCATCTGTCATGCGCACTCACCCAGCCTGTCCAAGTCACCCATAACATCCTCCTCACATTTCACACTGCCTCCCAGCTTTGTGTCATCGGCAAATTTGCTAATGTTACTTTTAATTCCCTCATCTAAATCATTAATATATATTGTAAACAGCTGCAGTCCCAGCACTGAACCCCGCGGTACCCCACTGGTCACCGCCTGCCATTCCGAAAGGGACCCGTTAATCGCTACTCTTTGTTTTCTGTCAGCCAGCCAATTTTCAATCCATGTCAGTGCTCTGCCCCCAATACCATGTGCCCTAATTTTGCCCACTAATCTCCTATGTGGGACTTTATCAAAGGCTTTCTGAAAGTCCAGGTACACCATATCCACTGGCTCTCTCTTGTCCATTTTCATAGTTACATCCTCAAAAAATTCCAGAAGATTAGTCAAGCATGATTTTCCCTTTGTAAATCCATGCTGACTCGGACCAATCCTGTTACTGCTATCCAGATGTGTCGTAATTTCATCTTTTATAATTGACTCCAGCATCTTTCCCACCACCGACGTCAGGCTAACCGGTCTATAATTCCCTGTTTTCTCTGTTCCTCCCTTCTTGAAGAGAGGGACAACATTAGCCACTCTCCAATCCACAGGAACTGATCCTGAATCTATAGAACATTGGAAAATGATTACCAATGTGTCCACGATTTCTAAAGCCTCCTCCTTAAGTACCCTGGGATGCAGACCATCAGGTCCCGGGGACTTATCAGCCTTCAAACCCAACAGCCTGTCCAACACCATTTCCTGCCTAATATAAATTTCCTTCAATTCATCCATTACCCTAGGTCCTTTGGCCACTATTACATCTGGGAGATTGTTTGTGTCTTCCCTAGTGAAGACAGATCCAAAGTACCTGTTCAACTCGTCTGCCATTTCCTTGATCCCCATAATAAATTCACCCGCTTCTGTCTTCAAGGGCCCAATTTTGGTCTCAACTATTTTTTTCCTTTTCACATACCTAAAGAAGCTTTTACTATCCTCCTTTATATTCTTGGCTAGTTTACCTTCGTACCTCATTTTTTCTCCATGTATTGCCTTTTTAGTTATCTGCTGTTGCTCTTTAAAAGTTTCCCAATCGTCCAGCTTGCCACTCATCTTTACTATGGTATACTTCTTCTCTTTTATTTTTATACTGTCCATTACTTCCCTTGTCAGCCACGGCGTCCCCTTAGGATCGCTCTTCCTCTTTGGAACAAACTGAGCCTGCACCTTCTGCACTATTCCCAGAAACACTTGCCATTGCTGTTCCACTGTCATCCCTGCTAGGGTATTGTTCCATTGAACTTTGGCCAGCTCCTCCCTCATAGCACCATAGTTCCCTTTGTTCAACTGTAATACTGACACTTCTGAGTTTCCCTTCTCCCTCTCAAATTGTAGATTAAAACTTATCATATTATGGTCACTACCTCCTAATGGCTCCTTTTCCTCGAGGTCCCTGATCAAATCGCGTTCACTGCACAACACTAAATCTAGAATTGCGTTCTCTCTGGTAGGCTCCAGTACAAGCTGTTCTAAGAATCTATCTCGGAGGGACTCCACGAACTCCCTTTCTTGGGGTCCAGTACTAACCTGATTCCTCCAGTCTATCTGCATGTTGAAGTCCCCCATAACAACTGTAACATTAACTTTGCAACATGCCAATTTCAACTCTTGATTCAGCTTACACCCTACATCCAGACTACTGTTTGGGGGCCTGTAGATAACTCCCATTAGGGTCTTTCTACCCCTAGAATTTCTCAGTTCTATCCATACTGACTCCACGTCTCCTGATTCTATGTCCCTCCTCGCAAGGGACTGAATATCATTCCTCACCAACAGAGCCACCCCACCCCCTCTGCCCATCAGTCTGGCCTGTCGATAGGACGTATACCCGTGAATATTCATTTGCCAGGCCCTGTCCACTTGAAGCCATGTCTCTGTTATTCCCACAACATCATACTTACCAATTTCCAACTGTGCCTCAAGCACATCTACTTTATTTCTTATACTCCGTGCATTCATATATAATACTTTTAATTCATTACTCCCCTCACCTCCCATATCAATTCCTATTTCACTTGGCCATACTGTACGATCCCTTCTTGAGCTTTCTGCTCTATTGATTCTGCTGTCTTTCTGAACTTTTCTTATTCTCACTTTCCCTTTATCTCCATCCTTATATTTCCAGTCCGTCCCCTCCCCCCCCCGCTTAGTTTAAACACACCCGTGTTGCAGAGGCAAACCTGCCTGCCAGAATGCTGGTGCCCTGCTTATTAAGGTGCAACCCATCCCTTTTGTACAATTCATCCTTACCCCGAAACATACCCCAGTGGTCCAAGAATGTAAATCCTTGCTTCCTGCATCCAGGCATCCAGGTATTTGGAATTGTAGGAGGTCAGAGATCTCAGTCCTCCAAGAGGACCACAACTTCAATGTAGGGTTTGGAGGCTTGTGTGCCTCAGTGACCCACGAGCTATGTTGGCTGGAATCATGGCTTTATGCCTTGGCTCTTGGTAGCATCACCTGTGCCAAACAGGTCAAAAGGTAAAGGCCAGACTAAGAGTGGTCCACCAGTCCTCCGGGTTCAGGGGTTCAGCTCAGGGCCAACAACCCTGACTGGTAAAACAAAATTGTTACAGAAACAGCAATGAAGAATCCTTCTACATCTGAATGTGATGGAATTCCTGAGTCTCCAGCTTGCACGACTGACAGTAGTGAAAGCAGAGAGGAAGCTACTGACATGATGAAGGAAGCCCTGAACACCACCAGAGATAGAGGACCTTCATTGCTGCCCTAAACACCAGTGGCGTAATGGGCAAGCATGCATGAGAGATCTCAGTGCTTTGGTAAAGCCTAACATCTATCGATCCTCAGAGAAGTCTAACACAAAGCATAAGGAAATACTGTGCAAGTATACTTTGGGAATTAGCCTCTCCATACCTCCTTCCAATGGAATTCCATTGTTACCTCTTATCTTTTGTTGCCTTTCGTTCATCGCCATGTCCCCAGAAATTGGAGTATCAGTTTAGATAACTACCTGTAGACAGTCAACTTTGAGAGCAGAAAATCATTCAAGGTGAAAGGCTGCCTAATTACTAAGTATGAGTGGTGTTTTGTAAGCGGTGATGATGCACGATGCTGTGGATCAGCCTTGCAATGAATTCAGTTGGAGTGATGATGCTTTAATTTATGTTCAGTCATAGAGGAAAGGGGCTGGGAAAAATTGTTGGTTTTGTGGTAAATAAGAGCTGTCGTTTTCAGGCTGGCAAAGATGAACATCAAACGAGGGATGAAAATAAGCCTCGCACTACTTTTGATGGCATTTGCAGGAAGTCTATACTGAAAAAATGTTGGTAGTGCAGACAAAAACTCTACTGGTACATCAGAGGTGACATATCCTGCTAGTCATTAAGAACTAGACATAAATTTGCTCTATTTTGGGTTCCACAATGTTTCAATATGATTTTGGGGTGTGATCAAATTCAGTATCATTGAAGCCAATTGTTCCCATCAGAGACTACAGATAGAACCCTGGTTTAAGCATCTTACACAAAATGTTCAGAACTCCTTTAATGTCCTAACATTAAAGGACAGAAAATTCTACAAAAAGTAGTGGATACAGCTCAGTGCATCACAGGTAAAGCCCTCCCCACTACTGAGCACATCTACAAGAAATGCTGTTGTGGGAAAGCTGTTGCCATCAGGAAGAAATACAGGAGCCTCAGGACTCACATCAGCAGGATCAGGAACAGTAACTACTCCTCAGTCATCAGGCTCTTCAGTTTAAGATGGTGCTACCAAAGACACGTGACAGCTTATTGGCAGTTCGAAAGCGAAGGAATTCGATTAAAGCTATTATTAGTAACACTTTTTTAAAAGTAAATTGTGGTAAACTATCACCGCAAATAATGAAGAGGTGAGCAAAGACAAAGCAAATTCGCGGGATGTGCCCTATTGTCTCGCTGCAAGATCGATGCGCTTGGAATTGGAGCTGTGTTGGTTGGAGTGAACGATTCAGAGGGGAGACGACAGGACAGAGTTCAGCAGCAAAATCCAGGTCTGGAGCGAATCGCTGGGCGGCATGTTCAAGGCCCGGAGCAATTCGCCACAGCAAAGCCCAGGTTGAAATGTAAGGTACAATCTGCTGTTTGGACAATCTAAATGCCCCCCCCATATGGCTGGAAAGGCAGGAGGTCGAGAGTTAGGCAAGGACGATAGGTCTGGGTGCCAAGCCGATATGGAGAGGTTGAGAACGGCTCCTTCAACAGTGAAATCTAAGCTCAGAGTGATTCACCAGAAGCAGGGCCAGGTCCCAGTGCAAGGTTCAGACAATTTAAACTACAGCCCAGATAGTCTGGGTCTTCTCTCTCCATAACACTAAGGCTGTGAGACTGCCCCCACTGCTGTGGTTTGGGTCTGCAAACTTTGCAGTGACTTGCCCCATTAATATGATGAACTAAATACCAAGGTTTTGCGCCTACTCTGGGCTGCTCCGGGAATTTGGATATATGGACTCAATTTGGTTCAGAATGCTCTTGTTGTTGCTCTTGATTTGTTTTGTGTTGTTCTTTCCCCCCTCTTTCTCTCTGGGCATTGGGGTTTGGTCGTATTTTTTGAATTGGGTTCTTTTGGGCTCCTTGCTTTGCGACTGCCTGTAAGCAAGCAAATCTCAAGGCTGTATAATTTATACATTCTTTGATGATAAATGCTCTTTGGAACTTTACTTCCCCCATCATTAAGGTGTTCTCCTAACCCATGGACTCATTTTCAAGGACTCTTCATCTCGTTCTCAATAGTTATTGCCTATTTAGGTATTATTATTATTTCTTTCTTTTTGTATTTGCACAGTCTGTGGCCATTTCCACACTGGTTGAACACCCAAGTTAGTGCGGTCTTTCATTGATTCTATTATGGTTATTATTCTATGGATTTATTAAGTGTGCCCCCAAGACAATGAATCTCAGGGTTGTATATGGTGATATATACGTACGTTTGTACTTTGATAATAAATTACTTTGAGCTTTGAACATACTAGATTGGCTTCTTATATAATACCTGTCAAAATCTTTTTATTAATAGGTATTTCATTTCCTGGCTTAGAAACAATTGGTGATCAACATTGTGGTGAGGTATCAGTCAGGCAGCGGAGATTATAGTGAAGATCTTCAAAGAAAGCTCACATACTGCTCAATTTGACCCTCAGCAACTCTCACCACTTGCTCTTTGGCTTCAGTAAGCTTGCAGCTACCAGTGACTTCAAATCTCTGTGGCTTTCCACAATTAGCCGAGCCTAAAGTGGTGACCAAGTCCAAATTAATGTGTTCCATGACCCTGCCTTATGGCATGTGTTGTTAACTGCATGTGTTGCTGTTATGCGGCAACGATAATCAATAACAAACAGCAAAGATCTCCAACACAAAGACACACTACCACATTGATTACACGTCTATCCTGAGAATAATTTTAGTCTGAAGGAACAATCTGAAAATATTCTATTTTTCATTATTGATAGACTCCCTTTTCCATTCGATAACCACACAGCTTACAGAACACTGAACTTGCAATAAATGTCAGACTGCGTGCCTGAGATCACAGATTAGTGTTGAATCGAGTTGCCTGTCTCTCTCCACACTGTTCTAGCTGCCACAGGATTGTTTGTACTTAAATCAGCTAAGTCTACTTCAAACTCAAAAGCTGCTGTGCTTATAATGTCAAGAGAAAATCTGTAGATGCTGGAAATCCAAGCAACACACACAAAATGCTGGACCCTTCGGGCCTGAAACATCAACTGTACTTTTTTCCATTAGTACCGCCTGGCCTGCTGAGTTCCTCCAGCATTTTGTATGTGATGCTTATATTGTGATACTTGGATTCGAGATTCGAGATCCAAGGTTGTTTAATGTCGTTTCCAGTGCACAAGTGTAAAGGAGAACAAAGTAAGTGTTAGTTCAAATCAGGGTGCAGTACAGATAAAAACAGAATAATAGTAATAAAAAAAACATAATACATTTACAGTACAGTGTAAAAGTCTTAGGTCCTCCAGATTTAATAAGGTTTCAGATGGTATGGCCTCCACGGAGCCCTGATCTCAATGTCATTGAGGCTGTCTGGGATTTTCTGGAGAGACAGAAGCAAGTGAGACAGCCAACATCTGCAGGAGAACTGTGGCAAGTTCTCCAAGATGCTTGGAACAACCTACCAGCCGACTTTCTTATAAAACTGCAAGACAGCATACCTAAGAGAATTGATGCAGTTTTGGTCGCACCAAATATTGATTTGATCTCAGCTTTTTACTGTTTACTGCTCTTTATAGTAATTTTAAAAATATTTTTAGAAACTTTTCATTTCATTATTTTTGAAAGCACCTTCACTTTACAGAATTTTTTGTACATGTGCCCAAGACTTTTGCATGGTCCATACATAGATACATAACATAGCTTATGTCCATAAAGTGACACTGGGCACAGGAGTGTCTGCACATAGGGTGTCTGACATGAAATGATAATGTTGTTGTGGCGGGGGGGGTGATATGGAGGAATGGGTTAGTGGGGAGAGGTATTGTTCAGCCTTACAGCTTGGGGAATGTAATTGGGGGGTCCTGGCAAGGATCCTTCGTAGCTCCCTCCCTAACAGGAGTGGGACAAACAACCTATGAGCAGAGTGGGTGGGATCCTTCTTGATTTTCTAGCTCTTTTCTGGCACCTTTCTGTATATACTCTGTCGTTGATGATGGGTAGGCTGGTGCCAGGGATGCATTGGGCAGTTTTCACTCCCTGTTGCAGAGACTTCCTGTCCGCCACAGTGCAGCTTCCATACCATGCAGTGATGCAGGATGTTAGGATGCTCTCTACTGTGCTTCTGCAGAACGACGTGAGAATAGATGTGCAAAGTCCAGCTCTCTTCAGCCTCCTCAGAAATTAGAAGCATTGGTGAGCTTTCCTGATTGTGTAGAAAGTGTTCTGGGACCATGAGAGGATGTGCAAGATGTGCACTCCCAGGAGTTTAAAACTGCTCACAGTTTTGAGTGGTTATTCTCAAACAGCCACCAGCTTTGCTAATGATCCAGCATCGAACACTGTTCCTCCTAACTCTGAGACACTGCCACACACTCTTTATCTGTATCCTTTCAATGTACGCATTTAAACCTTGAACTGACCATGGGCTACTCAAGATGTGCAGCTTCAGCAAACATTAGATGATTGGAGATTAGAAAGCTGTGAGTTCCTCACTGATATCGCCTAATTGCTCCATTTTTTTGGTGCTCTGAGAAGCCAATTTGCTTACCTTTAATAGATTTATTCTTTGTTAGAGCTGTGCTGCATAACAGGACTAAAATAATGTTGCAGTACTAATGTCCTGCAGCATTGCTGTTGTGTTCTGTCTATTTTTGGTTAACCTTTCGCTTCTCTAAAGATACTTTCTAAATGCTGCATAAACAAGTCTGCTCAGCTGCACGTTGATGATGTATAGTCTACACATGATTCCAGTCCCAGCCTTCTTGATTCTTCAAAGACTCAAAATGGCAATAATATTGCCTCAAAAAGGTTACTTCCTACCATGGATCAAATTTCAGATATCATGGCACTTTGGTATTCCACAATATTACCACAGTAGTGACATCCCGGTAGTGTGGCAGCACAGGAACATAGCAGTTAATACAGCACCTGCAATCAGCGATGGGGTTTCAATTCCCACTCTTGTCTGAAAGGAACTTGTCCGTTCTCCCTGTGACTGCATTGGTTTCCTCCGGGTGCTATGGTTTGCTCCCATAATCCAAAGACGTATGGGTTAGGGTTAGTACATTGTGGCTATGCTAAATTGCAATTGGAAGCATGGAGACACTTGTGGGCTACTCCCAGCACATACTGAAACTCTTTTGGGCATTGATCCAAAAAATGCCTTTCACTGGATGTTTCCATAAGACCATGACACAGAAGCAAAATTAGCCCATTCAGCCCAATGAGTCTGCTCTGCTATTCCCTCTCAACCCCAGTTTCCTGCTTTCTCTTATAACCATTGACACCATTGTTAATCATGAATACATCAACTTCCACTTTAAATATACCCAATGACTTGGGCAATGAATTCCACAGATGCACCACCCTCTGGCTAAAGAAATTCCTCCTCATCTCTGTTATAAATGGATGTCCCTCTATTCTGAGGCTGTGCTCTCTAGTCCTACACTTCTCCCACTATAAGAAGCATCATCTCCATATCCACTCTATCTAGGCCTTTCTGTCAGGAAAAGTAGGAGGCTTGATCCAAATGCAGAGCAGCGAAGGCAGTTTAACAGTGAATAATCACTTTAATAATAAACTACAAAATAACAAATAACAAGCCACAGGTCGGGGGGGGGGGGCTGCACATGACTAGAGAGAATGAATACATAACACAATAAGTATTCAAGGTAACTGAAGGCCAGGAGCAACTGGTTGAGGCTGGCTGGTTGGTTTGTTTGAGTGAACAAGAATTCTGTATGAGAGCTGGGTTTAAATAGGCTGCAGGTGATGAGTTGGAAACGAGTGGCAGGTGATTCCTGTTAGCTGGGTGGAAACTGAGAGGCCTACCTGTCTGTGCAGGCCTGACACATTCAATATTCAATAGGTTTCAATGGATTCCCCCTCATTCTTCTGAGCTCCAATGAGTACAAGCCCAGAGCCATCAAACTCTCTAACAGATTTGTTAGGCAAGATTTTCCCTAAAGGAAACCATGTAGACTTTTTTATTATGTGCCTCCAAGTATCCCAAAACTTCACCCTTAATAATGGACTTCAAGATCTTCCCAACCACTAAAGTCAGATAGAAACATAGAAAATAGGTGCAGGAAAAGGCCATTTGGCCCTTCAAGCCTGCACACCGCCATTCAGTATGATCATGGCTGATCAACAACTCAAAACCCTGTACCTGCCTTCTCTCCATACCCCCTGATGAACTAGCCTATAATTCACTTTCTTCTGCTTCTCTTCCTTCTTAAAGAGTGGAGTGACATTTGAAATTTCCAGTCCTCTGGAACCGTTCCTGAATCCAGTGATTCTTGAAAAGTCATTACCAACTACCACTTTCAGACACCTGGGGTATAGTTCATCTGGTAGAGTTGTAAATTTAGTCGTCTCCATCTTGGGTACTAGCCAACAAAGTACCCAAGACATCTTAAAGGAGCGGTGTCTCAGAAAGACAGCATCTGTTATTACGAACCTCCAGCACCCAGGGCATGCCCTTTTCTCACTGTTACCATCAGGTAGGAGGTACAGAAGCCTGAAGGCACACACTCAGCGATTCAGGAACAGCTTCTTCCCCTCTGCCATCAGATTCCTAAATGGACATTGAACCCATGAACACTGCCTTACTTTTTTAATGTATATTATTTCTGTTTTTTGCATGATTTTAATCTATTCAATATACACATACTGGAATTGATTTACTTATTTATTTTTATTATTTTTTCTTCTATATTATGTATTACATCGAACTGCTGCTGCTAAGTTAACAAATTTTATGACACATGCTGGTGATAATAAACCTGATTCTGATTCTGACCTTCTCCTTAGTAATTGTAATTACTCGCACTTTTTCCCCTCCCCCCCACCAACAATCTTTAATTTCAGGCATACTACTAGCGAATTCCATAGTGAAGACTGATGCAAAATACTTTTAAAGCTAGTCCACCATTATTCTCTCTCCGATATCACTTTCCAGCAGTCTGACATCCACACTCGTCTCTCTTTTTCTCTTCTTATATTTGAAAAAAACTTTTATGTTTGACATCCTCTTTTATATTATTGGGTAGCTCACCATCATATTTCATCTTTTCTTTTCTTAAGGTTTTTTAGTTGCTTTCTTTTGATTTTTAAAAGCTTCCCAATCCTTGAACTTCCCACTAATTTTTATTCTATTATATGCCCTCTTTTTTTTCCTTTTATGCATCTGACTTCCCTTGTCAGCCATGGTAGCTTCATCCTCTCTCTAGAATACTTCTTATTTGGGATAAAAGTTCTCATTTTCTGGTTCTCATTGCTACCATCAGGAAAGAGGCACAGGAACCTAAAGCCACACACTCAATGATTCAGGAACAGTTTCTTCCCCTCTGCCATCAGATTTCTGAAAGGTAATTGAACCTATAAACACTACCTTACTACTTATTTTAACTTAACTATTTTACATATATATATATATAAACATACATATATAGATATGCTTACTGTAAATCAGTTTTTAATCTCTATTTATTTGGCATATATTTCATTGTATTGTTACCATATAGTAAACAAATTTCACAACAAAAACGGAAATACCATATATTTAAAAATAAGTGAGGTAGTGTCCAAAGATTCAATTTCCATTTAGGAATCAGATGGCAGAGGGGAAGAAGCTGTTCCTGAATCGCTGAGTGTGTGCCTTCAGGCTTCTGTACCTCCTACCTGATGGTAACAGTGAGAAAAGGGCATGCCCTGGGTGCTTAGTGTATGTCCTTACTAATAGACGCTGCCTTTCTGAGACACTGCTCCCTAAAGATGTCCTGGGTATTTTGTAGGCTAGTGTCCAAGATGGAGCTGACTAAATTTACAACCCTCTGCAGCTTCTTTTGGTCCTGTGTAGTAGCCCCTCCATACCAGACGGTGATGCAGCCTGTCAGAATGCTCTCCATGGCACAACTATAGAAGTTTTTGAATGTATTTGTTGACATGCCAAATCTCTTCAAACTCCTAATAAAGTATAGCTGCTGTCTTGCCTTCTTTATAGCTACATCCATATGTTGGGACCAGGTTAGATCCTCAGAGATCTTGATACCCAGGAACTTGAATCTACTCACTCTCCACTTCTGATCCCTCTATGAGGATTGGTATGTGTACCTTCGTCTTACCCTTCCTGAAGTCCACAATCAGCTCTTTCGTCTTACTGACATTGAGTGCCAGGTTGTTGCTGCGACACCACTCCGGTCATTGGAATATCTCACTCCTGTACGCCCTCCTGTCACCATCTGAGATTCTACCAACAATGGTTGTATCATCAGCAGATTTATAGATGGTAATTGAGCTATGCCTAGCCACACAGTCATGTGTATACAGAGTGTAGTATCTTTTGTGTTGAGATTCTTCAAGCTCAATTTCACCTTTAATTATCATTCAACTGGGCGGGAATACAGCCAAATGAAACGGTGTTCCTCCAGGTCCAAGGTGCAACACGCATTACCAACAGCGTACAACACATCCCACAAACAGCACATTTGGTTATGGTTTCAGAAAAGCATACAGTCACAAAGTAAAAATAACTATATAGCCCAAGGCTGAGGGAAGCAGACACCAAAAGAATCAACAAACTCATTCGTAAGGCCAGTGATGTTGTGGGGATGGAACTGGACTCTCTGACGGTGGTGTCTGAAAAGAGGATGCTGTCTAAGTTGCATGCCATCTTGGACAATGTCTCCCATCCACTACATAATATATTGGGTGGGCACAGGAGTACATTCAGCCAGAGACTCATTCCACTGAGATGCAGCACAGAGCGTCATAGGAAGTCATTCCTGCCTGTGGCCATCAAACTTTCCAACTCCTCCCTTGGAGGGTCAGACACCCTGAGCCAATAGGCCGGTCCTGGACTTATTTCATAATTTACTGGCATAATTTACATATTACTATTTAACTATTTATGGTTCTATTACTATTTATTATTTATGGTGCAACTGTAATGAAAACCAATTTCCCCGGGGATCAATAAAGTATGACTATGACTATGAAGTCCCTGAGTGGCATGACTGTAGACCTGGTCCAGCTTGTTCTTCCACCAAGCGAATACTGGAGGGCAGCACAGATAGGAGGGGACAGGTCCCAAACCAATACAAATTGGTTCCATTCACAGAAACACCTTGACATCTTCTCTGTTTTGTCCACTAAGGATCTTCTATGCTTACACAAGATCATCCCTCATTATTATTCTAATGTTATCTCTGTAGCTACTTGTGACTGGATAATTATGCCATACCAGAAATCAGCCTAATGGATCTCTTTTGGACTGACTACAATGCCAGTATATCCCAACTGAAACAAAAAGACCAAAGAACTGGAGAAGAATGTTACCATTAATATTTTGACCATCTATTTTCGCCAATATAACTAATAAATGGGGGGATGGTTTTCTGTTGCCTAAAATTACTAGCTTGTTTTTTTTTCTCCCCGTGTGGTACCAGATGAAGGACATGGAGCCAATTCTTCAAGGTGGCTCAGCACCAAGTAGGAGACGTACTGAAGGGCAACAAGCTGCACTCAGAAAAGTTGCTAAAGGCACAAAATAGTTAGGAAACTAAGTTGTGAAGGGGATGGAAGGAAATGGCAAGGGACAGAGTCTGGTTAAGTAAAATGTCAATCGTTCTTGCAGGGGGACTATCAAACAAAAGAACATAAAAACATGAGAAAACAGGAGAAGATTAGACCGCTCGGTTGTACAAGCCCACCCCCTCCATAAAGAACAGGTAATTGGAGTACAATAAAGCTACAAAGAAGGCAAGACAGTGGCTATATTTCATTAGGAGTTTGAGTAGATTTGGTATGTCACCAAAGACACTCGCAAATTTCTACAGATGTACAGTGGAGAGCATTCTAACTGGCTGTATCAACATCTAGTATAATTTAACTGTATATTCTTACTGTAATTCAGTTTTGTTCTCTATTATTACTTACGGATTGCATTGTGCTGCTGCCGCAAAGACAACAAATTTCATGAATTATGCCAGTGACATTAAGCCTGATTCTAATTCTGACATGGGCAAATGTGTATTTGCTTACTTTGACAAGGAGAGCAAAAGGGAACGGATGGGGGTTGCAGAGCTCTGAGGTGCAGAGGGATTTGGGTGATCTAATGCATGATGTGCAAAGGGCTAGTTTGCATGAACAGTGTACACTTAGAAAAGCTAGCAGCATTTATTGAGGGGCTGAGTGGTCTCCTCCTGCCCCTAGTTCATGCAATTGTAAATTGCCGTGACAGACTTTGAGACAAAGCCAGACTTAATCACCGTCACAGCTCTTGGTGTGACTGGGGCTTCCGAATGCTTGTGAACATTTCCAAAATGTACAAACATTCAGTGACACTCAAAACACATAAGAATATTTAAAATTTGTTGAAGTATTGGTATATTGAAGTGATATACCCAATGTTTGGATAACAATTAAACCACTGGGCCAGATTGAAAAAGTTAGGGTGTTGGGGCCCAAGGCAAGGAATGGGCCGATTCACCTCACTGCTCCTCGATGTATACTCGGCTCTGCATTGAACTGAGGATCTGTGGACAGACTCTCGTTCATGGACTTCAGTTCTGAATTTTATTTACTTGCTTTTCTCAAAAAGGCAGCATCCATTATTAAAGATCTCCAGCACCCAGGACATGCCCTTTTCTCACTGTTACCATCAGGTAGGAGGTACAGAAGCCTGAAGGCACACACTCAGCGATTCAGGAACAGCTTCTTCCCCTCTGCCATCCGATTCCTAAATGAACTTTGAAGCTTTAGACACTATCTCACTTTTTTAATATACAGTATTTCTGTTTTTGCATATTTTAAAAAAATAATCTATTCAATATACGTAATTGATTTACTTGTTTATTTATTATGTTTTGTTTTATTTATTATTACTATTTTTTTTCTCTCTCTCTCTGCTAGATTATGTATTGCATTGAACTGCTGCTGCTAAATTAACAAATTTCACGTCACATGCCGGCGATAATAAACCTGATTCTGATTATTATCTCCATGATTTGTTTTCTTCTCTCAGTGCATTGGGTGTTTGACTGTTTTTTTTAGTGGGTTCTTTTGGGTTTCTTTGCTTTGTGGCTGCCTGTAAGGAGATGAATCTCAAGATTGTATAACGTATACATACTTCAATAATGAATGTATTTGAAATTGAAAATATTAAAAAGCATTAACAATTAAAATGTTTAATATTGAAAATCAATTAAAATCATTGAAATTGTTAAATAAATACTAAAATCATAGTCACTCAGTTGCCCCTCAGTCGCCTTCTATTCATTTGAATGGTGGTGCCCTACTTGTGTCCTGATTAACCAGGGGCAGGTCTGTGGGAAGATTTCCCAGCCTAAGAACTTTGAAATCTGGGGAGACCATGGTGCTCCTTTGAACATCATGAGGGGTTTACTGGAGGGCCACCAGCTCAGTCAACAGAGCAAGAGGCAGGGCAGAAGATCTTATTGCCAATTTGGACCCAAACCAGTGACAGAAGCCTAAACCTCTGCGGGGAAACGTGGGTAAGTCTCTGCATCAGGGCCTGCTTCACTGTGAAGTATCTGTCCCAATACAGCTTGAGCGAATTATTTATTTTGTTCTGACCTTTAAATGACATTTAATAATTTACTCAGAATGGTAGGACATTTGCAAACCAGTCTGTCTTTGGCAAACTGCATTATTACATAATTAGAGATAGGATGAAGGTAAAGGCCAAGCATGTTAGAATTTCACATACAAAAACCAAATAATTTCTTGTGATGACAGAAATCATGAACAGTGAATTGCAAGAGTGGAGACATAAATTGCATCCAAAATGATAGAAATAGGTAAAATTACATTTTATTGCAATATTTCAAACAATATATCCTATTTCCCTTTGTATCAGTGGCATCTTTCTTTGATGAAGATTATTTTTTCATCAGTGCCATGTTTGCACATTACTTTATTGTGAGTGATATTGCAAGAGTGGGTACTGCAGTTAATGACATATTAATTCTCAACAAATGCCAATGAAATGGTTAATTCACCATGTTCCTTTACATCTAATAATAGCTTTATGATTAAAGATTAATATTAAACATTAGTTTTAATTTATCACAGGGTCCTCTTGCTGTGTGAGTGAGAGCTTCCTGTGATGTTTTCCATTAGTTCTGGGACATTGTAAATAGAATTTACAAACAGAGTTGGAGAAATTCTCAAAAATATCAGCCAGGAAGCAAAACTTCTGCAGGCAGGTAATTACTCCCACTGGTTATCCATGTTTAGTAACACAGATGAGGAAATGATCCTTCCATTAGTAGAAACATCTTGTCACCTTCCTGTCTTACTCACCAAGCATCTTCTATGCTTCAGTTTTACATTTTCCCATCATGTGTTCCAATTACCAGATCTTTATGGAGAGTGTGGGCTTGGAGGGCCTGAGTTGTCTAATTAACTCCTATTTTCTCATGTTCTTATGGTCTTTTGTTTTACATTGCCCTTTTAAGAGCCAATTATATTTTACTTACTTAACCAATCAATATCCCTTGCCGTTTCCTTTCAACCTCTTCATAATTTCTGGTAAGATGGCAACGCACTCAGATGCGGTGGCTTCTACAGGGCCACCAAAGGTGTTATTGTCATATTTAAACACATTTTCCTATGATCTCAGGACCCTACTGGGCATGAAGAACTTAAAGTACTGCAGGTGTACCCCATCGGTGAGTTGCTCTTTGATGGAGAGGCAAGGAGCTGAACTTGGTGCTGACCGTGATGTTGCCTGCAACAGAGAGGCATTGGTATGTGAAGGTGTGCAATCTAACAGTGAGTGATCATCTCAGTTGCTTTTCTTGTGACCGCAAGACCTTGTTTGGCATTGGTGATGTGGAATGCTGCAAGTCCAGTTCATTGGTTTATTGGCGAATGGTAGGGGCAGACAGTGGGGGAGTTGAGTGGCCTCAGTGGTAACAAGGACTAGGTCTCAAGCCGCAGTGTCACCTGCTTGCAGCCGCCCGGGGGAGGCTTTGAAGTCGGCTCCTTTATTATAACTCTATGTGCTACGTGTGCCTTGTGCTGTGAGTGACTGTTGGCACTGTGTTTTGCACCCTGGCTCCAGAGTGCCACTGTCTCATTTGCTTTTATTCAGGCATGTTCATGTACGGTTGAATGACAATTAAACTTGATCTTGAACTTATTTTCTTAGCTATATTGTGTCATTAGGTTCCTTTTGTAATGTGGATCAGGATCATGTCTGGTTTTGGTGGGGTGGGGGGGTGGGGTGCAACTGAATAGGATCGAAATAAGCTGCAGAGAGTTGTAAACTCAGTCAGCTCCATCATGGGCAAGGGCCTCTGTAGCATCCAGGACATCTTCAAGGAGCGATGCCTCAAAAAGGCAGCATCCATCATTAAGGACACCCATCACCCAGGTCATGCCGTCTTCTCATTGCTACCATCAGGGAGGAGATACAGGAGCCTGAAGGCACACACTCAACGATTCAGGAACAGCTTCTTTCCCTCTGCCGTCTGATTTCTGAATGGACACTGAACCCACGAACACTACCTCACTACTTTTTTAATGTCTTTTTTGCACTACTTGCTTAATTTAACAATTTAATACATATACTTACTGTAATTCACAATAGTTTTTCCCTACTATTATGTATTGTAATGTCCTGCTGCTGCAAGGGAAACAAACTTCACGAAATATGCTGGTGATATTGAATCCGGTTCTGGAACTGTCTGCGTGAGTTTGCGCATCCTTCCATCCCCTTGACCTCCTGGTTTTTTCATGTGCTCTGTTTTCCCGCCACACCCCAAAGATATGCGGTTGGTGGGTTAATTGACTGCAGTAAATTGCAGGCAGCAAGAGACTACAGATGCAGGAAATAACGTGTAAACTCTGTAGCTCGGGTGCTCAACCCGAGTACAGATGCAGTTTGTCTTTTGCAGGCAGCACGTGTGGCCTGAAAGATTGTCAGATGCTGCCTGACAATAAAAGTTCAAAGCTCAAAGTAAACTTATTATCAAAGTACATATATGTCACCGTATAGAACCCTGAGATTAGTTTTCTTGTGGGCATTCATAGTAAATACACGAAACACAATAGAATCAATGAAAGACTGCAACCAACAAGATGGACAACCGACCAATGTGCAAAAGACAATAAACTGTGGAAATACAAAAAGAAAGATAAATAAATGAAGTTTATATACCGATAGATACTGAGAACATGAGATGAAGAGTCCTTGAAAGTGAGACGATTGGTTGTGGGAAGATTTCAATGATGAGGTGAGTGACGTTGAGCCTGATGGCTGATGGCTAATACTAAACTTTTTCTGCTTTCATATTATGAACAAGATCTAGTGCATTGTTGGGACAATTCCCCTCCACTAACTGATAAAATAGCACTGGAAATTCATCATAAACCACCCCGCACAAACTGTGCACTTAATGAAGCCTGAATAATGATCTACAAGCTCCTCACAGGATCTTCAGTGAAAATGTGATAACAAGAGAAAGAGGAAAAGAAAAAGCAAGTATTGTAAAGTTCTTATTTTCTCAAAGATCATTCGTGATTGGAGGCTCAAGAGTCTGAAGCTAGATGCCAGCATCATTAGCAAAGATAATTACAAAGAATGATGAGGAGATTGCCCTTTTAAACATGCTGGTAGTGCTTTAGATTTAAGGAATTGATCAAATGACAGAGAAATGCTACAATACAACCACTGCGGAATACAGATGCAACACTGCTAATGCTGAATTACCTTAATATGCTCTTAGCATTTCCCTTGCAATTAAGACCACTGGTAATGAATATTAATTAATGCCATTTGCCAGACATGTTGTAAATGGCTTATTAGGATAAATCGGATTGCCATCAGGGATCAGGGCACACTTCCTCTCTATTTTCTTGAGCTGTTTTCTTCATATTTCATGATGTTGAATTGCTGGCCAGAGACTTTCTGAAATCTCTCGATTTGCTGCATTTTGTTCACAGCTCCATAACTCACTCTCATCTCTGGAGTGCAACTGAATGGTTGAAAGTACTGATGGAGAAATGATGGATGGTTGGGGAAAGAATTGAGAAAGACAGAACTGGGGCAATAGTAAACCAACTAAACTGTTAAATAAGTTTATTACTGTCACATGTACTGAGACTGGTTCCTTTCGGTTGTTATAGCCGGGAGGGATAATGAGGATAAGCTCCCACTACCTGTCAAATGTTCCCAATGCTGTGCACCTCAAATAGCCTCTGACAACCAAGTCCAGCTCCTGGCCTTCACGAGTGGCTTAGCTACCAAGTCCAACGGAACAGGTTCTACTGACAGGAGAAGGGGCAAAGATGGGGCACCTTAAATACAATCTGGCACCTTAAAACCAATCACTTTGGGTAGATGCAGCTCGTCAGCTGTGGCTAGCAGCTCATTCTAGGAAAAGGAAAATTCTGATCTCAAACCTCTGCTACCTTACGGCTATACACACTCGGAGAAGGCTTCAGGAATAAACCTGGAGGGAAAATTCCATAGCTGGAGTCCCTAAAGTAATCCTACATTTAGTTCAACGCTGACTGACAACTTCTGCAATGTTGCTGGTGCCTACTGTGGAAATCGAAGGCCCAGTGTCTGCGAGTCCACTGTGGAAATCCAAGGCCCAGTGTCTGCGAGTCCACTGTTTAAATCCAAGGCCCAGCGTCGGCGAGTCCACTGTGGAAATCCAAGGCCCAGCGTCGGCCAGTCCACTGTGGAAATCCAAGGCCCAGTGTCAGCGAGTCCACTGTGGAAATCGAGGGCCCAGTGTCCACAAGTCCACTGTAGAAGTTGAAGGGCCGGTGTCTGCAAGTCCACTGTGGAAATCCAAGGCCCAGCGTCGGCGAGTCCACTGTGGAAATCAAAGGCCCAGCATCGGCGAGTCCACTGTGAAACTCGAGGGCCCAGCGTCGGCAAGTCCACTGTGAAAATCCAAGGCCCGGTGTCGGCGAGTCCACCGTGGAAATCCAAGGCCCGGTGTCGGCGAGTCCACTGTGGAAATCCAAGGCCCAGCGTCCGCGAGTCCACTGTGGAAATCCAAGGCCCAGCGTCCGCGAGTCCACTGTGGAAATCCAAGGCCCAGCGTCCGCGAGTCCACTGTGGAAATCCAAGGCCCAGCGTCTTCGAGTCCACTGTGGAAATCCAAGGCCCAGCGTCGGCGAGTCCACTGTGGAAATCGAGGGCCCAGCGTCGGCGAGTCCACTGTGGAAATCGAGGGCCCGGCGTCGGCGAGTCCACTGTGGAAATCGAGGGCCCGGTGTCGGCGAGTCCACTGTGGAAATCCAAGGCCCGGTGTCGGTGAGTCCACTGTGGAAATCCAAGGCCCGGTGTCGGCGAGTCCACTGAAAATCCAAGGCCCGGTGTCGGCGAGTCCACTGTGGAAATCCAAGGCCCAGTGTCGGCGAGTCCACTGTGGAAATCCAAGGCCCGGTGTCGGCGAGTCCACTGAAAATCCAAGGCCCGGTGTCGGCGAGTCCACTGTGGAAATCCAAGGCCCAGCGTCCGCGAGTCCACTGTGGAAGTCCAAGGCCCAGCGTCCGCGAGTCCACTGTGGAAATCCAAGGCCCAGCGTCCGCGAGTCCACTGTGGAAATCCAAGGCCCAGCGTCCGCGAGTCCACTGTGGAAATCCAAGGCCCAGCGTCCGCGAGTCCACTGTGGAAATCCAAGGCCCAGCGTCCGCGAGTCCACTGTGGAAATCCAAGGCCCAGCGTCTTTTAGTCCTCTGTGGAAATCCAAGGCCCAGCGCCGGCGAGCCTCTGTGGAAATCGAGGGCCCAGTGTCGGCGAGTCCACTGTGGAAATCGAGGGCCCAGCGTCGGCGAGTCCACTGTGGAAATCGAGGGCCCAGTGTCGGCGAGTCCACTGTGGAAATCGAGGGCCCAGTGTCGGCGAGTCCACTGTGGAAATCGAGGGCCCAGTGTCGGCGAGTCCACTGTGGAAATCCAAGGCCCAGTGTCTGCGAGTCCACTGTGGAAATCCAAGGCCCGGTGTCGGCGAGTCCACTGTGGAAATCCAAGGCCCGGTGTCGGCGAGTCCACTGTGGAAATCCAAGGCCCGGTGTCTGCGAGTCCACTGTGAAAATCCAAGGCCCAGCGTCCGCGAGTCCACTGTGGAAATTCAAGGCCCGGTGTCCGCGAGTCCACTGTGGAAGTTGAAGGCCCGGTGTCCGCGAGTCCACTGTGGAAATCCAAGGCCCAGCGTCCGCGAGTCCACTGTGGAAATCCAAGGCCCAGTGTCGGCGAGTCCACTGTGGAAATCCAAGGCCCAGTGTCCGTGAGTCCACTGTGGAAATCCAAGGTCCAGTGTCCGCGAGTCCACTGTGGAAATCCAAGGCCCAGTGTCGGCGAGTCCACTGTGGAAGTTGAAGGCCCAGTCTCTGCCAGTCCGCCATGGAATCAAAGGCCTAATGTCTGTGATTCCAAGTCCACTGGAGGCCCAGAGACAGCCTTTATTGGGATTAGAGGACTGTCTGTGTGTATGTGTTGGAACTAAGCAGCTTGTTTTGCTGCTGTTGTGTTCTATGAACATTGTGGATATGCTGTGTTGGTGCCAGAATGAGTGCTAACATTTGCGAGCTGCCCCCTGCACATCCCTAGGTGTGTTGGTTGTTAACACAAATGACATATTTCACTGTACGTTTCGATGTATGTGATCAATAAATGACTCGGAATCTGAGTTCCCTGGTATATTTTATAAATAGTCTTTTGCCTGCTGTATTTCATGCTTCTCAAATGGGAATTCCAATCGCTTTCCTGAATGTGAAAATTTCTGTATCACAATTGCATTTTATTGACTGAAATTTCTTTCTTGTGAAGCAGTAACAAATTACAGCAGCAGGTGGTAAATGTAGTAATCGTTAGATAAGTTGCCAATGAAAACTTAGTATAGCCACAAGCAAACAAGCATAATGATAAATGGGGAACAAATATGTTGAAAGCTTGAACTGAGATCATTGCTCTAGATATTGTCGTGTATTTAATATTTCAGTAATATTTGTGTAATCTTGTAACTATATTGTTGATTATACTTTATTATATGTTATACTTTATTGTCGCCAAACAATTGGTGCTAGAACATACAATCACAGTGATATTTGATTCTGCGCTTCACACTCCCAGATTACAAATATTAAATATTAAAGATATTAAAAATAGTTCAAATTAGTAAATATTAAAAATTTAAATTATAAATCATAAATAGAAAATAGAAAAATGGGAAGTAAGTTAGTGCAAAAAAACCGAGAGGCAGGTCCGGATATTTGGAGGGTATGACCTAGATTTGGGTCAGGATCCGTTCAGCAGTCTTATCACAGTTGGAAAGAAGCTATTCCAAAATCTGGCCGTACAAGTCTTCAAGCTCCTGAACCTTCTCCCGGAGGAAAGAGGGACGAAAAGTGTGTTGGGTGGGTGGGTCGTGTCCTTGATTATCCTGGCAGCACTGCTCCGACAGCGTGTGGTGTAAGGTGAGTCCACGGACAGAAGATTGGTTTGTGTGATGTGCTGCACTGTGTTCACGATCTTCTGCAGCTTCTTTCGGTCTTGGACAGGACAACTTCCATACCAGGTTGTGATGCACCCTAGAAGAATGCTTTCTTTGGTGCATCTATAAAAATTAGTGAGAGTTTTAGGGGACAGGCCAAATTTCTTTAGTTTTCTCAGGAAGTAAAGGCGCTGGTGGGCCTTCTTGGCAGTGAACTCTGCTTGGTTGGACCAAGTCAGGTCATTTGTGATATTGACCCTGAGGAACTTAAAGCTTTTGACCTGTTCCACTGGCGCACCACTGATGTAAATTGGGTCGTGCGGTCCGCTACTCCTTCTGAAGTCAACAACTAATTCCTTCGTCTTGCTGACGTTGAGGGATAGGTTATTGTCTTCGCACCATGCTACCAGGTTCTTAATTTCCTCTCTGTATTCAAACTCATCATTACCGGAGATACGGCCTACAATTAAGCATTCTTGTTTATTTTAAAAATTCATTACAGGGACATCGATAGGATGCAAAACTGGGCTGAGAAGTGGCAGATTGAGTTCAACCCAGATAAGTGTGAGGTGGTTCATTTTGGTAGGTCAAATATGATGGCAGAATACAGTATTAATGGTAAGATTCTTGGCAGTGTGGAGGATCAGAGGGATCTTGGGGTCCGAGTCCATAGGACACTCAAAGCTGCTGTGCAGGTTGACTCTGTGGTTCAGAAGGCATATAGTGCATTGGCCTTCATCAACCGTGGGACTGAGTTTAAAAGCCGAGAGGTAATGTTACAGCTATATAGGACCCTGGTCAGACCCCACTTGGAGTACTGTGCTCAGTTCTGGTCACCTCACTACAGGAAGGATGTGGAAACTATAGAAAGGGTGCAGAGGAGATTTGCAGGATGTTGCCTGGATTGGCAAGCATGCCTTATGAGAATAGGTTGAGTGAACTTGGCCTTTTCTCCTTGGAGTGATGGAGGATGAGAGGTGACCTGATAGAGGTGTATAAGATGATGAGAGGCATTGATTGTGTGGATAGTCAGAGGCTTCTCCCCAGGACTGAAATGGCTAATACGAGAGGGCATAGTTTTCAGGTGCTTGGAAGTAGGTACAGAGGAGATGTCAGGGGTAAGTTTTTTACAAAGAGAGTGGTGAATGCGTGGAATGGGCTGGCAGTGATGGTGGTGGAGGCGAATACGATAGGGTCTTTTAAGAGACTCTTGGATAGATAAATGGAGCTTAGAAAAATAGAGGGCTATGGGTAACCCTCGGTAATTCCTAAAGTTAAGTACATGTTTAGCACAGCATTGTGGGCCGAAGGGTCTGTATTGTGCTGTAGGTTTTCTATATTCTAGGTTATATGTATAAACATGTGAACTGCATGCGTTATGGTGCTACCACATGATATGTGCGCACCTTGCTTAAAGTCAACTCAGAGTTAGACCCACACTCCTGTGTCTTCCTTTGAATTAGTTTAATTTTTTAAAGTTACAAAACATAACAGATGTGTGTTTGAATTTCCATGGGCTGTTACTACTTTGACAAATGTGCCATACAGTCATGTTTAAATGTAGCAAAAAGATGATTAGAAAACATAGAATTAACAAGTTGATTAAACCTAATGGAATATTGATGAAATTAAATCCCATTAACATTTTCCTTCGGAAGCATGCCCTTCATTTTCACAACCTGGGGTTTAAATCCATGGGGCTTCAGAGAACCTTCAGTGTGAGCTAAAGAGATACCCTAACATGCCCGGCTACATCTTGTGTGAGTGCGTTTCAGTCACTCTCCCGATTTGTTTGGTGGACTGATTACAATAGCACAGGTTAAAGTTTGTTGTTCCCAAGATGATTCCAATCAACACTGGCGCGTTTCACGGATGTATGCTTCTACTCTCTCTATACCCATGCCTCTGTGGCCAGGCACAGCTCAAATGCTATCTATAAGTTTGCTGAAGGCACAACTATTGGCAGAATTACAGATGGTGATGAGAGGGCATACGGGAGCAAGATATGTCAGCTAGTTGAGTGGTGTCGCAGCACCAAAGAACTGATTGTGAAGGGCAAGTCTAGGGAACACACATCAGTCCTCATAGAGGGATCAGAAGTAGAAAGGGTGAGCAATTTCATGTTCCTGGGTTTCAACATCTCTGAGGATCTATCCTGGACCCAACATATTGATGTAGCTACAATGAATACAAGAAAGGAGCTATGTATATTTCGTGGGGAGTTTGAGATTTGGTATGTCACCAAAGACACATGAAAATTTCCACAGATGTACCGTGGAGAGCATTTTAACTGGTTGCATCTCCCAGCTCATGCTTTGTTCTCATTGCTACCATCAGGAAGGAGGTACAGGAACCTGAAGGCGCACACTCAACGATTCAGGAACAGCTTCTTCCCCTCCGCCATCAGATTTCTCAATGGACATTGAACCCATGAACACTAACTCACTACTTTATTTTAATTCTTATACTACTTGTTTAATTTAACTATTTAATATATATATTTACTGTAATTCAGTTTTTTTCTGTTATTGGTCAAAGGTCCAATTTGATGTCAGAAAAGTGTATACAATATACATCCTGAAATGCTTTTTCTTCACAACCATCCATGAAAACAGAGGAGTGCCCCAAAGAATGAATGACAGTTAAATGTGTGAACCCCAAAGTCTCCCCCCAGCTCCCCCCTCCTGTGTGTAAGCAGCAGCAAGCAACGATCCCCTCTCGCCCATCATCAAAAATAAGGTGCATCAGTACCGTCACAATTCTGTATTACATTGTAGGGCTGCCACTATGACAACAAAATGTGGCAGTGATATTAAACCTGATTCTGATTCTCACTGCATCCAGCACAGGAGAAACAGTAATAGGTCTACAGGAATCACTAACACTGTGCAGATAGACAACGCACAGAAAGAGGCCTTTCAGCCCAACATGTCTCTGCAATCATGATGCCAATGTGACCTAAGCCCACCTGCTTGCATGTGGTCCATCTCATTCTATTCTGTATGTCTATTCATGTTTCTCTCTAAATGCCTCTTAAAATTTGCTTTTGTAGAGACGGAACTCCACCCTGGTTGGTGGGGCAGAAAAATGTTTCTACCAAAGGAGGTGTAACCTTCAAGAGGACCTCAACCTTGTCATAGGGTTTGGAGGCTTGCGTACCTCAGTGATGCGGAGAGCTTCGTTGGCTGGAGCCAGGGCTTTATGGTAGGATCGCCCATGCCAAAGAGATCGAAGGTAGAGAACCAGACTTAGAGTGGTCCACCAGTTCTCCAAGTTTGTTACAGAAACAGCATTGAAGAATTCTTCTACATCTGTGTGCAATGTTATTCCTGAGTCTTCACCTAGGACTTGCATGACTGACAGGAGTGAAAACCAAGAGGAACTTACTGACATGGTGAAGGTAGCTCTGAATACCATTGGAGATGGAGGACTTTCATTCCTTCCCCATATGCCAGCGGCATAATGGGCAGTAACGCTCAAAGGAAGTGTAAGGTGCTCCCTCTCTCCGCTAGCCTACAGGTCACCCTTGGGCAGGGTGTAGCTCCTACGCAGCCCCCTGATCTGAGTTACGTGAAACCAAAGAATCAGGTGGTGGATGGTTGTATGAGCAGCTGGTGCATATCACAAGTCCTGGTAATGTGATCACTGACGCCAGGCAGAGAATCTCTGAAGAGTATTGATAATGGCTGGGCTCACCCATCTTGTAAAGACACTACCTAGAAGGCAGTGGCAAACCAGTTCTGTAGAAGAATGGGACCACGATCGCCTATGTCATACAACACAGTACATAATGATGATGATTGTATCTTTCTACCACCTCCCCTGGCAGCAAGTTCCAATTAAATACTTTAAATGAACATTGAACCCTGGTACTTCATTAACGTTCTGTAAAACATTTTCTGGCAGAATGCCAGAAGATGTTACGGAATTTATGCTCAATTAATGTTATACCAATGCATTCCTCCTGATATCATACTCAATTTTCTCACTAATTCCATTAAAAAATTGTTCTTGTTTGTTCTTTTACACTCAAATGAAGGGCTTTTTGTTTGCCTTCGGGGCACCCTGTATTCTATCAGAGAGGAAATAAATTCAACATGTATTGGCTTCTCCCAGTCCCTTGTGACCAAATACCAAGCAGAACATTTACAATGTCATATAGCCCTCAGCCACCTTCCTCACACAGAGAAGAATGTAGTAAGGACTATTTTCTCCTTTACCTATCTGGCCTCAGCGAGGATAAAGTATTACTTTATTGCTTCCCAACAGATTTCTAACAATATCAATAATAATTTCCATAAGACATCAAAACAGCGAGCTTTTGGTTTGTGAGTGTGAGTGTGAGAGAGAGAGATGTTGAAGTGTTGGGATGGACAGTAGTTTCTGATGGACTCTAGATCATGGTTTCTTTGGGGGCTTTGCTATTGGTGGGTGGTGGGGTGATGTTTTTTGCTGGAGTGTGGGGGGGGTGGAGGGTTGATGTTGTTCTTGGAGAAATGAGGAGAAAGGTTGATGCTCTTGCTGCCGCTTGTGTGTGGGAGGGGCGGGGGCTTTGGGGGATCTAATGTTTTGCTGTCATTCATTCTTTGGGGTTTTTTCACTCGGTTTCATGGATGTCTGTGAAGAGTAAGGATTTCAGGTTGTATACCATATACATTCTCTGATATTAAATTGAGCCACTGAACCATTGAGTGCAATAGAGCTATCGAGTCAGCTCCACCATTTGAACATGGCTGATTTATTTTCACTCTCAACCTTATTATTTTTCCCCCCTTTCCCAGATTGTCCAACCATTCTGTAACCACTCATTCTGTCCCGATTTCATGAGGATTGTGTTGTTTGTTGTACATAATCGATAGCTTGATAATAAAATCAGAATCATTGGCAATGCTGGAAGTCCGTGTACATGATGCCAGCATATGCAATAATGTACTTAAAGTTCAAAATATATTTATATATTTATTATCAAAAAACATATATGTCACTATATACAACCCTGAGTTTCATTTTTGTGGGCATTCTCAATAACTCCATAGAGTTTGTTTTTCTCTCTCTCTCTGCACATTGAAGGTCTTTTTCTTGGGTTCTTTTGGGTTTCTTTGTTTAGTGGCTGCCTGTAAGGAGACGAATCTCAAGGTTGTATAATATATACATACTTTGATAATAAATGTACTTTGAGCCTTGAATAATAACCATAACAGAACCAGTGAAAGACTACGCCAACTTGGGCATGGCCTGGTTCTGTATTTCACATTGGTTTGCCAGCTGATACAAACGACTGGAAGTAATATTGTTGGACTGAATGTCAGCCTCTTCATCTATGAACCATCAGTTTATTACATCATAGCATAAACTTTACCAGGGTTCCCAACCTTCTTAATGCCATGGACCACATCCATTCAGCAAGGGGTCCATGGACCCCAGTTTGGGAATCCCTGGGAGGGTTAAAAATTTTCAGCTGTTTACATTGTGATACATAGTGGCAAAACTGCAACATTATGCAAACCTGCTTAAAAAGCATTTTATAAAATTGGATTATTGTATTCACTAAACACAGTTGTACCTGTACAGGAGTAGTCATCAACTTTAATGTAACCCGTTGTGCAGATACAGGTGTAGGATCCCAGACTGTTGACACAAATAGTATTCTCTCGGCAGTAGTGTTTGTCCTGAGCACACTCATTAATATCTGTGAACGGAAGCAAATTAACAGCAGAGTTAATATAACTACAAGTCACTTAAACATAATCAAAAAGCAAAATCCTGCAGGCATTGGAAATCTGAAATGAAAATAGAAAATGATGGAAGTGGTCAGTAGATATGGAGAGAGGAAAAGACGCCCAATTTCAGGTCTGATGAAGAGTCATCCAATAAAAAATATAACTTTCTTTCTCCATATATGCTACTTGACCTGCTGAATGTTTCCAGCATTTCCTTTGTTTTATTGAGGACATTATTAGATTAGATTAGATTCAACTTTATTGTCATTGTGCCGAGTACAGATACAAAGCCAATGAAATGCATTTAGCATCTGACCAGAAATGCAAAGAATAGTGTTATTTACAAAATAACTGCGAATAAAAAAAGTGCTACAGCACGCAAATACAAAAGTTCTGAGGCAGTACAATACAGATGCAATACTGCTTAGCGCTGTGATGAGAGGTTCAGCAGGGTCACAGCCTCAGGGAAGAAGCTCTTCCTGTGCCTGCTGGTGCGGGAGCGGAGGCTCCTGTAGCGCCTACCGATGGGAGGAGAGCAAAAAGTCCATGGTTAGGGTGAGATGCATCCCTGATAATGCTTTTCGCCTTGCCCAGGCAGCGTTTATAGTAGATGTTCTCAATGATGGGCAATTGGGTGCCGATTATTGATTCTACTTCAGCCAGCTGATTAACAAGGGGTCAGACTTTGCTGGTGAATGCTCTCAAGTCTTAAACTTATGCACATGAATTCCAAATTCAAACACATCATTTCTGCTGCAGGTTTTAAAGTGCTTTTCTATGAGATATCTGATGACAGAAGTCTATCTTACCAAGATAACCCTGCATATATAATGGAAGTTAACTTGCCGAGGCTATAGGGAACAAAAAATAATGGAAAAGGTCATTTCTTTCTTTAAATTTGTATTTTAAATGCCTTTTCATTAATTTAAAATTATTTTATTTTTTAATAGTTTTTGTGTTTTCATTAAAACTCATGACAGCATGACCATCAGGCAAGGCTGGTGTACGGAAGACTTTGACAAGTCTCGGGAATTTTGAAGGTTGGATTTTTTTAGTGCATTTTTCAAGGCTCTTTGGACACTCGGGGCCTCAACGCCTGACTCTAGTATGCTTTCAAACCGGCTAGACTAGCTCTGCACATCAGCTCAGGCAAGTTCAGCAGAGGGATGTCTTCTGACACTGATTGTCCCTAGCAAGTAAATGACAACAAACTCTACGGCATTATATACATCCAAAAATAGTCCTGTTTCACGTTATACAGACATTAACACCATTTCACTCATTTTCCATCTTTTTCCTTAATAGGGAGGTCCACTAAAATCTAAATAGTTGCACAAAAAGCAGTAACACATTAGATCTGACCTTGTCTATTACACTCATTGTCATAACAGGTCCTTTGGTCTCACTTGTCAATGCTAACCAAGGTGCCTTCCTAAGATGGTCATTGTCATGTGCTATGTCATATGACATAGGTGAAATCATGGTCTTCCATCTGTCTCTTTCTTCTTACTCCTTTGTCTATCCATGACTATGATTGTTTGTGGCAAACTTTTTTCGACAGAGGTTAGTTGCTTATTGCCATCTTCAGGGCAGTGCCTTTACAAGATGGGTGACCCCAGCCATTATCGATACTCTTCCCAGACTGTCTGTCCGGCATCTATGGCGTCTGTCTGCACCAGCTGCTCATATGACCATCCACCACCTGCTCTCATGGCTTCATGTGACCCTAATATTTGAAATTATCTGTATGAATAGCTTAATGAAGTTTTTCACTGTAGCTTAGTACATTTGAAAATAGTAAACCAATTCCAATTTCTGTTTCTATTTCCAGAGAGGAATGCAATTGTGACACTTCAAAATCACATCAGACTCCTCTTTAACTGTGTACTTCTGAGTCACGTTATCACCAGTGACAATATTTCTGCGTCAAAATGGAAATTAGGTCCCCATGTTCTGAAAAGAGACCTTGATGGGAAACGTCAAGACTTTTTTTAATGGTATTCATCCCTCAGCTGGTCCCAGGTCATGGCTGGGAAACACTTCTGGGGTTCCATTACTTATTTTCTCTACCAATTGTCCAGTAACACAAAATTTAACTAATATGTTCATTCACATGCTACAAGGCATGGAAAGCACACAAATGGTGTTCAGTAGCAACCAATACCTTGGACTTCAGAATGGCTGACTATTGTTACAGCAGAGCCACAAGCAAATCAATCACAAACAAGCCATACAACAGCTATTGTGTGTGTCTCTCCAGCTCTAGAGAATCTCTAGTGCTTTTGCCAGAAACAAAAATATTCAATTTATATTTGAGGCTAATAGTTGCACCATCCCGCTTATGGAGTTAAAATAGAAAATGCTGGGAGGTAGGGCAGCATTCAAAGAAAGAGTAAATGTATCACAAACAAGAGAAAATCTACAGATGCTGGAAATCTGAGCAACACATACAAAATGCTGGAGGAACTCAGCAGGCCAGGCAGCATCTAGGAAAAGAGTACAGTCGACGTTTGAGCCAAAACCTTTCGCCAATCCTGCCAAAGCTTTCAGCCGAAACGTTGACTGTACTCTTTTCCTGTGCTGCTGAGTTCCTCCAGCATTTTATGTGTGTTGCTTGAGTAAATGTATTAGGTGGGCTGTTTTTGAAATTAAAAAAGTTAGACAATTAATCTGTTCTAAGAACACAGGCAGGGAAAGGAGGCAAAGAAAAATCAAAATGGAAATTCTGCGATGAGAGACAAATAAAATAGATTCATCACCATCATCATTATGTGCCATGTCATAAAACTTGGGCAATCAAAGTCTTACCCATGACCATGATTGTTCTCAGCAAATTTTTCGAGAGAAGTGGTTTACCATTGCTTTCTACAATAAATTAAAATGGCTATAGTTATATTGCAATATTCATGAAACATCCAAGAAACTCCTGGGAATATTATCAAACATAAAGTTGAGACTTTATAAGGCACTGTGAGACCTCACTTGGAGTATTGTGAGCAGTTTTGGGCCTCTTATCTAAGAAAGGATGTGCTGACATTGGAGAGGACTCAAAGGAGATTCACAAAAATGATTCTGGGATTGAAAATCTTATCATACGAGGAGCATATTTTGGCTTTGGGGCTGTACTCACTGGAATTCAGAAGAACGAGGGAGGATCTCTTTGAACATTGAAAGGCCTTGATAGGGTAGATGTGGAGAGGATGTTTCCTTTGTTGGGGGACCAGAGGACACCCATTTAGAATGAGGAGTTTCTTTAGCCTGAGAGTGGCGAATCTGTGGAATTTGTTGCCACAGGCGATACTGGAGGCCAAGTCATTGGGTGTATTTAAGGCAGAGGTTGATAGATTCTTGATTAGTCAGGGCATGAAGGGATATGGGGAGAAGGCAGGAGATTGGGGCTGAGAGGGAAATGGAACAGCCATAATGAAAAGGCGGAGTAAACTCAATTGGTCAAATAGCCTAATTCTGTTCCTATATCTTATGGTCTTATAAAAGTGACGAGAAGATAGACCACAAAGATACCACAAATGACAACAGCTGACTAACAGCTCATTGTTATCACTATTTATGATGTTGCACACCATCATCCCTCTCCAGGACTCAACTGAATCACAGCTCTTTGCTTTCACTTCTCCTTTCTCCTGTTCCTGCCATAACCCTCGATTAAAAATATCAAACTGACAATTATTATGAGGAGTGATTGACAAGTTTGTGGCCTAAGGTAGAAGGAGTCAATTTTAGAAAACCTAGCACATTTATTTTTCAACATAGTCTCCTCCTACATGTACACACTTAGTCCAGCGATCGTGGAGCATACGGATCCTTCTTTGTAGAAGTGGTCCACAGCAGGGGTGATTGATAAGTTCTTGCCCTAGGGTAGAAGGAGATGAGTTACTAACTTCAAATTTTCTGCATTATCACTCAAAGAGTTGAACTGCACGCACATGTAACGAGAGCGTCTTGGACCTCCAGGTGGTCCACAGCAGCAGTGATTGATAAGTTCGTGGCCTAAGGTAGACGGAGATGAGTTATACGGTTCTCGTTACATGCACGTGCAGTTCAACTCTTTGAGCGATTATGCAGAAAATTGGAGGAATGGTCAAAAAAGTGGCAGGTCGAATACAGTGTTGGGAAATATATGATCATGCATTTTGGTAAAAGAAACAATAATGTGGACTATTATCTAAATGGGGAGAAGGTTCAAATATCAGAGGTCAAGACAGACTTAGGAGTCCTCGTGCAAGACTCCCAGAAGGTTAATTTACAGGTTGAGTCTGTGGTAAAGAAGGCAAATGTATTGTCGGCATTTATTTCAAGGGGAATTGAATATAAAAGCAAGGAGATAATACGGAGCCTTTATAAGACACTAGTCAAGCTGCACTTGGAGTAGTGTCAACAGTTTTGGGCGCCATACTCAGAAAGGATGTGTTGTCATTGAAGAGAGTCCAGAGGAGGTTCACAAGGATGATTCCGGGACTGAAGGGGTTAACATATGAGGAGCGTTTGGCAGCTTTGGGCCTGTACTCACTGGAATTTAGAAGAATGCAGGGGGATCTCATTGAAACCTACTGAATGTTGAAAGCACTCGATAAGGAGGATGTAGAGAGGATATTTCTTCTGGTGGAGATATCCAGAACCAAGGGCACAGCCTCTAAATTGAGGGGCGACCTATTAGAACAGAGGTAAGGAGGAACTTTTTTAGCCAGAGGGTGGTGAATCTGAGGAATGCTCTGCGCCAGTCTGCAGTGGAGGCCAAGTCCATGGGTATATTTATGATGGAATTTGATCGTTTCCTGTTCAGTCAGGGCATCAAAGGATATGGAGAGAAGGCAGGTGGATGGAGTTGAGTGGGATCCAGGATCAGCCATGATGGAATGGCGGAACAGACTCGTTGGGCGGAATGGCCTAATTCTGCTCCTATATCATATGGGTCTGTGGACCCCAGGATGTGAACTTCTGTTCTATATAATCCCTTTAGAATTGTTAAAAATGGCATTCTCATCTCCTTTATCCTTCTCTTCCCTAGTCATAATATACCCGCTGTTTCTTGATTGGATATTTCTCATTCTGAGTATTGTATACCTCAAGTGTTGCATCCATTATATCAAACGTTCAATAGCAAAAGCACAATTGAAAATTAATGAACATCACAGATCACAAATCGTTAGGATCGTTAACCATGCATACAAAATTGTAAGCAAGAGGATTCTCAGCTGTGAAAAATAACATCTATTTCCTTTTCTTCATTTGGTGCAAAGATATTACAGAAATAATTCATAACTTTCTTAGTGAAAGTTTATTGACCTGAAATGTTAAATCTCTTTTTCTCTCTCTAATAATACTGTCCAATTTGCAATGAAGGTCCTCGGTCTCTGGCAGAGTTCAGGTCCTCCTTCATTAGCTTTTCTTGGTTTTCACTACTTTCAGTTATGCAAGTCCCATTCAGATATAGAAAGATTCTTCATTGCTGTTAGCCCTGAGCTGAACCCCCGAAGTCCTGGAGGACCAGTGGACAACTCTTAATCTGTTCTGTACCCTTTGACCTGATCAGCTTGGGTGACCCCACCAAGAACTAAAGCATAAAGCCCTGACTCCAGCCGACATAGGTCTCTGGCACTGAGGTGACAGAGGATTCAGTGTCAGCTCGATAACATCCCAGCTGCAGTACTAAAGTTCAATGCTCTAAAATTAAAACTACATACATCTCCAACCAAGTTCAAGTACAGTTACAACATTGCAAGTCATATGGCTAATTGCTTCCCAATCTGTCTAATTATCAGCAAAGTTATAGAAGTGGTTTTTACCGGCATCAGCAAACGGCACTTACTCACCAATAATCTGTTTGCAGGTGCCCAGTTCGAGTTATGCCAAACCTTGGGTTCTGAGGTCCAGGCCTCATGACACCTTTGGTTCAAATGCAGGGCAAAGGGTGCAGGGTAGTGTAGCCGTTAACACAACACTTTACAATGCCAGCGAGGGGGGGTTCCGTTCCTGCTGCTGTCTGAAAGGAGTTTGTACGTTTTTCCCGTGACCGCCTGGGTTTCTTTCGGGTGCTCCAGTTTCCTCCCACATTCCAGAGATGTACAGGTAAGTTGTGGCCATGCTCTGTCGGTGCATCAGCTGGAAAAATGAGCTAAAAACGGTGGATGGGATTTAAGATGAGGACACAGCCACAGCCTCATACCCCAGTCAGATGCTGTCCCAGCATGCAAAGTCAGCTGTGGTGGACTGGGCGGATGAGATCTACAGTGAGATCCAACGACCAGGAAGGAGGTACTGTGGAAGACAGCGGAAGGCGTGACAAGGCACAGAATAAGTCAAGCTCACCCACTGCAATCAGGGAAGATACCAGTTTGTGATATCTGTTCGTAGCATGGGACCCGGACTTCTGAAGTCAACAGAGTGGAGCTGCCCCAGTGCAGCAGCTTTTTCACATTCTCTTCCACACATCTGTCATCGTTGGACACAATAGACAACCACCAACCTCACCAACATCCCTAAAGGTATGGGCGGGTAGGGTCAGGAAAATTTGGGAGGGAAGAGATTTTATTCATGTTTGCAAAACATTTGTTTGATGAAGGAACAACAGTGTATGACTAGTACACTGTTAATCTTAATTCGTATTTAGATGCAATTCAGAGAACTGAAGGACTAACATCCCAACAAGAATAGTAACAAAGATAATGGAATATTCATTCAAAAGATAATGGAATATTCATTCAAAGACAAGTTAGAAAAATACCTAGAAGCCAATGATCAAAGTATAAACTGTACAGGTTTTGAAAGGAAACGCTGTGCTAATTTGACATTGAGTTCTTTGCAGAAGTTTGCTCTTTCATTATGCGTCATGTTATATGACACAGGTGATCGTGGTCTTTCCATGACCACAATTGTCCTTGGCAAATTTTTCAACAGAAGTGGTTTGCCATTGTCTTCTTCTGGGCAGTGACTTTACAAAATGGATGACCCCAGCCATTATTAATACTTGTCAGAGATTTTCTGCCTTGCCTCTGGTCACATAACCAGGACTTGTGATATGCACCGTCTGCTCATATGACCATCCACCACCTGATCCCATGGCTTCACGTGACTGTGATCGGGAGCTAAGCAAGTACTACACCTTGCGCAAGGGTGACCTGCAGACTAGCAGAGGGAAGGAGCATCTTATACCTCCTTCGGTAGAAACATATCTCCATCCTGCCACCCTTTGTAAAGGCAACAATGGATAAAGAAGCAGATATAATATTTTTTAATTCTCAGCGTCCTTCAACCGTGAATATGCTCGCAGAACATGGAGCTGGGCATAGAGAACAAAATTTTCTGAATAAATACCATGCTGCCCTCGAAACACAACACCGTGACATTTAAGGGACAACTGCTCGGATTAACTAAAGGTCAGAAGTGATATTCCTCAGGGATCAGTTCCAGCAATGTTTATAGACAATTTACACTAATGATTTGGACTCGGGCATCCATTCTAAATTTGCAGATGACATCAGATTGGGTAGTGAAGTTAAAACTGAAAAAGTGTTTAAAAAAGAAATCAGGAATATAATTAGTAAGTTCTCAGAATTCTTACTTGCTTAAAATATAGAGAAGAAGGAGGTGGCACATTTTGTAAAGGAGTTCCAGTCAAGTTTTAACATAGCATAAAAGGAACAAGGGTTGCTATGTATTTATATTTCAGTATTATATGGGGCAACACAGTAGTGTAGTAGTTAGCACAATGTTTTACAGTACAAGCGACCGCGGTTCCATTCCGCTGCTGCCTATAAGGAGTTTGTACGTTCTCCCTGTGACCATATGGATTTCCTCCAGCAGTTCTGGTTTCCTACCACGATCCAAAGACATACCAGTTGGTAGGTTAATTGGTCATTGTAAAATGTCCTGTAATTATATGTATGTATACACACATACATACACACACATATACCGTACCCGTAAAAAGTATTCACCCCCTTCAAGTCAGTAATTTTTGATGCACCTTTGTTAGTAATTACAGTCTTGAGTCTGTGTGGATAGGTCTCTGTAAGTGTTGCACATCTGGACACTGCAAATTTTCCCTATTCTTCTTTACAAAACTGCTCAAGCTCCGTTGGATTGCATGGGGATTGTGAGTGAACAGCCTTTTTCAAGTCCAGCTACAAATTCTCAATTGGATTGAAGCCTGGACTCTGACTTGGCCACTGCAGGACATTAATTTTGTTGTTTTTAAAGTCATTCTTGGGTAACTTTGGCTTTATGCTTTGGGGTTATTGTCTTGCTAGAAAACAAATCTTCTCCCAAGTTGCAGTTCTCCTGCAGACTGCATTAGGTTTTCCTCCAGAGTTTCCTTGTATTTTGCTGCATTCATTTTAGCCTTCATCTTCACAAGCCTTCCAGGGCCTGCTGCAGTGAAGCATCTCCACAGCATGATGCAGCCACCATCATGCTTCACGGGAGGGATGGTGTGTTTTTGATGATGCGCAGTGTTCGGCTTATGCCAAACATAGCTTTAAGTCTGATGGCCAAAAGCTCAATCTTGCTTTCATCAGACCATAGAGCCTTCTGCCAGCTGACTTCAGAATCTCCAACATGCCTTCTGAAAAACTCCAGCCAAGATTTCATGTGAGTTTTTTTTCAACAGTGGCTTTCTCTTTGCCACTCTCCCATTAAGCTGAGACTGGTGAAGCACCTGGGCAACAGTTGTTGTATGAGCAGTCTCTCCCATCTCAGCCACTGAAGCTGGTAATTCCTCAAGAGATGTCACAGGTCCCTTGGTGGCCTTCTTCACTAGTCCCCTTCTTGCATGGTCACTCAGTTTTTGAGGATGGCCTGCTCTAAGCAGATTTACAGCTGTGCCACATTCTTAATATTTTTGATGATTGACTTATCTGTACTCCAAGAGATATTCAGTGACTTGAAAATTTTCTTGTATCCATCTCCTTCTTTCTTGTATCCAAATACACCTTCGAGATACAGGTGTATTTTTACTACTATCAATTGAAACTCCTTTTCTGCACATAGGTCTCCAAAAACAGATCTCAAGTTAACTAATATGTGACTTCTAAAACCAATCGGCTGCACTAAAAGGGGTGAATATTTATGCAATCAATTATTTTGTGTTTTATATCTGTAATTAATTTAGATCACTTTGTAGAGATCAGTTTTCACTTTGACGCAAAAGAGTCTTTTTCTGTTGATCAGTGTCAAAAAAGCCAAATTAAATCCACAGTGATTCAATGTTGTAAAGATTGAAAAATCACTAAGCAGTGAGAAGTGAAGTAACTGACTAGGAAGGAACACACTCAAAGATATATTTCTAGAGGAACAGAACTAAAAAGGCAGTGCTGGCCTGGAGAAACGTGTATTATAACTTTGGTAAGCGCAAATATTATGAATCTCTGGAACAGATGTATATAAAGTGGTTGATACAAAAGATTAAGGTCAAAATTGAAAGTTTGTACAAATTAGAAGGAGTGAACTAGTGGGGCATTTCTCTCAGAACGAGTTGGTTGAGTGGAGGCCTGCTGGAGATTTGATAAGACAACACGTAGGAAACCCAGGAAACAAGGTGGCATATGCAAACTCCACACAGACAGCAATGGAGGTCAGGACTGAATCTTGTTACTGGAGCTGTAAGGCATCAGCTCTGCCTGCTACAAATGTGCCACACACAAGGAGAGATTTTATATTGATTGATTTATTGAGATACAGCATGGAATAGGCCCTTCTGGCCCTTCGAGCCACACTGCCCAGTAATCCCCTGACTTAATCCTAGCCTAATCACAGGACAATTTACAATGACCAGCTAATTTACCAGCAGTAGGTCTTTGGATTGTGGGAGGAAACCAGAGCACTTGGAGGAAACCCGCGCAATCACAAGGAGAACATACAAACTCCTTACAGGCAGCGGCGAGAATTGAACTTGGATCACTGGTACTATAAAGCATTGTGCTAACCACTACACTACCGTGCTGCCCAAGAATACAAAGAATATAGAGTGTGGGACACCCAACACAATGGGCAATTGAGGTAAACAGCATAGATACACAGATGAAAGCTAAATGAACACATGAGAAGGAAATGAAAAGAATCTGTAGTGGCTTGGATATGTGAAGCATAAAACAAACTGCAGGAGGAACTCAGTATGTCAGTCAGCATCTGTGGATGAAACTGAACAATATATGTTTCAGATCAAGACCTTTCACCTGGATGGAAAAAGCAATACAGATGAAGAGTCAACTCACAAAGTCTACTGTCCATTTCAATTCACAGATGCTGCCTAAACCATGGAGATCCTCCTGAAGGTTTTTTTTCCCTCTCTTCTGCTCCAAATTCTGGCACCCTCAGTATCGTGTGTTTCTATCTGAAGTATACAGTAAATACTGGCCTCAAATATTAGAAGTCAGCTTTCTCATTCAGTGCTGTAGACTCCACACAGCCCAGCTGGTTCCTGTACTTCATTCTATCCTCCACATTTCATTATCTTCTACATTCTAGGATTTCAGCATTTATACTCTCTCAGTATTCAGTCAAGATCAGGATTCTGCTCAAGTAAAATATGACTTTGCCTTTGTAAATGTTTGCTATATTAAGCAAAGAAGTATTTCACTGGAGTCTGATGTTCTTATGAAATATATACATCACAATCAAAATTCCACAAAAATGCAAACCAAGCCTTTCCCTCTGACATAGTCCACTGGTTTTCTGTCACCCAGGGGCCTATCTAAGAGTTTCTCAAATGCCCCTAAAAGACCCAGGTTCAGCTCCCGCAGTGACTGTAAGGAGTTTGTATGTTCTTCCCTTGACCATGTGGATTTCCTCCGGGTGCTCCAGTTTCCTCCCACATTCCCAAGATGTACGGTTTTAAGTCGCCACAGTTGCGTATCGGCTAGCACGACGCTATTACAACACAGGTCGGTCTGGCATTCGGAGTTCAATTCCAGCGCCGTTCTGTGAGGAGTCTCTGTGGAATGCGTGGGATTTCCCCCGGGTGCTGTGGTTCACTCCCACAGTCCAAAGACATGCCCGGTAGGTTAGTTGGTCGTTGCGATTTGTTCCATGGTTAGGTAAGGGTTAACGATATTTGTCGGGGGTTGTTGGGGTGGCACGGCTGGAAGAGCCTCCTCTGTGCTATCTCAGTAAATAAATAATGACATTTGATTTTAAGTTATTAATTGAAGTCAAAATTTTAGTGAGTATTTTTTCCCCATATATACAGTTTTCAACATAGAGCATTGGTATTAATGGACTTTAGGTCAAGGGCTCTTTGGAGCTTCTGCTGTTACATGCATGGTGGTGGGGGGGGGAGGTTGGGGTGGTTGGTCCTCCTGCTTGTGCAAGGGGAGGGGAGGATGGGCGGGGGCTTCAATGTTTCTACCATTCACTCTATTGGGTTTCTTTTTTCGTGGATGTCTGTGAAGAGTACAAGTTTCAGGTTGTATACTGTATACGTTCTCTGATATTAAATGAACCTTTGGCAGAGAGAGAGTGCTACTCCTGGCTTCTATGTTTGCTTTGATATTATCATTTATTTCCTTGTCAGGGTTTGAATGTTGAAAGGGCATTTTCATAAATGTGTTGCCAGAGGCTGAAACTCGAATTTTCAATGAATGGAGGGCTAGAACAACAAGCCAGAAATTTACATTTATATATCTTGTTATTGTTGTGCTTATCACAAAACATGTCCAGTGAATTATTATGAAATGTACTGATCGACTTCGGGCAAATACAAGTATTTTATAAATGGCAAGACTCCATAAATTATACTGAAATACTGTAGCAATAGTTCTGCCTGTGTTGAGTCGGAGAGGAATGCACAGGTCGATTCCAGAAGAACATCTCACTATTCTTTGAATCTTTTGGCATTCAATGCACCATTATAACAGACAAGTACAACCTTAGCTTAATGTCAAGGGATGGTACATCTAATAAAGCAATATGCCTTCAATAATGAACAAACAAATTGCAAATTACATGCCCAGATCATAGTAGCTTCAATCACAAGCCTCCAGTTTAGAGGATATGACACTCAAAAATTAAGGCAAGGTTGGGAATGATCTTGGTTCCTGGATCCTCAACACTCGAACAGTGTTATCGTGACTGCATTTCAGAAGTACGACATTGGCTCTAAGGCACTCAGATGATGGGAAATATTATATATGTGTATTTTTGTATTATTCCTCACAGTTTCTCCTAGAATCATAGAAAAGTACAGCCAGAAACAGGTCCTTCGGCCTATCTAGTCCGTGCCAAATTATTTCTCTGTTACTTATTAACTTCATCAAGAAATACAATACAACCTCAACATCTGCAGATTTTCAGTATTATTGTCTGAATAATCTGCTATTACTTCCTGCTCCTTTTTTATTTTATGGAGATACAGCATGGAATGGGCCCTAAACACAAAATACTCTGCAGATGCTGGGGTCAAAGCAACACTCACAACATGCTGGAGGAACTCAGCAGGTCGGGCAGCATCTGTAGAAAAGATCAGTCAACGTTTCGGGCCGGAACCCTTCATCAGGACTGAAGAGGGAAGGAGCAGAGGCCCTATAAAGAAGGTGGGGGGAGAGTGGGAAGGAGAAGGCTGGTAGGTTCCAGGTGAAAAACCAGTAAGGGGAAAGATAAAGGGGTGAGGGAGGGGAAGCAGGGAGGTGATAGGCAGGAAAAGTGAAGAAAGAATAGGGCAAAAACACAATGGGTAGTAGAAGGAGGTGGAACCATGAGGGAGGTGATAGGCAGCTGGGGGAGGGGCAGAGTGAAATAGGGATAGAGGAAGGGAGGTGGAGGGAATTACCGGAAGTTGGAGAATTCTATGTTCATACCAGGGGCTGGAGACTACCTAGACGGTATATGAGGTGTTGCTCCTCCAACCTGAGTTTAGCCTCATCATGGCAGTAGAGGAGGCCATGTATGGACATATCTGAATGGGAGTGGGAAGCAGAGTTGAAGTGGGTGGCTACTGGGAGACCCTGTCTGTTGTGGCGGACAGAGCGGAGGTGCTCGACATGGGACAGGAGCGGGCAGAAACTATGGGTCTACCGGGACAGTCAGGCTTGTGGATCTTGGGGAGGAGGTAAAACCGAGCGGTACGGGGTGTGGGAATTATGAGTTTAGTGGCTGAGGATGGAAGGTCTCCGGAGTTGATAGGGGCGGTGATGGTACGAGAGACAATGGTTTGATGTTTTTTGGTGGGGTCCTGTTCTAGGGGTAAGTAAGAGGTGGTGTCAGAGAGCTGCCGTTTGGCCTCAGTGAAGTAGTTGGGGCAGGAGCAGGCAGAAACTATGGGTCTACCGGGATAGTCGTGGGACAGGAGCAGGCAGAAACTATGGGTCTATGGGCCCTTCTTGTCTTTTGAGCCGTGCCGCCCAGTAATTCCCTGATTTAATTCTAGCCTAAGCAAGCGACAATTTACAATGACTAATTAATCTGCCAATCGGTAGGTCTTTTGGAGTGTGGGAGGAAACTGGAGCACCCAGAGGAAACCCACACGGTCACGGGGAGAATGTAAAAACTCCTTAGGGGCAGTGGCCGGGTCCTTGGTAAAGCATTGTGCTGACCACTACACTACCGTGCTGCCCAGTCTGAGGAAGAATTCTTCAGGATGAGAAAGAAGTAACTGGGGTACCCCCTGCTAATAGTTATACTGGCTTGCTCTTAGCCAAAACTATTTCACGCAGGAGTAGAAATTTGCCTCCTTGACAAAATTGAGGGGAAAAAAAAAAGAGGAAAAAAACTCAGATGTTATAAATTACCCCTTATCAGTGCTTATAAGACCATAAGACAAAGGAGCAGAAGTAGTCCATTCGGCCCATCGAGTCTGCTGCGCCATTTTATGGCACTGTACAAGCACACAATATTGCAGATTGCTGCTCTGCAACATTCTGGGCTGCAGAAAGTGTGGCAAATGCTTAATGGAACTGTTCTGGATCCTAACTCCTGTTGAAGGATCCCGCTGTAATTGTGTCGTATAACAGGAGACCAGATCATCAGCAATCCTTATCTTGCTGTGCTGTTACTTGTAGCTTGTTCTTAGTTTAATCAAGGTGCTCCTTGTTAGTTTCTGTGTGGTTCCGGCAATATAAAATGTCTTTGCACTACCTAAGAGCCAGCAGTGCAAAGCGACATGCTTGCATTGCGGTCAACATAACGCAATTATAGCGGCAGCTGTAAGATCGAGGTTCAACTTCTGTTGCTGTATGTAAAGACATTGTACGTTTTCCCCGTGATTGCGTGGGTTTTGTCCGGGTGCTCCAGCTTCCTCCCACAATCCAGAGACTTACGGTTATGGTTAGTGACTTGCAGGCATGTTATGTTGGCACTGGAGATGCGGTATCACTCGTGGGCTGCCCAGCACAAACCTTGCTGATTTGATTTGATGCAAATGACGCATTTCACTCTAATACATACATTTCACCGTACATGATATATAGAGCAAATCTTTCAAAACTAATCCTTTATTTCTAGCTGTGCATTCTGATCTTAAATTACTTGTATTATGCTGAGAAGGCACAAGTGCTGCATCTCCTGCATTGCAATGACACACTAATGCAAGCTTGAGTAATTTTAAACATGCATATATATTTTAGAAAAGGTTTCTGTGATACCAGTAGGAACAAAAGGCTCCTCTGACTCCAAATTTGCTGCAAATTTTCAAACAAAGCTCAATTCCTTTCCTGGAATCATAGACAATGCCTACCTTTTTAAGATGCTCTCTAAAACCAATGTCTTAATCCAACTTTCATTCGTCCACCTCAATATATCTTGTGTGGCTCAGCATCGAGATTGATTTGATAACGCTGCTTATGGAATACAGTGTCGTGAAGTGTGCAATCATTCTCTTTGGGAGACGATGTAAAAGCATACACGATTTTCTAATGGAGAGAAAATTCAAAAAGCTGACGTGCAAAGGAACTTGGGAACTCTCATGCTGCATTCCCTAAAAGGTTCATTTGCAGGTTGAGTCGGTTGCAAGGAAGGCAAATGTGATGTTATTATTCATTTCAAGAGGACTAGAATGTAAAAGCAAGGATGTAATGTTGAGGCCTCAGTTGGAGTATTGTGAGCTGTTTTGTGCCCCTTATCTAAGAGATGATTTGCTAACTTTGGAGAGGGTTCAAAGGAGATTCAGGAAAATGACTCTGGGATTCTTGGCTCTATAAGGCACTCGTGAGACCACATTTGGAGTATTGCATGCAGTTTTGGGCTCCTTATTTTAGAAAGGATATACTTACATTGGAGAGGGTTCAGAGAAGATTCAAATGAATGACTCCAGGAATGAAAGGGTTACTGTATGAGGAACATCTGGCAGCTCTTGGTCTGTATTCCTTGGAGTTCGGGAGAATGTGGGGGGGATGTCACAGAAACATTCCAAATGTTAAAAGGCCAGAACAGATTAGATATGGCGAAGTTATTTCCCATGGTAGGGGATTCTAGGACAAGAGGGCATGAATTCAGGGTTGAAGGACATCCATTTAGAACTGAGATGTGGGGAAATTACTTTAGTCAGATAGTGGTAAACCTGTGAAATTTGTTGCCTCGAGCAGCTGTGGAGGCCAAGTCATTGGGTATATTTAAGGCAGAGATAGATAGGTTCTTGATTAGCCAGGGCATCAAGGGGTATGGGGTGAAGGCAGGGGGGTGGGGATGACTGGAAGAATTGGATCATCCCATGATTGATTGGTGGAGCAGACTCGATGGCTCAAATGGCTTACTTCTGCTCCTATATCTTATGGTCATATGGATTGAAAGGATTGTCATATTAGGAGTGTTTGATGCCTGTGGGTGTCTGCTTACTGGAATTCAAAAGATTGAGGGGTGACCTCCTTGAAACCTATCAAATATTTAAAGGCCTTGATAGCATGAATGTGGAGAGGATGTTTCCTATGGTGGGAGAGTCTAAGACCAGAGGACACAACCTCAGAATAGATGGGCATCGTTTTAGAATAGACATGATGAGGAATTTCTTTGGCAAGAGCATGGTGAATCTGTGGAGTTTGTGCCACAGGTGGCTATGGAGGTCAAGTCATTGGGTATATTTACGGCAGAGGTTGATGGATTCTTGATTAGTCAGGGCATGAAGGAATATGGGGAGAAGGCAGGAGATGGGGTCAGAGAGGGAAAATGGATCAGCCATGATTAAGTGGTGCAGCAGACTCAACGGGCCAAATGGCCTAATTCTGCTCCTATATCTTCTGGTCTTGTAAGCATCCTTGTACTTCACTGGGTTGAAGGTGCTGCGTTATTAAAGTCAGCTTAACAACTGGAATGTTCCATTTCCACTTGGTAAAATAGTGCTTTTGGCAGCCTGTGCATAAAATATAAAGGAAACACAGGCCCGTAACCCTAAGTGCCTGATGTAGCTAACACTGGAAGTGTGCGTTATCCTGATGAAAGGGAGAATGGAAACGGGATGTGAGCACTGGACAGAAGGAGGTCATTCTAGATTTATGGGAAGTGCAAAAATTAGCACAGATCAGTTGGGCCAAATAGCTCATCTCTGTGCTATTTCTTGCGTAACTGATAAAAATCGCAGTAGTGAAAGCAAAGTGTTGTTTAATTCAGTCAGCTAATAAATACTTAATGTTCATATATCAGCAAGGACAGGAAGATGAATTTATATCATATTTTATTAAAGTAAAACTCTCGGCTCTACATGACCTACTTTGCTTCATTAACAATATGAGTACATTAGGTTGGAGGGCCAGGGAGAGGATTTAGCAATTTTTAGCTATTTTGGGTACAGCGTCTTAATTAGTCTCAACATTTGGAAGGATGACTTTTTAAAATGGAGATGATGATGAATTTCTTTAGCTAGAGGGTGGTGAATCTGTGGAATTCATTGCCACAGATAGCTGTCATGGCTAAGGCATTGGGTATATTTAAGGCAGAGGTTGATGGATTCTTGCTTAGTCAGGGCATGAAGGGATTTGGGGAGAAGGAAACGATCGGGGCTGAAAGGAAAATGGATCAGCCATGATGAAATGGCAGAGCAGACTCGTTGGGCCAAATAGCCTAATTCTGCCCTTATATCTTATGGTTTTATTTGTTTCCATCTCATCATCTGTAGCCTATTTAAACCCATCACGTGCCATGTTGTATAATGTGGGCTTTCATGGTCTTTACATGACCATGATTGTTCTTGGCAAATTTTTCCACAGAAGTGGTTTTCCATTGCCTTATTCTGGACAGTGTCTTTGCAAGACGTGTAACCCCAGTTATTATCAGTACTCTTCAGAGATTGCCTGCCTTGCATCTGATTGCATAACCAGGACGTGATATACACCAGCTGCTCCCAGGCTTCATGTGACCCCCCGATCGGAAGGGTGGGGCGTCCAAGCAGGTGCTACACCTTGCCCAAGGGTGACCTGCAGGTTCGAGGAGGGATGGTGCTCCTCGCACCTATTTTGGTAGAGACACATCTCCAACCAATCTTGATTTGGAAGGGTTTGGAGAGAAAGCAGGAGAGGGATAATAAATGAGCCATGATGGAATGGCAGTACAGACTCAATGGGCTGAATGGCCTAATTCCGCTCCTATGTCTTTTGTCAATCAAATGATGTAATCTTTTTGCATAAGCAAGCAGCGAGTGGTATGTAACAGTTTTCCAAAATGTCATTTTTTCTCGTACAGAAATTGAAACTACCAATCACAGAAGAACTAAGTTCAGAACAGTAGCATCACTGCACTGTGAAAGCTTAACTTATTTTAAAAAGTTTTCCTATTAGTATAAGTTTATTATCTGTTTTTTTTAAGAGTGCTGAATAGAAAAATGACATCAATTTACTTTGTATTCAAAGAAAATGTTCTTTTTTGACAAAAAAAAAGACATGACATATGTCAGGTCTTCAATAACATCTAGGAACTCCAAAATCCTTATGGCTTTCCGTCTTTATGTCCTCATTGCAAGGACCCATTGACATGACAGATTACCAGCTTGCTTTACATTTCTGCCAAATGTGTTTTTGTTCTAACTGGTGACGATAAATCTGGAATAAAAGGCTGCCATTGCTTAAAAATTTTCAACTGATGGCTGTCATCCAAGGAAAAGACTAGCTTCACAGACTCTTGGCCAAGTGATAATGAGTGGAAATCAACTGAGACATTACAGAATCATGGTAGGAAAGGCAATTGCATTGATTCTGTTCTGTTCAGTTTGTTTGTGGCAATCCATACCTCAATCTCATTTATCAACCTTTCTTCTATTATGTTTGTTCCAAGTCCAAAGTAAATTTATTATCAAAGTACATATATGTCAACAAATACTACCCTGTGATTCATTTTCTTGCAGGCATTCACAGTAGAACAAAGAAATACCATAGAATGAATGTAAAACAACACACAAAGACAACAAACAACCAATGTGCAAAAGAAGTCAAACTGTAAAAACAATAAAAGCTAACAATAACACTGAGAACACAAGTTGTAGAATCCTTGAAAATGAGTCCATAACAAAAGACCATGAGATATAGGAGCAGAATTAGACCATCGAGTCTTTTCCACCAATTCATCATGGCTGATCCATTTCCCTCTCAGCCCCGATCTCTTGACTTCTCCCCATATCCCTTCATACCCGTATCATCCATAAACTTAGCCACAAAACCGTCAAGTCTGACATTGACACATAACATAAAAAGAAGCAGTCCTAACATAGACTCTTGTGGAACACCATTGGTCGCTGGCAGCCAGCCACAAAAGGCTCCCTTTATATCCACTCTTTGCCTCCTACCAGCCACTGCTTTATCCATTCTAGTATCTTTCCTGTAATACCATGGGTTCTTAACTTGTTAAGTAGCCACATGTCTGGCACCTTGTCAAAGGCCTTCTGAAAATCCAGGTATACAATGTCCACAAGTATACAATCTCCTTTGTCTATCCTGCTTGTTATTTCTTCAAAGCATTCCAACAGATTTGTCAGGCAAGATTTTCCCTCAAGGAAACCATGCTAACTACAGCCTATTTTATCATATGCCTCCAAGCACCCAAAAACCACATCCTTAACAATTGACTCCAACTTCTTCCCAACAGTAGAGATCAGACTAACTGGCCTATAATTTCCTTTCTTCTGCCTCTCTCCTTTCTTGAAGAGTGGAGTGACATTTAGCATTTCCCAGTCTTCCAGAATCATTCTTGAATCTAGTAATTCTTGAAAGATCATTACTAATGCCTCCACAATCTCTTCAGCCACCTATTTCAGAACCCTGGGGTGTACACCATCTGGTCCAGGTGACTTATCTACATTCACACCTTTCAGTTTCCCAAAAACCTTTGCCCTAGTATTGGCAATTTCACACACTTCATGACCCCTGACAGCCGGAACTTCCACCATACTGCTAGTGTCTTCACCATGAAGACTGATGCAAAATACTTATTCAGTTCATCCGCCATTTTTTGTCCCCCATTACTACCTCTCCAGCATCATTTTCCAGTGGTCCAATATCTACTCTCACCTCTCTTTTACACTTTATGTATCTGAAGAAACTTTTCTTATCTTCTTTAATATTATTAGCTAGCTTACTTGTGTATTCTATCTTTTCCTTCTTAATAACATTTTTAGTTGCCTTCTGTTGATTTCTATAAGCTTCCCAATTCTCAATTTTTCCCACTAAGTTTAGTCTGTTATATGCCCTCACTTTGGCTTTTAATTTGGCTTTGACTTCTCTTTTTAACAATGGTTGAGTCATCTTGCCTTTAAAATACTTCTTTGTCTTTGCGATATACAGTATATGTCCTGTGGCTTTTGAATTACTTCCAGAGATTCCAGCCATTGCTGCTCTGCCATCATCCATGCCAGTGTTCTTTTCCAATCAGTTTTGGCCAACTCCTCTCTCATGCCTCTGAAATTCCCTTTACTCCACCGTAACACTGATACATCTGACTTTAGCTTCTCCTTCTCAAATTTTAGGGTGAATTCGATCATATTATGATCACTCTCCCCAAAGGGTTCTTTTACCTTAAACTCTCTAATCAGTTCTGGATCATTGCACAATACCCAATCCAGAATAGCTGATCCCCCTGGTAGGCTCAACCACAAGTTACTCTAAAAGGCCACCTTGAGTCCATAGGTCGTGTTCAATGATCAGTTTAGTGTTGAAGTGAATGAAGATGTCCACGCTGGTTCAGGAGCCTAGTGGTTGAATGGTAATAACTGTTCCTCAGCCTGGCAGTGTGGAACCCTAGACTCCTATACCTCTTTCCCTATGGCAGCAGCAAGAAGAGAGCACGGCCTGGCTGTTGGTTGCCCTTGATGATAGATGCAGTTCTTTTTGTCGTGGCAGTGTTCCTTGTAGATGTCCTTAATGTGGGGAGGATTGTTAGCTTTTTCTGATAAAAAAATATATTGTTCCTGGTATGAAAATGAATGGTGCTGGCATCCATAGACTTTTGGAGGAATGATGTCAGATTTCTGCTTCTGGTTTGACATGAAAAAGTTTCTTTCTCGGTTCATTTCTGAATGGCTTCATTGCACAGTATTGATGAAATGCATTTGAAATGAGCAGTAACCTTGTTTTTCTCTGCACAGACACTGCCTGACTTGATATTTTCTTGGTTATTTACTGCAAGGCCACTTTGTTGTGGATTCTCCAAAAGACACTAGCCGCTCTGTATTAATTTACGCATTATAAATAAACCACCCCTCCACCTTGCAAATACAAAACAGTCAGTCCTAAAGAAGGGTCTCGGCCTGAAACATCGACTGTTTGTTCCTTTCCATAGATACTGCCTGATCTGCTGAGTTCCTCCGGCATTTTGTGTGTGTTGCTTTGGGTTTCCATCATCCGCAGATTTTCTCATGTTTGTGACAAGACAATGAGAGCTAAGTTTATGATTCTTTCTTCTCCTCCTTCCCCCAACCAATTATTAAAAATAGCACAAATTTATAAACAACTCATCTCATTTTAATCAATTCCTTGAAATCTTACCAAATGCTGTCTGGAAGTACTTCTAGTACAGGCTTTTTATGGCAGTTTAATGACTTCTCATCCCTTTAAAGCATTATCATGAGCCCTGTAGGCCTCTGCTGCTTCCGGTAGAGCCTGGGCTTCTAGATTTCTCCAGCACCTCTATTTACTAATTGTTATCGTAACTAGAGTTGTTAAGCCCTTGTGATTTCTGTTTAATCTTGTTGAGTTAATTGTGTCTGGCACAGCTTTCCTGCATTGTATGATTATTTAAAGGGGTCTCTCGGTTAGCACTGTAGCAGAATCCTTGTACATTTGTGGAGAATGATTTGTCTCATGGTGTTGCTCAGTTGTGCCTCTGATGCTCTGTTGGTGTTCCTATGTCTAATCCTTTTGTTTCGGTTTCTTCATGGGGAGCTTGCCATTCCTGCACAGCTGGGTTCCGTCATTGCCTGCGATCACGGTGACAGAGTCTATCGTTCCTCCACACCTGGGTTCGGTCATGGCCAGCGCTCACCGTGACAGTCTGCCGTTCCTCTACACCTGGGTTCGGTCTTGGCCAGCGCTCACCGTGACAGAGTCTGCCTTTTTGCGAGTGCACACTGTGACAGGCACTCCTTCCCAAAGTGCGACTTTCATGACTCTTCCCTTCTATAATAAATCAAGCATGAAGATCAACCACAGTATTTACTTGCAGATTCTTTCCTTTAGATAATTTAAAGGAAAGCTATTGAACTGTAACTTCCTTTCCCATACATGAGTAAATCCTCCCAAATACACAGATAGCCTCAGACTTCTAACTGAATGCAGGTCACTTGCCTCATTAGTTAGGATATTATACAACTTCAAATTTGTAATAAGCTCATTACACTGTTCCTTCTTAAGCCTGATGTGATCCCAATCTTTTAATCCTATTTTAATTTATTAAATTTGCCTTTCTTAATAGGATTAAATTTAAAAAACAGAATACATAATTCAATCATTAGCTCTGCTGTATGTCACTTACCAAATGAGTACAGAATCACACTTAAGCCTATACTCAGACCAACCAGAAAGCTGTGATTTGTGGCTTCTACTTTCTAGGGAAAGCAACCAACATTTATTCCTTTATCAAAATCAGATCAGTGTCTCAGAATGTAAACAGTAATGTTTTGATTGTGTGGTTTCTGTTAACACTGCAGCCATTATTGTGTTCTTCTAGGTCAGCTTCTGTAGATCAAACAACAAATGATGCATTGAACAATCCAATCCATTGGCCAATAAAAGCTCCTAAATTTTTATCCGATCAGAATCAACGTTAATATTGGGGTCTTTGTGAAACTTTTATAGAATGTCCTTCCATGCTGTATATAAAACCATGAGATATAGGATCAGAATTAGGCCATTTAGCCCATCGAGTCTGCTCTGCCAATTCATCATAGGTGATCCCATTTTCCTCTCAGCCCCAACCTCCTACTTTCTCCCCATATTCCTTCACACCCTAAATAATCAAGAATCTATCAACCTCTGCCTTAAATATACATAAAGACTTGGCCTCCACATCTGCCTGTGGCAATGAATTCCACAGATTTACAACTCTGGCTGAAGAAATTCCTCCTCATCTCCGTTCTAAAAGGATGCCCCTTTATTCTGAGGCTGTGTCCTCTGGTCTTAGACTCTCCCACCATAGGAAACATCCTCTTCACATCCACTCTATCAAGTCCTTACACCATTCGATAGGTTATGGATATTTATGGATATCCGTTATTAAGAGCCCCCATTACCCAGGATGTGCCCTCTTCTCATTGCTACCATCAGGGAGGAGGTACAGAAGCCTGAAGGCACACACTCAGTGATTCAGGAACATCTTCTTCCCCTCTTCCATCCAATTTCTAAATGGACATTAAACACAAACTACCCCACTACTTTTTAATTTTTTTTACTCTCCTTATTTAACTATTTAACATATATCTTCATACCATAATTCACTTTTCTTCGCTATTATGTTTTGCAATGCACTGCTGCTGCAAAGACAACAAATTTCACAGCCATATGCCAGTGATATTAAACTTGATTCTGATATCTGATGGCTTTGTAATTTACTTGCATGTGAGGACCAAAGTAGATACTACATCAGTGTTGAATGTTGTCTTTTGGTTGAACAGTCAGTTAGCGTGGTCTTTCATTAATTCTGTTAATATTCTATGGATTTAATGAGTATGCCCATACGAGAAAGAATTCTCAGGGTTGTATATGGTGAGATTTTAAATTTTTAATAATAAATTTATGACAAACTCAAGCATCTGCATACGGATGACTGAGATCATTTTGACTTCATAAAAAGCAACTGGCTGTATACTTGTTCCCTACTTGTGTTTATTGCCGATTGCAGTGTCTTTTTTACTTTTGCACAGGCTCCGTAAAGAGTGCGGCTCATTGAGGTGGATTTCATTTTCGTCCAGGTGCATTTAGAGCCAAATACATTTTTACTGGAGAGGATAGCGTCGAGTTTCTTACTGACAGACCTCAGCTGCTTCCTGATGCTTACCAGGATCAGTACAATCTCATAATGAATTTTCTGTGCGCTGAGCAAAGTAGATTATCATATCTTCCATAATGACCTTTCGTACCGTGTTTTATTCTGTGGTATTTCCACTCATTTAATGTCCCACAGGATTTCTCTACTTGTATAATAATGATATTCTTTCCCAAATGTGAAGTTATTAGTTGGCTGTGTGTGGGATTCAACAATGAAATTTTAAAGATTAGCCTTAAATTCACTCAGGAGCTAAGCTCCCACACAATTAATAAGATCTTGCATTCCGGACACAGAATTCCAGGTATTCTCCACTCACGTAATTGACTCTTACAACTCCTTGGTGCCTGCATCATTTATAAATCCTGGTACTGTTGTGCCCATTAAGCAACTGTTCCAACTGCCTGCAGTTGGTTAGAAATCTGTAATTTTAATAATTTTATTAGCACAATATTTCACTGGGATTCCTTATAAACCCTTACCTACCCCCACATCAGCTGCAGATGCCCTTTGTCAGGATGCCTGGCATTTGGAGATAGAATCAATTATAGTGCAAGACTGCTGCCTGGGCCCATAATTTCCTTGTTATCTTTTAAATAATGGAAAATCATAAAGCCTCTGAATGAATCATAAGGGGAGCCTTTCGTTATGCATGGACCCTGCAATAAACTTTACATTGTCTGACATCTGTGCTGTTAGAAAACCATAGAAACCATAGAAAAACTACAGCACAGAAACAGGCCTTTTGGCCCTTCCTGGCTGTGCTGAACCATTTTCTGCCTAGTCCCACTGATCTGCACACGGACCATATCCCTCCATACACCTCCCACCCATGTATCTGTCCAATTCATTCATAAATGTTAAAAAATGTTATTTGCTCTTTGGGTCCTCTAAACCCAGTAATAAATTGTGGCATATCTAGCATTGCAAACGATCCAAAAGTGGTTTACAGAAATGACAAAAGATAAAATAAAAAGATGACACCAAGTAAAAGAAGATATTAGAAGAGATGAGCAGACGTTGACCAAGAGAGGGAAGTGGAACACACACAAAATGCTGGAGGACCTCAGCAGGTCAGGCAGCATCTACGCAGAGGAATAAAGAGTCAACGTTTTGGGCTGAGACCCGTCATCAGGACATACAATAATTGACATCATTACTCAGATTTCCAACATCTGTAGAATCTCTTGTGTTTATGAGAGGGAGGTGGAAACACTTGGGGATAGAATTCCAGACTTTGGCAGTGAAGTGTAGAATGGAATGGAATGGGTGATGCACATAGGGATAAAACTGGAGGAGCAGACTTCTGGAAGATTCTGGTGTTGTAAGAGATTTGCAGAGTTGGGAAGTCATTGGGCATGAAGGATTGTGGGTGAGGAATATACAACCAAGCTATTTCTGGAACATTAGCCATTTAAATCACTATGTACAGGAAATAACTGCACTCTTCAGCTGGAGTCCAGACTGACATAATTAACGTCACCTCATGCTGCTTTCTCTCTCTTACATACAACACAGACTCAGATGTATTTATCACATGTACATCAAAACATATAGCGAAACATGTCATTTGCGTTGACAACTAACACAACCTGAGAATGTGCTGGGGGCAGCCTATAAATGTCATGACACATTCCATTGCCAACCTAGCATGTCCACCGTACTCAGAACAATGCAAAACACAACGAGCAACCAAACAACAGCAAAACAACCCCCGTTCCTCCCTCGCACCCAACGTACACACACAGTCCTCCAACTCCAGGGTACTGCAATGTCTTAACTCCCTTCAGTGACCTTCTCTTGTGGTTTATTCAAGGCAAACTAACGCTGAATGTAGGCATTGGAAATGCATTGTACTGCTCCATTTGCAGCACATCAACAAGCCCCATTCATCCCTCTTACCCAATGCACATACATAGTCTGCTAACCCCAATGTCTTAGATCCCTTTGGTAACCTCTTGTGGTTTATTCAAGGCAAACTATCACTGAATGTGGGAACTGGAAATGGATCGTGCTGCTCCATTTTCAGTACCTCAACAAGCCCCATTCCTCTCTCCCATTTAACGCACACAGTCCTCTAACCCCAGGACACTGCAATGTCTAAACTTCCTTCAGTGATCTTCTCTTGTGGCTTGTTCAAGGCTAACAATCACATGATCAGCACAAAACTGTGGGCTGAAGGGCCTGTAATGTGCTGTAAATTTCTATGTTCCCATGTTCTATTTGCATTCTCATCTTGTCTTATCAGGTTCTCGTATGACATCTAGTCAAAAACCTGTTCTCGTCTCAGTCTCAAAATCCTGTCTTGTATTCTCCAGCACTTGCGTCCTTGCCCTCCTCGCCTACACCTCTAAGGTCATCCGTCAGCCTCCTGTGCCCCGGGGAAATAGTACCAGCCTATTCAATCTTTCCTCGTAACTCAAGTCTTTCAGTACAGCCCACATCCTTCATCTCCATTCTTGATTCTTCACTGAATTAAACCTCAGTGAGACATTAAAAAATAAATAACATTTTTAATGGTAGAATGGCACGCCCAAGGATAAAATTAATGCCAAATCAGTGTGAATCGCCTCAGCAGAAATGACAACAGCGAGTGATAGATTTCTGTGCTAAATTGCACATGTACGAATATGAGAAGTGCAGTCGGTTTTATAAAGCTGTAACTGTGAACAACTCATTATCACTCAATTGTAAATTCCAAGTCAATTTTATAGTAACACATTAGATATTCAACTTCTCACTTAGACACGAAACTGAAAATGTGCATCATTGAAACAGTTTGATTTTCATTTGCAGTTGCCCGGAAAGGAAGGGAAAATCACATGGTTTCTATCAAAGGAAAGCATTGAGCAGTATTCAAGATAGTTTGATCAGCACTACACCATTATTAGGCAACACACTGAAGAGGCTGGAGCAACTCTGCTGGTCAGGCAGCATCTATGGAGAGGAATAAACAGTCAAGATTCAGCTTCTGCAGACTTCCTCGTGTTTGAGTCAAGATTCAAGATTGTTTAGTGTCATTTCTAGTACACAAGTGTAAAGGGCAATGAAATAATTGTTACTCCAGATCCAATACAGCACAAAAAATATAATAAGATAGAGAACACAATAATCAAAAAAAGCACAATAAATAAATACATAGGATAGTTTATATCCATAGATTGATTGTATGTCCGTAAAGTGATGCTAGGCACAGGAGTGTCTGTACATAAGGTGACTCTGACAGGAAATGATAAAATAGTGGTGGTGGGAGTGAGTGAGTTAGTGGGTGGAAGTGTTGGTCAGCCTTACAGCTTAGGGTAAGTAACAGTTTTTGAGTCTGGTGGTCCTGGCGTGGATGTTGTGTGGCCTCCTCCCTGATTGGAGTGGGACAAACAGTCCATGAGCAGGGTGGGTGTGATGCTTCATGGCGCTACTGGCCCTTTGCCGGCAACTGTCTGTACATATCCTCGATGATGGGTAGACTGGCGCTGGTGACACTTTGGGCAGTTTTGATGAATGATCTTAGTCCAATATGTTGACTGTTTATTCCTCTCTATAGATGCTGCCTGACCTGACCTGTAGGAGTATAAGTGCTTTGGAAAAAAAAAACCCTGCAGATGCAAGAAATCCGAAATAAAACAGGAAATGCTGAAGCATTAGTCAATAGAGAAGTGTTAAATTTGTAGGTCAGAAAATCCATAAAGGTACACAAAGGCAAATCTGCTTACCACTAGAGATGTGGAGTGTTGAAACAGCTGAAATTTGTTGGGAAAGGTATGCATTGTAAAATGTAGGCAATGATGGATGGCAAAGTGTAGTGGTGGTACAAGCCAGCTGCTGTTCCTTTCATACCTTGCAGCGCATTGGGCAGAATTTTTGATGTTTCCGTAGCATTTGACTGTTTTATTTTACAAAGCCAAGTTGCTAGCTTGGCGCTGATAAAAATGCATGCCAGGAGCCAGCCAGATTTGCCTCAAAGTCCAGTACTGAGGCCACGACACCACCAGCCTGCACAAATCAGCTGGGATCTAACCAAATGAAGGAGTAAATAGACTATGACTTGTGCTGTATTCGTTTTCAATAATTAGTCATGGATTAGAAGCATTGTCACTAAACACTAACCTTCACAGTAAGCTTCATCATCGCGGAGAGGAGTGAAGCCAACTTTACATCTGCAGACTGAGCCAGCTTCCAAGTTTACACATTCAGAATTCTCAATGCAATTGGAGTTCTCAGCACAGAAGTCATAACCTAGAATGATAAAGAATAAATGAATGGAGTAACATTAATAAATAAATTCCAGTCGTAATCTGATTAGAGCGGCACACAGTCCAGTTTTCTTGACCTTCATTATAATACATTGCTAATTATAAAACTAAGTGCTTAAGCGTTCATTTAATGGTAGGCAGCTTCACTCAACCTGGCTTTTGTATGTAACTTTTTCCTTATTTAATACACTACAATATGGCTCTGCTCACCCCTGATACCTTGATCAAATCATTCCTGTAATATGAGTCCATGCCTCATAAAAATAAAGGCATCCGTTAGTCTTGCGAGACCATGGATCTGCGCCTGGAAAGTCTTCACTCTCCAGGGCGCAGTCCTGGGCAAGGTTGTATGGAAGACCAACAGTTGCCCATGCTGCAAGTCTCCCCTCTCCACGACATTGATGTTGTCCAAGGGAAGGGCATGAGGACCCATACAGCTTGGCACCAGTGTCGTCGCAGAGCAATGTGTGATTAAGTGCCTTGCTCAAGGACACAACACGTTGCCTCGGCTGGGGCTTGAATTCACGACCTTCAGGTCGCTAGTCCAATGCCTTAACCACTTGGCTTACTTTACTTCCATACATCAAGAAGTGAAAATTCATTGGGTCATGTCAAAGGGGTAGCAGTAGCATTGCTTAAAGGATGATTCTAGGTTACTACAAGCTTTATTAGCCTGGTGCTAGAAGTACAGCATTTATTTATTGTTCTATTCACTTTTCCATATAAATTATTTTAATTTTTTTTTACGGAGATACAGTGTGGAATAGGCCCCTCTGGGCCTTCAAGCTATGCTGCCTGGTAATCCCCCGGTTTAACCCTGGCCTAATCATGGAACAATTTACAATGACCAACTAACCTACCAGCCGGTCCACCTTTGGACGGTGGGAGGAAACCGCAGCACCCGAAGGAAACCCATGCAGTCTCACGGAGAACACACAAACTCCTTATAGGCAGTGGCTGGTATTTTGTATGAAACTAATTTACAGAGAGATTCTGTCAGCAGCTGCAATTAATAGTGATGAATATTCCACTTCTCATTATCGAGGAAGGAATTCAATAAGCAACCTTTCCTTACAAGCGAACACATTCTGAGAAGTAGGCAGAATACTCTGCCAGTCATTCCCTTTAATTATTTCATCATATTCCAATTAATTACTTCTGTTATGAAATTTCATGAAATGTTGTAGCATTAGACCAAAATACATTTAAAAAGGTGAAACGGGCAAGAGTTTTAACACCGAGTGGTGGGTGCCTTGAATACACTGCCATGGTTGGTAGAACATAGAAAACCTACAGCACAATACAGGCCCTTCAGCCCACAAAGCTGTGCTGAACATGTCCCTACCTTAGAAATTATCTAGGGTTACCTATAGCCCTCTATTTTTCTAAGGTCCATGTACCTATCCGGGAGTCTCTTAAAAGACCCTATAGTTTCTGCCTCCACCACTGTCACTGGTAGCCCATTCCATGCACTCACTGCTCTCTGCATAAAAAACTTAGCCCTGATAAGGTTGAACAAGTTGGGTCTTCATTCTTTGGAACATGGAAGGTTGAGGGGGGACTTGATAGAGGTATTTAAAGTTATGAGGGGGATAGATGGAGTTGACATGGATAGGCTTTTACCATTGAGAGTGGGGGAGATTCAAACAAGAGGACATGAGTTGAGAGTTAAAGGGCAAAAGTTTAGGGGTAACATGAGGGGGAACTTCTTTACTCAGAGAGTGGTAGCTGTGTGGAACAAGCTTCCAGCAGAAGTGGTTGAGGCAGGATCGATGTTGTCATTTAAAGTTAAACTGGACAGCTATATGGACAGGAAAGGAATGGAGAATTATGGGCTGAGTGCAGGTCGGTGGGACTAGGTGAGAGTAAGAGTTCGGCATGGACTAGAAGGGCCGAGATGGCCTGTTTCTCTGCTGTAGTTGTTATACGGTTATATGGTTAAATCTCCTCTGTACCCACTTCCAAGCACCTTAAAACTGTGCCCTCTCATGCTAGCCATTTCAGCCCTGGGGAAAAGCCTCTGACTATCCACACAATCAATGCCTCTCATCATCTTATACAAAATCATTTTGGTGTTGGAGAAAGTATGATAGAGACCTTTAAAAGGCTCCACATGAATTTGCAAAGAATGGAGGGATATGGACATTGTGTGGGCAGGAGGAATTAGTTTGTTTTTGAGTCTAATTACTAGTTTAATTAGTTCAGCATAACATTGTGGGACAAAAGGCCTGTTCCTATGCCGTGGAGTTGTAAGGTTTATGTTCTAATAATCTGTTAAATGAGAGGGATTCTCCAGAGGTGCTGAACCTGCACAAATTGTTGGATCATTAGTGTTACTCTGCCTATTACCAAAATCAAATAGTCCTTGCTGTGATTTTTCCCTTGAACTTACGGCAACCTTGAACCAAGATTAAACTATATTGATGGACCCAATCACTGACAGGATGATGTTTGTTTGGATATTAGTTTTTGTACTTGTGTGTAATGTTTTCACTCTTTGGCCGAAAAAGTTGTTCTCAGTTCTGTTGGGGTGGTATTGTAGTGTAATGGGTAGCACAACACTTTATAGTACAGGTGACCCGCCGCTGTCTCGCCATGGCTGCGTGGGTTTCCTCCCACGATTGAAAGACGTACCAGTTGGTAGGTTAATTGGTTATTGTAAATTGTCCAGTGATTTAGGGTAGGGTTAAATCAGGGGATTGCTGGCCAGCACGGCTCGGAGGGCCGGAAGGGACTATTCCACAGTGTATCTCAAAAAAATAAATAATTAAATTGTTATCAATCCAGAGAAGCAAGAAAAGCCCAGGCTAATTCAATTTTCAACAGTTTCTCCTGTGGGCTAGGGCCTACCCTTATTCTCTCTTAGTGAAGGGTCAGAAAGGAATGTACCACCATAAGACAAAGGAGCTGAATGGTTTTGTTTTTGTGGTGCTGTCAGAGATGCTCCCATTGGTAATTTCTGACAATATCTATACTCGCTTTGTGCAGCTTAGATGGAATTCTGAAATTCTTCATTAATTGACTATGAAACATTTGCTCACTATAGGAATCATCCTCTCCACATCCACTCTATCTAGGTCTTTTGATATTTGATAGGTTTCAATTAGCTTCCCCTTCATTTTTCTGTACTCCAGCAAGTACAGGACCAGAACCATCAAACGCTCCTCATACATTAACACTTTCATTCCCAGAATCGTTCTTGTGAACCTCCTCTGAACCCTCTCCAATGCCAGCATATCTTTTCTTTGATAAGGGGCCCAAAACTGCTCACAATACTCCCAAGTGCAGTCTGACCAATATTTTATAAAGCCTCAGCATTACATCCCTGCTTTTGTATTCTGGACCTCTCGAAATGGATGCTAAAATTGAATTTGCTTTCCTTACCACTGACTCACCTGCAAGTTAACCTTTAGGGAATTCTGCATGAGGACTCCCAAGTTCCTGTGCACCTCCAATTTTTCAATTTTCTCCCTGTTCAGAAAATAGTCTACACTTTTATTCCTTCCCTACCCCATATTCCATCAGCCACTTCTTTGCCCATTCTCCCAATCTGTCCTAAGTCCTTCTGCTATCTACCTGGTTTCGCAACACTACCTGCCTCTCCACCTACCTTTGTAAACCTGGCTACAAAGCCATCAATTCTGTTCATCCAAATCATTGGCATATAATATGAAAAGAAGCGGTCCCAATACCAGCCCCTGTGGAACATTACTAGTCAACAGCAGCCAACCAGAAAGGGCTCCCTTTATTTCCACTATTTACCTCCTGCCAGTCAGCCAATCTTCTACCTACATGCTAATCTCCTCCCTGAAATACCATGAGCTCTTACCTTGTTAAGAAGTCTCATGTGCGGCACCTTGTCAAAGGCCTTCTGAAAAATCGAAGTAAACAACAACCACTAATTCTCAGCTAAGATTTTCCCTTAAGGAAACCATGTTGGCTTTGGCCTATTTCATCATGTGCCTTCAAGCACCCCAAAACCTCATCCTTCATAATGGACAACCTTATCCTACAGCTCTATATTATGGCACAAAACTGGAAAATGACAATTTTTCAAAAAGATGCGTGCTTTTTACAAATCATACTTTTATTTCCACATGAAATAGAAATAATTGATCCTCAGAGGATTCATGCAAAGCAGAAACAAAACAGACAATATATGTATCATGACAAACGAGGCCCTCCATTGGCTGCTGTTGACCATGGATGCTGTGTCTCAGCTGTCTACATGATATGCAAGCCAGGACAATACAATACGGTCATGACAGTAAAAACATATTGTATCAAAGGTAGTAGCTCTTATTCGCTTTTTCCAAAACTTAACTGAGACATCTGATCATTCCATATCTACATTTCATTTGTGGTAGAGCGATCTTGTGATGAATGTGACATAAGTTATATGTGGTTACCTCTGCATATCTTACAGCAGCTGTCAGTTAATGAAATTTGGTTCGACAGTGAACAAGGCAGCAACGGACAGCGTGGATATGAAATTCGTAGCATGGATTTGTCCTGTTAAACAATGGAGAAGTAGTTAAGTAACTCCACCTAATAAAAGCTGAAAAGATACATAACTCCTTGCAGCAAATATGTATAATTTGTACAGATAAAATATGTTTTATGAAAGATAATTATGTACTTGCATATAAAATAGATAAATAAGTAGTGCAAAAACAGATAAAAAAGGAAGTGAGGTAGTGTTCATAGGTTCAATGTCCATTCAGAAATTGGATGGAAGTGGGAATAAATCTGTTCCTGAACTAGTATGTGCCTTCAGGCTTCAGTACCTCCTTGCTGATGGTAACAATGAGAAGAGGGCAACACGCTTACTTATTTCAATTGTAGATTTTAACACACATCTTATTCTCTAAGCTGCACACCATCTGGAATATTGAACATTAGTTTCACAGCTTACCCCTTTCCTCAACCACAATAACCCCATACTTCACATCCACTAGTAACAATATGGTCAGTTAGTTGATGCTAATGGGCCCAGCATTGTGAATATAAACACAAGCACCAAAAAGCACAAGCATATCAAGTTGCAAATATCTTCAAGTCTTTAGGAAAACCATCTCCTTTTCACTCAGAAACTGTCTGATAAGTTTCTTCCTTTGCTCCTGGAAGTTCTATTAATAGGACACATGTTGCATGTAATTCTGCAAGGAAAATGGAAGAAGCCCCTATCAGCAATGCAGCTGTGACCTGTGGACATGGGCTACATTGAAATCCAGGGACGTTATTTATCACCTCGACAGAGGTCAGACGCTGTGGACCAGGACACCTTTTGAGAAAAGGATCTATTTCATTTGTTTTTATGGCTTCTATCTGGACAATTGATCTTCAAAGCCTTTTTGTCTTATCCAGACAACAAGCTGAAAATATTCCCTCTTCACTGCCATGACCTCAAACCTCTACTGAATTCTTGTCAAAAGTTAGTGTAACAAAGCATTGCTTCAGCAATTTTTCAGAAATAGCATGGGACTTGTTTGTATTGCCTTTTCACTCAGTGTAGCCACTTTATTGGGTACATCCTATACCTAACACTCAGTGGCCACTTTATATCTTCACGGTCTTAGACCATAAGATATAGGAGCAGAAGTAGGCCATTCAGCCCATCAAGTCTGCTCCACCATTCAATCATGGGCTGATCCAATTCTTCCAGTCATCCCCACTGCCCTGTCTTCTCCCCATACCCTTTGAGGGCCTGGCTAATCAAGAACCTATCTATCTCTGCCTTAAATACACCCAATAACTTGGCCTCCACAGCCACTCGTGGCAACAAATTCACAGATTTACCACCCTTTGACTAAAGTAATTTCTCCGCATCTTATTCTAAATGGATGTCCTTCAATCCTGAAGTCCTAGACTCCCCTACCATGGGAAATAGTTTTGCCATATCTAATCTGTTCAGGCCTTTTAACATTCAGAATGTTTCTATGAGATTCCCTCTCATTCTCCTGAACTCCAGGGAATATAGCCCAAGAGCTGCCAGATGCTTCTCACACAGTAACCCTTTCATTCCTAGAATCATTCTTGTGAATCTTCTCTGAACCCTCTCCAATGTCAGTACATCCTTTCTAAAATAAGGAGTCCAAAACTGCAGACAATACTCCAAGTGTGATATCACGATGGCCTTATAAAGCCTCAACATCACATCCCTGCTCTTATACTCTATACCTCTAGAAATGAATGCCAACATTGCAGTCCCCTTCTTCACAACTGACTCAACCTGGAGGTTAACCTTTAGGGTATCCTGCACAAGGACTCACAAGTCTCTTTGCATCTCTGCATTTTGAATTCTCCCCCCATCTAAATAATTGTCTGCCTGTTTATTTCTTCCACCAAAGTGCATGACCATACACTTTCCAACATTGTATTTCATTTGCCACTTCTTTGCCCATTCCCCTAAACTATCTAAGTCTCTCTGCAAGCTCTCCATTTCCTCAACACTACCCACTCCTCCACCTATCTTTGAATCATCAGAAAATTTAGCCACAAATCCATTAATACCATAGTCCAAATCATTGACAAACATCATAAAAAGCAGTGGTCCCAACACCAACCCCTGTGGAACTCCACTGGTAACCAGCAGCCAGCCAGAATAGGATCCCTTTATTCCTACTCTGTTTTCTGCCAACCAGCCATGCTCCACCCATGCTACTAACTTCCCTGTAATTCCATGGGCTCTTACCTTGCTAAGCAGCCTCATGTGAGGCACCTTGTCAAAGGCCTCCTGAAAATCCAAGTACACCACATCTACTGCATCTCCTTTGGCTACCCTGCTTGTAATTTCCTTAAAGAATTGCAGTAGGTTTGTCAGGCAGGATTTTCCTTTCAGAAAACATTGGACACTAGAATACTACAGCACAGTACAGGCCCTTCAGCCCTCGATGTTGTGCCGACCCATATACTCCTTAAGAAAAAGTACTAAACCCGCACTACCCCGTTACCCTCTATTTTCCTTTCATCCATGTGCCTGTCCAAGCGGCTCTTAAATACCGCTAATGTTTTAGCCTCCACCACCATCCCTGGCAAGTCATTCCAAGCACCCACAACCCTCTGTGTAAAAAAACTTACCCCTGATGTCTCCCCTAAACTTTCCTCCCTTAACTTTGTACATATGCCCTCTGGTGTTTGCTATTCATGCCCTGGGAAACAGGTACTGGCTATCCACCCCATCTATGCCTCTCAATCTCGTAGACCTCTATCAAGTCCCCTCTCATCCTTCTACGCTCCAAAGAGAAAAGTCCCAGCTCTGCTAACCTTGCCTCATAAGACTTATTTTCCAATCCAGGCAACAACCTGGTAAATCTCCTCTGCACCCTCTCCTTAGCTTCCACATCCTTCCTACAATGAGGTGACCAGAACTAAACACAATACTGTAAATGTGGTCTCACCAGAGATTTGCAGAGTTGCAACATGACCTCTCCACTGTTGAACTCAACCCCCCCATTAATGAAGCCTAGCATCCCATAGGCCTTCTTAACTATCCTATCAACCTGTGCAGCAACCTTGAGGGATGTATGGATTTGAACCCCAAGGTCCCTCTGTTCATCCACACTCTTAAGTAACCAACCGCTAATCCTGTACTCAGCCTTCTGGTTTGTCCTTCCAAAATGCATCACCTCACACTTATCCAGATTGAACTCCAGCTGCCACTTTTCTGCCCAACTCTGCATCCTGTCTATATCCTCTTGTAACCTTCGACAACCTACAGCTCCATCCACAGCTCCTCCAATCTTCATGCCATCCTTCCGCCTCTTCATCCAGGTCATTTATAAAAATCACAAAGAGATTTGTCCCAGAACAGATCCTTGCAGCACTCCACTAGTCACTGACCTCCAGGCAGAATACTTTCCTTCCACTACTACCCTCTGCTTTCTTGCTGTAAGCCAATTTTTTATCCAAACAGCCAAGGTTCCACTGATCCCATGCCTCATGACTTTCTAGATGAGTCTCTCATGGGGGACCTTGTCAAATGCCTTGCTAAAATCCATGTAGGCCACATCTACCACCCTACCCTCATCAATTTCTTTTGTTACTTCTTCAAAAAGCTCAATTAGGTTCATGAGGCACAACCATCCCTTCACAAAGCCATGTTATTCTGCTGCTGTAGCCCATCCACTTCAAGGTTCAACATGTTGAACATTCAGAGATGCTCTTCTGCAAACAACTGTGGTTATTTCAATTACTGCTACCTTCCTGTCAACTTGAACTAGTTTGACCATTCTTCTCTGACCATTAACAAGGTAGTTTCACCCACAGAACTGCCACTCACTGGGTATTTTTTGTCTTTTGCACCATTCTCTGTAAACTCTAGAGACTGTTATGCATGAAAATTCCAGGAGATCAGAAGTATCTCAAACCACCCCTTCTGGCACCAAATCCTCTTCCCCAGTCAAGGTCACTTAGATCACATCACTTCCCCATTCTGCTGCTTGGTCTAAACAACAACTGAACCTCCTAACCATGTCTGCATGCTTTTATGCATTGAGTTGCTGCCACATGATTGGCTAATTAGATATTTACATCAATGAGCTGGGGTACAGGTGTACCTAATAAAGTAGCTGTTGAGTGTTTAAGTAATAAGCAAAAGTTTAAATGAGAACTGAAAGGTTTTTAACTTCCAGTCAGTATAAAGTGGGGTTGAACATCTATTGCCTGAGCAATATTGAAGAAAACTTTACAATGTAGGATGAGGTTATTTACTCTTTGGTGTTCATCTCCATGTGTGTCTCATTCACTACCTATGACTCTAATCTCTCTGTTTCTGAGGTAAGTAAGATCAAAAACTATCAATAATGCTGGGAGACAAGCAACATTTTAATCTTCATTGCTAACATCAAAATGCTTGTATCATGACAAAGTCAATGTACTAGCATACAGGGAACTGGACTTTTCATCTTAATTTTGCAATGTCAATATCTCTGAGGATCTAATCTGGACACAACATATTAACACAGCTACAAAGAAGGCACGACAGTAGCTATACTTCATTAGGAGTTTGAGGATATTTGGAATATTGCCAAAGACGCTCACAAATTTCTACAGATGTACCATGGAGAGCTTTCTAACTGGCTGCATCATTATCTGGTATGGGAAGTGGGGCTACTGCACAGGATCAAAGTAAGCTGCAGAGAGTTGTAGCCTCCGTAGTATCCAGGACATCTTCAAGGAGTGATGCCTCAAAAATGTAGCGTCCGTCATTAAGGACCCCCTTCACCCAAGTCATGCCTTGTTCTCATTGCTACCATCAGTGAGGAGGTACAGGAGCCTGAAAACACACATTCAACAATTCAGGGACAGCTCCTTCCCCTCTGCCATCCGATTTCTGAATGAACACTGAACCCATGAACACTACCTCACTACTTTTTTACTTCAACTTTTGCACTATTTATTTAACTACTTTATATATTTATCTTACTGTAATTCACAGCTTTTTTTCTTTTGTTATATATTGCATTGCGCTGCTGCTACACAGTCAAAAACTTTCACAACATATGCCAGTGATATTCAAACTGATTCTGAATTTAAGTTCATGTAATTAAACAAAGCTTAACATTAAAGTGGTTTGAAAAAAAAACACTGGCTTTCTGGAAACCTATCTTCCTTGTGCAATGCAGTCTGTTTGTGACTTTAAGATCTTTTCAATATTGCTGACCCTGGAATGTCCTTGACTTCCTACACAGTTCAGGAGGTAATTAGAAGCAGATATGGACCTTGCCAGCAATATCTACATCTCCTGAATCAATGACTAAATGTAATGGTGTGTTGTTAGATCTGGATAGAGGTAATCAATTAAAAAGCATTATTACAGAGCAACATTCATGACACTGCAGGTAAAACTAAAGCTTGGTTCTTTTTTAATTACTAGTTTTTCCTACTGAATAACCTCCCATTGTAGCACAATTTTACAAATGTGCTTAAATAATTTAGAAGCCTTTAAGTGCACAAGCTCACAGAGAGTGGAAAATAATTTCCCACATAACACACATCTTACTCTCTAAGCCGCATGTTATCTGAAATATTGAACACTGGTTTCACTGCTTTCCCTTTTCTCCAACCACAAGCCCACGCTTCAGACGCATCAGCAAAAAATATTTGGCACACATTGGTTTATGTTGAAACATAAGGTTGAAAGAGTACAGAGAAAATTTACAAGAATGTTGCCGGGACTGGAAGACCTGAGTTATAAGGAAAAATTGAATAGGTTAGGACTTTTATCCTTGGAACATAGAAGTTTGAGGGGAGATTTGATAGAGGTATACAAAATTATGAGGGGTATAGATAGGGTCAAATGCAAGCAAGCTTTTTCCACTGAGGTTGGGAGGGACTGCAACCAGAGGTCATGGGTTAAGGGCAAAAGGTGAAAAGTTTAAAGGGAACATGAGGGAAACTTCTTCACTTAGAGCGTCATGAGAGTGTGGAACAAGCTGCCAGTGCAAGTGACGCATATGAACTCAATCTCAATGTTTAAGAGAAGTTTAGATAGGTCCATGGATGGGAAGGGTATAGAGGGCTATGGTCCTGGTGCAGGTTGATGGGAGTAGACAGCTTCTGTGCTGTACTTTTCTATAACTCTATGACATCTTGCTTGGTGGGGCTCCTATAAAACAACTGGAATTTTAGATCAAAGAAACTGTGATTTCTAATTCACTCCCTTTGACATTCTGATAAGTGACAGAGGGAAAAGTTTAATACTAAGACTTTCATGTAAATTTTTAAGTATTTTGCTGACCAGCTTTACAAAGAAACAGGAATTTTACAGTAGAACGGCAGAAGCATTGTTATAACAATTAATATTTTAAAATAGGGTTAACTGGTCTCTGGAATTGACTGCCGAATGCATTTGGATAACCTTGCGTATGTGGTTGTTAACAAGCAACACCCACAAAATGCTGGAGGAACTCAGCAGGCCAAGCAGCATCAATGGAAAAAAGTACAGTCGACGTTTCGGGCTGAAACCCTTCAGCAGGACTGGAGAAAAAAAGCTGAGGAGTAGATTTAAAAGGTGGGAGGAGGAGAGATTAGGTGAAACTTGGAGGGGGAGGGATGAAGTAAAGAGCTGGGAAGTTGATTGGTGAAAGAGACAGAAAGCCATGAAAAAAAGAAAAAGGGGCGAAGAGTGCCAGAGGGAGGTGATGGGCAGGCAAGGAGATAAGGTGAGAGGGGGTAAAGGGGATGGGAAATGGTGAAGGGGGGGGTGCAAGGGTCAATACCAGAAGCTTGAGAAATTGATGTTCATGCCATCAGGTTGGAGACTACCCAAACAGAATATAAAGTGTTGTTCCTCCATCCCAAGTGTGGCTTCATCACAACAGTAGAGGAGGCCACAGATGGACATATTGGAATGGGAATGGGAAGTGGAATTAAAATGGGTGACCACTGGGAGATCCTGCTTGTTCCTTCATGGTTCTGCATGGATTAGATGGGCCAAAGGGCCTGCTTGTGTGCTGTACTATTCTATAACTCTAAATGACCCTTGGGATCTCTGAGTTCTTAATACTTATTTTCAGATTAGCGTCATAGAGCAGTACAGCAGACACAGGTACCCCCTCAGGTTCCCCTTAAATATTTCACTCTAGTTTTCATCTCACCCAACCTCAATGGAAAAAGCCTGTTTACATTTACCCTATCTATACCCATCATATTAATCTGACTGAAGCTGAAAACATTTGATATCAATGAACACTTCCTCTTTATGTCTGAGTGACTATTAATCTGGTTGCAGCACAAGATTGATAGATTGAAAAATGGAAACTCTAGTCTGAGTCCTTTATCCAACTTCCTGACCCCTCATCATGTCCCTGTCTGGGCTTTGTCTTTGCTTCGCTTAGTAAAATAAAGCCAGTGATGGCTGGAACTTCACAGAACATAGTGTATTTGACAACAGGTGATAACCTTAAAAAAAAGAAGTAACTGAAGTAGGAATTCATCCTTGACCCAGGTTCGAAACGTACAAAGTAACAGTACAAATACATTGGACTCTGCTCGGACATTTCTCCTGCAATTGCAAGAGTTTTTTGAACATTGATAATGTGAGATGCCATAGGCCTGTTTCCCTTGTTTGGCAGAAAGACAGGCAATATAGGAGCTGCATAGCCTTGGCTGTATTGATGTCTAGGCCTCAAGCCGCGGGCTTGCCTGCTGCCGCAGTACAGATGAGGAGACCCGGGGGGCAGTGCTGTGTGGTGTCCATGCTCAGTTGCGGACTGCCCTCCAATGTTCAGTCAGTAGAATGACAGGCTAGATTGCATGTATCTACACAGCTGGGAGACTGTACCATTAATTTGTGGGATATGTCAGTCCGGGACTTAGACTATGTATATGTCTTTTTGGGTGACTTGTTTTTTCTCACTCTTTTGAATGTGCTGTGTATGTTTTGCATCTTGGTCCAAGAAGAACGCTGTTTTGTTTGGCTGTATCTATGTATGGTTGAATGATAATTAAACTTGATTTGATTTTTTTTTGAAGTTCAATTCTACTGTTTCCAATAAATTTCAGAACTTTTGTGCAGTATACACATATATTCCTGTATACATTTAACACATAAAATTGAAGACGAAATACTACTAAAATGGTTTTCATATGTAGAACTTCATCCTCTGTACCATGAAGTAAACACATTGCATATGGCTTCCAAAATGTGGCTCCACTGACATCAATGAAATGAAATTTTGCAGGCACACACCCAAATTTGCATTACCAGTTTGCCAAATACCATCAAGAACTTTCTACCCTTGTATCTGGTGAACTCAACAATAACAGAAAGATCCTGGGCACATCATCAAAAACAATCCTCCCTCCAAATCAGACACCATTCTATTCAGGACATATATGCTGTATGTTGGCTCAGAAAAGTAGGATTTTGTAACTAGCATCAGCACCATAATGGCACAGGCCACAGAGAAAGACTGTAACACTTAGGAGCAGAATTACACCATTCTGCCCATCGAATCTGCCTCATTATTTCATCATGGCTCATTTATTTCCCCATCTCAACCCCTTGTCCTTCTTTCTCCCTGTAATCCTTGACGTTTTTACTAATCAAGAATTATCAGCCTCACTTTAAATATACCCAGTGACGTAGTCTCCTGCACCCTCTGGCTAAAAAATTTCTTCTTCTCCTCTGTTCTAAAGGGACTTCCTTCTATTCTGAGGCTGCATCCTCTGGTCCAAGAATTCCCCTACTATTGGAAACATCCTCTCAATGTCCACCCTATTTAGACCTTCCAACATTTGGTAGGTTTCAATGAGATCACCCTCATTCCTCTAAACTCCAGTGAGTACAGGCCCAGAGCCATCAAACATGCCTTTCGTTCCCAGGATCAATCTTTTAAACCTCATCTGAACCCTCCCCTCTCCAATGTCAGCACATCCTTTGTTAGATAGGTTGCCCAAACCTGCTCACAACACTTCAAATGTGGCCTGACCAATGCCTGATCCACATTGCTTATGTAAAACAAAGGATGTAAAATAAAAGTGCCCATTGTCAGAGGCACCCTTTTCCTAAAAACAAACAAAGCAAGGGAAGTAATTTTCAAATAGAAGAAAGTTCAGATTTGACTCTAAGTTTCAAAGCCTTAGTCAGAAAAATGTGACATTAAAGCAGTTCCTACCTTGCACTCCAATAGATAACACTCTCCTGTTGCTTTCCATTCTGCCATCCTTTGCCCATTGTAGTAAAATTTGTTGCCAAGGACACATACAGCTAATAACAAAAACACAATGTTTCATATTTTAATCCTTTGATTGATCAATGAAGTAAACCTTATTCCTGAATAACAAAAATGAAAATTACATGAATATTATGTGATACAAAGCTAACATCGCCAGTACTTTCCAACTGTTGATTTTAACATTTACTTCTCCATCCGAAGCTGCTGACTCACTCTATCATCTTGTCCAAGGGATCAAAACTTGACTGAGCTGAATGGTTTTGGCATAGTGAAACTTCATAATACATTGTGTTTTAGCTTCGAACGAAACACAGCTTATTTCTGCACGTTCAAACCTTGAGAACACCGCTCAGCTTTCAAATGCAAAGGCAGAATTGCCTACAGTCATTGAGAACCTCACATCAAGGCAACTTATCTCCATGTACAGTAAACAAAAGAAAAGAGAAAACACTGGAAAGATTATGAAGTCAAGCAACAGTTGTGGATAATAAAAGTTAACTTTTTTGGAAATTTGTCCTGACCTACTTAAACCAGGATTTTCTATTTTTGGTTCAGATTTTCTGCATCTTCAGTCTTTTTATTCTCATTCACACCTATATAGTGATGAAAAGAGAGGCCAATTCCATCATCAAGCAACACTTCATCAGATCCCCGAAGGGCAGTGGAAACGTGGAAGACCAAAGACAACTTGGCGCCATAACATAAAAGTAGAAATGAGGACCCTGAACCACACCTGGGGCACACTAGAGAAGATGGCCAAGGACAGACAGAGATGGGGAACCTTCATTGCTGCCCTAAATGCCAGTGCCGTAGCGGGCAGTAACTACTATCTACATCTATATAGTAAACATATCTTCATAACCTTAGTAAAATTCCACTGTATTGGACAATCTTCAAAAAGCAGACTCTCACCAACTTTGTTCTACACAGAGTGTCAAGACAAGCTGTCTGCTTTCAATTCAGAACATTTCTTTGTACGATATCTAATTATTAAACACAACAGTAAGTAGTCAGTTTAAAAGTTTATGGCAACAGTTCTGTGATTTATGTAGTGGGTATTTATGTGAATTCATTACTGCTGGATGACAGCACCATTCAATCACCACACGCCCAAGTGGAATTCAGATCTTGCAAGAACTTCTAGTGATTGGCCCATGTGACCTGTACAAACAAGTACTGAAAATGGAATAAAATATCCTTTTTTATGGCAGAAACAATATATTACAACATTTTCAAATCACACAAGGTTCGAGGAGATTTCAGCAATTGAAAATAATTTTTCTGCCAGAATAGGGTACCGGAGGAACCTCTTGCTGACTGCTGCTGGAGGCTTTGGTCTTGGGCAAGGTTTAATCAGCATGGTTTATGGATTGGACTCTGAAGTTCATGTTATGATATGTTTCTTGGTTCTGGTTACTCCTTTTTTTAAAATTGCTATTTTGTGTGATTTTGATTGGGGCAGCCTGGTTCTGCAGCCTGCAGCTTGAACTGAGAATCCCCAGGCTGTTTCAATGTTGTTTGATATCTCATATTCTGTGGGGTTTTTCGCTTTCCTTTTGCTGTTTGCACAATGTGTTCTATTGTTTTTTTGCATGTTGGGCGTTTAATGTTTTCCTGAATGGGTTCCGTGGTGTTTCTTTGTTTTGCGGATGTCTGTGGAAATATGAATGTCAGGGTTCCATACTACATACATACTTTGATAAGAAATGAACTTTGAATCTTTCATAATGATTACTTCTGGGTCACTCCTCATCATTCTAGACATTTGACCAGGCATCGGTGAGCAGGGGTCGCCTCCTGGGATGACGTCCTTTCCTAAACAGTTCTTCCTTTGGAGTAATGTGGGTGAAAATTGACCACATAGTCCTGGGATAAATCATTGTGGACACTTCTGAGGCATCCAGTGTAAGCTAGAAAGAGCACCTGCCAGTGCATTAATTACTTTCTTCCCCTACCTTCGTATCATGCATGTGAATTTCCTCCATCCATTTTATCTCCTACCACATCAGTAAAACACTAATCATGAAAGTTATTGTAGGCTCCTGACTCTCAAGACTCATTCTCCCCGCAAAACAAAGCCCATACAATCTTCCATCTCTATTGGACTGTCGTGTGGGGTGTGGCTTATTTGCTGGTCAAATGCCGTTTCTGTTGTGTCAGCTATTGATTGGTCCATTTGAAATCTGTAGCAGCTCTTCCCATTTTTTGCCTTGTGTGCCACAGCTCTGGTTTCCAGTTTCAAACACACCAGGTATAAAAACTAGCATATGTGGGAGGCATCCTACCTCCTTGATTTTATTCAAAGGCATGACATAGTGAATAAGGAGTGAAAAAACAATGCCTCTGCTGGAGAAACAACAGGATGGCTTTAGATAAAAACTTCTTTAGCTCCTAACATAAACCTCTGTCCTTCTGCCAGCCAATGTGCTCTCCCATTTACTATTCCTGGTTACTTCCTGGATGCACAGGAAGTAACCTAATCGGAAGTGATACGAAACTGCTCATTTCAAAATAAAAGCTGAACGTGGTTAATCAGATAGAAAAATACATAACTTAATATCCTGAAGGGTGGTATGGTTATGGATGTGTCACCAAAGTTGGTTTTGAACGAGAGTTTCAGCAGTAGGATAAAGTGTCAACCTGCATATATAAAGATCATCCTCAGGTTAAGATAGGTGCCGTTCCTGTGAAGCGTTCATAACCCAAAAAGTTTGCAACTCAGAAATATGATCAAGAGCCGAGTTCCTGGACAGTTGAAAATGCTACAATCCACAACAGCTGTCGGTCTCCAAAATGCTCACCGTATTTTCAGACTGTACATGACTAACCAGTAACCCGGAGAGTACCTACATGTAAGTACCTTTCAGAAAGATCAGAACAGCCTCGAGCACTTCACAACTAAAGCTCCTTAAACTTATTATCGTTATTTGAGAAATGCTGCCAGCTAATTTTGGTACTTGACTTCAAGTCCCCGACTAATTATTTAGTTTGTGGATAACCGACCGTATAAGTTTTGATGTTTGATTGGAAACCAAAAATAGTTTAATTCCTCAGTCTTTTATCATTATGATTTGCTTTCTGGTTGTTGGCAGCCTATTGGTGGGATATCTTTACGGGACTTGCAAAGCTGAAAATGTAAACTTTTCGGTGTGTAAAGATTGCTGAGTATTACTACTTGAGCAGAAGGTGTTTCAATTCCCTAAATAAACACCATGCATGTTATTCTTGATTTGTCCAGTTGATGGCGGTGTAAATCCCTGTTTTTAAAATAAAATGGTTGGGGGGGGGTTCTTTTCATTTTTGCTGCTTTAGCGGCATACTAGTGCCTTTCTTATGCTATGACACAATATTATTAATCAAGGGGTCAATGGATCCCAGATTGGGAACCTGGGCAACCAGTAGCTCAAATCGCTGACCCTTACAGAATCTCTGCACCATACTTTTCCTTTTGTTTACAGTCAGACAGAAATTAGGAAGGTTTTACACAAATGGACAATTTACCATGAAAGCTGCAAAAAGACTGTCTGAAGAAACAAGTGCGCCTGCTCTTCTTACTTGCCCCAGAGAGTTTTTTTTCTTGTAATTTTCCTCAGCCATTTAAAAGCAACAGCTGGTGGGCCAACTCCAGCAATTTGGTGGAAATAAGGTGGCACTGGGTTCTCAATTATATTGGCTTCTTGGCTGCAATTTCCTGCCTGAAAGCCACACAAAATGATGGAGGAACTCAACAGGTCTGGCAGGAGCTATGGAGAGGAATTAAAAAATCGAAGTTTTGGGCTGAGACCTTTCATCAGTTTCGGGTCTCGGCTGGAAATGTCAACTGTTTATTCTTCTCATAGATGCTGCCTGAGCTGCTGAGCTCCTCCAGCATTTTGTGTATATTATTCTGAATTTCCAGCATCTGCAGATTTGGCTTCACCTATTACTTTCCAGCTAGCCTCTTTCCCCTCCTTATCTTTTTATTCTGGCATCTCCCCCCTTCCCCCTCAGTCCTGACGAAAGGTCTCAGCCCGGAACGTCGACTGTTACTCTTTTCCATGGACGCTGCCCGACCTGCTGAGTTCCTCCAGCATTTTGCATGTATTAATTTGGAGTTCCAGCACCTGCAGACTTTTTCGTGTTTGCGATGTGCAGAACCCCTTGTTCATAACTTGCTGGCGAGATTCATTAGATTAGTGTTTGGACAATCAGCCAAACAGTCATGCACTATGCAAAGGGTGGTATAGGGACTCTCAATCAGAATGCTGAGGTGGAGACACATGGAGTCTGTGGTGCAGATGGTCTATCCGTTTCCTCCTCTTTCAAAGTCAGCATGTTAACCGGCGTCTGCTCAGTGCTGTAATGGGGTGTCGTCATGAGGCATTGCGTTCATGTGGAGTGCACAAGTAGTTTAGTGCAAGAGATTCCCACTGCTGACTGCAATGAGGTTGTACGATCTCCCCATGACTGCCAGGGTTTCCTCTGGGTGCTCCTCTTTCCTCCCACGGTCCCAAGACTTATCGGTTAATTTTTTTATATTATTCATTTACTTATTTGTTGAGATAGAGCGCAGAATCAGCTTTTCTGGTCCTTCAAACCATGCCTCCCAGCGATCCCTCAATTTAATCGTAGCCTAATCAGGGGATAATTTACAATGACCAATTACATCTTTGGGCTGTGGGAGGAAATCAGAGCACCCGGAGGAAACTCGTGGTCACGGGGAAAATGTAAACTCCTTACAGGCAGCAATGTAAATTCGCCCATGATGAGGGTGGGATTAAATCTGGGGTTTGTAGGGCAGGGCAGCTTGAAGGGCTGGAACAGCCTACTCTGCGCTGTACCTCAATAAATAAACAAATAAACCCCAAAGATATGGAATTATTATTCGGCATTAAGAGTTCAGTAATGCGATCTGTCAAAGTAGTCATGATAAACAAAAAAACAGAAAACTATGCCAATCGAGGATGAACTTGTGAACAGCAGAAAGGATTTGCACTCTCTACAAACACCTGCAAATACAAATTTTGAACAAGTCTTGTTTCAACTGTGGAATAGAACTGAACACGAAACTTCAGAATTTGTGTGCCGAATCTGTTTGTCTGAGGATTATTCTGCAGATTCCACTGGTTTAATATTATTCCAATAATAAGAAGTGACATCGAATGGCAGCTCACTGACCGTTATGCATGATAAATGCCAAGGAAGTGTCAAGTGTTGCAGCTGGATTAAAATCTACATTCAAAGGCTCTTATCAATTACTCTGCCTGTAGTACACACATCATATTGTCAAATGACATTCTCTCTATTTAATAAACATGAGAGATTTCTATATTCAAAAGGCATTTTTCATAAGACCATAAGACATAGGAGCAGAATTAGGCCATTCGGCCCATCAAGTCTACTCTGTCATTCGATCACGGCTGATTTATGATCCTTCTCAACCACATTCTCCTGCCTTCTTCACACCTTTTTAAAGTTATAAAACACTTGGAATATCCAAAATAAACCATTTTTTTAACAATCCACCAATAAGGGCTCAGTTTATTTATTTTTAATGTAGTGATAAAGCCCTTCTGACCCATCGAGCCATGCCACCCCCGCAAACAATGACAAACCTAACCCTAACTTACGATAACCTATTAACCTACCCGGGACGCCTTTGGATTGTGGGAGGAAACTGAAGGTCCGTGAGAAAACCCACGCATTCCACAGGAAGGATAGAGACTCCTTACAGAATGGTACTGGAATTTAACTGTGGAATGCCCCGGACTGCAATAGCATCATGCTAACCACCACACTACTGTGGTCCCTATTTATTTATTATATTTTAACTTACTTATTCATTCTCTTGATTAATTGAGGACATTTGGTATGTCACCAAAGACAGTCATAAATTCTAAGTGTCTTCATCACTGTCTGATATGGGGGCGACTGCAGAGAGTTGTAAAGTCACTCAGCTCCATCATGACCATTGGCCTCTGTAACATGCAGGACATCTTCAGGGAGCAATACCTCAGAAAGGCGGCATCCATCACTAAGGACCACCATCACCCAGGTCATGGCTCTCATCGCTACCATCAGGGAGGAGGTACAGGAGCCTGAAGGCACACACTCAGCGATTCAGGAACAGCTTCTTTCCCTTTGACGTCTGATTTTTTAATGGGCATTGAACCCACAAACACTACCTCACTACATGTTTTGCACTATTTACTTAATTTAACTATTTAATATATTAACTGTTTCTCTTGTTATGCACAGCAGCAGTTGGGTTTCTCATATACTAAGATTCATAGATGAATGACATGGAACAGGAGGCTGTATGCCAGAGCCACTGAGGTAAATCAAGGGACCACAGGAACTCAAGCAAGCCTATAGAACAACATAGGGAGCAGGGAAGAGGGACAAGTCTTAAGGTTAAATATGCAATTTAGCCAAGGCCTATCTTAAACAAAGTACGTGTTTGTAATCACTTTAAAAAATGGATGAATACTTCTGAATGTAAACACGAGGAATTCAGCAGATGCTGAAAATTCAAGCAACACACATCAAAGTTGCTGGTGAACGCAGCAGGCCAGGCAGCATCTCTAGGAAGAGGTACAGAATACTTCTGAATGTTCATCTGAGAACACATGAGCTTGATTTGTACGTAACTAATCATGAAGAAATTCAGGATAGTAGAAAATGAAAATCTATGCACCTGCCTATTACTTCCCGATGGGTCCACTCCTCCTTCCCTTCCTCCTATGGTCCACTCTCCTATCTTATCACATTGCTTCCTCTCCAGCCCTCTACCTTTCCTACACACCTGGCTTCACCTATCACTTTCTAGCTTCCTCCATCCCCTCTGCCCGCTTTTTTTAAATTCTGGAATCTTCCTTCTTTCTTTCCAGAACTGAAGAGCGGTCTCAGACCAAAATATCAACTGTTTATTCGTTCCCGTAAATGCTGTCTAACCTGCTGAGTTCCTCTGGCATTTTGTGCATATTGATATAGAAAACAAAACTCCAAGGTTTCTATACCACCCTTAAAGCCTTTGCATGTTTTGACATTGCGACTAAGATATGGATCAAGATTAAACCTTTTTGAAATAAAATTGTTTTGATGAAGTTCACAACACTTCAAGAAGTAATGAATAGACACCTAACAGCATTTAAATGTCGATAACATTGTAAGATACTCACGTTGACATTCCTTACAGCATTTGCCTTCCACATAGATAGGAGCTTTACCTGGAGGACAATTTTCAGGGAGGCAGCTCAGCCTCTTACACCGTACTGTTCCATTCTGGGAAAATAACACAATGTTATTTTAAGACTGTCTGTGCTAGCTGCCAACATTGCTGAATTATTAACCACTAAAATAACTTATGGCTGATTGATATAGAGTAAGCTTCCTGTAAATCTCTTGCATGTCAAACTCCAAAGAACTGATGATATTACAACAAAAATATATAAACAATTCTGGAACCTAATTTACAGAGTTTTCAACTGGTTCATAGAAGTCCTTCTCATTTTAAATGAGGTAGAAACTGGTTTTGTTTTGTACTGCAAAATTACTTGTTACAATGCATGCTATTCGTGTGACTGAAGGCTGACATTCAGGCTGTCAACTGTATGCAAGCTCACAGGACAAAAGCTTTGTCCTACTTATTCTTATTCTCACTCACTCATACCCACTAACACCTCACTAATCCACTCAGTAGCCACCTACTACATTATAGGTAATTTGCAGTAACTCACTATCTAACAACTAGCATGCCTTTGGGTTGTGAGGGAGATAAGAACAGGAGCATAAAGGTTGACCAGGTAGGATACACAAACTCCAAACAGACGGCATCAGAGATCAGGAGTGATCCTGGTTTACAGGGCCTGTAAGAGAGCTAGACTACTTGTTGTACAGTGGGCCGTCCATGCTTGATAAGAATACACAAGCAGAGGAGAAGGAGAAGATATCTAGGTCCCTCAAACCTACATTGTCACCTCATGCCTCACCTCATTCTCTGTGCTAGTTCTCCATAGCCTTTAGTTCCATGATTTTTCTAAAATGTATTTAATTCCAAAGCAACACATGAGAAATGCCAGAGGAACTCAGCAGCATCTGTAGAAATGAATAGATAGTCGACATTTCAGGTTGAGGCCCTTCCTCAGGGTTGAGAAGGAAGGGGAAGATGCCAGAATAGAAAGGTGGGGTAGGGGGAGGAGGCACGCTAAAAGCTGATAGGTGAAGCCAGGTGGGTGGGAAAGGTCAAAGGCCAGAGAAGAAGGAATCTGATAGGAGGGCAGAGGGAATCATAGGAGAAAGGGGAGAGAAATAGACTGGTGAGAAGAGGTAAAAGGTCAAAGTGGGGAACAGAGAAGTGGGGGTGGGGTGGCTGGATTTCTTTACTGGAAGGAGAAACTGATATTCATGCTATCAGAAGACTGTGCTAAATGTGGTTAGAATGAGTTGAAACTTCTCACCAGAAATTTTCCCTAGAGCTTTATATCCTCTTGTTTTTGCATCTTTGCAAATTCAGAGAAGAGCAATGACGTCATTAAGCTGGAAAAGACTCACAAGGATGTTGCTGGCATTGAAAGGAGAGATTAGGTAAGCTGGGGTATTTTTCCCTGTATTGTAGGAGGATGAGGTGTGACCTTGCAGTATTTTTTCCAGAGTAGTGGAGAGTCTAAAACTAGGAAGCATAGGTTTAAGGTGAGAGGGGAATGATGGAATGGGGGCCTGAGGGGAAACTTTTCACACAGAGGGTGGTGATCTTATGCAATGAGCTGCCCAAGGAAAAGTAGAAATGGGTATAACTCATCATCATCATTATGTGCTGTGTCGTATGCCTTGGGCAATCATGGTATCTCCATGACCATGGTGGACCTTGGCAAATTTTCTACAGAAGTGGTTTGCCATTGTCCTGTTCTGAGCAGTGTCTTTACAAGATGGATGATCTCAGCCATTATCAATACTCTTCATAGATTGTCTGCCTGGCGTCAGTAGTCGCATAACCAGGACTTGTGATATGTACCAGCTGCTCGTACAACCATCCACCATCTGCTCCCATGGATTCACATGACCCTGATTGGGGGCTAAGCAGGTGCTACATCTTGCCCAAGAGTGACCTGCAGGCTAGGGTACAATTACAACATTTAAATACATTTTGATCGATACAGTACATGGATAAGAAGTGGACGGGGGCCAAACAGAAACAAGTAGGACTAGTTCAGGAAGGTAACTTGGTCAGTATGGCTGAGGTGTCTCAAGGGGCCTCTTGCCATGCTGTATCTCTCTATGGGTCAACAAGATTATACTCATTGTTGTCAAGGGATATAATGAAGCAATCTTTGACAATGATTTTGGTAGAATCTCAGTAAACAGATTAGTGCGAGGTAAGAGATTAGCTGTATTTGTCACATGCACATCGAGCTATCAAAGCATACAGTGAAATATGTCGTTTTGTGTCAATGACCAACACAGTCCAAGGATAGTGCTGGAGGCAGCCCACAAGGAATTGAACCCCCAATTGGTGATTGGTGTTACTGTAAAACACTTGCACTAACCACTACACTACCATGCCTGACATTGGTGGCAATTTCTTCTCTTGTACCAGTTTCAAAGGAATGGAACTCTAGGCATGAATAATGTCTTCTCGGGCTTCCTGTTGGGTGCAGGTATCAATTATAACCGACGTTTTGATGACAAACTCTGCCATCTTCAGGGAAGATGCCTGGCATGTCTAGTCCAGCAGTGTTTATACCCCCCGTAGTCATCTGTCCCTCCTGATTGGTTAGTCTTCATCCAACCAGGTTTCCACTCTCTTGCCTTGCTTACAATCAAATTCCTGTTCTTACTTCGTCTTTGTTAAAATCTTTTCCTTTAGTTGTATTTCAATGGCTTCCTTTACCAGGCAGCCCCAAAAGCCATTGGTGCGGTACAGTAGTTTTGTGCCATCAAGATCAATCCTATGGTCATTGCAAATGCATTGTTCTGCTCCTGCCAATTTCTCTGGGTAACCCAAATGAGTACCGCTCCTGTGATCCTAGATGTGGGATTCCTCCATACATCTCATATGGCTGATATACACTGCTCCAATTTCACAGGGTATCTTGTAAACACCCACTGACTTGAGTCTAGATCCTTTTTCAACTCTGGGTTTGTTAAAAATTATCACTGATTTTGACATGCGACCTAATTTGCTTTAGATCCTTCTGTATCTTTGTTCCTGCTTGCCTGTCCAAATTTGCATCACAATTATCCTTATGGTATTAAATGATCATTTCCATATTATTCACAGGTAGGTGTTTAATTGTTACAAGTTAAGTTTAATTGATTGCTCACAAGGAGAATAGCTTTATTTTTCTGTGTAGTTTCCATCTGCTGTGAGATTTCTGGTACTGCTACTCTCAGCAGCTTTAAATGTGGGGGTAAAAATGCACAAAATTGTCCTGGCTGCACCCTCTACATAAATTACAAAGTCTAACTTCAGTGTAAGTCTCCCTGACCACATGGAGCATTTGGAAACAATGGATGGCTGAACGTACACAGTACAGGATTAAACAGCTGGATCTAGTAAGCAGAATTTGTATTGCTTGCTGACTTGAGGGTTTTAACCTACCACTGCATTAGTTTCTCAGCTGAAATCAGCTCCTATTGGGATTAAACAGAGTAATTCTGCTTGATGGTACAGTCAGAAGCAGACTTGAGTAGATAGAAGCCCTTGTTTGAAAAATCACAGTTGACAATGGCTCATGTTTCTTCACACCAAGTTTCTTCACGCCAAGGAGTCTGAGACTGGAGGCGGGGGACTATCTCAGAATAAGGGGAAGCTCTTAATGGAGGAGAATGCTCTTCTCTCAATGCATGGGTGATGGATTTCTGGAATTCTTTCTGGAAAATTCCATTGTTCAGTTCATTTAAAGCAAAGATCAGAAAGAAATTATGGCATTCAGAGAGATGATCAACATTATCACTCTTCTCGCAGTAGCACTGATCTTTTGATGAATATTACAGCAGATCTTCTCCTGTTTTTATGCTGTTTTCTCTTATATCTTTGAACAAGTTTCCCATAAATTGGCCTTAAGCATTAAATTCAAAGTACAGATAGCATGCCCTCCTGCTGTGCATCAATAGCTACTGACTCACCCTCTATTAGGCTCCCATACCTGATCAGTAACATTGAAGCTTGCAATGAGGTCATGAATGGCCAACAAAGTCTACTATCCAACTGCAATCAACTGTTGTATGATTGTCCTCTCCCACCATTCCTTCAGTCTCTTATCTTCCCCTGTTTTCTTTAGTCACAGTACTGGAGCTTTCGTGTGTCATGGCTGTTAATGTTTTGAAGTTACAAAACATAAAACAATTCAAAAGAAGACATTGGGGTCCAAAATGTGAGTCTAATTTCATGTTTAATTTAAGCAGAGCATTCATGTATCATGTGGTGGTGTGATTGCACATGCAATTCGCAAATTTATACATATAACCACTGATGAATTAGTTAAACAAACTAGAATGCTTTATCAACACACACACACATACACACACACACACACACACACACACACACACACACACACAATTACTCAAATATTATTGAAATATTAAATACGTAACAATGGCTTACTTAATAGGGAACAGAAATTCTGTTAAATCATCTCTGCACTACAATAAAGGGTTAAATAATGCCACAGAAACAGAAAGTGCCGGAAATACTCAGCTGACCGGGTGGCATTAATACAGTGATAAACAGACCATGCATTCCAAGTTAATAATCTTCCCGATTAACCTGAAATAATAACTCTGTTTCCCTCCCCACAGATGTTGCCTGCCTTCAAACATTTTCTGTTTTAATTTCATTGTCCCATCCCTTTATTCTTCTGTCTGTCAGCCCCACCCACCCTATCCCCTCTCATATAAAACATCCAGAGTATTTTCAAAATCAAAGGTACTCTGTAAAAGACAACTGTTGTGACTTATGGAAATTTATTCCTGTGGAGAATGGAGAATTTCCCCCTTAACAATCCCCGTTCAACAATCCCTGTCCAACTCCTTGGGTCTAAGACAGTAATTTTTGCAATGATGGACAATGGAAAACATAACACAGAGCAGGAATTGACAGTCGGAATTGGTAGGAGAGACAGAGTTGAGAGGTACCTTGCAAGTGCAGTTCGTACAGCCGTCTGTCCAATACACTGATTCCCTGTAGACTCTGTCCTTCACCTTGCAGCTCTTCTCACAGTAACACTGATCCAAGCTGTTCATCTTCTTCTCGGCGTACGACAACTATGTATGGATTTACATGCAGTCATTGTGACGTTTCATCACTTTTATCCTTCAAGTCAATAACTAAGCATGATGTGTTGACTTTCATTAGCCGGGAGATTGAGTTCAAGAGTCACAGGGTAATGTTGCAGCTCTATAAAACCCGGTTAGACCTTATTTAGAATATTGTGTTCTGTTCTGCTCATCTCATTATAGGAAGGATGTGGAAGCTTTAGAGAGGGTGCAAAGGAGATTTACCAGGATGCTGCCTGGATTAGGGAGCAGTCTTATGAGGAAAGATTGAGCAAACTAGGGCATTTCTCTTTGGAGTGAAGGAGGATGTGAGGTGACTTGATAGAGGTATACAAGATGATAAGAGGCATAGATTGAGTGGACAGCCTGCATCTTTTTCCTAGGGCGGCAATGGCTAATATGGCTAATATAAAGTCAGGATGGGTAAGACGAAGGAATACATACCAATCCTAAAAGAAGAATCAGAAGTGGAGAGAGGGAGCAGCTTCAAGTTCCTGGGTGTCAAGATCTCTGAGGATCTAACCTGGTCCCAACATATCAATGTAGTTATAAAGAAGGCAAGACAGCAGCTATACTTCATTAGGAGTTTGAAGAGATTTGGCATGTCAACAAATATTCTCAAAAACTTCTATAATTGTATTGTGGAGAGCATTCTGACAGGCTGCATCACTGTCTGGTATGGGGGGGGGGAGGGGAGCTACTGCACAGGACCAAAAGAAGCTGCAGAAGGTTGTAAATCTAGTCAGTTCCATCTTGGGTACTAGCCTACAAAGTACCCAGGACATCTTCAAGGAGCTGTGTCTCAGAAAGGCAGCGTCCATTATTAAGGACCTTCAGCACCCAGAGCATGCCCTTTTCTCACTGTTACCATCAGGTAGGAGATACAGAAGCCAGAAGGCACACACTCAGCAATTCAGGAACAGCTTCTTCCCCTCTGCCATCCGATTCCTAAATGGACATTGAATCTTTGGACACTAGTTTACTTCTTTTTTAAATATAGTATTTCTGTTTTTGCACTTTCTAAAAAATCTATTCAATATACATGATTGATTTACGTGTTTATTATTATTATTTTTATTTTATTTATTTTTTCTCTCTGCTAGATTATGTGTTGCATTGAACAGCTAAGTTAACAAATTACACGTCACATGCCAGCGAGAATAAACCTGATTCTGATTCATGAGAGGAAAGTACAGGGAGGAATTCAGAGGTAGTTTTTTTAAACATAGGGAGTGGTGGCTGTGTGGAGTGTCCTGCCAGGGGTGGTGGTGGAAGCAGATACATTAGGGGCATTGAAGAGATTCTTAGAAAGGTACATGGATGATAGAAAAATGAAAAACTATGTTCAGGGGAAGTGTTATATTGATCTTGGAGTGATCAAAGGCCAGTACTGTTCTATGTTCTATGAAGGAAGCTATCTCCCATGTTGCATAGAATTTAAAATATCTTCTGTAAAGGCATCTTTCTTTTATAATGCCTGTTTTCTGGTTAATATTTTTTCTGTTGACTTCATCTGCCATGATGGGTGGTCTGGATTAGATTTAGAATATTGAAACAGGGCAGTAAGATTTCCACTGCAGAGCAGTCTGAAGTCTCCTTTACACACTTTGCTTCGTGAGCAGCTGATCACGCTATCGTGTCAGACCAGAACAGAACACAGCACTTTATTGACATATACACTGTACCCGGGTGGAATGAAATTCCTTGCTTGTGTGAAGCTTGCAGAGAAAGTCAAAATAAATTCATTATCAAAGTACATATGTCACCATATACAACCCTGAGATTCATTTTCCTGTGGGCATACTCAGCAAATCTATAGGACAGTAACTATAACAGGATCAATGCCAGAGTGCAGAAGACAACAAATGCACATATAAATAAATAGCGATAAATAACAAAAATGTGAGATAATGAGATAAAGAGTCCTTAAGGTGAGATCATTGGCTGTGGGAACGTTTCACCGATGGGCAAGTGAGTGTAGCTATCCCCTTTTGTTCAAGAGCCTGATGGTTGAGGGTATTAACTGCTCTTGATCCTGGTGGTGTGAGTCCTGAGAGTCTCGTACCTTCTGCCTGACAGCAGCAGCGAGAAGAGAGCATGGCCTGGATGGTGGGGTGCTTTCCTATGAGAGAGTTTCATGTAGATGTGCTCAATAGTGAACAATGTATATGGTAATAAAACACAGAACTGAGCATAAATCAATAGAATGGTGCAAAGACAGTAGTGTAATCTGAAATAGCGCAAAAGGAAGAGGTGATATGACAATAACAAAATAACTAAGGGAGAGAATATTGAGGCTGAGAACGTGGCAGCAGCACTGGGAAGGGGCTGTAAAAGAGGTGATTAGTTCAGAAGGCTGATAGCAGTGGGGATAAAACTATTCTTGAGTCTGATTATTCAGGCTTTCAAGAAGGTAGAAGAGAAAGGAAATGGCCAGGGTGGCAGGCATCCTGGACATCCTCAGCAGGCATCATTCCCAAACTGGCCCTCAAAGTTGTTGCAGCCCAGTTCTGGTTAATCTTATAATTCCTAAGTTTTTCTTATTGATTAAAACGATAAATCTATTTTTATTGTAGCTTGGGGAGCCTAACTTTAGTCGAACTTATTAAATGAAAAGTGATTATTTCTAGTTCCTGCCAAGAGATAAGGATTGGCCTAGACAATATGGAAAGGTAACATTATAATTTGCTGTAAATGATTTGTAATGTAATAGCATTTTACCAAGGAAGATAATTTAATCTTTTTGCATGAGGGGTTGTAACCCAAAGGAAGATGTTCATCATGTCATCGTACAATACCCAAAATATGTTTGTTGTTTCATTAAATTATAATGGTTTTTGAACAAAACACAGAATATGTTTTTGTTAATACTGTTGCAATCTGAACAGAATTCATGTCATTACATTAATCTTCAATTTAATTAATAGTGGACCAAGATATCCCCCAACATCTTAGCTAACATTTTTCAACTAAAATCATGAAAAAAAAATCCTTACAATTCATTTCATTTAACATGGGAATCTGTGGCAAATGTTCCACCGTCTGTGCATAGAACAGCAAGCGTGAAATTCTTTAGGGTACCTAGAAACTGTCTGAGGATGTATTATAAATAATATTTTACCGAAGGTTGCAGAAATTAATAATTTTCACCATCATTAAAGATTTACCTTTGCTGAGGTTTTGGCTAAAATATCTTGGAGCTCCATAATCTTCTGCACAAGTCCATGGAAGTCATTGCACGTTGGACAAGCTAAAATGAGAGAAGTGAAGTACTTAAAACATGAAGGCAAAATTCAGGAATTAGAGAAGAAAAAAATTTGAAAACCTCAGAGAAATGGCAATGTGGGAATCATAAATAATCGAAATGCTATTTCAACTGTTGAAGGAGAAAGGTCAAATTTTAGCTGGGAATCTTTAGTTGACCGGCAAATGATTATCAAATCTATTATTCAAACTATGTTATAGTCTTTCAGAAATCATACATTCACACCATTTTCCAATTCTTAGTGTATCTAATTTTAAGATGCTTTAAATTACTGAAATCTCCCAACCAGAAGATTATGAAATACAGTATTTATTCTGAAACGTTCAAGGGCATTTTACTGCAAGAAGCTTTCATAACTTGAAAACATTCCTAGCTTTAAAAATCTATCCTACTAATGGATTAGTCATGACTGCCTGCTTAAAAGCACTACTGCCTTTTGTTCTGATAGCCTCTTGATATGTACATTTTCATATTTATATATCCAGTTAATGGAATCGTTAAACGTACTTCGATTGAGGTCTGGGCATTGAGTGATATATCCTTGCGGCATCACAAGAATCTGCACGTCCTGCATCACACCCTGTAGAAAAAGAAAGTCTCAAAATTGGATGTAAGCACAGCAGAACATCAACAGAATCCTCTATTACGTATCATATACCTATGGACTGCACAGCAGACCATCAACAAATTCCTGTACTGTATATACTGTACCTAAGAACTGTTGGTTTTTATTGCAGACGGGATGAGATACAACAAAAGAGAACACTTAACACAACCGTGCATGGCTTTATTGAAGTCCACACTTAGAGGATTTTACATAGGTTAGGTCTCATTATGAGAGAAAAAGAGTCTATACTCTCCAGAGTATGGTTCCTTAAGGCTGTTAGAGCTGGGAGTGGTAATAGGGACAAGCTCCCACTACCTATTAAATGCTCCCAATGGCATGCATCTCCAATCACCTCTCATAACCAAGTCCATCTCCTGGCCTTAACATGTGGCTTAGCTGATAAGCCAAGCGGAACCACTTCTACTGACTGGAGAAGGAGCAAAGGTGGGTTACTGGCACATTAAAACCAATTGCTTCAGGTAGATGGGGCTTGTCAGCCTTGGTAGGCAGCTCATCTAGGAGAAGGAAAACTCTGATCTCAAACCTCCACTGCCTTTCAGCTACACCCACTCATGGGGTAGGCTTCAGGAGTAAATCCTGAGGAAAAAAATCCAGAGCTGGAGACCCTAAGGCAGTTCTGCGTTGAGTTCAATGCCGTCTGGCAACTCCAGCAACCCTTCTGGTACTGCGTTGGTCTCTGCTGATCCTTCGTGTTCATCAGATGCGTGGATAGCGGGGAGCCTGCTACATGGGCAACAGCTTGCTTTCCATATCGTACTGCCCTAGCTTGTGTATCTAGACAGCAATGATGCAACATCCATGGTCGACCCTGACCGACAGAGGTCTCACTCTCCAGAGTTCTGGCAAATAGTCAAGTCAACAATAAGTCCCCTTATTGCTAATATATGGTTCTGAGGGCTCTTGACGGAGGATAGCAGGTCATTGTTCAACATCTAAGTTCTACTCCTGGAAACTCTGACCAGAAGTACAACAGCACGAAATGGATCCTTTCTCTGAGCCAAGACCAGGGTCAACAGAAGTCAACTGATCTGGTGGGGCAGTGGAGGACAATTTTCTGAGAGTCTGATGACATTGGTTGGTGACTTTGGAACCTACAATCTAGTGCTGCACTTAAAGCTCTCCAAGGTTGCTGACACACACACACACACACACACACACACACACACACACCAAGCTCAGCTTCTGAAAGAAAGTCTCACACTGGAGTTTTCTACAGTAGGAAGGGACCGGCTCAGAGATGTGCCTTCACTTTTAAGCTGCTTCATTTCTGTTAGGTAAACTTTGGGTGAATTTTCATTTTTATTCTAATAGATTGCTCTGTTAGAGTCTGCAAAAGCTAATGTCAATGGCTCACTGGCATTGCTGATGGCCTCATCTTTGGGATTTTTGAGGAGTTTTGCATCGTTTCAGGAAAGATCGTCCACTTCACCCTACGCTCAACATGAAGTTCTAAAAAAAGAATTCAGTCAGTCCTACTCTTTCACCTTGAATTGCACAAGTAAACAAAAACAAGTATACAATCCAACTTTCAGTTCAAACTCTAATTTTACCATGCCAATAAAAATGCTGTTGAATTAATAGAATTTAAAATAAATTCATGCAAAATACTGGAGGAACTCAGCAGGTCAGGCAGCAGCTGTGGAAATGAATAAACAGTCAACATTTCAGGCCGAGATCCTTCAGAACTGAGAAGGGAGGGGGAAGATGCTAGAATAAAAAGGTAGGAGAGTTGAAGGAGGCTAGCTGGAAGGTGATAGGTGAAGCCAGGTGGCTGGGAAAGATTAAGGGCTGAAGAAGAAGGAATCTGATAGGAGAGGATAATGGACCATAGAAGAAATGGAGGGAGGAGGGGACCCAGGGGGGGAGTAATTGGCAGGTGAGAAGAGGTAAAAGGTCAGAGTGGGGAATAGAGGTGAGGGGAAACACAGAACAATGGTGTCACAGTCCACAAAATTCCTATTTGATTATTAATGTCAAAGCAAAATATGATCTTCACTCATGTTAAAGAATGCTAGCTAATAATATGGTTGTCAAGTATTTGGAAGATTATCTACACATGCAAATATCCAGGCAAGCCCATAGCTCTGTTTTGAATTGTACAATCACAGTGTAACTGAAGAATTGCTAAGCAATTAGATATAGTACTGCAAGCTAGAAATACACACAGTGGCCACTTTATTAGGTACACCTGTACACCTGCTCGTTAATGCAAATAGCTAATCAGCCAATCATGTGGCAGCAACTCAATGCATAGAAGCATACAGACATGGTCAAGAGGTTCAGTTGTTGTTCAGACCAAACATAAGAACGGGGAATAAATGTGATCTAAGTGACTTTGACCATGGAATTATTGGTGGTGCTAGACAGGGTGGTTTGAGTATCTCAGAACCTGCTGATCTCCTGGGAATTTCACACATGAAAGTCTCTAGAAATTTACAGCAAATGGTGTGAAAAACAAGAAAACATCCAGTGAGCAGAAGTCTTGTGGGTGAAAATCCCTTGTTACTGAGAGAGGTCAGAGGAGAACGGCCAGGCTGGTTCAAGCAGGCAGAAGATGACAATAACAGGCTGCAACAGCGGTGTCAGGAGAGCATCTCTGAATGCGCAACACCTCAACCCTTGAATTAGATGGGCTACAGCAGCAGACATACACTCGGTGGCTACCTTATTATGTACAGGGGGTGTCTAATAAAGTGGCCACTGATTGTAACTCTGCATGGCTGGAACTATAGTTAGAAAGCAACACTGTAAAGGCAGTTTATTTTTGTGGTTCATACGTCTGAAAAACCTGGCAATTTACTGATGTTGGTACAGTTGAGAATAGATTGCAAAATATGCCAACAATTTTCAATGGTCTATGTCTTTAAAAAATAACTATAATTCAAAAAAAGGGTAACATTTCCAAACAACAGATCCATTCATTAAAATTAGTGCTGCAATAAATGAATTCCACATTACAACAATCACTTACTTTGAAAAGGCCATGTACATTATTTCTTTGTCCTAACCAAAGTGTTGAGCCCGTTGGAATGTCTATATATGGCCTTTCAATAAGTCGCTCATAAATCCTGAAGAAAGGAAACAAAGTAATACTTCTGTTAAGGAAGCATTCATTCTATCGTTCTAGAATCCTATAGAACTATTAACTATTTAACTATTTTTATATATATACTTACTATAATTCATGTTTTTTTATTATTATGTATTGTACTGTACTGGTGCTGCAAAGACAACAAATTGTACTACATATGCCAGTGATGATAAACCTGATTCTGAAAATGTGAAACGAGAGTATAGGCCATAGTTCATTAAGGATGCATATTTGCCTTGATATTTTCAATACTAAGCATCCTCCAGATGGTTTCTTGAGCTGTAACAGTGTTTTAGTGTGTTAGTACTTGTATTCATGGGTATTCCTGTATGGTTGAATGGCAATTAAACTTGAAATTGAACTTGAAATGTTAAGAGCTAAGTTTGTGTCTTGAAAAGGATGACACAAGTTAAAAGATCAATAAGAACAGCATTTCATAATAATTGAAAAATCTCAGTCAAGAGCTACTATTTAATTTTTTCATGTGGGTTTCATGTGTTTTTAATCATTTATATTTGGTTATTGTCATGAAAGCCACATAATTTATCAAGCTGTCTTCAAAAGTGTCTTCCACATCCCAATCTAATAAAGAAATAAACCAGTTAAACATGGGAACATGGTAGCTTCAATGTTACATACCAGACTGATCTAGATATTTGCTGGGACTTGTCATCCAGAATCCAAAGACTGGGGCTATACAGGCCAAGAACACTTACAACCAAATTCTCATGCAATGCAACATGGCCAAAAATGAGTTCTGCCACATTTTGAAATAAGGTAAAAATTAATTACAGAATGCATGATCTCTTCCAAGAATGATTTTACAGGTGTCATAATCTTTGCATATTTATTTTGGCAAATAGTTTGGTAAATATTGTGTAAACCCACTGACTAATGTGAGTTCTACATTCACTTTGATTGCTCTTGTTGGAGCAATGTTAAACTGTTCCTTCAATTTCATCCCAATGAGGAATTGTCCATTTCAAAGTGAAATGCATTATCTATAATAATATCATCCTCCAAAAGGACCACAACCTTATCATAGGGTTTGGAGGCGTGCATACCCCAGTGACCCAGAGAGCTATGTTGTCTAGAGTCAGGGTCTTGTGCTTTGGGTCACCCATGCCAAACAGGTCAAAGGGTAGAGGCCGGACTAAGAGTGGTCCACCGGACCTCCAAGTACTGGGGTTCAGCTCAGGGCTAACAACCCTGACTGGCAAAACAAAATTGTTATGGAAACAGCAATGGAGATTCCTTCTACGTCTGAGTGTGACAGTATTCCTGAGTCTCCTCCCAGGACTTGCATGACTGACAGTAGTGAAAACCGAGAGGCAACTACTGACACAATGAAGAAATCCCTAAACACCGACAGAAATGGAAGACCCTCACCGCTGCCCAAACACCAGTGGTGTAATTGGCTGTAGGTATAATAAGAATATATTTATCAAAAATAGAAATCTATGTTAGAAAATTGAAAAAAGCACTAATTTGATTCCGGTGGAAATGGCTACTTTTGGGATTCAGTGTATCACCAGCTCTCCGAACTGTTAACACAGGATAGGTAGTGCAGTTCCATTTTCTTTTGTTCATTGGTCCCTGAAAAACATTTTTGATTAAGGAGATCTCTTACTTGTTACAGTCCACGTATAAAATCAAATGGGATGCACTAACGACTAAGGCAACTCGGTGCCACTGGCCATCTGCCAAGGCATACGGGAACACCTCTGTGTGGGACTGACGGCTCCCAGATCGATAATGAAAACGGACTTCATTCCGATGGCCGCTGCTCTCCACCTCCAGGTACCTAGCAAGGACAAATACAAGAGATGGAAGCGAGATCAGACCACATTGTCACTCAAGCCTACTGTGCTAATCCAATCCACTTTGCAGCTCCATATCTATGTCACCTAATTCAATCTCCAAAACTATCATTATCAATGTTTAATATACCAAGCATTCACCGTCCTGAGGTAATGGATCCTAAATATTTACAACTCTCTTCTCTACACTGAAACATTGACTGTTTATTCATTTTCATAGGTTCTGTCTGACCTACTGAGTTCCTCCAGATTTTGTGAGTGTTGATTTTAATCCTTCTGGGTTTCTTTGGACGGTGTGCTAGCACTGTAGTTTAGCGTAACACTATTACAATACCAGCAATCCGGGTTAATTCTGCCGCTGTCTGTGACGAGTTTGTATGTTCTCCCTGTGGCCATACGGACTTCCTCCAGGTGCCCTGGTTTCCTCCCGGTTTCCAAAGACATACATGTTAATAAATTAATTAGTCTCTAGATGTAATTGGGCAGTGTGAAGCTCTTTGGACCAAAAGGGTCTGTTACTATTCTGCATGTCTAAACAAAAAATAAAATAATCTGTAAAGGACTTATCCCCTGCCCAGAGACAAGGCCTCCTGTTCTGGATACCACAGCATCAAGAAACAGGCTATCAGCATCTTTCCTGAGAGTCTGTAGCAGATTCTTCGAATCTCTAAACATCTTTCAAATGATTCAATTCATTCACTGTGTTGAAACCAGACTAAGCAAACACTTTTATATACATATAATTATTAACATTCTTCAAACACCATAGCTTCTATTAAAACCAATAACCAATGCTTTAATATTTTAAACATCTTACCTTGCATTACCAATTCAATAATCATCCTTTCTTTTTCACTTTTTAACATTAGCCTTAATCCTGATTTCTCAGCAATAAACAACAAAATGAAGGGTTCATCGATTTCTCCAACTTCCAGTAATCTCTTCCCCCCTCACGTCTTTGCTCTTTTTCCTATTCTCTATTCTAGTTCACCTCTCACTCCTTCTCTTCTCCTCACCCGGCCATAACCTCCCTCTATTTCTGCTCCTCTTTCCCTTTCTTCCATGGTTCACTGTCCTCTCCTATCAGATTCCTTTTTCTTCAGCTCTTCATCTTTTCCACCTATCACCACCCAGCTTCTTACTTCATCCCCCCCCCTCCATTTACCAACCTTACCCCTCATCTGGTCTCACTTATTATCTGCCAGCTTCTACTCCTTCACCTCCTCCCACTTTCTTATTCTGGCTTCTTCTCCCTTCTTTTCCAATCCTGATGAAAGCACAAAACATGGACTGTTTAGTACCTTCCACAGATGCTACCTAACTTTTGAGTTCCTCCAGCATGTTGTGTGTGTAACCCTATGTTAGTTGTATCTTTTTCTTCAAAGAAGAGATGAAAGGAGAGGAATGAGGATAGGCTTTATTCCATTAGGAGTTTGAAAAGATATGTCACCAAAGACACTCGCAAATTTCTACAAATGTACCATGGAGATTCTAACTGGCTGCATCACCATCTGGTATGGGGGGGGGCACTGCACAGGATTGAAGTAAGCTGCAGACAGTTGTAAACTTAGTCAGCTCCATCATGGGCACTAGCCTCCGTAGTATCCAGGACATCTTCAAGGAGCGATGCCTCAAAAAGGCAGCATCCATCATTAAGGTCAAGATGGCACCAGTGAACAACAATTCCTCTGGTGACATCTTGCAGATAGCAAATCTATCCAATTATTTCACTTTTTCTACCCCTTCTGCTTGTTCTTTTTGTTTTGTTTGTGTTATGGAGACTGTTGGCGATAGTTTGGAACTTGATCGAAGGATCCAGCGCTATGCTGTGTCCGGAGAACTGCCTCATGGAGATAGAGACAGGGGCCAAAAAGATCGGAGAACTACAACTTGGCTCATGGAAAAGACCAAAAACAAGACACAGGGTCATGAACGACTCCATCTCAAAGCGACAAGGAAGATTGAAACATCGAGGTGAATGTCGATGGCTCCCATCAGAGACAGTCAGCAGCCCAGTTGGCACATTAAACCTGGATCAGCGGCGTTCAAACACAGGTCGACGCGTTTGGCCCAGATTGGTGGCGGTAGGACCTGGGTCGGCAGTTACTCTTTAAGGAAGGATTGTGTTTGTGCAGCTGCTCTCCTCGTATGCAGGCGAAAAGATATTTCCCATATTCTGAGATTTAAGTGAATATGGGTCTGTACTTTATATTGGTTTCCTTCAATTTTTCTGTGCTTTCTTTCTTGTGGCCGATTGGCGGGTGGGTGACCTGTTAATTTCTGTGTGGGGGGAGGGTATTGGGTGTTTGGTTCTACTGTCACTGTTCTTTTCTGCGAGTGAGGGGGTTGGGTAATGTTATTGTGGCTGTTTTATACTGTTGGAGGGTGAATTAGGGGTCAGCGAGTTTTGGTTCTTTTCTTTTTCATGTCGGGGGGGTGGAGTTGATGTCTTTTCGTTCATCAACACATATGGTCTTCCTGTATTTCATGGCTATCTGAAGAAGATAAATATCGGAGTTGCATTGTACATGTATGCATTGGCAATAAAATGAACCTTTGAACCTTAAGGACCCCCATCACCCAGGGCATGCCATCTTCTCATTGCTACCATCTGCGAGAAGATGGAGGAGCCTGAATGATTCAGGAACAGCTTCTTCCCCTCTGCCACCCAATTTCTGAATGAACATTCAACCGATGAACACTACCTCACCTTATTTTTATTTTTATATTTACACTATGTATTTAACTATTTAACATATACAGTACTAACTTAGTATAATTCTTTTTTTCTCTATTATGTATTGCAGTGTACTGCTGCCCGAAGGACAACAAATTTCACGCTGTATGCCGATGATATTAATTCTAATCCTGATTTTGATGAGTGATGAGAATTTCAGCAGATAACTCTAAATATTGAGAGGTCATTCTAGCTGAATTAGAGGGGGAAACAAGGACAAGGAACCAAATTTAGACGATTCGAGAGTAAAGTGCGGTGGAGGTGATTACATAATTAGGGTATCTTTAAGGAATGCAAAGCTTCAATCACAATTTCAAATCAATAGTGTTGGAAAACAGAACAGAAAATTTGGTCATTGGTATGTGGAAATATTGATTACCATTTGTACTCGCATCCAGCCAACCTGACAATGAAATGCAAGGACACTAACGTGCTTATTTTGCACAACCAGATGGCAGGCTTGGATAAAAGCACACATGCTGTGATCAATGTAACGATGTAGAATTAAGAACACAGTACCCCATGCTCCCAGAAAGCCCGTACACCACAGAATTATATAATAGTTCTACACAGGGCTACATGTGATACTGAACGCACCCTCAAATTGCTTGCAGACTTCCAGGTGAATTAAGGTTTATAGAAGCTGAAGGTGAGGAGGCTGATGACTGTATCAATAGAGTGCTGGTGAAAGTTTCAGCACCAATTAGAATCAAGATAAAACTTGATTTGATGACACAAACCAATCTCTGACAATGTCAGAATCTGAATCCAAATCAGGTTTAATATCACCAACATATGTTGAGAGATTTGTTGTCTTTGCAGTAGCAGTACATTGCAAAGCATAATAATAATTTGAAAACTGTGAATTACATTAAGTATATACAACATTAAGTAAGTAGTGCAAAAAAAGTGGTGAGGTAGTGTTCATGGGTTCAATGTCCTTTCAGAAACCAGATGGCAGAGGGGAAGAAGCTGTTCCTGAATCATTGCGTGTGTGCCTTCAGGCTCCTGTACCTCCTCCCTGAGGGTAGCAATGCTAACAGGGCATGTCCTGGGTAATGATGGATGCTGCCTCTTTGACGCATCACTCCTTGAAGCTGTCCTGGATACTACAGAGGCTAGTGGCCATGACGGAGCTGACTAAGTTTACAACTCTCTGCAGCTGAATTCAATCCTGTACGGTAGCCACCCCGCCTAATACCAGATGCTGATGCAGTCATTTAGAATGCTCTCCAGGGTATATCTGTAGAAATTTTTGAATGTCTTTGGTGATATACCAAATCTTCTCAATCTCCTCCTGAAATATAGTAATTGTCATGCCTTCTTTGTATCTGCGTCGATATGTTGGACCCAGGATAGATCCTCAGAGATACTGACACACAGGAACTTGAAAATGCTGGCTCTTCACACTTCTGATCCCTCTGTGAGGACTGTTATGTGGCCTTGCAAGGATTCACCCTCTTGAAAGACAGTCTGACTATACAGCTATGGTGACAGAGAAACATCACAGAATTGGTTTTATATTGGTTTTAATTTGAAATTTTATCAGCTTGAAATGTCACCTGGTGAATCACTGGAGATTTCTCTCAGTAAATTAAAAGTCATGATAAAAACGGTACACTGTGTCAGGTCATGACAGTCAAGACCATATCTGCTCCGTGCCATGATCCTAATTTGTAGAGTGTGATTATGTTCTCAATCTCAAAGCAAACCAGACTAATTCTTACAAATTATTCAATGGATCCATTGAATGGATTAAGACTGCAAGGTTAATCTACTTAAAGCCACACTTCCCCCACAGATATACTTAAAATTTTCAAAATGTCATGTTCATTTCTGACTCATTAAAATAGCTTTTGAAAAATACAGTCAAAAAATTCCTTAACAATATTCTCAATAATCTAGCTCAGTACACAGGGAGGGTGTGAGAAATAAAGATTTTATGCAGAGTGCAGTTATGACTCAGACCGGTCTCTATCTCCCTCTCGCTGCTGTTCCCGGGGGAAAGCGCCTGAGTGACCGGTCTCTCTCTCTCTCCTCTCTCTCTCTCTCTCTCGGTCTCTGTCCCCAGAGGAAGGTGGACGGTGCCTGCGTACAAATGATCTCTTTCTCCCTCCTGCTCAACGCCACCAAAGGATGGTGCCTGAGTTTGTTCATTTTTTTTATCTTTCCCGTTCTCTCACCCTCCCTCTTGCTCGATGCTGCCAGAGGATGGAGGACTGGATCTTGGGCAAGGTTTAATCCATGCCCTCCGTGGATTGGACTGTGTTGTTCATGTTATAATGTTTTTTGGTCGCTCATTTTTTGTTATTTTGTGCGACTTTGATCGGGGCCATCTGCAGATAACAAACGACACAATGCTAGATCGAAGTGGACTGAGCTGAACTGAATATGCTTAGCCTCTTTTGACAGTTTTGTAGTTTGGTGTTTTATGTTCTATGTTTTGCTTGTTTCTTTTTGCCATTTGTGCGATTTGGTTTTTTTTGAGTGTTGGGGGTTTGATATTTATCTTTAAACAGGTTCGATGGTGCTTGCGGCCGTGGGAAGATGAATTTCAGGGCCATATACTGCATACATACTCTGATAACAAATGTACTTTGAATCTTTGAAATTAATGCTAACATTTAAGCTGCAGAGAAATAAGAAGGCTGTATATAACAATCAGGCAGATCAGCTCTGAAGAGAATTGATAATGGCTGGGATCACATGTCTTGTAAAGACACCACCTGGAAGAAGACAATGGCAAACTACTTCTGTAGAAAAATTTGCTGAGAACAATCATGGTAATCGATAAGAAAAGAATATGAACAGCGTAAAAGGGGCCTTGCCCATAGTCAACCATCAGAATAAGGACAGATGGAAGACAATGATCACCAGTGTCATACAAAGCAGCACATAATAATAATGATGATGTTAAGTAACAAAAAGAATGAGTGAGACAGGGTAGAGACCATGAAATATGTAAGGATAATAGAAAGGGAAACAAGTAGGGCTTTCAGGTTTACAGCAAATAGTCTGAGGAGGCGTTGGTGATTAGGATTGATCTATACAGTTGATGGATCAAGTTACTGTATCCTTATCTATACCATGACAATTGTCATTATAGTCATAGTCATAGTCATAATTTATTGATCCCGGGGGAAATTGGTTTTCATTACAGTTGCACCATAAATAATAAATAGTAATAGAACCATAAATAGTTAAATAGTAATATGTAAATTATGCCAGGAAATAAGTCCAGGACCAGCCTATTGGCTCAGGGTGTCTGACCCTCCAAGGGAGGAGTTGTAAAGTTTGATGGCCACAGGCAGGAATGACTTCCTATGACGCTCTGTGTTGCATCTCGGTGGAATGAGTCTCTGGCTGAATGTACTCCTGTGCCCAACCAGTACATTATGTAGTGGATGGGAGACATTGTCCAAGATGGCATGCAACTTGGACAGCATCCTCTTTTCAGACACCACCGTCAGAGAGTCCAGTTCCATTCCCACAACATCACTGGCCTTACGAATGAGCTTGTTGATTCCGTTGGTGTCTGCTACCCTCAGCCTGCTGCCCCAGCACACAACAGCAAACATGATCGCACTGGCCACCACAGACTCGTAGAACATCCTCAGCATCGTCCGGCAGATGTTAAAGGAGGATGTCCTACAAGTCTGTGGTGGCCAGTGTGATCATTATGATTATCATCATTATATGCCATGTTGCATGATGTGGCTGATCATGGTCTTTCCATAACCATCATTGTTCTTGGCAAATTTTTCCACTGAAGTGGTTTACCATTACCTTTGGCTGGTCAGTGGCTTTACAAGATGGGTGAACCCCAGCCATTATCAATACTCATCAGTAATTATCTGCCTGGCGCCAGTGGTCACATAACCAAGACTTTTGATATCCACCTCCTTTTTCTATGACTTCACATGACCCTGAGCGGGGTGGGGGGGGGAGGGGCAGCTAAGCAGGTGCTACCCCTTGCCCAAGGGTGACCTGCTGGCTAGTGGAGGAAAGGAGCACCTTACACCTCATTTGGTAGAGTTGGATCTCCACCTGACAACCTTGAAATGGCAATCCTAAGATACTGTAAATCTCTTGGAATGATTTGACTGTGAAATCTTCAGTATGAAACACCGACGAGATAGAGTGGACCAAAAAGAATGTGAACCACTTTACCTTCTGGAGAAGCCTTCGCCCGCAGACCATTTACTTTAAATAAGATTGGGGTCCTAATAGCAACATTGAATTCAGCAATATCAGATAACCAGAGATTGCAGCATATCTGAACAAACCAGTTTTGATATAAGCAACACACATAAAATGCTGGAGGCCAGGCAGCATTTATTGAGAGGAATAAACAGTCAACGTTTCAGGTCGAGACCCTTCATCAAGGCTGGGAAGAAAGACTTGAAATCACAGTAAGAAGGTGGGGAAAGGGGAGGAAGAAGTACAAAGTTGCAGGTGATCGGTGAAACCGGGAGAGGAGGAGCGGATAAAGTAAGGAGTTGGGAAGTTGATTGGTGAAAGAGATCGAGGGTTGGAGAAGGGGGAATCTGCTGGGAGATGACAGAAGACCACGGAAGAAAGGGAAGGGGGAGGAGCACCAGAGGGAGGGGATGGACAGGTAAGGAGATGAGGTGTGAGAGAGAAACAGGAATGGGGAATGGTGAAGGGGAGAGAGCAATTACTGGAAGTTCTCCTATCAGACTCTCTCCATGGACTCTGAATAACCTCCCAAGTATGTCCAGTCTTTACTGATTTTATTTTCTGTTGCCTGCAGTTGGTTGAATTTCAATCCCAGAGTGATTAAGAGGCACTCATAATACCAGATAAGATAAACTCTGTCTAATGATTTATTATGGAAATTATTCCAAGACTATTGCAGTATGTTTTATACCAATTTTATGTTTAATCAACTGGAATATAAAAGCAAGGATGTAATGTTGAGGCTTTATAAGGCACTGGTGAGGCCTCATCTGGAGTATTGTGCACAGTTTTGGGCCCCTTGTCTCAGAAAGGATGTTCTGAAACTGGAGAGGGTTCAAAAGAGGTTCACAAAAATGATTTCAGGATTGAGAGGCTTATCATATAAGGAGTGTTTGAATTCTCCACATCACTAGAATTCAGATGAATGAAGCAGGGGAAATCATTGAAACGTATCAAATGTCGAAAGGCCTCAATAGAGTGGATGTGGAGAAGATGTTTCCTATGGTGGGGGAGTCTAAGACCAGAAGACACAATCTCAGGATAGAGGAATATCCATTTAGCACAGAGACGAGGAGGAATTTCTTCAGCCAGAGAGTGGGGAATCCGAGAATCCGTTGTCGCTGGCGGCTGTGGAGGACAAGTCACTGGGCATATTTAAGGCAGAAACTGATAGATTCCTGATTCGTCAGGGATACAGAGAGAAGACAGGAGATTGGGGCTGAGAGGGAAAATAGATCAGCCATGATGAAATGGCAGAGCACACTTGATGGGCCAAATGAATAGAATGGAATGGAACTGTCTTGTCATTGCTCAAGACAACAAGGTTGCGGTGCTACTCCAGTCCATGCAAAACAGATATTTACAATGTATGCAGTATGACTTAATTTTAAAATAATAAATAAATAAATTCTATGTTTACCGGACATACAACAAATGATTTTGATAGTCCATCACACTCAAAGGCCATTGGCTAGCCAGGGTGTAGCATTATTCATCTGCACAACAGCCATCGAGAAGAAGCTGTTTTTCAGTCTTACTGTCCTGGCTAAGATATTTCTGTATCTCCTACCCGATGGCAGGAGATTGAACAAACAGTGTCCGGGATGGGATTGGTCTTTAATGATGTCACGAGCATGCTGTAGGCCTCGAGAGTTGCAGATTGTCTCCAAGTCCGGTAGCTGAGTCCCAGTGACATGTTGAGCCATCCTAAATAACCATTGTGGTAGGCTAGTTCTGCTCCTATACCTTATGGTTGAATTTCAAATTGGACATAATTCCCCTTTTGGTGAATTCCCCAGTTCCCTTTCCATTATTTGTGGCCCAATAATGAAATTGTTTAAATGAATGAGTTTAAATTTGTGTTTTGTGTTTAATTTTTGTTTTAAATGTTTAGGTTGCTAAGTAAGAACTTCCACACAAAACACAAATGTAAACTATAGAGAGTGACAGTTATGTCCAATTTACTGGGGATAGGTATTTCCACCTCTCAGCAGCTACCTCTGTAAGTCCATAATTCTTCATAAAAATCAATTCAGCGTATCCATTATCCACCTTGCAAACACTCTTGGACTTCCATTATACTCAAAGCAATCACTCTTGGGTTTCCATTATTTTATCTGAAATAATCTCTGCAAGGTATCTATTTTTATGTTAGTATTCAATTCCAGTCATTCATTATCGTATATGTAAGTGGGCCAAGAGATCCATTCATCTCATTCCCAATGAGATCAATTCCAGATAGCTATTACTTTTTTATGTAATGACTTTTCAATATCCATTTTTTCATACAATCATTCGTAAGTTGCCAATTTTGCCCACTCAATCAATTGTAGAATTCGAAGCTTCCTATGTAAACTCTCCCACATCTGCTTCATCTTTAAACACACTTCTTTTTAATGATTATACTATTTTATATCAGAAAACGAATGGTTTAACAAAGACTTTCTTCAATTGCATGTCCTCCACTTTGTATTTTTATTCCTGCCAAATACAAAAAAAAGTATGCAGAGGTGGTTATCATTTATAAATATTCAAAATTTGTAGGCAGCCTACCTTTGTAAATCAATATCAGGTAAATGTAATACTTTAATATTAAATTGAACCAAATGGCATGAACCTCAAGTGATTTGAATAATGGAATTATACCTTTGGACTATTAGTAGATATTTTAAAGGATATAGTGGTGGAAATTGAACTGATAGTGAAAAAAGATTCTGAGATTTAAGTCAAATCCTGTATGACAGAGATATTTGAAATAGTTCACAGTATCATTGTATATTGTTTAATATTTTACATAATAAAGGACCATAGAGCAAACATCAAAGATAGTGCCAAGGGTTTTTGTGGACCTGAATGACTTCTTCCAGTTCATCCGTGAAACAGTTTAAACCTCCTGTTTTTGTGTCTCTTTTCTCCTTTTCAGGGTGGCCAGGGTCCTGTTGGAGTCCCTGATCTACAGCTGCACTCAAACTATGTTCTCTACGGACAGTGGGATCTCGCTGTTCGGAATTCACCGAGAGGCCTGCTATTACAGAAACTCCAGGAGTGGCTTGGAAGACAAGTGCCTTCGGGGTGCAGCCCTGAGGATGACCTGATTCCTCACCAATGTCATTGACTGAAGCGTGGTGGGAGATTGAAGCATTGCGACGGTCGGTGCAGCTACCAGAGGCCTCTGCACTCGGGCTGCCTCTCTCCCTTTCGGTGGTGGGAAAGAGTTTGTTGATCCTTGAGCCAGGGGAACTTGAGTAAGTGGCACTGCAGATTGTAACATCAAAGCAGGAAGCTGGTGGCCTCCCCTCTCGCTGTAGCAGGAGCGATGTTTCTCCCTTCCCCTTTAGTGTGAGAGAGGGCTGGTTGAGATGTCGAAGTGCTGGGACGGACAGTAGTTTTCACTGGACTCTAAGTCATGGTCTTGCTATTACATGGTGGGTTGTGGAGGGGAGCTGATTTTGCTGGAGTAAGTGGGAGGAGGGTTGATGCTTTTGCAGCAGCTTGTGTGTGGGATAGGGAGGCAGGCTTTGGGGTTCTAATGCTTTTATATCATCCATTGTTTGAGTTTTTTCTCTCTTCGTGGATGTCTTTGAAGAGTAAGAATTACAGGTTGTATACTATATATGTTCTCTGATACTAAATTGAATCATTGAACCATTGACCTTCAAGGTCACAAAACCTTGGTAAGAAAAGTATAATTCACTTGCCTCACAGGTGGTTAGGGTAGTTAAGAAAGCTTATGGGGTGTTAGCTTTCATAAGTCGAGGGGTAAAGTTTAAGAGTCGCGATGTAATGATGCAGCTCTATAAAACTCTGGTTAGGCCACACTTGGAGTACTGTGTCCAGTTCTGGTCACCTCACTATAGGAAGGATGTGGAAGCATTGGAAAGGGTACAGAGGAGATTTACCAGGATGCTGCCTGGTTTAGAAAGTATGCATTATGATCAGAGATTAAGGAGCTAGGGCTTTACTCTTTGGAGAGAGGGAGGATGAGAGGAGACATGATAGAGGTGTACAAGATAATAAGAGGAATAGATAGAGTGGATATCCAGCACCTCTTCCCCAGGGCACCACTGCTCAATACAAGAGGACATGGCTTTAAGGTAAGGGGTGGGAAGTTCAAGGGGGATATTAGAGGAAGGTTTTTTACTCAGAGAGTGGTTGGTGCGTGGAATGCACTGCCTGAGTCAGTGGTGGAGGCAGATACACTAGTGAAGTTTAAGAGACTACTAGACAGGTATATGGAGGAATCTAAGATGGGGGCTTATATGGGAGGCAGGGTTTGAGGGTCGGCACAACATTGTGGGCCGAAGGACCTGTACTGTGCTGTACTATTCTATGTTCTATCAAGAGCCCATTAAAAGAAGACCAGCAAACACTCAATGTGCAGAGAAAAAAGCATCATGCAAACAATCACCGCAAGCAAATAGTGTGATGAACTGATGTTCAGAGTGTCCCGTGGTTCAACATCGTTCTGTGCAGAGCTGGGTCGTGGAGCAGTGATCTGCACTGGCCTTTCCCTCACTTTGGGCCCCAACACTCTGACCTTTTCAGTCTGGCCTGGAGCCTGAATCTCCGTCCAAATGCTGAGTTCACTCACTTCGATATGCTCTGGGGCCAGGACCCCACCGTCTCCATTCAGCCTGTCACCGACCTCTCTGATTCGGCATGGCACTTAAAACCATTGAACCTTAGCCCTTCCTCGCTCTGGGCAACGGGCCCACTGCCTTGCCTTGCCTCGGTTCTGCCACATCAAACTGCCTCCAAGTCCAAAGGGAAGTTCCAGACTATTACTTGCGATGATCATTTGCCAGAAAAGTGTTGTTTATCAAAGTATTTCATTGCTTTCCTTGTTTAGGCACCAGCCAGAAGTCACTGAGATTCACCAGTACCATCTCAAACCAGAAGTTCCATGTCAAGACACAGAAGACGCCATGGTCATCCACTGCAACCAAGGCAGACCCTTGTTCGTACCACTGGACCCAGACTTCTGAGCTTAAGAGAGTAGAACTTCCCAGTGCAACAGCTTTTACACTTTAACTACTCCACCGTCACAGGTTTTCTGTCATGGTCAGATACGATGGACAACTATCAATGTGTACCAGCTCACGTAACTGAGCAAATCTTAACCAACTGTGATAAACACAAGAGATTCTGCAAATGCTGGAAATCCAGAGTAACACACTTAAGAACATAAGGAATAGGAGCAGGAGTCGGCCATCTGGCCTGTCAAGCCTGCTCCGCCATTCAATAAGATCATGGCTGATCTGGCCATGGACTCATCTCCACCTACCTGCCTTTTCCCCATAACCCTTAATTTTCCTACAATGCGAAATTCTATCCAACCTTGTCTTAAATATATTTACTAAGGAAGCCTCCACAGCTTCATTGGGCAGAGAATTCCACAGATTCACCACTCTCTGGGAAAAGCAGTTCCTCCTCATCTCCGTCCTAAATCTACCCACTCGAATCTTGAGGCTCTGTCCCCTAGTTCTAGTCTCACCTACCAGTGGAACAACTTTCATGCCTTTATCTTATCTATCCCTTTAATAATTTTATATGTTTCTTTAAAATCTCCTCTCATTTTTCTGAATCCTAGCGAGTACGGTCCCAGGCAAAATGCTGGAAAATGTTGGAGGAACACAGAATGCTGGAGGAACTCAGCAGTCCAGGTAGCATTACTAGAGAAGAAGGCGGCCAGTGATGTTGTGGGGATGGAACTGGACTCTCTGACGGTGGTGTCTGAAAAGAGGATGCTGTCTAAGTTGCATGCCATCTTGGACAATGTCTCCCATCCACTACATAATGTACTGGTTGGGCACAGGAGTACATTCAGCCAGAGACTCATTCCACCAAGATGTAACACAGAGCGTCTTAGGAAGTCATTCCTGCCTGTGGCCATCAAACTTTACAACTCCTCCCTTGGAGAGTCAGACACCCTGAGCCAATTGGCTGGTCCTGGACTTATTTCCTGGCATAATTTACATATTACTATTTAACTATTTCTGGTTTTATTACTATTTATTATTTATGGTGCAACTGTAACGAAAACCAATTTCCCCCGGAATCAATAAAGTGTGACTATGACTATGACTATGACATTCGATGCTTCAGGCTGACACCCTTTGTCAGGACTCCAATCTCCTTCCAGGTCCTTACTTCACCCTCCCTCTTCCATCTACCTACTTTCCCACTTGCCTGGTTTCACCGATCAACTGCACTCACTCCCCACCCCCCCACACACACACACATTCTTATTCTGACTTCTGCCACCTTCCTTTACAGTCCCAGCCTAAAACGCCCACTGTTTATCCCCCTCCCGTACATACTGCCTGTCTTGCTGAGTTTCTCCAGCACTTTGTGTTGCTCCATATTTCCATCATCTGCAGAACCTCCACTGTTTATGACATTTTTATATTTAGAATAACAAACTAATTATACTGAGCAGCACGCACAACGAGCTGGAAGAACCCAGCAAGTCGGTCTGCTCAAGATTGCCAAGTCTCTTACATGTCTAATTATATTGGGACTTCAGCTTATTAACTGGAGGAAATAGCTGGTTGAATAATAAATTTTGATGAGAAATTATTAGGAATTCTGATTTTTCTACATTTCACATGGAGTCCCAAATATGCAGTATTACTTTAATCTGTCACTATTAATGTGACATCTGGTAATAACGACCCAGTTAAGCATCAGGGTGGGGGTAAATAAATGAAGAATGGGGTTTATCTGTGTGAGAAAAATTAGACCTGAACTCCTCTCATTAAATGAAAATCCCCTTTCTTCCCTCCCTCCCCCGCCCCCACCGACAAGGTTTCAAGCTTGTTTCCAACTCTAGACATTTATAAAATATTAACCAAAGGAATGATGGATTATTTTCAGTTCCCATTGGTTAAAATGAGAGAGAATAAAAGTCAAATTTTCCTTTTTGATTAATATCCAGTGATCCATAGAAAGGAAGTACAAATGTGAAAGTCAGGTGATTGAAAGGCCTGCCAGTGTTCGGTGTCCTGGCAGACACATGAAGGATAACCACTTGGGTCTGACACTGGAGCACTGACAACCATTCTGAATCAAGCACTTCTGAGACATGCCAGCTTCAGTAGGAAACAGAAGTGAAGAATGCAGAATGGGGCTCCAGGGCTTTGAGGTCCTGAATCATTTTTATTCTGAATCCCGATCCCATACACTGTTAAAGTTCAAATTTCAAACTAAATTTGTTATCTGAGCACGTTTATGTCACTATGCACAATCTTGAGATTCCTTTTAAAATTTATTTTTATTGAGACACAGTGTGGAACCGGCCCTTCGAGACACACCACCGGCAACCTCCGATTTAAACCTAGCCTAATCACGGGACAATTTACCATGACCAATTAACTTCCCAACTGGTCTGTCTTTGGACTGTGGGAGGATACCTGAACACCCGGAGAAAACCCACACAGTCACAGGGAGAATGTACAAACTCCTTACAGGCAGAGGTAGGAATTGAACCCAGGTCTCCGGTTACTGTACTGTTATTGTGCTAACCATTACACTACTGTGTCTCCCATTCACAGGAAAATAAAGAAATACAACAGAATTTATGATACATTTCACTACACATAAACAAAGACTGACGAACAACCAATGTGTATAAGAACACCAATCATGAAAATAATATTAAAAGCTAAGTAAATAATACAGAGAACATGAGTTGTAGACTAATTGAAAGAGAGTGCATAAGTTCTGAAGTCAGTGCAGCATTGAGGTGAGTGAAGTTGTCCACTCACCCCATTTCCCTTAAGAGTAACCTCATTCCTCTTCAAACTCTGAAGTTAACAATCATCATATTGCTCGATGGTCTCTCTATTTCAAAGTCCCCTTTCCTCCTTAAGGGAATATGTAATGAGATTTCTACAGATGTACCATGGAGAGCATTCTGACTGGCTGCATCACTGTCTGGTATACAGAGGATTGGGGAGAGGGGTGGGGACTCTACTGCACAGGATCGAAATAAGCTTCAGAGAGTCGTAAACTTAGTCAACTCCAACATGGGCCTCCGTTGTATCCAGGACACCTTCAAGGAGCGATGCTTTAAAAAGACAGCATCCATCATTAAGGACCCCCACCACCCAGGTCATGCCTTGTTCTCACTGTTACCATCAGGGAGGTGGTACAGAAGCCTGAAGAAACACACTCAACAATTCAGGAACAGCTTCTTACCCTCTGCCATCCAATGTATGAATGGACATAGAACCCATGAACACTACCTCAATACTTTTTTTATTTCTAGTGTATTTCAGAGACATTCCTCCGAGATGCAGCACAGAGCATCATAGGAAGTTATTCCTGCCTGTGGCCATCAAACTTTACAACTCTTCCCTTGGAGGGTCAGACACCCTGAGCCAATAGGCTGGTCCTGGACTTATTGCATAATTTACTGGCATAATTTACATATTACTATTTAACTATTTATTACTATTTTCTATTACTATTCTATTACTATTTATTGTTTCCATGACTATTACTATTTACTAATAGTAATATTACTACTACTATTTCTATTACTATTTATTATTTATGGTGCAACTGTAACGAAAACCAATTTCCCCCGGGATCAATAAAGTATGACTATGACTATGTAACCGGATGACCGTCGGATCTTATTCAATATCGTTAAAAGTGTACTTAGGCAGCCTTCTGGGTAATGCTAGAATAGTTGTCTGTGCCTTTAAGGGGAGACAGTGATGTCATTACACACATGCGGGATAGTGGGGAGACAATTTTGCTTTCTGCTGAAGACGTGGTAAGGTGTTGGAATTGGGTTCTTCCCAGTGCGTGCTGGGCATGCTGAGGAAAGGTGAGCATTAATTGACAATATCCATGTGAATTCGTTTATGCTTGTTGGCGGATCGAGAATATTGGTAATTTGACACGTTTTACATGTGGATGCTTTAGATTTCCACAAGTGAAGGAATCGACGCTGGGTAGCGTGGCTTATACCAAGTTCCTCACCATCCAAGGAGGTCAGTCTTCCTGTGATTTAACTACCAGGCAATACTTTGTAAAAGTTGTGCCAAAGTGTACCTTTTGTCTAACTTTATTGTATCGGGACTGATTGTGCATGTAACCGCGTAGCGTGAATGCTTAGTCTCTGTTCGGAAGTTCAGCACATGTGTAGCCCCCCCCAGCCAACCTCAGGGTCGCTCAGCTCGCTGTCCAGGGAAACAGCCCTCGGCCCCGCCAAACTGGGTAATAGTTTGTGTGGATGCTGTGTGATGTACCCCACCCCGCCCAAATAACAGACAATACACCAGATACGATTAAATGATTTACAGTTTATAGATATTACTGGAACTATATAATTAATAGAGAATAAAATATAAAAGGAAAATAAAAGATGCCACACTTATCAAAGTTCAATCTCTTCGTGCACAAACAGTTGGAGCTCAGGACCCTTCTTCTTCACCCTGCGACCCCTCGGACCACCTCGACCAGCCGCCTGGGACCAACAATGGTGGTCAACCAGATGCTCCACACGAGTCCGTCTCTGTCTCCCCTCCTCACCAAACGCCTGGCTCGGGATCCGACCCTGTTAGCGGACTCACAGCACCTGGTCCATTCTCTGACTCTCTCTCCCGCCTTCTGCCCAAAAACCCCGCGCATACAGTATCTTCAAATACACCAAAAACATAACAACTATTCCAATTGGTTCATAACATCTTCTTATCAGTAACGTGATTCAACAAACTGCTAGCAGGAAGAACTTTCTCAGCATTTAACATAACAAAGAAGCATTCCGAAGTATAACATAACAAAGAAGCCATTTTAATTAGCCTACACAGTAACATAAAAGACGGAACCCCCTTACACGTGTGTACGTCTTAGATGAGATGTATTCACTCACATTTTTTGCTGTTATGTATAAGTTGCAGGGTGGGTGGGATTCTAATGTTGTTTGTATTGTGTTCCTTCAGGATTGCCACTACCGTATTTGTACTGTATTAGTTCTGGTATTTTTATACTGCATACAAAATTCTGTCCATACACAAGGGTGCAGAGCGAAAGTTAAACTGAGATTGTAACGGCAAGAACTGGTAGTAAATTTATTCGTTTTGTTTCGCGACCCTCTTCTGGCACTTAAACATCGAAAACTGACAAAGGAATTAAAACCCAAAACAGTCTTTGTTGTCCTGAGCGTGTACTTTTCCCCAGGCTACACTAGATTTGCAGTACTTGTTTAATTTAACTATTTCATGTATATATTTCCTTATTGTAATTCACAGATTTTTTTCCATTTTTATGTATTGCATTGTACTGCTGCCACAAAGACAACAAATTTCACGACATATGCCGGTGATATATAACTACCAACAGAATAGTACCATTCTCCTTGGATAATAAACTATAGCTTTGAATCAATGAATGCAATCAGAATATACCATCTTCCTATGAAATATGTGTCACTGACCTCTTATCTGAATGATGAATTGACAGAAAGACTCCTGAATTGTAGTGGACCTGCTTCAGTGTGATCAGAACAGTGAACTCCCGTGTGTATCTCAGTTTCTGAGAAATCTGTTCGACTGCAATTGGTGATGCTTTCAGAATCCTTGCAGTATCTGTAAGAGAGGGAAAACAAATAAAGCAAGAATAACTCAGTTATTTTCCCACAACTTGGCCAGAAATCTCTCAAAGAAAACTACTAAATGGCCACGGTTTATTTTCCACAATTGCTTCAAACTACCTAACTGCATCAGCCACCACAATTTTGTAGTTTTATTGTGGTTCAGTTCATTGTTTCATCTCAATGTCATCATTATGTGCCTTGTCATCTGACATTGGCAATCATGGTCTTTCCATGACCATAATTACTCTTGGCAAATTCTTCTACAGAAGTGGTTTGCCATTGCCGCCTTCTGGGCAGTGTCTTTACGAGACAGGTGACCCCAGCCGTTATCAACACTCTTCCGAGATTGTCTGCCTGGGGTCAGTGGTCGTATAATCAGGACTTGTGATATGCTCCAGCTACTCATACAACCATTCACCATCTGCTCCCATTCCTTGACATGACCCTGATCAGAGGCTAAGCAGGTGCTACACCTTGTCCAAAGGTGACCTGCAGGCTAGTGGAGGGAAGGAGCGCTATACCACTGGCAGAGATGCATCTCCACCCCGCAGCCCAATCTAGATTTCATCTAGGTTGGCTAAAAATAATAGTCCATTGTGTTTACCATCAGCTGAGATGTTATAAGACTGATAATTATAAGCAAGGTCTGATATTGCCCAGCCATTAAACAGTCACTAATGATCTGTGAGGTCGCCCCTTGTTTTGTTACAGTGCAAAAATAAGTGGTAGCTTAAGACTTCCAAAAACTCCAACAAAATGATTTTATTTGGTATGCTTTCCCATTTTGGTGATATTAAAACATGGAAATCAAACTAAAGCAAAACAGAAGCTTAAACGCAAGAGATTCTGCAGATGCTGTAAATCCAGAATGCTGGAGGAACTCAGCAGGTCAGGCAGCATGTACGGAGAGGAATAATATTTCAGACCAAGCCCTTTCATCGGGTCTTGAAAGGAAGAGGAGGAGAAGAGGAGGAAGAAGGTGGTGGGGGGGCGGGGGAGGGGGTTGTGGAGAAAGGATTACAAGCTGCAACGTGATAGGTGAAGCCAGATGAAGGAAAGGTAAGTGGGTGGGGGAGGGGGAGTGATGAAGTGAGAGGCTGGGAAGTGATAGGTGGTCAAGGTAAAGGGCTGGAGAGGAGAGTGGACCACGGAAAAAACAGAAGTGGTTGACAGGTAGGTGAGAAGAGAAGAGAAGAGAAAGAGGTAAGCCAGAATGTGGAATGGAAAAGGGGAGGAGCCTCTGTAAAATAAGAGTTTCTTCTGTGACATTTCTTGACACTCAACTTGAAAAGAAAGTCGAATATCAATGTTTTCAGTGAAAGTACATTCTGAATTGTGGTTATTCAAACTTGAATTCATAGTTCTGAATGAATCAGCTGGTAACCTTCAGAAAATACAGAGAGGCGGACAGACAACATCACAGAGTAGCTCACAGCTGTCAGCACATTCTCACATTGCCCTTGTAATCAGCAAACATGACATCCTTATGGTTGGTTTCTCCAGACCAAAACAGTTTGCCCAGCAGAGTTTCAATCAGAGTGGTGTATGACAGATGCACAAAATGGGAGGTAGAAATTACCCAGCCATGAAGTGCAAAGAATTACTTAAGTAAATGATCCTACTTGATGTTGTAATTTAAACACAGTTAGAAAATTGCATATACTACATAATCAAAAACGGAGTGGGGCGCTAGCAGGTTTCCTTGTTACGTTTTTGTTATTGATAGTCAAGCTTTAATCAATGCAGTTTGTGGTCTGGATTCTGTAGTTCACATTATGATGTGTTTCTGATATCTGGTCACTGCTTTTTTGTTGCTATTTTGGACGTTTTTAATTGGAGCGGCCTGAAGATAACGAACAACACAGCGGTAGATTGAACTGAACTGAATGTGCTTGGACTCTTTCAATTTTGTGTTTTACATCCAGTGTTTTTCACTGTTTTTTTGTTGTCATTTATATAATTTGTTTTTTTTAAGTGTATGGGGAGGAGGTTTGATGTTTTTCTTTGAATGGTTTCCATGGTTTTTCTTTGTTTCATGACTGTTTGTGGGGAAGATGATTCTTAGGATTGTATACTGCAAACATATATTGATAATAAATGTACTTTGAATCTTTGATAAAGAAATTGTCTCTTTGAATAACTCAGTGCTATCTCTTCACGTAATGACAGCTGGTTTGTTGAGGAAGTGTCTTCCTTCGTTATTACAGAACTCTCCTAGCCCTTGTAAAAGCAAAGATGATTACATCCATAGTTTTTTTTCTTTGGAGAATATGCATAAAGGTACAGCTGAGGGCACATCTAGCTGCTTAAATTGTAAAGCCATTGCTAGTTAAGAACAGCAAGGGGGCATTGCGCAATGATGTTGGTCTAGGAAATGCTAGAGAAATAACAAGAGTCAAATGCTAAAATCAGTGCAAAATTCCTTCAATTATTCCTGGCCAACATAATCAAGGACCACCCATCCCCTCGTATACACACACAAACACACACACACACACACACACACACACACACTCACTCAAAATGCTGGAGGAACCCAACGGGTCAGGCAGCCTCTTTGGAAAAGAACAAGCAGTCAGCTTTCGGGCACAGACGCCTCTTCGAGTCACATCGCCCAGCAACCCTAGCCTAGTCTCAGGGCGACCCACGATGACCAACCAACCACCAAATCAGTACGCCCTTGGACCAGGGGAGGAAACTGGAGCACCCAGAGGAAACCCATATGGTCATGGGGAGAACGTACAAACTCTTTTGTTTTCTCATCTCTACTAGCTCAATGCATTTATGCCTGCAATGATCTGACTGGATGACATGCAAACAGAAACCTTTCACTGTGTATGTGACAATAATAAACCAGCCTTCAAGTACCAATTACATCCATGATTTCTATTTCCTGATGACAGAGAAGGAGGCCATTAGTCCCATCATGTCTATGATAGCCATTGCTCACTGAGCAATGTCATTTCCTCACTGAATTTCCCCACATTCCCATTAACTACCCCAGATTCTGTCACACTTTACACACTAGTCATCTGATCTGACCCATCGCTAATTGCTGGATGAGAAGTCACGCTTCATGATTTGCTCACAAAAATGGAAAAATTACCATCACTTGACTTTTTTCATTGTGTGTTGTGAGATTTATGGATTTTCACTGCCAACACAAATAAATTTTAAAGCAGCCGGTATCACTGCTTTGTGTGGTACATCACCACAGAACGTTTTACATTTAATGTTTTTAAATTTTCCTTTCCAGCTCTCTCAATTTTTCTTACATTTTTTTTTAATTTCACTGATTTGAATCTAGTTCACTTTCATTCACTCTTCAGCATTCAATTTGTTCATCTTCTCTTTCAAAATGCTATCGACTGGAATAAAGTTGTGAACCTGACATTATTCACAAGGCCATGAATGTCAGAATGTTGCTATACTGACACCATTTCACATCTCCCTCTAGTTTGTGGCTTTAAATCAGGGTTCCCCCACACTGGCTCCATGGACCCCCTCAGTTAACGGTAGAGGTCCATGGCATTAAAAAAGGCTGGGAACCTCTGCTTTAAATTGGTATCGTCTGAAAGATGAGGTATGGAATCCAGCTCATAATGTTGTGTATTTAATAATTCAATAATATTTGAGTAATGTTGTAAATATATTGTTTGATTAAGCATTCTTTGTTGTTTACATATTTCATTACGGGTGTATGTAAAAGTACATAAATCCCATATGTTATCATGTCACTGCGTCATATTTGACGCCTTACTATCAGAATCAGAGTCTGGTTTAATATCACCGGCAAATGTCATGAGATCTGTTGCCTTTGCAGCAGCAGTACAACGCAATACATAATAATAGAGGGAAAAAACTGAATTTCAGTTAAAATAAATATTAGTTAAATATTAAAATAAATAAATAAATATTAGTTAAATTAAATAAGTAGTGCAAAAGTAAATAAAAAGTAGTGAGCAGTGTTCATGTGTTCAATGTCCATTCAGAAATCTGATGGCAGATGGGAAGAAGCAGTTGCTGAATCGTTGAGTGTGTGCCTTCCGGTTTCTGTACCTGCTTCTTGATGGTAGCAATGAAAACAAAGCATGACCTGGGTGAGGGGGGCCCTTAATGATGGATGCCACCTTTTTGAGGCATCACTCCTTGAAGCTGTCCTGGGTCTGTGGAGGCTAGTGCCCATGATGGGGCTGACTAAGTTTACAACTCTCTGCAGCTTATTTCGATCATGTGCAGTTGCAGCCACCCTACACCCCATACCAGAAGCTGATGCAGCCAGTTAGAACACTCTCCATGGTACATCTGTAAGAATTTGTGAGTATCTTTGGTGAAATACCAAATCTCCTCAAACTCCTAATAAAATATAGCCACTGTCATGCCTTCTTTGTAACTACATCAATATGTAGGGCCCAGGATACATCTTCAGAGATCTTGAATCGTTCAGAATCAGGTTTAATATCACTGGCATATGTCATGAAATTTGGTAATGTTATGGCAGCAGTACAATGAAATACATGATAAATAAATATAGAGAACAAAAAAACTGAATTACAGTAAATATATATATGTCTATTAAATAGTTAAGCTAAAAATCAGTAGTAGAAAAAAACAGAAATCAAAAAATAGTGATGGGACCCCCAAGGACTTGAAATTGCTCCTGATTTCCACTTCTGATCCCTCTGTGAGGACTGGTGTGAGTTTCCTCATCTTACTCTTTCTAAAAGTTTATCCCCGGGCTCCCCATGTTTTTCCTTCGATTAGTTTTGAAGTTACAAAACATCACACATGACACAACAAAACTGGAGACACTCAATATTTCTGTGTTGTCTTCATTACTGACGTTGAGGTAGGCAATGTCATTTATTGAGACATAATACTATCAACATTCTCACGCACAAATTGTCTGTGAATTTACCAGTGAGGAAATATTCCGTGCCACAAGCTGCTAGTTACTCTGGAAAACAGTGTTATTTAACGAATGAATCATTCAAGCAAGCGAAGAACAAATTCAGTGTGAAGGAAGATATATAAACTGCTCTCAGTGCACTATTGATTTCTATGCCATTTATCTCCAGCAGAGCATGTTTCAAGCATAATTTTAAAGCTCTCTTGCCCTGCTCCTTCATCCAGTGGGGATATCGTAGCCAAGTGGCAATGAGGAGTAGACGGAGGATCGGAAGGAAGTTATAACACTAAACGTCTGTACAACTACAAACTTGATGACTAACAAGCTGGAGCACCTCCACTTCCTGAGAAGATCGAGGAAAGTGAGGCTTTCCCACCCTCCATCTTAACTGATTTTTACAGGAGCACCGTTGACAGTGTCCTGACAAGCTGCATCTACCTGGTATGGGAGCACACAAGCATCTGATCGGAAGTTCCTACAAAGAATGGCTGAGAGGATCACAGGGGTCATCCATCCATCCATCAGGGACATTTATCAGGAGTGCTGCGTGTGCAAGGCCCTGAGTATTATTAACAATCCCACCCATCCATCCAGCATCTTCTTTGGTTTCCCACCATCAGGCAGGAGACTTTGATGCATAAAAACAAGAACAGTCAGGATGGGAACAGCTTCTTCCCCCAGCTCCCTGCTGCACCACATTCAACATCTCACTGGTTAATCTGTTCTGTACCTGACAATATTTAATTTATCCCCTTACTTTGTTTATTAATGCACAATTCATCTGTAGATTTTATCCTTACTTTCCTAAGTTATTTTATGTTATAAAACATAGAACATAGAATAGTACAGCACAGTACAGGCCCTTCGGCACACATCGCTGTGCCAACCCTCAAACCCTGCCTCCCATATAACCCCCCCCCTTAAATTCCTCCATATACCTGTCTAGTAGTCTCTTAAACTTCACGAGTGTATCTGTCTCCACCACTGACTCAGGTAGTGCATTCCACGCACTAACCACTCTCTGAGTAAAAAACCTTCCTCTAATATCCCCCTTGAACTTCCCACCCCTTACCTTAAAGCCATGTCCTCTTGTATTGAGCAGTGGTGCCCTGGGGAAGAGACGCTGGCTATCCACTCTATCTATTCCTCTTATTATCTTGTACATTATATGTGTGTTATGTGTACTACTGTGCTTTTACACACTGGTGTGGAGAAACATTGTCTCATTTGACAGTATACATGTATATAGTTAAATGACGATAAGCTTGACCTGACTTGATGATACGGAATCAGCCAAAGAGCCACGAAACTGGTCCTTCAGTCTACAGGTCAATGCCTGTCATCATCCAAGGAGGTAGAGAACCCACACCAGGGGTGCATGTAAACAGCTAGTTTTTAATCAGGACGGCTGGGAGTTTAATGTCCAAGGATACACATTGTATCAAAAGGACAGGCTGGAAGACAGAAGGGGTGGCATTGCTCTTTTGCTAAAAAATGAAATCAGATCATTAGAAAGAGAAGACATAGCGTTGGAAGATGTTGAACCATTGTAGATAGCGCCATGGAACTGCAAGGTAAAAAGACCCTGATGGGAGTTATATACAGACCCCCAAACAGCAGTAAGGATGTGGTCTACAAATTATAACAGGAGAAAGAAAATGCATTTGAAAAGGGCAATGTTACAATAGTCGTGGAGGATTTCAATATGGAGATAGATTGGGAAAATCAGGTTGGTGTTGTATTCCAAGAGGGTGAATTTCTAGAGTGCCTATGAGATGGCTTTTTAGAGCAGCTTGTGGTTGAGCTCTTTAGGAGATAAACTATTCCAGATTGGATGTTTTGCAATGAACCGGAATTGATTAGAGATCTTAAGTTAAAAGACCACTCAGGGGAAAGTGATCATAATATGATTGAATTCACCCTGAAATTTGAGGAGAATCTAAAATCAGATGTATCAGTATTACAGTGGATTAAAGGGAATTACAGAGACATGAAAGAGGAGTTGGCCAGAATTGATTGGAAAAGAACGTTGGCAGGGATGACGGTAGAGCAGCAAGGACTGGAATTTCTGGGAGGTACAGGATATACACATACCAAAGTATTCTGAAGACAAGGTGACACAACTGTGGCTAACAAGCGAAATCAAAGCCAACATAAATGCCAAAGAGAGGGCATATAATAGAGGAAAAATTAGTGGGAACTTAGAGGATTGGCAAACTTTCAAATACCAACAGAAGGCAACTAAAAAGTCATTAAGGTAAAAATGGAATATGAAAGTAAGCAAGCCAATAATATTAAAGAGGATACCAAAAGTTTATTCAGATATGTAAAGTGTAAAAGAGAGGTGAAAGTGGATTCATATCACTGGAAAATGATGCTGGAGAGTTAGTAAAAGGGGAAAAGGAAATGGCGGATGAACTGAATGCGTATTTTGCATCAGTTTTCACTGTGGAAGACACTAGCAGTATGGTGGAAGTTCCATCTGTCAGGGCTCATGAAGTGTGTAAAGTTACCATTACTAGGGAGAAAGTTCTTGGGAAACTGAAAGATCTGAGGGTAGATAAGTCACCTGGACCAGATGTTGTACACCCCAGGTTCTGATAAAGGTTACTGAGGAGATTGTGGAGGCATTAGAAGTGATCTTTCAAGAATCACTAGATTCTGGAATGGTTTAGGAAGACTGGAAAATTGCAAATGTCACTCCACTCTTCAAGAAGGGTGAGAGGCTGAAGAAAAGGAATTATGGCCAGTTAGTCTGACCTCAGTGGTTTGGGAAGATGTTGGAGTTGATTGTTAAGCTTGTGGTTTCGGGGTATTTGGAGGCACATGGTAAAATAGGTCATGGTCAGCATGGTTTCCTCAAGGGACAATCTTGCCTGACAAATCTGTTGGAATTCCTTAAAGAGAGAACAAGCAGGATAGACAAAGGAGAATTGCTTGATGTTGTGTATTTGGATTTTCAGAAGGCCTTTGACAAGGTGCCATACATGAGACTGTTTAACAAGCTATGAGCCAATGGTATTACAGGGCAGATTCTAGCATGGATAAAGCAGTGGCTGATTGGCAGGAGGCAAAGAGTCGGAATAAAGGGAGCTTTTTCTGGTTGGTTGCCGGTGGCTAGCGGTGATCCATTGAGGTCTGTGTTGGAATCAATTCTATTTACGTTATATGTTAGTAACTTGGATGAAGGAATTCATTTAGGGTCTGAGTCATGTCTGTCATGACATCCCAATAACAGACAACTCATGGTCCACCCAACTCTTGGGGATGCGCCTTGACCATATCATCAGTTGTCACAGACTATTTTGGCATAGATATATCTAAATGGTTGCAGGGTGGTGATACATCTCTACTAAAGGAGGTGTAAGGTGCTCCGTCCCTCTGCAGGTCACCCTTGGGTGAGGTGTAGCACCTGCTTAACCATGTCCCCCATAACCCCGCCCATCAGGGTCACGTGAACCCATGGAGCAAGTGGTGGATGGTTGTATGAACAATTAGTACATATAACAATTCCGGGTAATGCGACCACTGATGCCAGGCAGACAACCTCTGAAGAGTATCGATAATGTCTGGGGCCACCCATTTTGTAAAGGCACTGTCAGGTGGAAGGCAATGGCAAACCACTTCTGTTGAAAAAATTGCCAAGAAAAATCATGGTCATGAGACCATAACTGCTGACATCATATAACACATAATGATGACAATGGCATCTGAAGTCTCTGTAATCTCAGACTGACAAGTATAAGCATGCAGCCATGACATTGGGCAGAGGAGGACCATGTAAATTAAATTCTGTCCTTTATATAAGTGCTCTGTAGGTCAAGAGGAAATGCAGTATGCACTGACATATCTTGGCTTGGACGTACATCCTACTCACCCATTCTCAGACTTCAATCCCCACCAGTCCAGACCTTGTTGATTGGGATCTATTTCTATGAGTCTCAACAATGAGCTTACAACACACTCATGAAGCAAACTAGCAAGAATCATATATTAAATCATCCAGTCCTTAGACTCAGGACGTATACAGATCATAGACATTATACTGTCTATTTCAGCCTTGGTAGATTGGATTCCGAATTGGCTTGGCCGTAGAAGGCAGAAGGTAGATTATTCCAAGTGGAGGTCTGTGCAAGATGTGTCACATTGGGGAATCACTGCTTGGACATCTGTTGCTTTGATATATGTAAATGATTTGGATGAAAATGTAGATTGAAGGACAAATAGCAAGTTTGCAGATGACATGAAAGTGAATGAAATTGTGGATAGTGATGAATGTCGTCAAATAGAAAAACAGGATACAGACTTGGAGGTATGTTCTTCATGGTACATCGGTAGAAACTTGTAAGTGTCATTAGGACATACCAAATCTCCTCAAACTCAGAATCAGAATCAGGTTTAATATCACCAGAATATGTCATGAAATTTGATGTCTTTGCAACTGTAGTACAATGCAATAGAGAAAAAAATTGTGATGGGAGGACAAGCAGCAGAATTAGGAGTATGGGAAGACAAGAGGCAGATCACAGAATACAAGGCAAATTGATCAGTAACGAGTTTGACACTCATTTGAGGACACCACTATAAGTTAGTAGGTTGAGACAGAGGTGCAGCTGCTACCTTGCAGATTCAGAAACACAGGTATTATCTTGATCTCAAGTGTTGTCTGTGTTGAGTTTGCAAGTTCACCCTGTCACTGTGTGAGTTTCTCCCAAATTCTCCAGTTTCCACCCACATCCCACTGACCGGTGGGATGATCAATTAGTTGCCCTTGGAGTGTGATGTGAAGTGGAAACTGAAGGCAGTATGGACAAAACAAAATGGAATCAGTGCAGGATTTGTGTAAATGGTAGATTGATGGCTGTCACAAGCTTGATGGGCAGAACAGCCTGCTTCTGCATTGTAAGACTATACCAAGGTCAAAGTTCAAAGTCCATTTATTATCAATATACATATATGTCACCATATACAAAGCTGAGATTCATTTTCATGTGTGCATTCACAGTAAATCCAAGAAACACAATAGAATCAATGAAAGACCATACCCAACAGAACGGACAAACAACCAATGTGCATAAGACAAACGCTGCAAATACAAAAAGAAATAAAAATAATTAAACAATAACAATAAATAAATAAGCAATAAATATTGGGAACATGAGAGGGTTTTTTCCAACCGGAAGAAGAAATCAATGTTCATGCCATCAGGTTGGAGACTACCCAAATGGTATATAAGGTGTTGCTCCTCCACCCTGAGGGTGGCCTCATCTTGGCACAAGAGGAGGCCAGAGACTGACATGTCAGAACAGGAATGGGAATCGGAATTAGAATGTTTGGCCACTGGGAAACACTAGAGAAACATTTTGCTGTCAGGCTTTGTATAAATAATCACAAGGCCCAATTAGAATTTTCTTTAGGTTTAAAGACTTCTTAAAAGTTTTACAGGAATCATTTGGGATTAGCAAAGCAGGTCAGTCATTGCAGATGCTTCTTTAACAGGGAATTAAAAACGTTAATATAGAAGTTCTACACTCAAAAACTATAAGATTCTCTTTATGAGTAATGTTAGTTTACGTAAGTGAATTTGCTGCAGACATTAAAATAATGAGCATTGACAGCCTTGGGATTTTTCAACATATTTATAAGTTCTTTAGATGTAAGATGTGCTTCGTGACATTGGTTATACAGTAATTATTAATATTTACATCAATGTCATATGACTATTTCAGCAAGGTGCAATTCTTTAGAAGTTAGATCATGCCACAGCATTTTCTATGGAAAATGTAATGTGGGTAAAAAATTAGGGATTAAGGAGATCTGCAAATACCATTCCTATCACGGTCCCGACTGAACAGCAGCAGGCATCCAAGATTCCGCTCTCTAATTCCCCAGAGTGTGTTGAGATGCTGCTGCCCCATTAGGACTCAGACTGTCACACTCCTCTGTGGAGAGTCTGTACTTAAAGGCCTCATGCTGAGCACTCAGTGCTCAATCATAGGAGTTCAATTTCTAGTACTAGTGTTTGGGTTTTGTTTGTGTTGGCCTGTTTATTTGAGTCTGAGTTAATTCTAGACCTGGGTTCACCACCATCCATAGCTCTTTCATTACTGTTCCAGGTTTCTCGATGTGTAATGTGCAGGGAGCCCTGTCATGCTGCTTCCAATAAAGTGCAGCAAATATCCAGGTTCCGCTTTCAAGATATCAATTCACATTGGATTGCCGCACACACTCTGCAGGCCACTCCTGTAGAAGGAAGATTCCAATAGAATTGAGAAGCCTACCCCGTGTGATTGAAAAGTGATCACCATAAGCATACCCCAAGACAATGCTGGGACCAGATCCCCGCATCAATCAATGGTTTCGGTTACCTACTGTCAGTGGAGGCAGCAAAGAAACGAGGAGTTTAAATTTAATTACGAAATCAGGTACATACATCACAGCTTTGCATGCCATTGCACCGTTGTCACAGAACCAAGTGTTATGTCTTGCAATCACAGAAATTTATCGAAAGAAAAAAAACACAGGAAAACTGCGTTAAATGTGTACAAGCACCACACATAAAAGTTGCTGGTGAACGCAGCAGGCCAGGCAGCATCTCGAGGAAGAGGTACAGTTGACGTTTCGGGCCAACAGCATCTGCAAATTTCCTCCTGTTTGCGTTTTTAAATGCGTACGATTTGCTTTTGCTTTAGTGAGGTGCGTGCTTATGATGTGGTGGTTTAATAAAGTACACCATTCATGTACTTTTACATATAACCCGTAATGAATTATCTAAATGAGCAAAGAATGTTTAGTCAAACAGTATATTTACAACATTACACAAATATTACTGAAATATTAAGAAACAACATTCCTTCCTGCTTAGCTGTAGACTCCAACTCAATATGGAATGCATCTGTTTCTTGATATGTACACATGTATACACACACATATACACACACACACACACACACACACACACACACACACACACACTGTACTATATAATACAACTATTATGTAGACATCAACAGCATAGTAAATTTAAATTGTCCCGTTCAGACCTAAAGATTAAATTGCTGTGGAGGATTTCTTACTCCGGTGGGATAACATCTTTCCTGACAAGGCGGTGGTGGGGGATTGTGGGGGATGGATAGCCACTCTCTTTGGTAGGAGAAACTTGTGGCTGAGAAACAATCCTAGGTTCTGGGGCTCCTCCATGGTGGTTGTAGGAGTTGACTCTGGGACTGCAGGAGGTGGTTCTGACAGCCCTGGACATCTTTCTTCTCGAACAATTGACTCTGCTCCCCTCAACTGATCGATGTGTCATCTTCAGATGACATCAGACGCAGTCTCTACTGGGTAGGACAGTGGTCCATTTCTGTCCTTAGTTTTTCTAAGTACCCACTTTTGTTCAGCTCTGCAGTCCCTCGCCAGGAATGCTTGTCCAGGAGTAAAGCATTGAACCTGCTCGTTTAAGGAGCCCTTAATTTGTCTCAGCTGTTTGTGCTGCATGCTCCTTCTGAGACTGGCTTTGAGGAAATGCAAGTGTGAATGCAAGGGACGACCCAGGAACAGCAAAGCTGGTAAGCTGTTGATTGTGGAGTGTGCTGCAGTGCGATATGCAAGGAGGAAGTTGGTGAACTTCTGATTCAGTGTCAGTGTAGTGTGCTCTGCTGACATTGCTCACAGTGTGTCTTTAGACTCTAGACAAAGCTTCCCACCAAACCATTTGTAGCTGGGTGGTACGGTGCAGATGTAATGTGTCTTATACTATTCATTTTCAGGAATGACAAACTGTTGTGCGACAAACTGTGGTCCATTGTCACTGACTAAGTGTTCTGAAACACCAGTCCTTGAGAAGAGGCTTTTCAACACATCGACAGTGTGAAAGGCTGTATGGAGGCTTCTGGGAACACTTCTGGCCACTATGTAGCTGCATCCGCTGCTACCAAGAAATTTGGTGCCCATGAATGGTCCAACAAAGTCCACATGAATCCTCTGCCAGGGTAATGCAGGGCATTCCCAGGAATGGTGAGGTGCTTCTCGTGGCATCTTTTGGACATGTTGGCACCCCATACAGTGCATGGCAAACTGCTCAATCTGCTAATCTATCCCTGGCCACCATACAAAGCTGCAAGCCAACACTTTCATTTTGACCTCACCTAGATGACTAGCTTGTAGCTCCTCCAACACTTAAACTCTCAGCTTGAATGGTAGATCAACTCTCAATCTCCACAAAAGGTAAAATCTGTCAAGGGCAAGTTCATCCTGGCACTGGTAAAAATCGAAAACTGGAATTTCTACTACACATTCCAACCATTTTGGGTGGCCATGTAGACCTGAGACAATGGGGTGTATTTTCCAGCTTCACTTTGGGTTATCTCTACCGTAATAGGGATTTGCGTTTGGGAGAATATGTCAAGAGAAGTGGCCTCTTTTGTAACTTTTTCCAGTATTTCTTTTTCCGAGAGTAAACGGGATAATCCATCAGCATTTCCATGATTAGTCATCCTCTTGAATTCAGTCTTGTAATGGTGTCCCCCAAGAAACAGATCCCATCCCTGCATTCGTGCTGCTGCTGTTCGTTGAACACCCTTCTGTGGATTAAAAGTGGTTAACGATCAGTAATGAGGGTAAATCCTCTCCCATACAAGTACTGGTTGAAATGTTTTGTACCCCAAACTAGCCTCAAGCTTCTCTGTCAATCTGTGTGTAACTTTTCCCCGCAGCAGTAAGGGAACGCGGTGCAAGGCTATGGACTGTTCACATCCGTCATTCACAACATGTGACATGTCTGCACCTAGACCGTAAGGCATGGTGTCACAGGAAAGCTTCACTGGACAATATGGATCATAATGTGTGAATAGTGTCCGGCGTCACCATTTCCTTTGTCTTCTTGAAAGCCACCTCACACTGCTTTGTCCATTGCCACTTCTTCCCGATCTGTAGTAATGAGTTCAAGTGATGGGGCACAGTAGCCAGGTTTGGCAGGAACCTGTTACAGTAATTGACAGATCCTAAAAAGGACCACAACTGTGATATGTCTTTTGGCTTTGGGGCATCCACCACTGTTCGAATTCTCTCAGCACATTTGTGTAATCCTTGGCATCAATGGTGTAGCCACAGTAAGTGAGGCTTGGTTTAAAGAATTCACACTTGGTATGTCATGGTCTGAGCCCATAATCTTCTAATCGTTTTAGCACTGTCTTAAGGTGTTGGAGATGTTCCTTGTCACTGAGTGCCAGGTAGCCTTGTAGTATCTGGTCCATAGCTTTCTGCCAGAGTGTAGGTGCAGAAGCTACACCAAAAATATGCTGATTATTGTGATGTTCCTTTGTAAGTGTTTATGGTGAGAAACACGTTGAATTTTTCTTCCATCTCCTTCTGTATGTAGGCCTCAGATAAATCCACTTTCCTAAAGTTTTCCCTTTACTAAAGTTGCAATAATATCCTTGATCCTGGGCAGAGGGTATCGATCTACTTTCGGTACTGGTGACCATAAAATCACTACAGATCCTGACAGACCCTTCCCGGGACCATTGGTGTTGTCCATGGGCTCTGCTCAAACTTGGAAAGAATTCCCCAGCCTCCATGTGACCTAGATCACTGGCTACCTTATCATGGATGGTATAAAGAACAGGATGGGCTTTATAAACTTTGGGTGTGGCATTTTCAATCAACACTATTTTACCCTTGATATGTTTGGGTTTTCCAGTGCCATCCTTGAACACTGCTGTGGTATCATCCAGCACCTTCCTTAATCTGCTTTCAGTTGTCTGTATTGCAGGGAATGTGGCAGGCAAATGGTGGATGGATTTCCAACCAAGTTGCAATTGGCTCAGCCAATCATGGCCCCACAATACTGACCCTCCTATTTTTACCACATCCAAGCCCAATGTAGCGTATAGGTTGTTGTGTTTCGCTGCTACAAATACCATTCCCTTAGGAGTAATCTTTTCCACAGTACAAGTTTTTAGTAGGATATCTGCAGGCTTCAGATCAGTATCTTTGAACTGCTGTTCAAATTTATTTTGTGGAATGACTGAAAAAGCAGAGCCAGTGTCCGATTCCATTTTAATTAATTTGCTGTTCACTTCTGGTGTAAGCCATATTGCTCATCTCTTGTTAATTTTCATATTGTAAATCTAAGGCTACTCAGTCCTGTATATGTCTCATCATCTATGTTCCCTCTTAGCTGTGCGCACATGTACACGCACACACACGCTTTTCAACCAGCGTACAAAGGAAACTAATGTGCGCACAAAAGGTTAGTTACCTAAAATAATGTGGAAATTAATAATTATACTTATTGAAAATAATCTTTTAGCTAAATGTTTCTGTTAAATAGTTAGTTGGTTTTTCAAATACCACAATGTACATCACTAATTCCTGTTCCGGTTTGTACAGCTGCACCAAGGCAGCAGCCATCTTTGGCGGATAGTGTTCATATTATAAAGTTTACAAAGATCTGTTTCAAATCCTGTAGATAGCTTACTAAGTTTTTATTGAAAAAAATATTGATTCACTATGTCGAATTCAAAAGAAGCGAAGGGTGTGAAGCACGAAAGAACTGCAAATTTGTTTAAAGTTGAATGGCTTAACAAAACAGTAGAAACTGCTACACTGAAAGCTCATGAGATCATGAACGTTCAGCTACGAGAAATATTTATGTATGATTCGGAAACTGGAGTTATCTGTTTGTAATATCTACGAGGATGTCACGAACAGAGCAAACACAGAAAGAGAAATAATGTATGAGATCATGAAAAGGCAACGTATCTTCATTGGACATGTGATTAGGAAAGAGTTAGAATGCACGGTGATTATGGGAAAGATTGAAGGGAAGAAAGCAAGAGGAAGGCAAAGACAAATGATAATGGAGACAGCAGCCAGAGAACTGGAAATGAATACCAATGAATTGATCCTCTTGACCTGAAACAGGAGTGTGTGGACCATGGCAGTCAAAGCTCAAACTGGGCACGACACCTGATGATGATGATGATGACGATGATTGTCGTGATGCAAAAGTTGCTGGAGAATTTGCTAGTGCAAAGAAGTGAGATGATAATTGGGAACTTGACTTTTTGAAGCATCATTTGGCAAGTAAATCGCATTTGGATGGTATACAAAAGCTCAGGCAATAGCATCCGTCATTACCCGTTACAGGAGTGTTACGCATGTTACTCTTTGCATTCAGTTCAACACATTAATGAACATATGGAAAAGCACGTTCAACTCCCAGACAGCTGGCGAAGCAAAAATTATACATTCAAATTTCTGGAGACTATCAACTATATTGTTCAGAAAGACATGTTTGAAGAAATTGCATCAGCAGATTTTCACACGTTAGCAATTGATGAAACCACAGACATATCTGTCAACAAATGTCCCATTCTGTACTTCAAATTCAGATCTAAAGATTGTACTGTTTATAAAACGTTTTTTGGCGGCATAGTTCAGCTGCAGGCGTGTGATGCTTCCTCTATTGTTTCAACGATCAAGCAGTTTTACGAAGAGAAGAAACTTGACCTCCATAAAATGGTGATGTTTACGTCTGATGGAGCGTCAGTAATGTTGGGCAGAGTTAATGGTGTTGCAGCAAGACTTAAACAGGACACTCCACACTTAGTTCAGCAACACTGTGTAGCACACCGTGAAGATCTGGGGATTTGTGATGCATGGAAAGAAGTCATGTTAATCAGAGACATTGAAACTTTGATGAGAATAATCCATACAATATTTTCTCGATCTGTAGTTAAAAGATATGAATTTGAAGAAATTGCAGAGGCCTCTGAAAATGAAGCTGTTGCTTTCAGACCACTTAATGAAGTCAGATGGTTATCTAGACACTTTGAATTGCAGGCAATAATAAAAAAATTATGAGGCACTGATCACATACTTTGAAGAAGATCAGTCAAATGACCCTGTGGCTAAATACGGTCACAAGAAATTGATAAACATCACATACAAAGTAGCTTTACGGGTTTTAAGTGCTGTCTTTGATGAACTGGCTGCACTGTGCAAGATTCTGCAAAAGAGTGGCCTGACGCCGATTGATTCACTTCATTTTGCGCGAGGCAAAATTAACAAGATAAGAAAGCAGTATCTGGGAGACAATGTTTCGTGGAGTGACAAAGTTAAAGTTTTGTTAAGCCAACAATGTGAAGAAAACGTCACAGTAGATTCACTGTCGGCTTTTATAAATAGTCTTTGTGTTCATTTGGAAGAAAGGTTTCCTGAAGATGAGGTACAAGAATGGTCAGCTTTTGATTTCTCCGCAATTGCAGATTGTGACTTCACATTTGGTGATGAACAAGTTAATGCCTTATGTCTAAAATATCATGATTTTCTAGCTGAAATACTGTAATAGTTAGACAGCTTAATGATTTCAAATTTTCCATGCAAGAAAAAATTTAAGTACAAACTGATTTCAAACTTTGCTCAAATGATGGCATTTGTACTTCAAAATGAACAGTTTTGCAACCTTGCACAGTTGATGGACATTGGGGGAAACTTTCTTGTGTCTAGTGCGGACTGTGAGCGAAGTTTTAGCCTAATGAGTCAACTCAAAAACAAGCTGAGAAACCGTTTAGGTGAATGTCGTTTGGATATGTTAATGAGAATCAATTGGATGGAAGTTCTATTAGTCTAGATAGAGTTTACAAAGAATGGGTAAATGCCAAAGACAGGAGAGAGAAAAAAATAACTGAGTGACTTAAATATGTATGTTATTTTGTTATTATTCTATGCAATTTTATGTCAAGTATTTTGTAAACCTATATAAACTGTGCTGTGTGTGCATTCAGTGCGCATATACTTTTGTCACAGGAAAAAAATTTGCACAACATATGACTTTTGAACACACTGACTACTAAAATTAGAGGGAACATTGCTCATCATTATCAGAATTTTCATCAACACCATGAAGGCTACTGTTCTTTTGACACTGCAACTCGACATTTTACTTTTTTCTTTTCCCTATGCAGTCTATTTATTTTGTCTGTCCAACATGTGATTTGTATGTGTCCTACTTTGTCACATTTTCCACAACTTTTGCCTTTAAACCTGCTTTGATCAGGTGTATGTGAACCCCTGACACAAAAATAACACAATTTGTTTAGCCGGGCCAGTTTCTGTTTAGCCTTTGCAATTTCGTTCACGGTCACTTTCATTCCTGACTGCAACTCACTTGTGCCTCTGGCTGCTGTTTCCATTGAAACATCAATTTCAACTTTTCTTTTAAATATCATCTGTGCTTCATTTGGGAGCCATTTCCACAAACTAAATTATCTGTCAGTGCATCAGTAAGCCTGTCACTGAACCGGCAATGGTCAGACAATTTCTTCAATTCAGCCACATAAGCAGCAAAGACCCCTTCCTTTTGATTCCATTTATGGAATCACTAAAGCGTTCTGCAGTCGATAATTGTTTCAGTTCTAAATGCTGCTGCATTACTTTCACAATATCAGTAAAGCTCATTTTGGCTGGTTTGGTTGGAGCAGACAAACTTCGAAGCAAACTGTATGCTCTTCTATTAGTTTCACTCAGCAAAATTGGCACTCATTCCATTTTCTATAAAATACTGTTCAATTTGTTTAGTATACATCATCCAGTTACCTCTTGTGGCTATTCCATTTTCAGCAGTTCCTCAGATACCCAAACACCCCATCTGGCACCAACAGTCATTCCACAGCTAAATTCATTTAGATCACATTTCTTCCCCATTCTGATGCTTAGTCTGAACAACCATTGAACAACTTGACCATGTCTGCATGCTTTTATGTGTTGAATTGCTGCCACATGATTGGCTGACCACCAGGACGGGGAACAGTTATCACCTTTCAACCATCAGGCTCTTGAACTAAAGGGGGATAACTTCACTCAACTTTCTTGCCCCATTTTTGATATGCTCCCACAACCTGTGGATTCACTTTCAAGGACTCTTCATCTCATGTTCTTGACAATTATTACTATTATTTCTTTCCCTTTTTATATTTTGCAGTTGTTGTCTTTTGCATACTTAGAACTTTGATTAGATATTTGCATTAACAAGCATGTGTACTAGTTTTTTTCTAATAAAGTTGCCACTAAGTCTATATTACTGTTATAATAATGTATACTTCATTTCCATAAAAAGCAATGAATATCCATGCTGGCAGACTAGTAATGTAAAAGTATCAAACTTAGTGACCGTCCTCTAAGTGGTTTGGAGGCTTGCATACCTCAATGACCTGGAGAGCTATTTGCTGGAGTCAGAGTTTAATGCTTTGACTCTTGGTAGGGTCACCCTTGACAAACATGTCAAAGGGTAGAGGCCAGACAAAGAGTTGTCCACTGGTCCTCCAGGTTTGGGGTGGGGAGGTTCAGCTCAGGGCTAACAACCCTGACTGGTGAAACAAAACTCTTACAGAAACAGCAATGACGAATCCTTCTACATCTGTGTGAAATGGTATTCCTGAGTCTCCACCCGGGACTAGCATGACTAACAGTAGTGAAAACTGAGAGAAAGCTACTGACATGATGAAGGAAGCCCTGAACACCGCCAGAGATGGAGGACCTTCATTGCTGCTCTAAATGCCAGCGATGTAACAGGCAGTCTGTGTCAGTGACCATCTAAAATTATTAGTGGTCATTGCAGGCACTGCATTAAGCAGAGTGTCAGTACAAACTGAAATAATTGTACTTTTTAATTTTAAACTTGCCATATCTTGACTGAACTTTCCTTTCAGTAGTTCAGGAATGAGCTGTTTCATCACTGAATTGCCTTTCTAAAGTTTAAAAATCCACTCTAATGGGGATCGTGAATAGAATACAAATTAACATTGGCAGATATCAAACATTGGGAAACATCTTCCCATAAGTAAAGACACAAATACGGGACACAAGGTTCAGAAATACATATTTGTGTGTAAACATTGAAACAGTGAACACAAGAACAGTGTAGTTCATCATCTATCATTACCACAAATGATCCTCACTTTGATTGTGGACTTCAGGAAGAGGAAGTTGGGAGAACAAACACGAGCCCCACTGAGAGGTCAGTGGTGGGAAGGGAGAGCAGCTTCAAGTTTCTGAACATCACCATCTCTGAAGATCTATCCTGGGCCCAAGGCATTGATGCAATCATGAAGAAGGCATGCGAGCAGCTATACTTCATTAGGAATTGAGGAGATTTTGGATGTTCGCCAAAGACTCGCAAATTTCTGCAGATGTACTGTACAGCAGAGCGCATTCTGACTGGCTGCATCATCACCTGGTAGGGAGGTTCCAGTGCACAGGATAGAAGCTGCAAAGGCTTAAAGGCTCAGACAGCTCCATCGTGGGCACAACCCTCCTGCCATTGAGGACATCTTCAAAAGGTGGTACCTCAAGAAACTTGCACCCATCATTCAGGACCCTCAACATCTGGGACACGCCCTCTTCTCATTGCTACCATCAGGGAGGAGGCACAGGAGCCTAAAGACACACACTCAACAGTTTGGGAACAACTTCTTTCCCTCTGCCGTCAGACTTTGGAATGGATAATGAACACTATCCTACCATTCCTCCTTTACGCTATTTACTGTAACTTACAGTAATTTTTACATCTAGCACTGTACTGCTGCCACAAAACAACATATCTCATGACATACAATATGTCAGTGATAATAAACCTGATTCTGATTCATTATACTCGCTAACTCCCCGCTATATTTGAGTCCAGATAAAGAGTCCTGACCCAAAACATAGAATGTGCAGATGCTGCCTGACCTGCTGAGTTCCTCCAACAGTTGATTTTAAAGCTGGTGAGACTGAGAATACTTTTGAAGTGAATCACAAGTTGGGCAATATGTAATATATGCAACATAGATAAAAGGAGACTATGTCACCCAGAGAAGGATAAGGCTCCAAATCTATGTAGTGCTGTGGAGATCACAGAGAGTTTAATTAACACACAACTCAGTTAAATTTATAACAGTTATAAATATATTAAATCAATTAGTGCTCTTTTAAAAGGAAGGAGGAGCAGTATAATGAATTAAATCTGTGTGATGCCATTCTGATACATTACATTGTTTACATTTACATTTACATCATTTATTATATTGTAATTTGTCCTTTATTGTGCCTATTATCTTGTCGTGCGGGCACGAGACCAAGTGGTTAAGGCATTGGACTAGCTACCTGAAGGTCGTGAGTTCGAGCCCAAGCCGAGGCAACGTGTTGTGTCCTTGAGCAAGGCACTTAATCACACATTGCTCTGCGACGACACTGGTGCCAAGCTATATGGGTCCTAATGCCCTTCCCTTGGACAACATTGGTGTCGTGGAGAGGGGAGACTTGCAGCATGGACAACTGCTGGTCTTCCATACAACCTTGCCCAGGCCAGTGCCCTGGAGAGTGAAGACCTTCCAGGCGCAGATCCATGGTCTCACAAGACTAATGGATGTCTTGTTTATTAATTATCGTACTGTCTTGCACTGTTTTGTGCACTTTATGTAGTCCTGTGTAGGTCTGAAATCTAATGTAGTTTTGTGTTGTTTCACGTAGTCTAGTGTCGTTTTATGTTGTTTCAGGTAGTCGAGTGTAGTTTTGTGTTGTTTCATGTAGCACTTTTATCAGGTTCTGTATCACACAGTGCACCTTATTGGAGATCATTAAATGCAATGGAGAGAGTAAACATGGATACAAGAACACAGCAGCCAAAAATACAGAGGCAAAAAAAAAACCAGAAAAGGTCCATCTTCAAAAGTACAAGACTCCCACACATATACAAATGTATGAAACATGCACTGGAAAATCTGAGGTGGACACAGAAAAGTGATCCATAAAAATAAACCATAAACCAACTGCTTTCCTTTCAACATAGTGTGTGTAGTTTACTGAGCATAGTTTTAAGATCAAGACAATTTCTACAGATGTACCATGGAGAGCATTCTAACTGGTTGCTTCACCATCTGATGTGGTGGGGGAGTTGGGGTGGCGGGGGGGAGAAGCACTGCACAGGATCGAAATAAGCTGCAGAAAGTTGCAAACTCAGTCAGCTCCAGCATGGACACTAGGCACCCAAGCATGAAGGACATCTTCAAGGAGCAATGCCTCAGGAAGGCAACATCCATCATTAAGGACTCCCATCACCCAGAACATAAGACCATAAGATATAGGAGCAGAATTAGGATCTTTGGCTTGCATCTGCTCCGCTATTTCATCATGACTAATCAATTTTCCTCTCAGCCCCAATCTCCTGCCTTCTCCTGTATCCCTTCACGCCCTGACCAATCAAGAATCTATCAACCTGCACCTTGAATATGCATAAGGACTTGACCTCCACGGCTGCCTGTGGCAAAGAATTCCACAGATTCACCATTCTCTGACTAAACAAGTTCCTCCTCATCTCCGTTCTAAAAGGACACCTCTCTATTCTGAGGCTGTGTCCTCTGGTCATAGTCTCTCCCACCACAGGAAACATCCTTTCCACATCCACTCCATCAAGACTTTTCACCTTTCAATAGGTTTCAATGAGGTCACCCCTCATTCTTCTGAATTCTAGTGAATACAGGTCCAGACTTCTGCCCTAGATATATCCATGGACTTGGCCTCCACAGCAGTCTGTGACAGACCATTTCATAGATTCACTACTCTCTGGTTAAAAAAATTTCACCCTTACCTCTGTCTTAAAAAGTTATTCCTCAATTTTGAGGCTGTACCCCTACCATAGAAAACATCCCCTCCACATCCACCCCATCTAGTCCTTTCAACATTCGATAGGTCTCAATGAAAACCCCATACATTCTTCCAAATTCTAGTAAGTACAGCCCAAAGCTACCAAATGCTCCTCATATGTTAACCCCTTCACTCCCAGAATCATCCTCATGAACCTCCTCTGGACTCTCTCCAATGACAACACATCCTTTCTGAGATAAGGGGCCCAAAACTGTTGACAATACTCCAAGTGCGGCCTGACCAGCGTCTTATAAAGCCTCAGCATTTTCTCCTTGCTTTTATATTCTATTCCCCTTGAAATAAATGCAAACATTGCATTTGCCTTCTTTACCACAGACTCAACCCGTAAATTATCCTTTTGTGAGTCTTGCACGAGGACTCCTAAGTCCCTCTGCACCGCTGATGTTTGAACCTTCTCCCCACTTAGATAACGGTCTGCACTATTGTTCCTTTTACCAAAATGCATTATCATATATTTCCCAACACTGTATTCCATCTGCCACTTTTTTGGCCATTCTTCCAATTTGTCGAAGTCCTGATACAATCACACCACTTCCTCAGCACTACCTACCTCTCCATTTATCTTCTTAATATCTGCAAACTTTGCCACAAAGCCATAATTCCATTATCCAAATCATTGACAAATAATGTGGACAGTAGCGGTCCCAATACTGACCCCTGAGGAACACCACTAGTCACTGGCAGCCAACCAGAAAAGGCCCCTTTTATTCCCACTCGCTATCTCCTGTCTGTCAGCCATTCCTCTATCCATGCCAGTATCTTTCCTGTAACACCGTAGGATTTTATCTTGTTAAGCAGCCTCATGTGAGGCACCTTATCAAACGCCTTCTGAAAATCCAAGTAAATGACATCCACTGCCTCTCCTTTGTGCACTCTGCTTGTTAATTCCTCGAAGAACTCCAATAGATTTGTCAGGCAAGGTTCCTTTTTACAGAAACTATACTGACTTTGTCCTATTTTAAGGTCAAAGGCTTTAAGTTCCTCGGGGTCAATATCACAAATGACCTGACTTGGTCCAACCAAGCACAGTCCACTGCCAAGAAGGCCCACCAGCGCCTTTACTTCCTGAGAAAACTAAAGAAATTTGGCCTGTCCCCTAAAACCCTCACTAATTTTTATAGATGCACCGTAGAAAGCATTCTTCTAGGGTGCATCACAACCTGGTATGGAAGTTGTCCTGTCCAAGACCGGAAACAGCTGCAGAAGATCGTGAACACGGCGCAGCACTTCACACAAACCAACCTTCCGTCCTTGGACTCACTTTACACCGCACGCTGTCGGAGCAATGCTGCCAGGATAATCAAGGACACGACCCACCCAGCCAACACACTTTTCATCCCTCTTCCCCCCGGGAGAAAACTCAGGAGATGAAGACTCGAATGGCCAGATTTGGGAACAGCTTCTTTCCAACTGTGATAAGACTGCTGAATGGATCCTGACCCGGATCTGGGCCGTACCCTCCAAATATCCCCACCTGCCTCTCGGTTTTTTTGCACTACCTTACTTTCTATTTTTCTATTTTCTATTTATGATTTATAATTTAATTTTTTAATACTTACTATTGATTTGTAATCCAGGGAGTGGGAAGCGCAGAATCAAATATCGCTATGATGATTGTACGTTCCAGTATCAATTGTTTGGCGACAATAAAGTATAAAGTATATTAGTCTCCAAGTACTCTAAAACCTCATCCTTAATATTAGACTCCAACACTTCCACAACCACTGAGATTAGGCTAACTGGCCAATAATTTCCTTTCTTTTGCCTTCCTCCCTTAAAGAGTGGAGTGATATTTGCAATCTTCCAGTCCTCCGCCAACTCCTCTCTCATGCTTCTGTAATCCCCTTTACTCCACTGTACTACTGATACATCTGACTTCAGCTTCTCCTTCTCAAATGCCAGGGTTCTTTTACCTTAAGCTCTCTAATCATTCTGGTTCATTGCATAACATCAAATCCAGAATAGTTGATCCCCTAGTGGGCTCAACCATGAGCTGCTCAAATCAAAATCAAATCAAACCATGAGCCACTCTTTGCATCAAATCAAATCAACAAAGACTGTACTGGGCAGCCCACAAGTGTCACCACACTTCTGGCACCAACAGAGAGTGCTCACAACTTACTAACCCTAACTGTAGATCTTTGGACTGTGGGAGGAAACCAGAGCACCCAGAGGAAACCCATGCAGTCACAGGGAGAACGTACAAACCCCTTATAGGCAGCAGCAGGAATTGAAACCCAATTGGTGAAAGCAGACACTGTAAAACAATGCTCTAACTGCTAACCTACCATGGCATTGTTTAGTTATTTATTTACAGCTCCAGTACAATAACAGGCCAATAAGCCTAATTACGCTCGTGACTAATTAACCTACCAACTCATACATCTTTTGAATGTGGGAGCACCAAGAGGAAACTCATGAGGTCACAGGGAGAATGTATAAACTACTTACAGAGAGTAGCAGGAATTGAACCCGGGTCACTAGTGCTGTTGTAGCATCTGTACTTGCAGGGTGGTAGAGTGGAGATACATCTCTACCAAAGGAGGTGTAAGGCGCTCCTTCCCTCCGCTAGCCTGTAGGTCGCCCTAGGGCAAAGTGTAGCACCTGTTTCACCCCCTGATCAGAGACATGTGAAGCCATGGGAGCAGGTGGTGGATGGTCATATCAGCAGCTGGTGCATATCACAAGTCCTGGTTATCTGACCACTGACACATAGTCATAGTCATACTTTATTGATCCCGGGGGAAATTGGTTTTCGTTACAGTTGCACCATAAATAATAAATAGTAATAGAACCATAAATAGTTAAATAGTAAAATGTAAATTATGCCAGGAAATAAGTCCAGGACCAGCCTATTGGCTCAGGGTGTCTGACTCTCCAAGGGAGGAGTTGTAAAGTTTGATGGCCACAGGCAGGAATGACTTCCTAAGACGCTCTGTGTTACATCTTGGTGGAATGAGTCTCTGGCTGAATGTACTCCTGTGCCCAACCAGTACATTATGTAGTGGATGGGAGACATTGTCCAAGATGGCATGCAACTTAGACAGCATCCTCTTTTCAGACACCACCGTCAGAGAGTCCAGTTCCATCCCCACAACATCACTGGCCTTACGAATGCGTTTGTTGATTCTGTTGGTGTCTGCCACCCTCAGCCTGTTGCCCCAGCACACAACAGCAAACGTGATCGCACTGGCCACCACAGACTCGTAGAACATCCTCAGCATCGTCTGGCAGATGTTAAAGGACCTCAGACTCCTCAGGAAATAGAGATGCCTCTGACCCTTCTTGTAGACAGCCTCAGTGTTCTTTGACCAGTCCAGTTTATTGTCAATTTGTATCCCCAGGTATTTGTAATCCTCCACCATGTCCACACTGACCCTCTGGATGGAAACAGGGGTCACCGGTACCTTAGCTCTCCTCAGGTCTACCACCAGCTCCTTAGGCACCAGGCAGACAATCTCCAAAGAGTATTGATAATGGCTGGGGTCACCCTTCTTGTAGAGACACTGCCCAGAAGAAGGTAATGGCAAACACTTCTGTACAAAAATTTGCCAAGATCAATCCTGATCAAAGACCATGATTGCCCACGACATACAACGCGGTACATAATGAATGAACAGACCTGTGAGGTGGAGGATGCGGAATTCAAACAGTAAATTTGACTGGGTTTCGAACAGCTGCCAAAAACTGAAGGTTTAAATCTGACTTCTTCGAAGAAGTATTTCAGAAAATGTTCCAATATTGCTTGTGTTTATAATGTAATGTCTAAATGATTAGAAATTCATGTTGAAAACACATCTCTGTTAAGAGTCTCTTATTTGTGGCCATTCTGGAAGAATCACATTCGTCTTCCTGTATTCTACTGTTGAGCTCCGGCATGAATACTGCACACATCATTTTCAGCCGGTCGTGCAAAATTAATGTGGCTAACACTGCACACTTTTTGATGGAAAAGCTGAATAATCTGTAGTAGCATTTCTCAGTAGCTTAATGACCAGAATCCTGGAAATAAAACATAGCACACTGACAGCAGAGAGGGATTTCAGGATGCAGCAGCTGGGAAACTGGAGCCCATGCACTGGGAGCACAGATTTGCATAAACTACCCACCACCAACTCTGTCAGGCCCCACCTACCCCTTCTCCTTTAGCCCGTTATGTCACTGGCATTAGGGAAGCAATGAAGGTCTTCCATCTCTGGCGGAATTCACGACTTCTCTCATCGTATCAGTATCTTCCTCTCAGTTGCTGTCAGTCATGCAAGTCCCAGGTGGAGACTCAGGAATACAGTCACACACAGATGTAGAAGGATTCTTCACTGCCGTTTCCGTACCAGTCAGGGTTGTTGGCCCTGAGCTGAACCCCCAAACCTGGAGAACCAAGGACCACTCTTAGTCTGGCCTCTACCCTTTGACTTGTTTGGCATGGGTGACGCTACCAAGAGCCAAAGCACAAAGCCGTGACTGCAACCGGCATAGGTCACCAGGTCACCGGGTCACTGAGGGACTCGAGCCACCAAACCAGGACAAGGTTGTGGTCCTCTTGGAGGGTTTGCACCAGCCCTGTCAGGCTCCCACCTACTCCATCTGTGGAAAAGCCCGCAATTTCCACATTAGCTTCATCACCCCCTTGGGAAAGTACAAAGCATGAGAGGAAACAGGCTGTCCTTAATCCCAGAGGACTCCCTGAAAAGGGTGGTGAATATTGAAGCTAAAACTGAATAGAAAGTTCAAAGTTAAAAGAGGAAAACAGAAGGAAAAATGATTAGACAGTAAAGACCTTCCATAGAGAGGTTGAAGCAGAGCAGTATTTAATGGGATAGAGTAAAGGAACAGTTTACACTTAGTGGACACTATATTTGGCACACCTGAACACCTACACATTAATGCAAATGTCATATGGCAGCAACTCAATGCATAAAAGCATGTAGACATGGGTAAGAGGTTCAATTGTTGTTGAGACTCAATATCAGAATGGGGAAGAAATGCGATCTAAATGACTTTAGTCATTGAATATTTCTTGGTGCCAGATGGGGTAGTTTGAGTATCTCAGAAACTGCTGATCTAACTGGCTGCATCACCACCTGGTATGAAGGGATGACTGCACAGGGTCAAAATAAGCTGCAGAAAGTTGTGAACTCAGTCAGCTCCATCATAAGCACTGAACATTGAAACCAAGAGCACTACCTCACTATGTTTTTTACTCTTTGTGCAATATTTAATTTAGCTATATATATATATATATATATACTGTAATTTACTGTTTTTTTAATCATGTATTGCAGTGTACTGCTGCCACATTAGAACAAATTCCATGACATATGCCAGAGATATTAACCCTGATTCTCACACACAACAGTCTCTAGGGTTACAGAGAATGGTGCAAAAAACAAAAAAACATCCAGTGAGCAGCAGTTTTGTGAGTAAAAACACTTCGTTAATGTCAGAGGAGCAAATGTCCAGACTGGCTCAAACTGACAGGAAGGTGACAGTAATTCGATAACCACATATTACAACAGTGGAGTGTTGAAGAGCATCTCTTAACACACAACACGTCAAACCTTGAAGTGGACGAGACACAGTAGCAAAAGACCAGGAATACGCACTCGTGACCATTTGATTAAGTACAGGAGGTACCTAATAACGTGGCCACTGAGTGAAAAGGCTATAAAGGCATTGGGACAGGAGATACCTTTTGCCTTTATGTATTTATGAGATACAGTGTCAAAGACCCTACCGGACCTTTGAGCCACACTGACGAGCAACCTCTGAGTTACTCCTGATTTAGCCCTGGCCTACTCACAGGACAGTTTACAATGACCAACTAATCTACCAACTGGCACGTCTTTGGACTGTGGTAGGAAGCCAGGGCACTCAGAAAAAACCCACATATTCCACGGGGAAGACGTATAAACTCATTACAGATAACGTCGGAATTAAACTCTGAGCTCCAACGCCCCAAGCTGTAATAACATCGCATTAACTGTGGCACCCAAACCTTTACTAGTTGATTGGCTGTTGTACCTTTCACTTCTATAGTTTTTTTTTATTTTCATAATGGGAAGATAATGTGTTCTCCCAATTTATAAAGTGAGATATGTGGGTGGAAAGTCCTGTGATTCAGCATGACAGGCAACGAGATGGGTTTATTATGAGTAAAAATTAATGATATTGGAATTTGAAAATTGCATTGTGAACCTGCATGAATCATCAGAATATACATATTAAACTCTTTTATTAACTAAATTAAAAAATGTATTAACATATTTGACAGCAATGAGCTACACTATATACACTACTTGTATAAGAATATAATTCTACATTGACTTTAGGGTATAATCTTTATAATTTTTTAAACATGTCACTTTATACCACTTAATGTAAATAGGTTCAATTAAAGTATGAAGATTTTTTACAATGTATGTGCACAATCTCAAATTTGTAATAGGGACTGAGCTCTATAATAAGTAACAAATTTCTTCAAGGCCTTTTGCAAGTTACTTTTTTTAAGACTGCTTTTATAAACCTCTTAGCCTTCCACACTCATATTAAGCTCTTGTAGTCACAAGTAGAATTGTTAAATTTCACGATAATCCACGGGTTCTGTTTGATAAGGTCAAGCTCGTATTTGGTTGTGGTGTGACCTTATTGACTAAAACTCATTAAAGAGCAAGGCACAGCTGAACCCCTTGTCTCATATACTGCCAGACAGAGCTAAGGCAGCACATATACCTTTCAGGGAACAAAATGGAAGTGTCAGTGGTTAGAACATAATATAGTGTAAAATGGTTTAAAAGAAGCTTTCTTGTACAGCTACAAATATATAATGGCATTAGTCATTTCAACAGAGTTGCATCACAATAATGATGCCCATCACTTTGGCAATCAATGGCTTAAACAGTTATCTCTAATCATAATGGTTCCCCATGAGAATGTCAATTTCCACATGAAGAACTGTTTAATGTTTGTCTCCTAGTTGCAATAAGCTAAAACTCCACAACATGACCTTCAGCTCTGGAACAAAGAAAATCAATGTCATGGGTGGATGAAGAAAAAATCATAAATGGAACATGGAATTATAGCAAAGTCAACGAAGTATTATTGAGAATCCAGTAGCTCTTTCTCACTGAGCACAAATCAGTAGAATGAAATAGTGTTGACTTAAGAGGCCCAGAAATTGCTGGGTTTACAGTAAGTATCTGCCTACAGGAAACAAACTAAATGGCAGATGTTGGGTATGGTGGGATAAAACTAACTGCAGCAAATTATTCCACTTGAATGTTCAAATTCATAACTAACTAAGAAGTCTTATGAACTCCTTATCAATGAGGCAGCATTAGAATTTTCAGAATACTTCAGGTATCCCCTCCTCTGCTACCAGTTCAAAATAAGTTTCATGATTCATACAACCAATGCCGCCGGAAAGTGGCCGTTCTCTGCAACAAGATGGCAGTTCCTTAAGGTCGACATAGCCAGGGGAGGTAGTGGGGATAATTTCCCATTACCTATTAAATGCTCTCAATGGCATGCATCTCAAACAGCTTCTAACAACTAAGTCCAGCTCCTGGCCTTCATGTGTGGCTTAACTACTAAGCCCAACAAAAGTGTTTCTACTGGCAGGAGGAGGGGCAAAGGTGAGTTATTGGCACCTTAAAACTGAAACTGGGCAGATGGTGCTCGCCAACCGTGATCAGCAACTCATCTAGGAAAAGGGAAACTCTGATCTCAAGCCTCTGCTGCCTTGCAGCTGTACACACTCACACTCACCAGGCTTCTGGTGTAAACCCTGATGGAAAATCCAGAGCATGAGTCCCTAAGATAGTCCTACAGTGAGTTCAGTGCAGACTGGCAACAGCTGTGACGCTACCGGTGCCAAACTGCATCAATCACTGCTGTTCCTATGGATTCATCAGCTACATGGGCAACAACTTGCTCTCTGTATCGGACTGCCTTGGCTTGCATATCAAGCAAACAGCTAGGATGCAATATCTATGGTCATCCCTGAACAGCAGAGGGGCTTCAGACTGTACTTCAGTCTCTGCAGTTCCATTCCCCTGTGGTTCTGCCCAAGACGGCCAGTTGTGATTGTATCCCAGTCCATCAAACCAACCAGTACTGTGACTACATTTCTCACTGCCTCAACTGAACAGCCACCATAATCAAGGATCCCTCCCATCCCAGTCATTGTCTCCTCTCACCCCTCCAACTGAGCAGAAAATACTGAAGTTGAGAAGATATTCCACAGGCTCAGGGATAGCTTTTGAATGGACCTCTTGCACAATAAAGGTGAGCTCTTGATCTCACAATCTACATCATTGTGGTCCTTTTATTTTGTCTAATTCCTCTGCACTTGCTCTGTAACTGTAACATTGCATTTTGCCTACTGTTCCCAAGCCCCTTCCCTTTTCTCCTTCCACTGTGTGGTTATACATGGAATGGTCTGTCGGGATGGCATGCTTCACAGTGCACTTTGGTCCACATGACGACAATAAGCCAGTTGTAAAAGGATGGCACACTGGTACATCTAATAAAGCTGCTGTCTCACTCTGCCACAACAAGGTGTTGTCTACGTGGAACTTGCACATTCTCCCTGTGACCATGTGAGATTGCTCTGTGTCCTCCTGGTTCCTCCCACATCCGAAATCTGTAATCTCTAGGTGGTCTATGACCTCACCGCTGTTTTGCCTCACTTCTATGAATTCCATAACTTTTTCTGTGTCTCAAGTAAATACAGATGTAAAAAAATCCAGCTGTAGAAATCCTTCAGATTCTCCTTCACCTCAGCTGCTAGAGGAACAAAATGCCTTCTTTTAGCCCTCCTGATTTCCTTAAGTGTTTTCTTGCACCTCTTATCCTCAAGTACCTTATTTGTTCCTGCCTGCCTATACCTACTATGCACCTCCTTCTTCCTAACCAGGACCTCAATATCTCTTGAAAACTTAGGTTCCCTAAAACTGTTATCCTTGCCTTTTATTCTAACAGGAACATACAAACCCTAAGATCTCAAAATTTCACTTACAAAGGTTTCCCACTTACCAAGCACGCCTTTGTCTGAAAACAACCTGTCCCAATCCATAATTGCCAGATCCTTCCTGATACTATCAAAATCGGTCTTTCTCCAATATAGAATCTCAATCCGAGGACCACAACTATCCTTCCCCATATTTATGTTGAAACTAATGGCATTATGCTCAATAGATGTAAAGTGTTCCCCTACACAAACTTTTGTCACTTGCCCTGTCTCATTCCCTAATGGCACACCTGGTACCACACCCTCTCTAGTTGGGACAACTATGCATTGATTAAGGAAGCTTTCCTGAACACATTTGACAAGCTTTTTCCAATCTAAACGCAAACAACAGGAATTCTGCAGATGCTGAAAATTCAACCAACACACATCAAAGTTGCTGGTGAACACAGCAGGCCAGGCAGCATCTGTAGGAAGAGGTGCAGTCGACGTTTCAGGCCGAGACCCTTCGTCAGACAAAGCTGCCTGGCCTGCTGCGTTCACCAGCAACTTTGATGTGTGTTGCTTTTTCCAATCTAGACCTTTTACAGTTTAGGAGTCCCTATCAAAATCTGGAAAGTTAAAATCACCTGCTGTCACAACTTTGTGTTTCTTGCAACAGATCTCTCTACAAATTTGATCCTCTAAATCTCGCAGTTGTCTATAGTATAATCTCATGAACGTGGTCATCCATAAGAACATAAAAAAAGGAGCAGAATTAGGCCATTTGATCCATCTAATCTGCTCCACAATTTCATCATGACTGATCCAATTTTCATCTCAGCCCCAATCTCCTGCCTTATCCCCATATCCACTCATACCCTGATCATCAACACACTATCAACCTGTACCTTAACTATACATAAAGTCTTAGCCTCCACAGCTACTTGTGGCAAAGAGTTCCACAGATTCACCACTCTCTGGCTAAAGAAATTTCTCCTCATCTATATTCTAAAAGGACGCCCCTCTATTCTGAGGCTATGTCTTCTGGTCGTAGACTCTCCCACCATAGGAAACATCCTCTCTACATCCACTTTATCAAAGCCATTGGCCGTTCATTAGGTTTCAATGAGGTCATCCCTCATTCCTCTGAATTCTAGTGAATACAGGTCCAGAGCCATTAAACACTCTTCATATGACAAGCTGTTTAAACCTGGAATCATTTTCATGAATCCCCTTTGAACCCTCTCCAGTTTCAGCACATCACTTCTAGGATAAGGGGCCCAAACCTACCTACAATACTCTGTGAGGCCTCACCAGTGCTTTATAAAGTCTCAACATTACATCCTTGCTTTTATGTTCTAGTCCTCTTGAAATGAATGTTAACATCGCATTTGCCTTTCTCACCACAGACACAACCTACAAATTAACCTTTGGGGAATGTTGCACAAGGACTCCCAAGCCCCTTTTCAGCTCAGTTTTTTTGTATTTTCTCTCCACTTAGAAAACACCAAAGGGCATGACCATACGCTTTCCAACACTATATTCCAACTGCCACTTCTTTGCCCATTCTCCTAATCTATCTAAATCCTTCTGTAGCTTCTCTACTTCCCGAACGCTACCTTCCCCTCCACCTATCTTCATGTTGTCTGCAAACTTTGCAACAAAGCCATCAATACCATCATCAACATCATTAACATATAACGTAAAAAGGATCGGTCCCAGTGCAGAACCCTGCGGAACACCACAAGTCACTGGCAGCCAACCAGAAAAGGCTCCCTTTATTCCCACCCTTTGCCTATTGCCAATTAACCACTGCTTTATCCATGATTGTATCTTTCCTGTAATACCGTGAGCTCATAGCTGGTTAAGCAGCCTCATGGGTGGCATTTTGTCAAAGGCCTTCTGAAAATCAGCGGATTCTCCTTTGTCTATCCTGTTTGTTATTTCTTCAAAGAATTCCAACAGATTAGTCAGGAAAGATTTTCCCCTGAGGAAACCATGCTGACTGCCTCCTATTTTATCATGGGCCCCCAAGTACTAAGTACCCTGAGACCTCATCCTTAATAATTGACTCCAACATCTTCCCAACCACTGAGGTCAGGCTAACTGGCCTATAATTTCCTTTCTTCTGCCTCTCTCCCTTCTTGAAGAGTGGAATGACATTTGCAATTTTCCAATATTCCGGAACCATTCCAGAATCTAGTGATTTTTGAAAGATCATTACTAATGCCTTCACAATCTCTTCAGCCACCTCTTTCAGAACCCTGGGGTGTACACCATCTGGTCCAGGTGACTTATTTATCATCAGATCTTGCAGTTTCCAAAGAACCTTCTCTCTAGAAATGGTAACTTCACACACTTCATGACCCCTAACACCCGGAACTTCCACCATTCTACTAGTGTCTTCCACCATGAAGACTGATGCAAAATATTTATTCAGTTCACCGCCATTTCCTTTTTTTTTATATTTTATTTAATTTTTAAAGAAGAATTACAAGGACTCAATTAATGCAACAATTAATACATATTGGGAAAAAATAATTCAAATATATTAATAAGTCCGAGAGAAAAAAAAACACCTATCCCAACACCATCTCCCCTCATTAGAAAAAAGGAGGGAGAGAAAAAAAACATAAAAAACAGAGGAAAAAGGAGAGAAGAAAAAAGAAAAGAGAATAAAAGAAGAAGAAGAGTAGGCATCCAGCTCTCAGAGTCAGTTTAAAATACAAATTAAAGAAACTAGCTTATAATAAGGGATATATTAATTTTTAAAAATTAAAACAAATAAATTAAACAATCTGGGCATCTAAGTAATCCAAATATGGTTGTCAAATCTCAATGAACATAGTGTATCCATTCCTAAGGGTATAAGTAATCTTCTCAAGGGGTATACAACTTTGCATTTCTTTATTCCAATGATCAATATGTACAAGGGAATCGGATTTCCGAGGAATAAATCCAAATTTATCAAAATTGCATTGTCAGTGGCCAGGAAATGCATAGCCGTATCATCGCCACTCCTTGTCCTCTTTTACTGCCCCTCCAGCATCATTTACCTGCGGTCTGATATCCACTTTTGCCTCTCTTTTACACTTTACGTATCTGAATAAACTTTTGGTATCCTCTTTAATATTATTGGCTAGCTTACTTTCATATTCCATCTTTACCTTAATGACTTTTATAGTTGCCTTCTGGTGGTATTTGGAAGTTTTCCAAACCTCTAAATTCCCACTGCTTTTTGTTCTATTATATGCCCTCTCTTTGGCTTTTATGTTGGCTTTGACTTTGCTTGTTAGCCACAGTTGTGTCATCTTGCCTTCAGAATACTTCGGTGTGTACATATCCTGTGCCTTCCAAGTTGCTTCCAGAGATTCCAGCCATTGCTGCTCTGCTGTCATCCCTGCCAGTGTTCTTTTCCAATCAATTCTGGCCATCTCCTCTCTCAGGCCTCTGTAATTCTTTTTACTCCACTGTAATACTGATACATCTGACTTTAGATTCTCCTTCTCAAATTTCAGGGTGAATTTGATCATATTGTGATCACTTCCCCCTAAGGGTTATTTTACCTTAAAGTCTCTAATCAATTCCGGATCATTGCACAACACCCAATCCAGAATAGCTGATCCTTTAGTGGACTCAACCACAAGCTGCTCTAAAAAGCCATCTCACATGCATTCTAGACATTCCCCCTCTTGGAATCCAGCACCAACCTGATTTTCCCAATCTACCTGCATATTGAAATCACCATGACTATTGTAACATTGCCTTTTTGGCATGCACTTGCTATCTCCCATTGTACGTGTAGACCACATCCTTACTACGGTTTGGGGTCTGTATACAGCTCCCATCAGGGTCTTTTTACCCTTGCAGTTCCTTAGCTCTGTCCACAATGATTCAACACCTTCCAATCATATGTCACCTCTTTCAAAAGATTTGATTTCATTTTTCACCAACAGAGCAACGCTGCCCCTCTGCCTTCCTATTTGATACAATGTGTATCCTTGGACATTAAGCCTCCAGCTATAATCTTCTTTCAGCTATGATTCAGTGATGTTTACAACATCACATATCTTCTTTTAATTCTCCAGTTCTACCCATCTAATCTAATCTAATCTAGCCACAATAGACGAGCGCTCCATTTTGCCCTGGCAGAGCACTGCTGTGACATTTCCCCTATCTAGTAATGCTATCCCTCCCCCTTTAATCCCTTCCGCTCTATCACGTCTGAAACAACGAACCCTTGAATATTTAGAAGCCAGTCCTACCCCTCCTGCAATCAAATCTCACTAATGGCTACAAAGTCATAATTCCATGTGCTGATTCATGTAACAATTATACTAGTACCCAAGAAAAGCCAGGTGAGCTGCTTTGATGACTATTGTCCAGTAGCACTTATATCTATGGTGATGAAGTATTTTGAGAGGTTGGTTATGGATAGAATTAACTTTTGTCTCAGCACAGACCTGGACCCACGATTTGCTGCCTAATCAGAACTACCATCGCAATAGGTCTACAGCAGACACAATCTCAACGGCTTTCCACGCACCTGGGCCCCTACCCCCTCTCACCTTCAATGCATGCCCTCTGGTATTAGACATTTCAACCAGAAGAAACAGATACTCTCTGCCCACTCAATCTATGCCTCTCATAATCTTATAAACCTCCATCAGGTCTCCCCTCAGCCTCTAGTGCCCCAGAGAAAACAATCCAGGTTTTATCAGCTTGGCCAAAGAATCTGCCTCTATTATGTATGATTCTGACTCCATTGCATGCAACTAAAATACTTCTGCAGAAGACTTGGTTTTTCATTCCCATATACAAATAAGGGCAAGGACTGATTTCTGTTAATCCTCAGGCTTCAGGTACTCATCAAACATTCAGTATCTACAGACTCAGTTGTTTCTGTCCCATAATCACTATCGGTTGGATCTTTATTTAGAAACGGCCGATCCAGCTCTGCGATCTAGCCGGACAGATTTTACTTCATTTCCTGACAAAGCCCGTGCCTGCCTCTTAGATGATTCAAAGATGTGAGGGACTTTAATGGAATCATCAATAAATGATGAGGCAGTTCAGACGTAATCACATCAAAGCATGCATCTTCAGCTATTGTGTGTGTGCGCGCTGGACACGATTTGCTGCCTAATCAGGAACTGCTTTCAGACCCTGGAACAGTTAAATCCTATTGGTCAAACAGGAAAGGACTGACATGTTACAGCTCCAGTTCACTTGGAATATTTTAAATAGTAATCACAAAAAAAATTCAAATCAGTCCTTTTACTTAAAATTTATTGAGGGACTTTTTTCCAAAAGGTGGTGTTTTTGTTTATTTCTGTACTCTGTCTCTGCTTCTCTTATCATATCTGGAATATTTCCTCAATTGCACTCTGGGGTCAAAGGCCAGCAATCCCCAAGGACAGAGGATGTGTCAGCAGGTGCTGTGGATGATCCCCATGGTCAAGGGCTGAGGTTGACTTGGCCATGAGGTCAAGGGCCTGTGACCACCCCAACCCCAACAATTGGGTTTGGAGGTCTGCACAGGCACACCTGAAGCCCCGAGGTCGGGAGGCAGGTCAGGAGACATGAGGTCAGATGACAAACTCCAGTGAAGCCCAAGGACAGAGGTCAGGTTGATAGGCACTGAGGATGAAGACCAGTGATCCTCATGGTCAAGGACCGAGGTCAGTATGCCTCGAGGATGAGGACAAGGTCAGCAAATCCCAGGGTCAGTGATCCTTGTGGGGCAGGTCTGGAGGTCCAAGGTTGCATGGCATGTCCAGATGTCAGACATCAGCGGTCTCCAAGGACAGATGTTGGGAAGGCTTTCAAAAGTGAGGTCAAGAACCCTGGTCGCCAGGCCCTGAGGATGAGGGTCGGTGATCTCCAATGGAGAACATGGGGAGGGGGTGTGTAGGAAGGAGTTTGTTTTGCTGTTGTGTCTGTCTTGTTGTATATTGGCTGCATGTTGTTCCGATGAAGATTATAGGCATGCTATATTGGTGCCAAAAATTTGTTCACACTTGCGGGCCACCCCCAGCACATCCTCAGATGTGAATGACACACTTCACTGTCAGTTTCAATGTACATGTGTCTAATAAATCTAATTTAATCTAAATAGATTATCTGCTTCATACTGCTGAGACAACTTCCAGGACCTTGGGTATGATCAAGCACAGTTCAATAACTCCCTTTACGCGTACAGTATTCCAGCTCCCCACCTCTTCTTACTAAACTAAAAGTATTAAACTTGAAGGGTAGCTGGGATACATCTCTCCCAAAGGAGATGTAAGATGTTCCTTCCCTCCGCTAGCCTGTGGGTCACCCTTAGGCAAGCTGTAGCACCTACTGACCACTCCCCCATCCCCATTAGGGTCACATGAATCCATGGAGCAGGTGGTGGATGGTCATATGAGCAGCTGGTGCTTATCACAAGTCCTGGTTATGTGACCACTGACGCCAGGCAGGCAATCTCTGACGAGTATTGATAATGCAGGGTTCACCCATCTTGTAAAGACACTGCCCAGAAGAAGGCAATGGCAAACCACTTCTGTAGAAGAATTTGCCAAGAACAATCATGGTCATAGAAAGAGAAAAAGAATACAACAGCAAGAAAAGTGTCTTCAGATTAAAGATAGATAGAAGACCATGATTGCCTACATCACACAACACGGCAAATAACGATGATGATGAATGTCACAAATTTGTCTTACAAGCATAACTACCCCAAGGCTTCCTGTGTCTATATCTAAAAGAATGTTTTGATTAGGTGTGAAAAAATGATCCCCTACAAAGCCACATTCATATTGTAACAAATAAAAATACATGCACAGAGGAAATACAAGCTTACATCTTGAGTAATGGCATTAATATGTTGATATAAAGTACTCTCAATCTGTTGAACATTCTCATTATTACCCTAAACAAATAGAAAAGAACAAAGCTACTTATCCAGCAAGTGAATATTAACAATGTGTAGCTTGCTAATAAATCCTGTCTAAGGAGTTGAAATAGAGCTCGGCAATACTGTTGCAATCCTTGCTGTTCACTATTTTAACAAAAGAATTTGAAATTAATTGACTAACACATTTGTTACCAATATTACATGATACAATTTAAACACATTAGCCTTCTTGGAAGGCCAGGATCTCTAGGATTAATTTCATTTCACTCTCCCACCCTGCCACCTGCACAATGTTTTAATTCACTGTAATCAGCTTTCAAAATTCCTCATAACAGGTTCTGAGCATTAAGCAGGGAAGAGCTTCCTTCGAAATCCAATTATCTCCAGAGCTCTGACCAGCCTGTTGCCTAATTGTAACATCAATAATAAAATTCAAACAATATTGCTTTGGTGTCCATAAATATTAATGCGGCCAATCCACACCCATTTCCCTTTGTTCTTTCTTCATGCAATCTCTCTCTCTCTCATCATCATTATGTGCCGTATCTCTGCCTCTGGTACCTGCCTGTATCTCCTATTCATCATTTTGCCACTGCGAATTCTATGGTGCTGAAATGTTGCACATTCTCCTCTTTGTCTCTTTAAGTGCCGCACATATTTTCACACTCTTCCATATATATTTCTTTTTGCCATTTCTCCCCTCATTCTCCCCTCTCTCCCTTGTCCTGCTGCACAAAAATATGCACCCCCTGAGAATGACAGCCCGCAGGGATTTATGGCAGTGCGTGCTCATTTTTCCGAAGTAAATAATTCCGCATGTTCACTTCACTCATTTCCTCCAGCCCCAGTACCCAATTTCTGTCTGTACGTGTGTTTGACTTCAGCCACCATCCTGCATTGTATCGCCTTCTGATAGTGTGTATCATTATGAAAAAGATTTTTTTTTTAAATGCACAAGATCATTCCGCATATCTAACTCATACTCCAGTACTGAACTTTGGGTTAGAAATTACACTGGTTTTCCAAACACGCTGAAGTTTGGCTGTGTGACATTCAAGTTATTTTCAATCATGGGTCAGTAACCGCAGAATTCAGCAGTGCCCAAGGCACAGGGTATCAACCGCTGCCTTCTTTCGTGAGCTAACGGATGCATAAAGGAAGCTGCTGTGAGTTTTGAAATTGGATCGGATCCCTGAAGCTGGGGAAGAGAGGTGGCCCAGCACTCAGGTGGTGGAAGGCGTGGGGAGGAGGCCGAAGATTGAAGGTTCAAAGCCTGGAGATAGTGTCCAAGGTATAGACTTTCAGCAAAAGTTGGGGCAGGGAGGAGACAGTGAGGTACCCAGAGATCAGGCCTACTCAGGTGAGAATGAGAGATCCGATCCCAAGTTGTGAGATTGGTACCTGGTGCTGCACGTAAGAAGCAACACTCACAGAATGCTGGAGACACTCAGCAGTCAAGTAGCATCTATCAAGGGGAGTAAACAGTCGATGTTTTGGGCTGAAACCCTTCATCAGGAAGGAGATCATTTTAGGAAAATAGATCGTAGTACTGAAGTAGTTCCAAGAAGAGCAGATAATTTAAAAAATATGATGTTCCTGGGCCAACCCCTTGTCAGAGAGACCCCATGTAAACTGTGCCAGAGCAGAGGCAGTAGTGCTAAAAGTCTGTGACCTTTCTGAGATTGACCAATGAGGGACGCTCCAAAGAACAACGTGAACAATCCTGAAGAAGGGTCTCGGCACGAAATGTCGACTGTTTATTCATCTCTATAGATGCTGCCTGACTCACTGAGTTCCTCCAGCACTTTGTGTGTGTTGTCATAGAGAATGATATATATTGACTGATAATTTTCATTAAGGATGATCTTGTCTGCAACCAATGTGGGATGTGTAACACTGACACGAGTGTGAATCACATCTGGTCTAACATCCAGAAGAACATTATTCAAACCAGATTTTCTGATGCCTATTCCTGAAAAAAATAAAGACCATGACTTTGAATTTCAGGCCACTATACATACTGAGCAGATGTGCCAGCAACGTGATATTTAACATGAACCACAATCAATGAAAGGACAACCAAAGAAATCTCAGCACTTCAACATGAAGACAGGTTATTCATTATTTTAGTATCTTCTGCTTTAAAAGTTAGCAAATATAGGAATTCCTCTGAAGACCAAATTGTACAGATATACTGTTGAACATATCTGACCATCACGGTCCTTTACTGCAAGTTAACTGCAAGGTAATACAAGGTGCTGCAGAGAGTAGTGGCCTCTGACCACTACATCACATCCCTCCACACCATCGGTACTATCTACAGGAGGTGCTGCCTCGAAAGGGCAACACCCAGCATCAAAGATCCCCTCCAACTGGGCTGTGCCATCTTCTCACAGCTGTCGTCTGGCAGGAGGTACAGAGGCCTGAAGCCCTAGACCACCAGGTTCAAGAACAGCTACCTTCGGCCTACACAATCCAAATCACTGCCTCTGTTCAGCAACATTGCTACCACTTTAACCACACGGTACTACGATGGAATTTTATTTTTGTTCTATTTATGGCTTTTTCTTGGAAAAATTGTGTATAATTTACGTCTAATTTACGTTTTTCTTGTGAATGGTGAATGTCGCTTATCTGATGTTATGTGCCTGAAGGGTCTTGGCCCAAGATGGCGACTGTCTATTCCTTTCCGTAGATGCTGCCTGGCCTGCTGAGTTCCTCCAGTACTTTGTGTGTGTTCTTTGGATTTCCAGATCTGCTGATTTTCTCTTGCTTGTGATCGGAATAATGCTGCAAGTAAGCTTTTCATTGGACCTGTCCATATTGCAGCTATGTACTTGTGCATTTGGCAACAAACTCAAATTTGACCTGGCAGTGAAGACCACAAAAGCTTCTTCACAGAATCATTGAGTCTTGTAGCTTACCACTGGAAGAGGCCATTTTGGTTATTCACGCCCTGAAGGATCCATCCAGTTTATGCGACTTGTCATCCTGTCCCATGAACCCCGTAAGGAAGAGAAAACTCACATGTGGTCCACTGATGGTATATTCCTCCCTACTTACAAGTCTGAGGCACATATATATAGCTAGGGTGCCTAAGACTTTTGCACAGTACTGCAGTAGTTTTATGTATTGCACTGTACTGCTGCCACAAAAAAAAACAAATTTCATGACATATGTGAGTGATGATAAACCAGATTCTGGTATGAGTCTCTATTGTGGACTGAGAGTGGGAAGGGGCCATGGAGAGGGGATCATAATTGGGAAAAGGGGAAAGGAGAGGAGAGGGAGTGGGAAGCACCAGAGAGACGTGATGTGATGATCAATAAACCTATTGTTTGAAATCAAATGACCTTGCCTAGTGTCTCAGGGTTGGGTATGCCTGCACCCATGCCATCCCTCTGCCCCGGCACTCTTTCTATGCCACCTGACCCACACCCCTCCTGCAACGCTCCATACTTGCCATTCACAACATCCTTTGATCCCGCCAGATTTAGAAACTCACCCACTGCTCCATGTTGATAGTACAGTACTGTGCAAAAGTTTTAGGCACCCTAGCTTTAGCCTAGTTTTAGCCCCCACATGTACTGAAGACTATTGTACAGTACTGTACTTTCCTGTACTATCTGTGCATAGGCAATCTAATAGACCTGGATACAGGACACCTTGCATTTTAATACTGAACGATCCTAATCTCTAACATCGCCAGCTCTGATGATGAAAAAAGGAGCAAGTATTCCACACCCTGACCTTTGACACCATTGTGTCATATGGATGAATTTGTAGCACCCCACAATCAGAGTATTGAGAATTCAAGTCTGCCTCCAGCAATCTGGATATCAGAAACTGACCAGCATCTCAGCCGGAGGTGGGGAGAGGGGACTGCTGTGTTCACCATCTCTTGTATGAGATACTAAATCGGGTGTAAGCAAAATACCTGAAGGCGCCACTTTGATGAAGCTTAATGATTAGTTCTATTTGTCATATGTACACAAAGTGATGAGGTGAAGGTACGTCTCTACCAAAGGAAGTGTAAGGTGCTCCTTCCCTCCACTAGCCTGCAGATCACCCTTGGGCAAGGTGTAGCACCTGTTAGCTTCCCCCCCTCCAGCCAATCATGGTCACGTGAAGCCATGGGAGCAGGTGGTAGATGGTTATATGAGCAGCTGGTGCATATCACAGGTCCTGGTTATGTGACCACTGATGCCAGACAATCCCTGAAGAGTATTGATAATGGCTGGAGTCACCCATCTTGTAAAGACACTGCCCAGAAGGCAATGGCAAACCACTTCTGTAGAAAAATTCACCAGAAGCAATCATGGTCCTGGAAAGACTGTGATCGCTCACGTCATATAATGATAATGACGATGAAGTACATTGAAACATACAGAGGAATACATTGTTTACGTCAATGACCAACACATTCTGGGTATTGTGCTGGGGGCAGCACAGAAGTGTCACCACATTTCCAGCACCAACATAACACGCCCACAGCACACAAACTCTATGTCTTTGGAATGTGGGAGGAAACTCATGCAGTCACAGGGAGAAGGTACTAACTCCTTTACAGTGGGAAGTGATTCCCGATCAGTAATCACTGGCACTGTAAAGCATTTCGCTAACTGCTACCTTCCACAGCCACGCACAGAAGAAATAAACTCAGCATCCAGCTCTCAGCCAACAGTACTGAAACAGATTATCTGCTCATTAGCACATTGATTTTGTGAGAATGTTGAGTATCAACTGGCTGACACATTTCCTATATTATAATCATAATTATACTTCCTAAATACTTTTCTGACTGTAAGGTGTTATGGACTGCCTAGAAAACTCATATTGCTTGTCAATACTTCTGCAGAAGGAATGCCTAAGCTAAATTTTGTAATTACCCCTATTAAGTTAAGACAAAAATGTTGACGTAATGTGATGGCAGAGACTGTTATAAACATCACCCAGCCAGTCGGTCCTTTGACTTCAACAAAAAGGACAATCATGCAAGAATTTAGATCAGGGATAGTATTTATTTATCTATCTATCTATTGATAGATTGAGATACAATAGGTCTTCCGACTCTTCGAGCCATGCCACCCAGCAATCCCCCAATTTAATCCGAGCCTAATCACAGGACAATTTACAATGACCAATTAACCTAACAACCGGTACATCTTTGGAATGTGAGAGGAAACCAGAGCACCCAAAGGAGACCCACGCTGTCACGGGGAGAATGTACAGACACCTTACAGGCAGTGGTGGGAGTCGAACCCTGGTCACTGGTACTGTAAAGCATCATGCTAACCACTAACACTACCGTGCGATGGGAATCAAACCCGGGTCACTGGTACTGTAAAGCGTTGTGCTAACCACTGCACCACCGTGCCACTCATGGTATTGGCCCTTGACATAAAAAAGGTTGGAAACCCCTAGTCTAGATGAAGGGTCTCCATCCAAAACATTTACTGTCCATTTCCCTCTACAGATGCTGCCTGACCTGCTGAGTTCCTCCACCATTTTTCTGTGGCTCAAGATTCCGGCATCTGAAGACTCTTGCCATGATACAAGTTTAAAGCTGATGATTGATCTGCTATTAAGAGATCTCCATCCTTAAATTATAATCCCATAGAATTAGGGGACTTGAGAGACTGCAGATTCTAGGATCTGGAGCAAAAATAAAATGCTGGGTAAACTCAGTGGGCCCAGCAGCATTGTGAAGGAAATGAACAGTCAATGTTTAGGTTAAGACCCTACCTCCCAACTGAGAGACAAAGGGGAAATAGGCAGTTTAAAGAGAAAAGAAGGGCTGGAGCAAGCGATAGGAAGGAGGGATGATAGGCAGCAAGATCTAGCAAGTGATAGGTGCATCCGGGGAAGGAGGGATGATAGGCAAATGGAGGAGGGAAGAGTGGAAATCTTGACAGAGGCTGGAAGGTGATGGGTGGAGGGAGCAGAGATTATGGAATCTTGTAAGAAAGTGGAGCATGGAATCAAATAAGAGGGGTGAAGTGGGCCGACAGGAACAGTAGGGGAATGGGCATGGCAGGATGATTGAACTACAGTCCTGTGCAATAGTCTTAGGAACATATATATAGCTAGGGTACCTAAGACTTTTGCACAGCACTGTATTTGTCAATGGGGAATGAAGAGTGAGTTTGTAAATCTGGTGGGAGCTGAGGATATCGGGAATGGCGAGTGTGGAGAGCCACAGGAGGGGTGTGGGACAGGTGGCAGAGAAGAAGTGCCAGGGTGGGGTGTGGTACAGGTGCAGACATACCCAGCACTGAGACACCAGGCAACGTCATTTGATTCCAAACAATTGGTTTATTGATTGTTACAGAATGTCTCACTGTTGCTTCCTGCTCCTTCTCTTCCCATTTTCCCAACCATGATTCCCCTCTCCCTGCCTCCTTCCCACTCTCAGTCCACAATAGAGACCCATATCAGAATCACTTTTATCATCACTCACATGTCATGAAATTTGTGTTTTTTTGAAGCAGTAGTACAGTGCAATACATAAAAATGACTACAGTACTGTGCAAAAGTCTTAGGCACCCTAGCTATATATATATATATATATATATATATATATATATATATATATAGTATATGCCTAAAACCTTTGCACAGTACTGTAGATGGCAGACACAGAGGAAGGGGAATGAACAGGAAGATGGTAGACTGCCAGAAATGGAGGCTATGATGATTGTCATTAGGTAACAACCAACTATCTGGCAACAATAGTATCACAGAAAGGATGTGATCGTAAGGGACCAGGCATGGTTGGAGGGAAGGAACTTACACAAAGTTGGCAAGGTACATCCTCTACAGAACTGGAACCAAGGACACCATACAGTGTTGCAGTAGCATTGTAGGTGAGTGTTGTGTTCTGTAACTTCAAAACATTAAACTATTCAAAGAAAAGACACAGAAGCCTGAAATATGAGTCTAAGTTTGTCTTTACTTTAAGCGAGGCATGCACGCATCATTGTGGTAGCGTGATGATGTATGAAATTCATCTTATACATATAACCCATAACGAATTATTCAAAATGAAGATGAATGCTTATTCAATCAATATATATACAAGATTAATCAAATATTAATGAAAAATTAGATTCACAACAGTGAGGGTTCAAACTACCTTGGCAGGAGAAGGGAAGGGAAAATGTAAGTTTGGCCGAGGACCAGAAGAAACAAAGTGACATTTAGAGACAGGAGGTCACAGACAGGGTTGCAGACAGAGGGCAATGGGGGGCAAGCTGAATGAAGTTGAGTTTATGTGTATACACATAAAGAACACAGCAAATAATGATCAAGGAGCTCGGCCTGAAATGTCAGCTGTTTATTCCCCCTCCATAGATGCTGTTTGACCTGTTGAATTTCTCTCGCATTTTGTGTGTGTCGGTATGGAATTATGAAAGAGCACCAATAATGAAAGCCAGATTCACGCAAGGACAGGAATAGACACTTAACATTCCTAACCCACAAGTATGCAGAACAGATAAGGAATCTAGAAGTACAGGGATGCGTGGTTTGTGAGTAGATGTTAGTACAGATCAAAGTTACTGTTAAGGCACTAGAAAGGGGTGACCTACTTGCAGATTTGGCCTGTCATTTTTAAAAAAATGACTAACTTGTATAGATGTGTGGTGGAGGGTATATTGACTGGCTGCATCACAGCCTGGTATGGAAACACCAAAGCCCTTGAATGGAAAATCCTACAAAGACTAGTTGACACGGCCCAGTCCATCCCGGGTAAAACCCACCCCACCACTGAGCATGTCTTTGTCACAGAAAAGCAGCATCCATCATCGAGGACCCCCACCATCCAGGCTCTGCTCTTTGCTCACTGCTGCCAGCAGAAAGTTGGTACAGGAACCTCAACCATCCGGATCTTCAACCAGAGGGGATAACTTCACTCACCCCAACTCTGAACTGTTCCCAAACACCTATGGATTCACTTTCAAGGACTCTTTACCTCATGTTCTCAATATTTATTGCTTATTTATTTATTATTTTTTCTTATTTTGTATTTGCACAGCTTGTCTTTTGCACATTGGTTGTTTGTCTCTATTATATGCATTTTGTCGTTGATTTAACTGTTTTTCTTTCTATTTACTGTGAATGCCCGCAAGAAAATGCATCTCAGGTAGTACACGGTGACATATATGTACTTTGATAATAAATTTACTCTGACCTTTGGTCTTAATTAAGGAACAAAGAAATGGCTTTTGTGCTCTACAGGACACTAAAGAAGATGGGGACAATTTTACAGCCATTCACAAAAAGATTCAAGACTTTTAGAGTGGTGGTAATGGGGAAATTAATATAGACTGAATACCTAAAGCTGTAATGGGGGAAAGGAGAAAAGGATTTTTTGTGAATGCAGGACTCTGCGAGTCTGCTGGCAAAGTCGAAGCCCGATGTTTGCATTTCGAGGAGTCTGCTAGCAGTCGGCCACTGCCTGTCCTGAAGTTGGGGGACTGGGAGGGAGGGAGGGAGGAAGGAAAGGGGCTCATTTTACTGTTGTTTGTTGTGTTCTATGTTGCTCTGCTAAGCATTGTGGGTATGCTATGTTGCACTGGAATGTGTGACGACATTTGTGGGCTGCCCCATCTCATTGTTAGCTTGTGTTGATTGTTAACAAAAACAACACATTTCTCTGTATGTTTCTGACTACATGTGATAAGTAAATGTATCTGAATCTGATGCTGTTCTTGGTCAGTATGATTCCAGCCCAATCAGAAAGAGATGGATTTATTTAAGTACAAATTCAAGTTTATTGTCACAGGTAAACGAACACACAGGTTCCTTACAGCCAATGGGTGGTAGAGGACAAGCTCCCACTACCTATTAAATGCTCCAATGGCGTGCACCTCAAATAGCCTCTGATAATGAACTCCATCTCCTGGCCTTCACGTGTGGCTTAGCTACTAAGCCCAGCGGAACCATTTCTACTGACAAGCACCTTAAGACACGAATGTGGCTCGTCAGCCATGGTTGGCAGCTCACTTAGGACAAGGAAACTTCTGATCTCAAACCTCTGCTGCCTTGTAGCTATACCCACTCATGGGGAAGGCTTTGGGAGTAAACTCCGAACAAAAAGTCCAGAGCTGTAGTCCCTGAGTCAGTCCTACACTGTTTAATGCTGACTGACAACTGTATCGGTCTCTGCCGTTCCTTTGGATTCATCAGCTACATGGAGAGGGGGAGCTTGCTCTCCACATCGTACTGCCCAGGCTTGTGTATCTAGACAGCTAGGACACAACATCGACCCTGACCAGCAGAAACCTCATCTATTTCTTTTCCATGTGCGTATGTGTAAGTAAGGCACATTTCAGTGATCTAGTAAATGGCGATTATTACATTGGAGTAATTTTAGTGATAAAAATATAAGAAAACACTTATGAAAATTCTCAAGCAGAGGAGAGCAAGTTTTAGTGAATTGCTAGAGGATATGGCCAAGTGAGCTGGAATCAAGTTAATACAGAAAGTGTAAATGAAAGGAGCGTTTGCATTCAAACTAGACATTCATTTGAGAGAGAAAGATTAAAAAAATGCTCGAGCTCCCTTATGGCTAGGCACAGAGATTATCACAGCTCTGGAAACACCAGTGACCAGGAACAGACAATCCTACAAAGTAGTGGATACATTCCAGTTCATCATGGGTAAAGCCTTGCCCACCACTTGAACACATCTACATATTGTCACAGAAAAGCAGCATCCATTAAAGATCCCCACCATCCAGGCTATGCTCTCTTCTCACTGCTGCCATCAGGGAGGAGGTACAGGAGCCTCAGGACTCATGTCACCAGATTCAGGAACAGTTATTACCCCTCAACCATCAGGCTCTTGAACCGAAGGGGAGAACTTCACTCAACTTCACTTGCCCCATCACCCATTGAAATGTGACTCAAGGACCCTTCATCTCCTGATCTCCATATTTATTGCTTGTTTATTTATTATTATTATTTCTCTTTTTTCTTTTGTGTTTGTTTTTTGCACACTGATTGCCCACCCTGTTGGGTGCAGTCTTTCATTGATTATATTACAGTTATTGGATTTATCGAATATGCCGGCAAAAAAACAAATCACAGGGTTGTATAGGGTGACATATATGTACTTTAATAAAACATTTACTTTGAAATTGAACTTCCAATTAAAATTTAGCAGAAAATGGATTGTGATAAATTCTGGATTCAAAGTTTAATGAAGAATTAAGCTTCTTAGAACACATATTAGAAGGGAGATGCAAAGAGAGAAGAACCGAGAAGTACTTAATGCATGCATGAACATTAAATATTAATCAAAGCAAAGGATGGGATACTTAAGTAACTAAAGAGGGAGCAGCTTGTTGAATCAAGGTGCAATTGAGTGAATAGGCATGGAAGAGGATGTTTTCAGTGTAACACTGAGGAGAAAGATAAGAATGAAGTTGGGGGGGGTGTGGGAGGGTTCGACATGTTGTAAATGTTTGCAGAGCTCAAAGGAGAACTGCCCAGATGCCATGAAATCCATCCTAGATACCAGAGGAAGAGTGGAAATTGCAAAGCATCTGCGCATGATCTTCTGTTTGTGTTCCGGTGCCAGAGCGGAAACCAGGCAACTGCGGGCTATTAGTGTAGCCCTGCAGAGATATGGGGTGTATGAGCTATCCAGAGAGGGATAGCCAACACTGGGGAAGTGTTCATTTATCCTGTTCATTTTGGGACAGCTCACTCACCTTTGATCCCCACCGGACACTCAGCTCTCACCGGTAGCTGTTCGCATACAGAGGCCACACTCCGGCACATCGCTTCGACAGACAGGCTAAACCAGGCGAGGGCAGCTGGCAGCCTTACACCCCGTGAGACTGTGACACGCCTGTCCCAGCATGCAAAGTCTGCTCTGATGGACTGCGCAGATGAGATCTACAGTGAGATCCAAGGGCCAGAAAGATGGTTCTGCTACCCTCCATGGAGAGCAAAGGGCATGACGGAAGATGTCATGGTCATCTACTACAACCACGGAAAACCCCAGTTTGTAACGCTTGATCATACCACTGGACCCAGACTTCTAGGGCTGAGAGAGTGGAACTACCCCAGTGCAACAGCTTTTCAACTTTAAAAACTCTCCCACACAAGTTTCCTTTCGGCGACGGACACAATGAACAACCAGTATATAGTGGAGGTGTAATCCAGGTCAAGTATATCCAACACTTGGGAAAACGAATTGATAAATGAGTTGTACCATTCCTTTCAATAAGTCAAGTTATGTTTAATCAACTTTGAATTCTTTCACAAAGTAATAGGGATGGTTGAACACAATAAGCTTATTGTGTATATGGACTTCCAAGGTGTTCAAATAATCCAACAAAAAATAAACTTTCCAGTACAACTGAAGTCCAGAGATCAAAGCAATTCGACCATGACTCCATGTGAGTTACAAATTTAGCCCAGTTTTTTCAGACTAGCTTGAGGATGTACAGTGGTGCCCTCCAGTGGTTACTGATGGGATCCCTACTCATATTAACAAATGTACTGCTCAATTCCAATCTCTGCCGGTGACATGAAATTCTGAAATGTAGTTAACCGTAAATGGCATAGAAATGGTCTTTGGAAGGACAAAGGCAATCTGCTGATGGGCAAATGAAATTTAAACCAGAAAACTAATTAAGTCTGGTCGTAGAATAAACTAGATGGTACGACTTTAAAGGAGGTCTATGAACAGAGGGTCAGGGGAGACTTGTGTGCAAAGTTCTCGAATTTGGCAAGGTCAATTGGATATGATTTTAACAATGAAAGGGAAATCCACAATTAAAGAGTGACATAGAAAATAAAAGCAAGGTATGCTTGCAGGACCTTTATAAAATATTAGTTAGGCCCCAGCTGAAGAATTTTGTCTAATTCTGGGTACCACACTTTAGAAAAGATGTTGCAGAGAGCAGAGGGAAGACTTATTCAAATGGCAGCAAGAATGGAATATTTTAGTTAAGGTAGAGACCAAATGATGGTGTTTCAGCTGAGAGGTAATTAATGTAGATATTCAAAAGCAGGGTCAATTTTACAGAAAAACTAGAGACCCTGCTTCCATTAGCATCAGTGTTATAATGTGGTATAGTAGTGTAGTAGTTAGCACAATGCTTTACAGTACGTGACCCCAGCTCGATTCCCACTGCTGCCTGTAAGGAAATTGTATGTTCTCCCTGTGATTGTGTGGGTTTCCTCCGGGTGCTCCGGTTTCCCCCCCAGAGTCCAAAGCCATACTGGTTGGAAGGTTAATTGGTCATTGTAAATTGTCCCATGATTAGGCGAGGGTTAAATCGGGGGATTGCTGGCCAGCATGGCTCGAAGGGCTGGAAGGGTCTATTCCAAGCTGTATCGCAATACATAAATAAATAAATAACCAGAGGACACAGATACAAATAAATTGGCAAAACAAGCAGATGGAAATTAGCAGAACAGTCTTTAGCTTAGTTGTCATTATCTGAATGTGGATCTGGAAGGAATTTCAATAATAATCTTCAAGGGAAATTATCATGCCCTTGCCCTGAGATGCATTTGATGTCTCAATAAATGTTTGAGTGAATCATCAAAAGCCCTTCTTTAGCTTGTAAATCTTTAACACCTGTCAAAGTTTGTTTGATTGGAGCTGCTTACAGTGCCCTCAATAGCATATTACAAATCACAAGGTTTCTTTCCCTGGAACCAAATGAGAGAACACGAGGCCAGGCAGCAGTAGACTGCCATTATCACGATGCCTCGAACACATTACAGCTCACGTGATTTTGCTCCCTTGAAAGTGAATAAAACAAGTATGTGGCTTTGTTCACAAGGCACTTTAAAAAAAAAATCTGCACCTTTTTTTTTCCACCTGTCTCACGGAGTGCAGCATGGGCAAAGGAAGATTCAGGTTGATAGGATAATAAATAATTTTTTGAAGAAAATAACAAAGCCCACGCTGCACTTGAATAATTTAATTTTTAAGGCATTAGCAAAAATGGAGATCAATTTCCTCCCTTTCAGTTCAACAAAAAAGTCTCAGAATTGAACACCTCCTGAATGCTTTCTTGATGAAACTTGGAAGGTGGAATATTTATAAGGGCTTAATCAAAAAAACTTTGGTGAATGTTATGATAATTTATACTTTTTCACTCTTGCAGAACCTATGGGTATTAAATAAATGCCATTTCTACAAATCATTTTGACAGGCAAAAGCTGTCAATGTGTTATATATGCTTCACAGACAAAGTGTTTTGATGTCACCACGGTTTCATACAGTTGATTCTAATCATTCACAATACAGTTCATTTTTAAATCAATGTACATCTCATTATCCCTATAATGGGAAAAGAGCTCCTAATAGCAGCCGAAGAATATTGTTTTAAGGAAAAAACAACTAGGATGGTGTGGGTGTGTGACAGTAGGAGGATTTGAAAGTGTTGTCAAACAGGCACTAAGTCAGTGAAATGGCTACCTCATCTGTCTGTCTGTGACCGGAAAGTTTTGTGGCCCACCATTGGTTCAACGGATGAAAGAGCCACCGCCTACATGCGGTGTATGGACGTGAGATCTGAGCCACAATAATGTGTGACCACCAAGCAGGAAAGCCAGCTCTTGCTCACTAACATTAAGGAGGTGAATTATGAACTCTCCGTCCTGATTCCGACAGATTGGCTCCAGGTTAAAGTGATCTCTGGATGAGGTTTGGAATAGGTTGTCTGTAGCTGAAGCTAGTTTGGAAGCCCAGGAGTTGCTGGGTCTACTTAAGGTGGAAATGCGGTTATTAGAAGTAGGAGTAGAATTAGGCCATTCAGCCCATCGAATCTATTAAGCCATTTCATCGTGGCAGATCCATTTCCCTCTCAACCTCAATCTCCTTGCTTCTCGGTGTCCCTTCATGCTTTGACATCATGAATCTGTCAACCTTTGCCTTAAATATACCCAATGACTTGGCCTCCACAGCCGCCTGTGGTAATGAATTCCACAAATTCACCACTCTCTAGCTAAAGAAATTCCTCCTCATCTCTGTTCCAAAAGGATGTCCCTCTAATCTGCGGCTGTGCCCACTGGACCTAGACCATAGGAAATATCCTCTCAACATAGACTCCACCAAGGGCTTTTAATATTTGATAGGTTTCAATGAGCTCCCCTTTTATTCTTCTAAATTTTAGCAAGTAAAGGCCCAGAGCCATCAATCGTTCCTCATATGATAAACCTTTCATTCCTGAAATCATTCTTGTGAACCTCCTCTAAGCTCTCTCTCCAATGACAGCACATGTTTCTTAAATAAAGGGCCCAAAACTGCTCACAATACTCCAACTGAGGCCCCACCAGTGCCTTATAAAGCTTCAGCATTACATACTTGCTTTTATACTCCAGTCCTCTCGAAATTAATGTTAACCTTACATTTGCCTTCCTCACCACCAAATCAACCTGTGAGTTAACCTTCAGGGAATACTGCACAACTACTCCCTAATCCCTTTGCACCTCAGAATTTTGAATTTTCCACCCGCTTAGAAAATAGTCTGTGCTTTTATTCCTTCTCCCAAAGTGCATGACCGTACACTTCCGGACTCTGTATTCCATCTGCCATTTCTTTGCCCATTCTCTTAATTTGTCTTAGTTCTTCTGCAACTTCTCTGCTTCCTCAATACTACCTGCCCCTCCACCTATCTTCATATCATCTGCAAACTTGGCCACAAAGCCATCAATTCTATCATCCAAATCATGGACAGATAATGTAAAAAGCAGCAGTCCCTACACCAACCCCTGTGAAACACCACTTGTCATTGGCAGCCAACCAGAAAAGGATCCTCTTTTTCTCGCTCTTTGCCTCCTACCAATCAGCCAATCTTCTATCCATGTTAGTGTTTTTCCTGTTATACCAAGGGCTCATCTTATTAACCACCCTCACGTGTGGGGTCCTTCCCGAACAGCTTCTGAAAATCGAAGTGCACAATATCCTCTTATTCGCCTTTGTCTATCCTGCTTGTTATTTCTTCAAATAATTCCAGTAGCTTAGTCAGGCAAGATTTTCCCTTAAAGGAAATGATGCCAACTTTGGCTACATGTACCAAATACCCCAAAACCATATCCCTAACAATCGACTCCAACATCTTCCCAACCATTGAGGTCAGGCTAACTGGCCTATAATTTCCTTTCTTCTGCTTCCCTGAAGAGTACAGTGACATTTGCAATTTTCCAGTCCCCCGGAACCATGCCAGAATCTAGTGACCCTTGAAAGGTCATTACTAAAACCTCCACAATCTCTTCAGAATTATACTTAAGGAAGAAATAAGCACACCACCCCATCTCTTTCATATGGCTGCTTGCTGAGTTGCAGGCTAACCTCGAAACTGCATTAAACATCCCTTGAGCATTAGTGCATAAAGTGAAAAGTCTAACCTTCATTTTTAATTGGTGGCTGCTAGGAATGAGAAATAGCTGAGATCATGTCCAGAGCTTTGACTATAAATAAAGTGAAAGTAATGGTACAAATTTAAGAAGCATTTAGACATGCACATGAATAGACAGGAAATGGACAGATATAGACAGTGTACAGGCAGATGGGTTTAGTCTGAATTGGTATCATTGTCATTTAGACATAGTGGGCCAAGGTATCTGTTCCTGTGCTGTACTGTTTAATAATAAATGGAAGTACCATTCAGAACAGAGAACACAGAATGAGAGTCACCTTTAACGTCACTGACATACGTCAGGAAATTGGATAACTTTGTGGCAGCAGGATATTGCAATACCTAATGATAGAAAAAAACTGAATTACAGTAAAACTATGTATTAAATAGTTCAGTTAAATAAGCAGTGCAAAAATAGGACAAAAAAAGTATTGAGGTAGTGTTCATGGGTTCAATGTCCATTCAGAAACTGGATGGCAGAGAGGAAGAAGCTGCTCTTGAATCATTGAACATGTGCCTTCAGGGTTCTGTACCTCCTTCCTGATGGTAACAATGAAAACGAGGTATGACCTGGGTGGTGGGGGTCCTTAATGATGGATGTGTCCTTTTTGAGGCATCGCTCCTCGAGGATGTCCTGAATACTACGGAGGATGACGAGGTTTACAACTCTCTGCAGCTGTTCGACCCTTGATCTTCACCTACTCCAAGATCAGTCAAATCTTCCATCCGACATAACTACCCCATTTTCCTATCATCCTTGTTTGAGCGATGCATCAAAAGCCCTTATTTAGGTACATAATGTCAGAATCTGGGTGGCAGGGTGGAAATAGATCTCTACCAAAGGAGGTGTGAGACACTCCTTCCCTCTGCTAGGCTGCAGGTCACCTTTGGGCAAGGTGTAGCATCTGCTTAGCCCCCGATCAGGGTCACGGAAAGCCATAGGAGGAGGTGGAGCAGCTGGTACATGTCACAAGTCCTAGTTATGTGACCACTGACACCCAGCAGACAATCTCTGAAGAGTATTGATAATGGCTGGCGTCACCCATCTTGTAAAGACACTGCCCAGAAGAAGGCAATGACAAATCACTTCTGTAGAAAAATTTACCAAGAATAATCATGGTCATGGACATGAACAACCATGATTGTCCACATCATATGACACACCACGTAATAATAATGATGAAGGTCAGAACCAGAATCACTTTATTGCCAGTATGTGAAACAAACCAGAATCGATTGTGGTTCAGAGCCAAGCATACTTCCTGTTCAAAACTCCTTTATTAATCTGGCAGATTGAGAAGAAACAATATAAACCATAAATGTTAAGAATTCTGTTTAATCACTTTCTTCAGCTCACTAGTCCTTTTGGTTCAGTCAGTGATATACTCACCCCTGTATTGAGAGATTCAAACCACAATCACATGGCCTGAGCTAGTTGTACGGAAGGATGTTACATTATTGAGAGTGCAGTCCCTGATATTTAAACGAGGGTACTTCTGCTATCTTCTTCAGTCAAAAATAAAGATCTCTAAACAAACTGTAAAATATTTTCCCAACATCCTGATAACAGTACACCCCTGCCAACCCCCAACACCATATAGAATCTAGCCGGCAGGCTCCAGGGTCCAGAGCACATCGAAGTGAAAGAATCGGATGTTTGGACAGTGAATTCAGTGCAATGCAAATCCAAAAGGTCGAGTACAGGCTGAATCAAGGCCTCAGAGCATACTGAAGGAACTGAACCCAATGTCTGAACGACGATTTGGGCACGGAGCCACATTGAGAAGATCAGGAGGTTGGGGCCCCGAGGCAAGAGATGGGCTGGTTCAGCTTGCTTCTCCACAACGTCTACTCAGCTCTGCACTGAACTAAGGGTCCGTGGGTGGACTCTCTTTGTGGACCAGTTCAGGAAACTAAATGCTTGTGTTTATTGTTTGCATGATTTGTTTTACTCTCTGCGCATTAGGTGTTTGCTTGTCTTCTTTTTAAATGGGTTCTTTTGTGCTTGTTCTGTGGCTGCCTGTAAGGAGATGAATCTCACGGTTGTGTAATGTACACATAGTTAGATAATAAATGTACTTTGAACTTTGAACATATATTTGCTCTGTGATTGCTGCAGGGTACAGCAGAGTGAATACGATTATCACATTTACCTATCCATACAAGTGCATCTTTGTGGTGTTTTACATTTTATTTTTAAAAAGTGGGTTTGCCTTTCTTTGCTTGACAAATACAAAACACCTCAGATGCAGAAAATCTGAAACATAAACAGAAATTGCTGGAGTACTCAGCTAGTCAGGCAGCGTCTACAGAGTGGGAAACTGAACCAACATTTCAAGTAATTGACCTTTTATCAGGACTAATGAAAGTGGGAAATTGAATTTGTAATTACCGATCATAAGATCACTGCCTATCTGAAACAAATAAAGTTGCTCATTCCTGACACCTCAGATTGACCCAAATGCCTTGATTTAGCACCGTGCCCTGGAACCAATTCACTTAGTTGATAGAATAGAATAGATCTGTATTGTCATTGCTCAAGACATTGAGATTGCTGTGCTACTCCAGTCCATGTAAAACAGATATCTACAATGCATGCAGTATGGCTTAATTTTTTTTTAATTCCCATAGCTACATGTAACAAGTGACTTTGCCAGCCCATAACACTCAAAGACCCATTGGCAGGCCAGGGTGTAGCATTATTCAGCTGCACAACAGCCCTCGGAAGAAGCTATTTTTCAGGCTCACAGTCTTGGCTGAGATGTTTCTGTATCTCCTACCAAATGGCAGGAGATGGAACAGACTCTGTCCGGGATGGGATGGGGCTTTAAATGATGTTACAAGAGTGCCATAGGCATTAGGAGATGTAGATTGCCTCCAGATCCGATAGTTGAGTCCCAATGATGTTCTGAGCCGTCCTAGTCACTCGTTGGGAGTGCTTTGTGTTCTGTCTTGCTGCAGCCGGAGTATCAAACTGTCATTCTGTATGACAGTATGCTCTCTATCAACATGCCCCAACATGAAGCTAGGAAGATGGATTTTCTAGACCCCACACTAAATATACACAAGCCACTCCTAACGGTGTCTGCAATAATTGCTGCCCACACTCGAAGGGTTCATGACTTTTCCCTTTGCAACACCTGCCTTTTTCCATCACCTACCATTTCCTTCATCACTTGCAGTTTATGTACCAACTGCCTAAGGCTACAGGCCAAGAGGAGGGTGATTGGATTGGTTTAAATGGGTCTTTATTGTTCACCTGTTGAATCAATGCTGTTGACATAAAATCCAAATCATTATCAGGTTTAATATTATTGGTATATGTCATGTTGTTTTATAGCAGCAGTATATTGCAATATATAATAGTTTTCAATCTATGAATTACAATAAGAAAAATATTTTGTATAGATATATAAAATAATGAAATAAGTAGTGTAAAAAAAAGAGAGCAAACTGGTTCATGGGCTCAATGTCCATTCAGGAATCCGATGGCAGAGGGGAAGAAGCTGTTCCTGAAACATTCAGTGTGTCTTCAGGTTCCTATACCTCCTCCATGATGGTAGCAATGAGAAGAGGGCATGTTCTGGGTGATGGGGGTCCTTAATGATGGATGCCACCTTCTTAGGGCATCGCCTTTTGAAGATATCCTGGATGCTGAGGAAGCCAGTGGCCATCATGGAACTGACTAAGTTTATAACTTTCTGGATCCTGTGCAGTGAGCCCTCCATAACAGATTAGGTGCTGCAGATTTCCATGATTGTGATTCACTATCCTCCTGACCCAAGAACCCCTGAATATTTTTCCCCAAGAGCAATGGCCTTGCTTGCAACAGCCACATTTCCGGGAATCAAGTGTTATAAAGAGCCTATGATCATTTCTGTGCATAGTGGCAAATAAGAGAATTTGTGATTTATAGCAAAAATGTGCTTAATCTGTATACTATGAAACTAGAACACATGATTGTTCAAATTATCTGCTTGTTTTGTTTTTGTGTTCTCATATCTCTGCCAAACGTGCAGGTCCATCGCCTTACAATGACTTGTATTTGAGTAATGCCTTTATACAAATGTACACAGTAGTGTAGTAGTCAGCACAAACGCTTTACAGTACAGGCGATCCAGGTTCAGTTCCCGTCTCTGCCTGTAAGAAATTCGTCCTGTGACCGTGTGGGTTTCTTCTGGGTGGAGTGCTCCAGTCTCCTCCCATCCTACCTGTTGGCACGTTAATTGGTCCTTTGATTAGTGGTTAGCCTAGGATTAAAATTAGGATTGCTGGGCAGCGTGCCAAAGGGCCTATTTCGCATTGTATCTCAATAACCTATTAAAAAATAAATAACAGGGCAAACAACCGAAGGGGTTTCAGAGGAGCATTATCAAAAAGAAGTTTATAACTGTAAGCCCCCAGCAGGTTATTTTGCACAGATCAAAAAGCCAATAAATATTAAATCTTTGTTTGTGCCCTCTGTTTATAAAGGTTCTTACATGTGCGTGCCTTTCATATTACAGAGACCTGTGTTGACCGCTCTGCATGTTAGCGGCACCCCAAAGCCATCACGTTGCGGCTGATCTAATATTTCAGCAGATCAGCTACCTCTGATATCAGAACACAGCAGCCAAAATGTGCACAGTAAGATCCCAAACCATAACGATTTAGTGCAAAGCCTAGAAAAAACTGCAATTAAAAGTTTATTAAATCCAACATCTAACTCTAGTCAAAAAAAAACAAACGTCATGCCCATTTAAAATCCTCCTTGGTCTCACAGGCAAATCCCATCCCTTGAGCATGAGAAATAACACGGCTTAGCGGAGATGTGCTGTCCTTTGGAAGAGGCATTGAGCTCCCATCTGTTCTTCAACTGGGTTTGAAAGAATACACAGCGTCCTGTTCCTGCTTGTCTTTCCCCTCTCCTTTCTTTTGTCTTGTTTTTTTTCTTTCTACACCTGCAAACTCGGCATGGTCACGGGAGGACAGCAAGGACAACGCTCTGAATTAAACGAATGCCGGTTTATCGGGGCAGCCGTTTACATGACGCAAGTCTTAAATAACAAAAACTAATGGAGAACATAGCCGAGATTATTTGGGACACTACACCACTTAATTGGGGCAGGAGACAGGGATTCATACACCGTTTATTATAAACGGTAGTACTGCATAATACTGTAGTACTATTGATAGTACCTAATTTGTTCTGTTTCATTCAAATACCTAATTTGTTACTCAGTTTGTCTTTTTACACCTTTTTAACTTTCCTTGAAACTTCGGCTAATTGGGCCAAAATGTAGTCCCGATGTGTCCCAATTAACGGGAATCTATTACATCTCCGATTTTTACTGAACCCAACACCCTTAATAGCTCCACGCATTTGCTAGCAAGGTTTCTCCGGCGCTGTTTTTCGTGGGTCCATTTAAGTTGCCGAGGATGTTTTATGTGATATTGGTAACAAAGGGTGTTGGAGGTAATTAGTTTATCCATTCTGGCTATTATTGATAATTACATACCAATAGCATTTTATTTTAAAGTGAAGGTCAGGCGTAAAAAAAAGTTTCCATATTAGATTTGCACAACTCAAACCGTGGAGGGTTTCTATTTTGTATCGTCACGCGGGCAGTGTGTTTTACAGGCTGGGGGGGTGGGGGTGAATAGTGAACGTGAGTCCTACACAAGTGGCAATCTCTGTCTGCATGTGCTTTCGCTATGCGGGTTCGAACCTGTGTCATGGCCACAAATGCGACCACCTACTCCCACACCGTACGCATTTCCCCTGAACCGGTCCCAAAACGGGTGTTAAAATATATCTTCAATCACAATCTGCTTTTTTTTTCATCCGAAGAAGATTTATTGAAAGGGCTAAAGCCGGGGTTACCTCGAAACAAAAATGCTCTGCTCGCGTTGTGGAATCCCGGGACCTGCACGATTCCCTCCGTTGAGGCATCCAGTTCCAATGCAGAGAAAAGGTCGATTTCCAGCGCTGGGTCGACACCGAATCCTAGAACTGATATCCAGCAGATGTTACTGGACTTTCAGTCACCCAATCTCATGATTATAAATGCATTGCTTTCGTTTTTAAAATGATTTCCATTTATATTACATTTACATAGTACAAAAATCTGGCAAGGGTAAGAAATAAAGCCAATAGCGCTCAACAAATATAGTGTTTACTTTTAACATATTTACCTGTTACCAGAGATTGTCTCTGTTCCAACCGCTGACGTGTTGCATCGTACAATTCCCCCGCCAAAAGTACTTGCGGTTAACTAGAAAATTGCTCTAGTTTGAAATCATTAACTGAGCAACTCGACTAATGATTTCAAACCAGAGTAATTTTCTACTTCATCTGCCTATGTTAACCCCTTCCTTCAACAATAATGACTCTATAGAACGCTAAATCCTGGGTTCTAATATGAAATGTGGAACGGGACGCTAAGATCGTCATTTAAAGAATTTTATACATCGGGTTGATACACAAGCTATTCAGATCTATATCGATCTGTAGTCAATTCAAGTCAAGTTTATTGTCATTTAACTATATATGTATACCGTCAAATGAGACAGCGTTTCTCCGAACCAGGGTTTAAAGCACTGTCGTACATATAACACACATATAATGTGTAGTAACTTATGAAAGTAAGGGTAAAATCTACGGTTGGATTACACATATATAAACTAAGTAAAGTGGATAAATTAGATATTGTAAGGTACAGAACAGATTAACCAGTGACACTTTGAATCCGATGCGGCTGGGAGTTTAGAAGCCTAACGGCCTGAGGGGAAAGACTGTTTCGCATCCCGACCGTTCTTGTCTTTATGCATCGGAGTTTCCTCCCTGATGGCAGAAAGTCAGAGGACGCTGGATGGATGGGTGGGATCCTTAATAATACTAAGGGCCCTCTGAATGCAGCGCTCCTGATAAATGTCCCCGATGGATGGTCGGGAGACCCCCGTGATCCTCTCAGCAGTTTGTTAAAACACTCATTCATTGCCAAGACGTTAAAAATCTTGTCCACCCTGTCGATACTAAACACGTTTTTCATGAAAATCTATATGATCTTAAACCTTTTGTCCAGTCGTAGGATACAAAACATTTGTATGGAAACAGTACGCTTATTCTCTTGCGTTTGGTGGCATTAAACGTCTACAGGCATTCATTGTCAAACACCTTATCTTATAGAATGCTAACGCCCCCACCCCACGCTTATCACAGTATTAACCCCGGTGTTAATCACTAAGGAATAGCCCTTGCTCCCTACAAAGTATTAAACCTCCTGTGCCTCAACAGATGCTAAAATGTTCAGATATTAAAACCTTTGCTTATCCACAGCATGTCACACCCTTGTCCGTGTTAACATCTTCGCAGCCTCGGGGAAATAGGCGACATTACCTGCTGTGAAGTGGACAAGCGCAAGGACTGTCCTGAAGATCGCGAATGCCATTGTGGATAATAGAAATTACTCCTAGTCCATAATACCCGTGCGCCTTCAGCTCGGGAACGATAGCGCACAAGTGGGACTGGGGGAAATCAGTTCGGCAGGAGGAAGAGTCCCGCGGTCCGGAAGATCAAAGAGCCCAAAGGAAAGAAACGGCGAGTACCAGCGCCAGTGCCCGGCACATACTCAGTCCTGGCTTCGCAGCATCGCCAGCGAGTGCACTTTCACCGGGTGTATAAAAAAGATGGATCTGGACCGTGAGGCTGATCCGCTGCTGTGAGTAACCGGAGGATGAGAGGGTGTGTTTCTGCCTCTGGAAAGCCAGAGAGACTTCCTTCTCCGGCGTTATCTGGAGACACCGCACTCTTGCAACGCGCACGCACGTACACACACACACACACACACACACACACACACACAACTGGCAGTACAGGGCGACTTACATCGCCTGTGGGTTTCTCACTGGAGTGAAAATCTTCTCTATCGAGCAAGTGTAGAATGGATGTTTCTAAATTCACCCGGACGTGCGCTGAAGATGCTAATCCGCTTGGTGCTTATATCGGCTCACATATTTTCTCTTGTATGCAGAAACTACCTTCAGAAGGATTGGCTATGGAAATCTTTGGGAATCCTGAAAGAAATATTAAAAACACCATTTAAATGTAAACTTTACTTTTCACTTTTGTTATAATACAGAGCATTATGAAAACTGATCTGGTATCTGCTGTTCCGCCAGGTTATTTCTGCCTGCATCAAGTTCTATTTTGTTCTGCATACAAGTTATTATCAGCAATAAGCACAAACATAAAAGAACATCTTGTTTGGAAAAATGAGTAAATAATAATTGCCTTTCAGGCTGTTTCCTGTACAATGCATTCAGGTATCTCGAAGGGTTTCTAGGGACAGAACTAAATACATTTGGGAATTAATCTACACATTACTCTTCCTATCGAAAGTCACGATAAAGTGGGCAAACTGTAAGGCCAGGCTTGATTTCTTAAAATAAACAGTGTCTGAAGCAGTTCTGATTGTAAAAGGTCACTAAATGAGATAATTCCATTCACTTTGCATAAAACATTTTCCTTTTTTTTTCTCATCAGTGATGTCCACAGAAAATAGATTTTCCAAAACTTGTGCGGTTCTGAATGAATCCAGAAAATGTGCACATTGATATAACATATGGGTTCATAAAAATCGCAACTGTGGTTTGACCTGTAAGTAGTTTGTATATTCTCTCAGTAACTGCAAGGGTTTCTTCTAGGTGGTTTGACCTGTAAGTAGTTTGTATGTTTCCTCCGGGTGCTTAGGTTTCCTCTCACAGTCAAGAGACATTCCAGTTGCTAGGTTAATTGGTCATTGGTAATCACCCCATGGTTAGGCTAGGGTTAATGCAGTGGATTGTGGGTGGCAGGGCTCGAAGGGCTGTGTCTCAATAAATAATGAAAGACAAAGTCATTTTTGGTTTCATTTGTAGGATCAATTTTGCTCCTTCCACTGGAAGTCTCCCCTGTGATTTGCACCATGGCTACTGGGCAGCTCCTCTACAATCTTAGTCATTTGTGGTACCACACTGAACCCAAACTGCAACAGTCAAATTGTTTCTCAGTCTGCAGTTCCTTTCCTTTCTCTCTTGCTCTCGCTGACAATGCCAACCCTAGTACTGTGTCTTAGAGACTACTCTCCCTAAGATTAGGAAGATCACATGATGCCACTTGGTGGTGTAGTGTGTCAGTGCAATTCAGTCTGAGAGAACTATTTAACTACCCAAAACTCTGAGCTTCCATTTCTTTTAATAAGTTGCAATACGTATTTATTTAATACCCATTTATAGGTATTTCAAATGCAGCTTTGTTTAAACAATATCATATTAATATGATAAGATTTAGAGCAGAGTCTTTGCACAAGAATAACATGATATATGAAAATTTAAGCTCAATAATTTTCCATGCAACAGCAAGGTTAAATCAATCTGGTTGACTGCCTAACAAGATACAACATCAGAGCACATCTTAAGCAGTGCCAAAACACTCAGGAATGAAACTCAGTTATTGCTCTCAGTTCAGTGAGAGAATTCAAACTATCAAACCAGCTGAGTACGTACGTTCTGCTTAACATTGTTAGTAGTGAAAAGAATGTTGTTCTCAATTCTTTTTTTGTACTCTATACTGATTCAGCCATCAAGTCATTCAACTGACATGTAAAAATCTCACCTTAGGTTAGTGGAGTAAATTCATATGAATTGTTTAATACTCTTCTCTTTTAGATCTCTATCTAACTGGAAACCATGGAAAGGTTTTGAAATAAAATATTATTTATAGAGGCAGAGTCGTGGAGAAAAACAGCCCAGAAACAGGACCTTCAGCCCATCTAGTCCATGCTGAAACCATTTAAACTGCCTACTCCCATCTGCCTAATACCTGCACCAGGACCATATCCCTTCATACCCCTTCCATCTGTACCTACACAACCTCTCTTAAACATTGACACCAAGCTCACATAGACCACTTGTGCTGGCAGCTCATTCCATACTCTCACAGACCATCTGAGTGAAGAAGTTTCCTTTCATGTTCCCCTTAAACTTTTCACCTTTCACCCTTAACTCATGATCTCTGGTTGTAGTCCTACCCAACATCAGTGGAAAAGCCTGCTTGCATTTACCCTATTTATACCCCTCATAGTGTTGGCACGTGGCCAAGTGGTTAAGGCATTCGTCTAGTGATTTGAAGGTCGCTAGTTCGAGCCTTGGCTGAGGCAGCGCGCGTGTCCTTGAGCAAGGCACTTAACCACACATTGTTCTGCGATGACACCAGTGCCAAGCTGTATTGGTCCTAATGCCCTTCCCTTGGGCAACATCGGTGGCATGGAGAGGGGATACTTGCAGCATGGGCAACTGCCAGTCTTCCATACAATCTTGCCCAGGCCTGTGTCATGAGACTAACGGATGCCTATATAAAAAAAACCCTCATAATTTTGTATACCTCTGTCAAATCTCTCAATCTTCTACGTTTTAAGGAATTGCACAGGGAAAACTCCTTTGAAGGAAAATGGTTGTCCTCCATTAGTAACCAAGATTATTATAGTAAACTATTGATGTTTTATACAATTTTTCCTATACTAATGTAAAAATTAACTATTGTAGAATTCTGTAAAATGAGTTACTGCCTGTTCAAGAAATATAAATAAATAATTTAGGACTTTATTTCATGGAGAATGAAGGGAGATTTGATAGATGTATACAACATTATGAGAGGCATAGATGGGGTAAATACAAACAGGTTGTTTCCACTAAAGTTGGGTGAGACTACAACTAAAGGTCATAAGTTAAGGCTGAAAGATGAAATGTTTAAGGGGAACATGGGGAGGAACTCCTCCTCTCAGAGGGTGGTGAGACTGTGGAACATGCGGCCAGTGCAAGTGATGGGTGTGGGGTTGATTTCAACATTTTACAAAATTGGGTAAGTACACGGTTGGGAGGTATATGGAGGGTTATGGTCCGGGTGCAGGCAGAATAATGGGTTGGCATGAACTAATGGGCCAAAGAGCCTGCTTCTATGCTGTGATGCTCTATGAGTCTACAGCTCTAATATTAGAGGATCAAACTGAAAGCGGGTGATTGTACTAGCTTTGAAAGAGATATGTGGTCTTATTCACTTTGATGAATGATCTGGCTGGAACTGCAATGAATAGGTGGCTGGGCATCCATTTAAGAAGATTGAATGAGTAAGCCTAGAAAATTATCTGAACTCTGGAGCATTGTTGACAATTCCTGAATGATTTCTAATCCTATCATCACTTCCAATCTAGAATGAACTGGTTATTGTTATTTATTTATTAAGATACAGCACAGAACGGGTCCTTCGGGCCCTTCCCCAGTTTAACCCTAACCTAATCACAGGACAATTTACAAAAACCAATTAACCTACCACCCACAAGATTGGACTCATAAACCACTTGAGAGCCCATAAGTAGATCAACAGAATGAAGACCGTCATCCTCGACCTCGAGGGATAGCCACGACGACAAACCTACCACCCGGTACACCTCTGAACTACAGGAGGAATCAGGAGCACCCGGAGGAAACACACACATTCCACAGGGAGGACACAGACTCATTACAGAGGCCACCTGAACTCTTACGCCCCAAGCTGCAATGGTGTCACAATGACCGCTGCGCTACTGTGGCTCCCATTTTCAGACAGTATTAACGGGTAGCCTTTGACCATCAGAGTGCAGAAGCAGACCTTTTGGCCCATCTAGTCCATGCTGAACCATTTAAACTGCCTGGTCCTTGTGTTTAGTTCAGTCTTTGGTATGTGATTTTTTTCATAATTCTCATATATTTGAGCCATGGCAAAACCTGTCCTTGTCCCATTTCTTCTCTTATTTCCTCATCACCCCATCCATCCCATTTGCCCATCAATTCTTCCCAATTGCCCGTTCCTTCCCAAATAATGTAACATAAACATTAGCAAAATTATAAAATATTTACTTGAAAATCATAACTATGTAGCTAGTGTTATCGTTCAAAAAGTCAGTGAACAGGCAACAGTAAATCACATAATAATTTATATTGATTGATGTAATTCACACAAATGCTGGAGGAACTCATTAGATCAGGCAGCATCTACGGAATTGAACAATTTGTCGATGTTTCAGGCTGAGACCCTTCTTCAGGACTGGAAGGAATGAGGAAGACGCCAGAACACAAAGGTAGGGGGAGGAGAGGAGGCTATTTGGAAGGTGTCAAGAGACGCCAGGTCGGTGGGAAATGTCAACAAGGGCTGGAGAAGAAGGAATCTGATAGGTGAGGAGAGTGGACCAAGGGAGAAAGGGAAGGAGGAGGGGACCCAGGGGAAATGATAGGCAGGTGAAAAGAGGGAAAAAAAGGTCAGAGTGGTGAATAGAAGAGGGGAGGGAATTTCTTTTTTACAGGAAGGAGAAATCGATATTCATGCCATCAGGTTGGAGACAGAATATAAGATGCTGTTCCTCCACCCTGAGGGTGGCCTCATCTTGGTGCACGTAAAGGAGGTACGTCTTCTCAACAATCATCTGCGTAGAAGATTAGTTTTATTGGTCACAAGTATTTCACTCACCTCAACACTGAACTGATCATTGAACATAACCTACAGACTCACTTTCAAGAATTCTACAGCTCATGTTCTCAGTATTATTTATTTACTTATTCATTATTATTTTTGTTGTATTTGCACATTGGTTGCTTGTCAGTCTTCGTCTGTGTGTAGGTTTTCAATGATTCCACTGTATTTCTTTGTTCTACTGTGAGGGTCTGCATAAAAAATGAATCTCAGGGTAGCACATGGTGACATATATTGACTTTGTACTTTGTCCATCAAAAGTTATGTAAGTGTAATAATTTTGATAAAAGAGACAAGCACAATGACATTTTATTTTATTTATTTATTGAGATACAGCACAGTATAAGCCCTTCCAGCCCACACCCCCCATTTTTAACCCTAGCCTAAAGTAAAGTAAAGGCATCCGTTAGTCTTGCGAGGCCATGGATCTGCATCTGGAATGTCTTCACTCTCCAGGGCGCAGGCCTGGGCAAGGTTGTATGGAAGACCAGCAGTTGCCCATGCCGCAAGTCTCCCCTCTCCACGACACCAATGTTGTCCAAGGGAAGGGCATTAGGACCCATACAGCTTGGCACCAGTGTCATCGCAGAGCAATGTGTGATTAAGTGCCTTGCTCAAGAACACAACACGTTCCCTCGGCTGGGGCTCGAACTCACGACCTTCAGGTTGCTAGCCCAATGCCTTAGCCACTTGGCCACGTGCCCACACTAATCCTAGTCTAATCATGGGACAACTTACAATGACCAATTAACTTACCAGCCTGTACATCTTTGGACTGCAAGAGGAAACCAGAACACCTGCCTGGTCACAGGGAAGATGTACAAATTCCTTACAGGCAGCAGAGGGAAGTGAACCAGGGTCACCTTTATTATAAAGCATTGTGCTAAACACTACTCTACCAGGCCACTCTATTTCATTATTTATTTATTTCATTAGTTGAAACAAACTTAGTGTACCTATCAGTATTATCATATTTAATTTGTGTGTGTATTTTGTTAAGTTCTACTTATTTGTGGATTGCAGAAGAGAACGTTCATTTCTGAAACACACATCAAAGTTGCTGGTGAACGCAGCAGGCCAAGCAGCATCTATAGGAAGAGGCGCAGTCGACGTTTCAGGACGAAGGGTCTTGGCCTGAAACGTCGACTGCGCCTCTTCCTATAGATGCTGCTTGGCCTGCTGCGTTCACCAGCAACTTTGATGTGTGTTGCTTGAATTTCCAGCATCTGCAGAATTCCTGTTGTTCATTTCTGAAACTTACCTCTGAGCAGAGTGCATTTTTCACCCTTGTAGAATAACAGCATCTTCCAGCTTTGGCTCCAGCATGATACTCTGAGTGTGAGACACAATAACCAACAATCAATAAAAATCATGAACGGAAGGAAAGCGATGAAACAAATTGACAGACTCCTTCCCTTAAATCAAACATGAGAGGCCCTGTCAAATTAGTGATTAATTTTTCTCCACTCATACAATTACTGTAATTTTTTTTCCAGTATCAAGGGATTCTGTGAAAATCTCACATATAATTGGACAAATTGAGATGGATCCAGTCTTCACTGTCGTAATTATGGATTCCAGTAACCACATTCACCTCCTCTAATTGCTGACACTTTAGAAGTTTCATCTTTCATTCTACATTTCATTAATTACTGTTATTTCCTAATGAGTTACGCGATATATAGATGTCAGTGTCCTGATGGTGAGTATGCAGGAAAGAAATAAGGGCTTTCTAATCTATCGTAATCTCTTGAGGTTTTTACTTCCTGTATATTATGGTGCCCAGAAATAAAATAGCTATAAATCAAATTATTAACCTGCTAGCAAATGTGCAAGCCATTTTAGATGAATTACAATCACTTCACAAAACTGGGACAAATAGACTGGTTTGTAAAATATCTCTGGTAGCTACATAAAGTTCCTGTAAAGATTATTTTTAAAATCAAGAGGAAGAACATGTCACCCGATTGTAAGTAGGACATTAATTTATTAGAAACACAGCACAGTAACAAGCCCTTCCAGGCCAACAAACCCTCGCCACCCAAATGCACCCATATGACTAGATAACCAACACACACCAAGTGCTTACTACAGCAAACACACACCAGGAGCTCAGCAGATCAGGCAGCATCTATGGAAGTGAACGGACAGTCATCATTCTGGGCTGAGACCCAGCTTCAATACTGAGAAGGAAGGCAGGTGGTTGCCAGAATAAAGAGGTGAGGGGAGGGGGAAGAGGCTAGCTGGAAGGTGATAGGTGAAACTAGGTGGGTGAGGAAAGTAAATGCAATATTAGCACTCACTTCAAGAATATAAATTCAAGGACATAATGTTGAGAGTTTATAAAGCATTGTTGAGGCCTCACTTGGAGTATTGTGAGCAGTTTTGGGCCCCTTATCTTAGAAAGGATGTGCTGAAACTGGAGAGGGTTCTAAGGAGGTTCACAAAAATGATTGCAGGTTTGAACAGCTTGTCATATGAAGAGTGTTTGACGGCTCTGAGCCTGTATTCACTGGAATTCAGAAGAATGAGGAGTGACCTCTTTCAAACCTACCAAATAGTGAAAGGCCTCGATGGAGTGGACGTGGAGAGGATGTTTCCTATGGTGGAAGATTCTAAGTCCAGAGAACACAGACATAGAGGGATGTCCTTTTAGAATGTAGATGAGAAAGAATTTCTTTAGCCAGAGAGTGATGAACCTGTGGAATTTGTTGCCACAAGCAGCTGTGGAGGCCAAGTCTTTATGTATCCTTAAGGCAGAGGATGATAGATTCTTGATTGGTCGGGGCATGAAGGGATACAGGGAGAAGACAGGAGATTGGGGATGAGAGGAAAAAATGGATCAGCCATGATGACATAGGAGAACAGACTGGATGGACCAAATGGCCTAATTCTGCTCCTATGTCTTACGGCCTTATGGAAAGGTAAAGGGCTGGAGAAGAAGGGATCTGGTAGGAGAGAAAAGTGGGTCATTGGAGAAAGGGAAGGAGGAGGGGACCCAGAGGGAGGTGACAGGCAGGTGATAAGAGGTAAAAGATCAGAGTGGAGAATAGAGGAAGAGAGAACCTACTAACCTGTAGACCTTTGAAATGTGGGTGGAAGCCCCACGTGGTCCCGGGGAGAACAAACAAACTCATTACAGACAGTGGTGGGAATTGAACCTGTGTCACTGGCACTGACCATTACACTACTGTGTTGCCCCATTATGGTTTATCTCGGATTCAGTGACATGGAATAGGTCAGTAAAGGCTGTCTGAAATCTGCAGCACTACTAACATATCCCAAAATCCATCTGACTGGGTGCAGTGAAGTGGCCCATCTTTATTTCTGACACCCATTAGGTAAATAACTTCTGTCACCTCTATCAAGTCCAATCTGTTTCATTTCCACATGGCATAAAAAAGAAATGGTGCCCCAAGAAAGAAGACAAGAAATCAGAGGGCTGGTGGTGACGAATCATCAAAGCAGAGAGCTTTTAGGTCCAGAAACAGTAAGGATGTGAAATTGCTTGCACAACTCTCCCGAACATGTGAGCAGAAAGACAACTGGTAATTGAAGAAATGTGCCCGAGGCCATTTGTCTGCCCGACAGTCCTCATGATCCATTGCCCGTTCCAGTAGTGCCCCGTTGCTGCCAGTCAGCCTGAGCTGCAGCTGCTTACTATCCAGGATGTCCAGGAAGTGAACTGAGAAAACATTTTTCTTTATTTTCTGATGCCAGCAACTCTTGCATGTTTGTATTTAATATAGAACATAAATCAGAGAGCAGGACAACACAGAAACAGGCCCTTTGGCCTATGATGTGGTGCTGATCAAATTAAACTAGTAGTTAATTTCCTAAATACACTAATCACTTCTGTGTATACAATTCAATCCTGAAGAAGGGTCTCGGCCCAAAACGTCGACTGTTTATTCAGTTCCGTAGATGCTGTCTGACCTGCTGAGTTGCTCCAGTTGGTTTTTGCATGTGTTGGTTAAGGTTCAAGGTACAAGATTGTTTAATGTCATTTCCAGTACACAAGTGTAAAGGAGAATGAAAACATTGTTAAAAAACAACACTTGCTGAAAAATATCCATTGCCCTCAATTCTCCGTACATTCATGGCCCTCAAAGACTTACTGAAATGCTGCTTTTGTATCTGCCTCCATTACCACCCCAGCAGCACTTTGCAGTCACCCACCACTGTCTGGATGAAAAAATTGTCCCACACCTCCTTCATACTTACCTCTCTCATCTTAAATACATGCCTTCTCGTATTAGATATTTTGGCCCTGGGAAAAAGATCCTGCGATCTATCTACGCCTCTCATATTCTTATAAACTTTTGTCAGGTCTCCTTCATCCTCTGCCATTCCAGAGAAAGTAGCCCAAGTTTGCCCAATCTCTCCTTGAAGCACATGCCCTCTAGCCCAGGCAGCCACCTTGTAAACATCTTCTGGACTCTTTCCAAAGCCTCCTCATTCTTCCTGTAATGAGGTGACCAGAAATTAATACAATACTCCCAATATGTCCCAAATAGAGTAATATAATCCCTAATTACCTTTGTCAAGGTGATAATGAACTACCTCCTCAAATTGCTGCAGTCCTTGAGCTGAAGCTATCCATATAGATTGGATACACAGCAGAGAAAGAGGCCATTGGCCCCACCAGCTTTTGCCATCGTTCACATTTCCTTTCAACCTGTGTTTTCTCAGCTAAATCAATCAAAGCAACCCAATATTCCCTGCTCTCACATATACTTATCCAGCATCCCCTTAAATATGTCTATAGTATCACTCATGAGCTTTCAGCACTCGTTGAATTAAGATACTTCTTCTGAATTCCTAATTGAATTTTTTGATTATTAGCTTATAATGATATCCCCAAGTTCCACATTCCGCTCTTCCTCACAGGTAGAAGATTTCTTTTGAGATACAGCATGGAATATCAAGCCATGCTACCCGCAATCCCCAATTTAACCCTGACATAATCACAGGACAATTTACAAGGACCAATTAATCTACCAACCGGTACGTCTTTTGACTGTGTGAGGAAGTCAGAGCACCCAGAGAAAACCCACATAGTCACAAAGAGAACATACGAACTCCTTACAGGTAGCAACGGGAATCGAACCCAGATCGCTAACCACTCAGCATCCATTCCATAAAAACTTAGCATCGTAATAACACCCTCTTTTAGGTCCCTGTTCAGCCTTATTTTAACAAAACCTATCCAATACTCACTCCAACCCTTTGCTTTCTGATTTGCAGCTAGCTAGAAATTCCTTCTTGTCCTCAGCTCTCTAATCCCTGATCTTGTTCATTAAGAATAAACTATGGATTGTACAGAACTCATTCATTTTCAAGATTTCAAAATTCAAAGTAAGTTCATTATCCAAGCATGTACGTGTCTCCATATGAACCCCAAGGTTCATTTTCTTGCAGGCATTCACTCCACATAGAAAGACTGACAAACAACCAATGTATAAAAAGAAGACAATCTGTGCAAACACAAAATTATTAATGATAAATAATACTGAAAGCATGAAGTTTAGAGTCCATAGGTTGTAGAAACAATTCTGTGATGGGGCGATTGAAGTCCTCTTGGCTGGTTCAGGGACCTGATAGTTGAAGGGTAATAACTGTTCCTGAAAATGGTGGTGTGGGTCCTGAGGATCCTTCACCTCCTTCCTGATGGCATCAGCAAGAAAAGAACATGGCCTGGAATGGGGGGGTCCTTTATGATGGATGCTGCTTTCCTGCAACAGCGCTCCGTGTAGATGCGCTCAATGGTGGGGAAGGCTTTGCCTGTGATGGACTTGGCTGCGTGTGTCACTTTTTGTAGGCTTTTCCATTCCGGCCTAGTGATGACAGAAGAATGCATATAAATCCCAAGTCTGAAGTGCATGAGTCAGAGATAAACTAGCAAATAGTCCTGTACTAACCCTCTGGGTGTAGGTATGACAGGTTCTGTTGAAGAAGTCTTGGTTGTGGCCGTGGAGAAGGTAGATATTACAGTTATGTAATGGAAAGGGAAATTGTTAGGATACTACATCAAAGTTCAAAGCAAATTTATTATCAAAGTACATATATGTTACCATATAAGACCACAAGACCCATAAGACATAGGAGCAGAATTAGGCCATTTGGCCCATTGAGCCTGCTCTGCCATTCAATGATGGCTGAACCTATTTTTCCCCTCCTCAGCCCCCTCCCCGGCCTTCTCCCCATAACCTTTGATGCCATGGCCAATCAAGAACCTATCAAACTCTGCTTTAAATACACCCAAAGACCTGGCCTCCACAGCTGCCTATGGTAACAAATTCCATGAATTCATCACCCACTGGCTAAAGAAATTTCTCCAAATCTCTCTTTTAAATGGACGCCCCTCTATCCTGAGGTTATGCCCTCTTGTCCTAGACTGCCGCACCACGGGAAACATCCTTTCCACATCTACTCTATCTAGGCCTTTCAACATCTGAAAGGTTTCAGTGAGAACCCCCACCCCCCATCCTTCTAAATTCCAGCAAGTACAGGGCCAGAACTATCAAACGTTCCTTATATGATAACCTTTTCATTCCTGGAATCATCCTTGTGAACCTCCTCTGAACCCTCTCCCAATGCCAACACATCTTTTCTTAGATGAGGAGCCCAAAATCTGTTCACAATACTCTCAGTGAGGCCTCACCAGTGCCCTATAAAGCCTCATAATCCCTGCTCTTGTATTCTAGTCCTCTTGAAATGAAGGCTAACATTGCATTTGCCTTCCTCACTACCAACTTAATCTGCAAGTTAACCTTTAGGGTGTTCTGCACAAGAACTTCCAAGTGCTTTGCACCTCAGATTTTTGAATTTTCTCCCCGTTTAGAAAATAGTCTACACATTTATATCTTCTACCCAAAGTGCATGACCATGCAATTTCCAACATTGTATTCATTTGCCATTTTCTTACCCATTCTTCTAATCTGTCTAAGTCTTTCTGCAGCCTTCCTGTCTTCTCAACACTACCTGCCTCTCCACCAATCTTTGTATCATCTGCAAAACTTGGCAACAAAGCTACCTAAATCATTGATATCCAGCATAAAAAGAAGGGGTCCCAACACCAACCCCTGTGGAACACCACAAGTCACTGGCAACCATCCAGAAAAGGTTCCTTTATTCCCACTTGTTGCCTCCTACCAATCAGCCAATACACTAACTATGCTAATAACTTTCCTATAATACCATTGTCTCTTAACTTAGTAAGCAGCCTCATGTGTGGTATCTTGTCAAAGATCTTCTGAAAATCCAAATATACAACATCCACTACATCCCCTTTATCTATCCTACTTGTAATCTCCTCAAGGAATTCCAACAGGTTCATCAGGCAAGATTTTCCCTTAAGAAAACCATGCAGACTTTGTCCTATTTTGTCCTGTGTCACCAAGTACTCCATAACCTCATCCTTAACAATTGACTTCGATATTTTTCCAACCACTGAGGTCAGGCTAACTGGTCTGCAATTTCTGTTGCCTCCCTCCTTTCTTAAAGAGTGGAGTGACAGTCTCAATTTTCCAGTCCTCCAGAACCATGCCAGAGTCCAATGATTCTTGAAAGATCATTACCAATGACTCCACATTCTACCTCTTTCAGAACCCTAAGGTGCATTTCATCTGGTCCTGGTGACTTATGCACCTTTAGGTCTTTCAGCTTTTGAGCACCTTCTCCCTTATAATAATAACTGTACTCACATGCTAGCAATAAAATGATTCTTCAGAAGCTTACGAGGGATAATGGCAACTCCTTTGCTTGCATCTTTGAAAACAGCTTTATTTCTACCTTTAATAACTTTTTTTCTCCCTTTCAGGGTTCTTTTGAAAACCCTGACCTGGAGTTACACGCAGGCTTCGGTTCTTTGGGGGAATGGGACCCGTTCTCGGGGTTCCATGACTGGTCACTATTCGACATACCAAGGGTTTGGCCTGAGAGTCGCGATCGTGTTCAGAAGCCTAAGATCTCGGGGCTCTGGAGACGGGCGGATCAAGGGTCAGTGTCACAGCAGGAGACTCATGTGTCATCGGAAAGGCCGGAAAATCTTTCGCTGTGGGCCCGAAGACCCGAGGTCTTTGTGATCTTCAGACACAAGGCTCGAAAAAAGCAATGAAAGGGAATTTTAACATAGTAAACCTCCGGGTTGTTATAATGTCTCCCGCTCACTGTGAAAATGGGGGACACCCCCCTCTCTCTTTGCCAGGGAGAGAGAGAAACTGTGGTTTGTCGAATGTCGGATGAAATGCAAAGCCTTTGGGTTAACTTTGGTCTGTGTCTTTGCTATTGCTCAGCACACACTTGAGCTCAGTAACGGTACCAATACGCTTTTTTTTTGCCGGTGGTGGGAGGGGGGATCGTTCCTTGCTGCCACTTACACGCAGGAGGAGTGAGCTGCGGGGGGACTTTGGAGTTCTTGCATTTGACTGTCATTCATTCTTTGGGGCACTCCTCTGTTTTCATGGATGTTTGCGAAGAAAAAGCATCTCAGGGTGTATATTGTATACACTTCTCTGACATTAAATTCGACCTTTGATCCTTAGATTCTGATTCCTTTAACTTGCATTTTGTGAACATTACTTCATCAGCTCTTGGTCCAGTCTTGGCGCATTGGAGCACACATGGTTTCTGTCTCAAAGGAAAGACAGTATAATTTCAGATTTCTCTTCAATGAAAGGGCAATGCTATTAGTCTGAGATTAGCTGGGAAGGCTCTTCCAGTATCCCTCTCTTCCTCTACCTCTTTTTCCTTCTCCCTCACTCCGTCTGATTTCAGACAGGCCGAAACTGAGTGAGTACCAGAATTGGGAGAGCATAACAAGCCATTAACCAATTTCCCCCAGGATCAATAAAGTATGACTATGACTATTACAAACATGGGCACTATTCTGTGCTGTACAGCTGATAACCGCCTGAACTGCCAAGATAGCACATTGACACTAAAACTTTGCCCTCAAAATTCATTTGTGGAATTGGAAGAAAATCCACATCCATGGTTTTGAAGAAATATGTGCTGATGCATTTAATTTTGCATCTATTTCGAAGAAGGTGGCATCGCAAATTTGCAAAGATCTTGATACTGTGTTAATGATGTTCAGATATCTATGCTCAATTATGTTAAAGGTGATTTTGCAGTGTGAAGCTTCTGTAAAAATGTTAAGTTACAGAATAGTGCATCTCATGGAAAAGAAATAATGGTCAGGATTAAGCAAATATCTCCTCGAATTCCAGTATTTAGTTCCAGATAATGAAAGCAGCTTAATCAAAGGAAATTACAGAATATACCTGTAGATCAGAGAATCCCAATTTTTCTTATGCTATGGACCCGTAACATTAACTGAGGGGCCCATGGATCCAGGTAGGGAATCTGTGCTAGATTGTGTTAAATTCATTTAAAATCATTTCGCTAATAGATACATGAAACAAAACCAGTTCTGGTTGAAGCTAATATTAGGATCTTGCCTGAAGGATAAATAGAAAAAGCTGCATGTTCTCTGTAGATTCGGTATTATCTTTGGAGAACAAAATTGAGTAAATGTTGCGGGCCAGTGATACTCTGAATTTTGTGGAAGAGCACTTTGTCAACTTGTCCGGAAAAGTACACATTCACTGCGTGCGCTCTTTGTAAACCACTGCAGTTGTTATTTTACCCACATGTGGTCAGTGTTTGGAGTGATACAAACCAGAAGATTGAAAGCTAAATCGTAAATTAGTGCTTATTTACGAGCACAGCCTCAAGAGCTATATTATATCTTCACCAGTGTTGAGTTGTCCCTTTCCTCTGATTGGTGAGGTGATCATTTTCTCTGACTCATCCTGATGATAGACAGCAAGGAAGGAGTACAGATTTCAGATTACAGCTTAGACTGTTCTGCTGTGCAAAGCCACCTAAAATCCTGAATGTAGTGAAGATGAACAGCATCACCAGTTCTTGCTGCCCAGTCAGTAGATTAGCTCCGTCTCTCTACCGCCTGTTACACCACTAGCATTTAGGGCAGCAATGCAGACCCTCCATCTCTGGCAGTGTTCAGAGCTTCCTTCATCATATCAGTAGTTCAATTTTCACTACTGTCAGTCATGCAAGTTCCAGGTGGAGACTCAGGAATACTGTCACACTCAGATGTAGAAGGATTCTTCATTGCTGTTTGACTAGCGAGGGTTGTTCGTCCTGAGCTGAACACAGCCTCCCCCACCCCACACCGAACCTGGTGGACAGGTAGACCACTCTTAGCCTGGCCTCTACCCCTTGACCTGTTCGGCACGGGTGACCCAACCAAGAGCCAAAGCACAAGGCCCTGACTCCAGCCAGCATAGGTCTCCAGGTCATTGAGGCACGCAGACCTCCAAACCATGACAAGGTTGTTGTCTTCTTGGAGGAGGTTAGCCACCTATCACACCATTATATTTTTCCCCACCCAAATTAATTTGGCACCTCAGTCCTCTTGCTTTGATTTGATCATACAAAAAGCTCTCATTTAAAGGAACACGAAACATATTTGGGCAGGTTGAGAGAGACAAGGCTGGTGGTTCCAATAAGTAGTCAAGAATCAGAATCAGAATTAATTATTTCAAGGAGCAAGAATCCTTAATTAAACCATGTATTACTCAAATATTATCAAAACATTATATTTAAACTCCAACTCAGGAAATTCTGTGGATGCTGGAAATCCAGAGCAACACACACAAAGTGCTGGAGAAAACACAGTTGAAGTTTTGGGCCAAGATCCTTCTTCAGACTGACAAAGAAGGAGGAAGACACTAGGTGGAGTAGGGAAGGAGGACAAGCTAAAAGGTGATAGGTGAAGCCTGGTAGGTGGGAACGATTAAGGGCTGGAGAAGAAGGAATCTGATAGGAGAGGAGAGTGGACCATAGGAGGAATAGAAGGGGGAGGGGACCCAGGGGGAAGGGATAGACTGGTGAGAAGAGGTAAAAGGTCAGTGTGGGGAATAAAGGAAGAAGGGAAGCTCTACTTGTGACGGATGGAGAGGAGGTGTTTGACAAAGTGGTCTCACAATTTACAGTGGGTCTCACCATTGTAGGGGAGGCTGCATCAGGAGCAATGGAGACAGTAGACAACCCCAGCAGATTTGCAGCAAATAGTCAGGAATTGGGTGGGGCTGAAAAGGTGTGTTTCATCGTTGCCTCTGCCCAGGAGACATTCTCCTTCCATGCAACATCCTGTTAATAAGCTGTAAGGGTATATTGTACCAGTCAACTGGTCTGATCACTTCTTGGTGTGTGATGAAAGGCGGGGTGCAGGGTGACGAGATACTAATTATCCACCTTATGCTACATACAACTTGAAGCCATGCTGCATTCTCCGCCCATGATCTTATGGAGCATCAGCATAATTTGGGATGATACAGTAGTGTAGTGGTTAGCACAACATTTTACAGTTCCAGCAACCCCAGTTCAATTCCTGCTGCTGCCTGTAAGGAGTTTGTACGTTCTCCTTGTGACCGTGTGGGTTTCCTCCGGGTGCTCCAGTTTCCTTGCAAAGCTCCAGTTAGTGGGTTAATTGCGCATTGTTCTGGAATTAGGCTATGGTTAAATTGTGGGTTGTTGGGCAGCGCAGCTCAAAGGAACAGGGGGGCCTAGTCCACTCTGTTTCTCAATCAATAAATGAAAATAAAAATAAATAAATATTTTTAAAGCTGACAACATCTGGTGAAACATCATTTTGCAAAGAAAATACAGAAATTAATATGATAAAATATGTGAACCCACTATTAAGAACAAAATAACATTTTTATAATACAACAGTCGAAGATGGATCAACAGATCAGAATATAACTCCTGGAATTTTTTTTATTATTTGGTGCATTAAGCCTGCCAATCAGATTCTCTGCTAGAGTCATGATATTGTGAAGTGAAGTGGGATCTTTTTGGATCCCAATGCAAGAAAAGCTCCATCCTTCTATAATAGCTGAGAGTAAGGGTACCTGACCTTAAGGAACCTGTCTCCTTTAAAGAGGATCATGAAACACTGAGCAGAGCTGAAATTTGTCTTTTGGTTTTGAGTTTTATATTCCGTGTTTTCACTCTTTTTTGTTGCTATTTGCGCGATTTGATTTTTTTTGTGCATGGAGGAGGGTGGTTTGTTGTTTTTCTTTGAACGGGTTCGATGGTTTTCTTTGTTTTGTGGCTGTCTGTGGGAAGAGAAATCTCAGGGTTGTATACTGCAAACATACTTAGATTATGAATGTACATTGTGGCCTTTGAATCTTGGTTACTATGGCAGTCTGTAGCAAAGGTACGGTACAGAGGTGAGAGGATGGAGACCACGTGCTCTTCGGTGAGGGTTCCATTCTGTACGTAACCCGGAACAATTCCCCTGTCACAAGTGGCTTCGTAACACTACAACATGCAGTATATCAAGTTAAGAGCAGATCAGTCACAGCATGTAACACATATGTTGTATACAAAGGCTACAAGCAGTGTTGAGGTCTGAAATATTCTGAAAACTAAGGCTGGCATTGAGTTTCCAAGCAGACCCTGGCATCTCATTGGAAATCTCTGCACTATGTGCCCCTCGTATTTTTGCACCTGTTCAACACAGGTCTTGATTGTAATCAAAAGTTCTAATTTATTCCAGTAAAGGAGGGAATGGTGTTTGTCTTCTAATACTGTTGGGTGCACAACTGATGCCAGCAATGTCAGATACACTGAAGTAAAGTACCCACTGAAGATCCCAGTAGGGACAATTTCACCCCAGGATAATCTGATCCTATCTCATAAAATTACTTCCATGGATGACTTTAATTTGCCAGAAAAATTCACTATCATTTAGATATGGTGTATTAACTTACGTCAAATCTTATTTTAAACTTTCTTCCATTGAGATTTAAGTACTCTGTACACATTTGCTGTTCCTATTTTAAATTCTGCTTGAAAACATTAAAATTATTAAGAATTCAGCTGTGTGATTACAAAGATTATAATCCAGTATTCTGAAGTTGTGTTGTGTGTGTGGTGTGTTCATGTGCTCTTGAACAAAAGAGGATAATTACATTCTATTGAGATGTTTCCACAACCAATGATCTCACTTTAAGGACCTTTCTACCTTATTATTTCATGCTCTCATTTTTATTGCTGTTTGTTTATAGCTGAAGTTTAACAGATTACTGTCTTTTATGTTCTTGCTCTTTCATTAATCCAGTTTACAGTTACTGTTCCATAGATTTGTTGAGTATGCCTGCAGGAAAAGAATCTCAGGGTTATATGTGGTGGCATGCACGTACTCCAATAATAAATTTTACTTTGTACTTTGTGTGGGTGTGCGTGTGTGTGCTTGTATACTTGTGGGTAAGATTTGTGTTTGCGTGCCTATTCCTGGAAATCTTAGGAGTCTCTTAGTAGGTTTTGAAGTCTTTAGTTACGGTGTGGTTTTAGCTGAGTGTTACAAAGCTGTACCAGTGGCAAGGTTAGCTGCTCCTGTAGATGTGAAGTCCAAACCTGATGTATTTTTGGAAGATGGCAGAGCCAGAACATTGACAAATCTGTATGACCTCTTTGAAGATAATCATTATTTTGTAATTTATTTCATTAGGACACATGCCAGGAATAACCCTAAAATCTTAACTATGTGTAATAGCCCTGTCCAAATTCTATGTTCACAAATGCATTTTATGCTTCTCTTGTTAGCTTTTGATAGTGAAGAGATACTAGACATATCTTCTGCAACATTCTGTTTTAAATGTGTTTTCCCTGGAGCTTTTGTCAACTATCTAACTATATTTATGACTGTAATCATTTCTCTGTGTTTCACAATTACTCCTCCAAGCAGTTTATGTACATATTTTGTTCCGCTGTTTTATTATGCTGTAATTTGCAATGTCTGTTCTGCACATAGAATTAATAGATGAATCAATTTCTTACATAAACCTTCAAATCATTTGCACTTAATGGATGTAATGCGCCCTGTGGTCATTAGAAATCCTCATCTTGACAATTCTGTACTGCAGATGAATTTCCAAGTAGCTCTTGAATGAAGGAAGTGCTGTAATGATGAAGTAATGTAGACACAGACTTAGAAAATAGAGCCATCTAAAGCAATAAAAAGTAACAACTGATAATTTCATTCGTATTCCACGTAAAAATTGCTGAGAGTATATTCTGGCATTTACACTTTATCTGTCATGAAGTTCAGGCTAGCTGCACAATAATTAGCTCTTACTCCTGCATTTATGATATACCCTGATGGGCACTCCACCCATGCTGGATGGTTTTCAAGTTCCTGCGAAAGATTATGTGAAACTGAGATACAAATTTCAATCTTTACACAAGGTAGAGAAAGTAAATTCTTTGTTAATGGGGCCATCTGGTGGCTAAGTAACCAGTTTACAGGCAGGAGAATGAGCAGTGCCTCATATTCTGCCTGGATAGCTTCCAATATGACACTGTGAACATTGATTTCTCAAAGTTCCAGTATTTTCTCCCCTCTCCCCCTTCTCTCCTTTTCCATTCTGGCTCCCCTCTTACCCCTTCTTCTCTCCTCAGCTGCCTATCATCTCCCTTTGGCATTCCCTCCTCTTTCCCTTTCTCCTATGGCCCGCTCTGCACTCCTATCAGATTCCCCCTTCTTCAGCCCTTTACCTTTTCCACCTATCACGTCTCATCTTCTCACTTCACCCCTCTCCACCACCCACCTACCTTCTCCCATACCTGGCCTAACCTCTTTCCCCTCCATAACCTCCTTATTCTGGCTTGTTTCCCCTTCCTTTTCATAGTCATAGTCATACTTTACTGATCCCAGGGGAAATTGGTTTTCATTACAGTTGCACCATAAATAATAAATAGTAATAGAACCATAAATAGTTAAATAGTAATATGTAAATTATGCCAGGAAATTATGAAATAAGTCCAGGACCAGCCTATTGGCTCAGGATGTCTGACCCTCCAAGGGAGGAGTTGTAAAGTTTGATGGCCACAGGCAGGAATGACTTCCTATGATGCTCAGTGCTGCATCTCGGTGGAATGAGTCTCTGGCTGGATGTACTCCTGTGCCCAACCAGTACATTATGTACTGGATGGGAGACATTGTCCAAGATGGCATGCAACTTAGACAGCATCCTCTTTTCAGACACCACCGTGAGAGAGTCCAGTTCCATCCCCACAACATCACTGGCCTTACGAATGAGTTTGTTGATTCTGTTGGTGTCTGCTACCCTCAGCCTGCTGCCCCACCACACAACAGCAAACATGATAGCACTGGCCACCACAGACTCGTAGAACATCCTCAGCATCGTCCGGCAGATGTTAAAGGACCTCAGTTTTCATTCCCAATCAAGGGTTTGGCCTAAAATGTCAACTGTTTATTCCTTTCCATTGATGCTGTTTGACCTGCTGAGTTCCTCCAGCATTTTGTGTGAGTTACCCTGGATTTCCAGCATCTGCTGAATCTCGAGTATTTACCATTTCAGAGTCCTTTTAATTCTACAGGCTAAAGTTATCACCAAATGCTAAGTGTTCTCTGTGCTTTTGGTACATGTCTTACTAAAATTATAAACTGAATGTGTGAGAGAAATGGACAAGATTTTAATATTAAACTTTCAACAATATCTAGCTTTTGATATGCATGGTATCCCTTAAATGGTAGATCACTTTGCTTGAAGACTGATTTTACAATGCTTCTGGTCTCTTGATCTCTCTCAAAAGTTTTTTATCAAGCACTTTTTAGTAATGACTGGCAATTTTATTTGGATCTTTTCCAGCCCAGCAGGTAGCCCAAGACATCAACTCTTTATTCCTCTCCATAGATGCTTCCTGACCCATTGAGTTCCTCCAGTATTTTGTGTGTCTTGCTCTGGATTCCCAGCATCTGCAGAACTTATTCTGAGAATGATAAACATTTATGTCTTAAAGGTGTGTTTTCTTTTGCAGCTTTGTACCAGAACCTGGAATATGAATGACTGTTAAATCAGTTTGAAGATGTTTGATTGAAAAGTGAGATGCTAACAGTACACAACACTCCCTCTTTGTGAATCAAAACCTGTTACTCCAATAATGAGGCATTTGACTTGTGTCCTGACTGTTTTTGATCTCCACTGAAATCTGTCTAAATAACATTTCAAACTGTTCGCAGAGGGATAAATTGCAGATATTGTTCTGTTAATTTTTAGATAATTAATAGAATATGTACCTTGATCGGTCAACCCAAATTAAACACTTTTTTAAAAGCATGAATCATCGCCCAGAATAACAATTTCACATACAATACCATGGAATACTAATTTATGTTCTTAAATTTATAACCAGTTGACTGCTGTCACAGAAAGCTAACAAGCAATTAAGGTTCAGGACCTAAGTGTGGGAGATCGAGACTGAAAATGAGCCAAACTGTGTAACTATGAAGAATCTTGAACACACAGTCAGGAGAAGTAATTGACCCCTTCGTCCCTCATCTTACACATTCAATAAGGTCATTGACTGATCCAGTTCCCTATTCTTAGAAGCTTTCTTCTCATTTGAGAATTCAGAGCTGAGAGGCATATGCACAGGATTAGGAATAGTACTGAGGTAAGAAAAAAATGTCTTTAGGCAAAAAGCTGTACATTTTTCAAATTCTCCAACTCCACATCATAATGACATAAAATAGAATATTTTTTCTTAAATAAAGTTTTGATTTAATTATTTGCATTTAAATTCATCAGATATTTTGGTGTGATTCAAACTCACATCACTGGATTAGTGGTCCAAAACTCATCTCTAGATCATCATCATCATCATCATCATGTGCCCTATCATATGACGTGGCTGATCATGGTCTTATCCATGACCATGATTGTTCTTGGCAAATTTTTCTGCGGAAGTGGTTTGCCATTGCCTTCTTCTGCGCAGTGTCTTTACAAGACTGTTGACCCCAGCCATTATCAATACTCTTCAGAGATTGTCTGCCTGGCGTCAGTGGTCGCGTAACCAGGACTTGTGATATACACCAGCTGCTCATATAACCATCCACCAGCTGGTCCCATATCTCTGATCGGGGAGGCTAAGCAGGTGCTACACCTTGCCCAAGGCTGACCTGCAGGCTAGTAGAGGGAAGGAGTGCCTTACACCTCCTTTGGCGGAGATATATCTCCACCCTGCTTGAAGTGTTGGTATGTTCCTAAAAATGGACGCATTTCTGACATAAAGGCCGTCTAGACAAGTAGATTTGGTGTAAACAATGTGCCCTTTTAATTAAAACTTTTATATCTCTGCAGTGCAGCTGAACAGAAAGAGAACAAATAAAGCTATGACTATATTCCTTCAAATAATATTCTCTCTCGCTCTCTCTCTCTGACTCTCTCTCTCTCTGTTTCTCTCTTTCTCCTCTCTCTGCCGCTCTTTGTGTGTGTGTGTGTGTGTGTCTGTCTCTATTTCTGTCTCTGTGAGTGTGTGTCTCTCTCTCTCTCTCTCTGTCTATCTGTCTCTCTTTCTGTCTCTGTCTCTCTCTCTGCATCTCCCTCTGTGTCTCAAATAATTTTGCTGTTAAGTTCACACTAAAGTCTCATGCTGGAAAAGTTGTTCATTTCTGAAATTCCATCCATTGCCATTGACTATGCCAGCACGTTTAGTGTGACAACGAGGGTGAATTTCTACTCATCTGATTCGAATTCCAGCCTACTTCCTCCTTTGCTGCTCTTTCCCTGTCCATAAATCTCATTGACTTGCCTAGTTCACAAATAGCTTATTGACTTCCTGTCAAGTTTACACTTCACCAAAGTCTAATCTGAACAGCAGGATAAAGGGCCAAACTAGCAGAGCACATTGCAAGATGTTCCTTTCCAGGAAATTCTAGGCTGTTATTATTTTTATTTATTACAACATAATCACTAAAACCCCTTTCATCTAAGTCACCTTTGAAAGAAAGGTGGAGTAATGGAGTAGAAATCATAAATATGAGTAATTCTGCAGGTGCTGGAAATCCTGGAGGATTCAGCAGGTCAGGCAGCATCTATGGAAATGATTAAACAATCAATGTTTCAGGCCAAGACCCTTCCTTATCAGTCCTGAAGAAGGGTCGTGGCCTGAGATGACAACTGTTTATTCATTTCCATAGATGCTGCCTGACCTCCTGTGTTCCTCCATGTTGTAATGGAGTGTTCAACTTCAAGGGATCAACTGAGAGAGTTTTTCAGGTCAGGGCGCCCAGCATTTAACGCCCATCCCTCTGATTGCCCCTGAGAATCTGCCTTCATGAATGCCTGTAGTTCTGCTGAAGGTACTCCCTCAGTGCTGTTGGGGAAGGGGTTCAATGTCATACATCCAGTGACAATGATTTATTTACATAGTTATTTAGCAATGCTGCACACAGTAAGCCCTTCCAGACCTTCAAGCCGAGTCACCACAGCAACCCCCGACAAACCTGATTAACCCTAGCCTAATCATGGGACCATTTACAATAATCAATGAACCTACCCGGTACGTCATTAGACTGTGGGAGGAAACTGGAGGAGCCGGAGGGAAAAAAAACCCTGCATTCCACCAGGAAGATATACAGAAACTCCTTACAGAACAGTGCCAGAATTGAACGCGGATCTTCCTGAACTGTAATAGAGTCGCTACCATGGCACCCAGTGATAGATGATGTATTTCCAAATCAGTGTGATGTACGACTCGGAAAGGCTCCTGAAGAATGTGGAGTTCCCGCAATATACCTGCTGCCACTGTCCTCTTGGAAGAGGCTGGGGATTTGGGAGGTATTAGCAGAGTAGCTTAGACAAGTAGGTGCCTACATTTTATCAGTGGTACAGGCTACAACCACTGATGCATCAACAGAAAGAGCTGGAAACACTCAGCAGGTCAGGTAACATCTGTGGTAGGAAAATTAGCGTACGTGGTCTGCTGCTGGCAACATAAAACTGATAAAGCAGCACAATCTGAGAAAGGGTCTGGTGCTTACCTGACTTATATGATGAGTAAGCTCTTCCAGCCTGGTACAAGTATCAATTATAACCGACGCTTCAATGACAAACTTCTGCCATCTTCTTCAGGGATGAATCTGCACAATCTGCTTCCAAAAGCCACATCAACCCTTTCAGTCTGGTCTCACTGTATCAGGAATACTCCCTTCGACCTGTTCATTCTTCTCCACCTTCCCTTTGCTCAAAACTCACTTGTTTTCTTTTCCTCTTCTGAAGGACAGCAGGTGAGTGGCTCAGATTCCACTGCACAAAGATACAAATTCTGGAAACACTCAGCCCATTAAGCAGCATCTATGGAAAGAGAAAAACAGAGTAAATGTCTTAAATCCATGATGTGTTATGGTCCTGGCTGAACAGTGGCAGGCATCCAAGTTTCGATGTTCCAATTCCCCACTGTATGGCTATCTACCACTTGCCTTTAAGACTCAGGCTGCCAATTATGGCCTGCCACACTCTTTCGTGCAAGTCTGTAGTGAAAAGCCTTGTGTTCAACAGTCAGTGCTCACTTGTAGGAGTTCTGTCACTAATCTTTGCCTTTGGATTTTGTTTGTCATCCTGTTTATTTTGAGTCTGCACCTGAGTCTATTTCAGACTTTTATTCTGTACGAGGGTAAACCACCATCTACAGCTCTCTCATTACCTGATGCTTCTGATGAAGGGTCTCAGAAACTAGATTTTCTCTTCTTTTTTCACAGGAAGTGCTAAACCTGTTAGGTTCCTCCAGCACTTTGTGTAGTGCTCCTGATATTCTAATTCCCTTGCTCTTTCCGCAGATGCTGCCTGACCTGTTGTATGTTCCTGTATCTTCAGTCTTTATTTCAGATTTCCAACACCTGCATGTTTTTTTTCCACTGAAAAATCTTTCAACAGATCCTTTTTGACCTATCATTGGGATAATGAGGCATAGGGAAGAAAATGGAGAAAATTAAAACATATATTTATGTTTTACTACTTTCCTAAAAATGAACATATCTTTACCTTCCACCCCCCTTGCAATTCCCTTGTCCATTCATCCCTCCCCACTAATCTCCCTCCCAGCATTTATCCCTGCAAGTGGCCCAAGTGCTACTCCTACCCATTCACTGTCTCCCGCCCCTCCATTCAAGGCCCCAACCTGTCCTTCCAGGTGAGGCAACATTTCACCTGCAAATCTGCTGGGGTCTATTGTGTCCTGTGCTCCCAATGAGCCTCCTCCACAACGGTGAGACCTGCTGTAAACTGGGGGACCGCTTTGCCAAGCACCTGTGCTTTATCTGCTGAAAGTGGAACATCCTGGTGGGCAAACATTTTAATGCCAATTCCGATTCCTGTTCTGACATGTTGGTCTATGGTGTCTTCTCATACCAAGGTGTGGCCACCTTTGGGGTAGGGGAGGAACACCTCGCATTCTGTCTGGGTAGCCTCCAACCTGATGGCATGAATATCGATTTCTCTTTCCGGTTTAAAAACTATCACTCCCACTCTGGCCTCTTGCCTCTTCTCAGCCGATCAGTTTCCATTGGTGCCTCCTCCTCCTTCCCTGTCTCCTAAGGTCCACGCCCTTCTCCTATCAGATTGCTTCCTCTCCAGCCCTTTACCTTTCCCACCCACCTGGCTTCACCTTTCACCTTTCCTCCTTCCCCTCCCTCCACCTTTTTACTCCAGTGTCTTCCCCCCTTCTCAGAACTGTAGGAGGGTCTCAACCCAAAACATCAACGGAGTTATTCATTTCCATAAATGCTGCCTGATCTGCTGAGTTCCTCCAGCATTTTGCATGTGTTGCTTTGGATTTCCAGCATCTGCAGAATCTCTTGTTTACATATTTTACAGTCTGCAAAGGCACCCTGTCATATCAATTAGTTCAGCGATTTCCCGAATAGTAACCTAATCAATCAGCTGGCGGGGTGGCAATACATCTCTACCAAAGGATGTGTAAGGCACTCCTTCCCTCCACAAGATGGCAGGTCACCTTTGGCCAAGGGATAGCACCTGCTTAGCCTCCCCTGGTCCGGGTCATATGAATCCATGGCAGCAGGTGGTGGACGGTCGTGTGAGCAGCCGGTGAATATCACAAGTCCTGGTAATGCGACCACTGTCGCCAGGCAGACAATCTTTGAAGAGTATTGATAATGGTTGGGGTCACTCATCTTGTAAAGACACTGACCAGAAGGCAATAGCAAACCACTTCTGTAGAAAAATTTACCAAGAACAATCACAGTCATGGAAAGGTCTTGATCGCCCATGTCATACGACGCGGCATACAACAAGCGACAAAAATGGTCGAGTATGACAATGTTCAACAACTCAACCAAATTCCGATTCTATTGTAGGTAAGTGTCCACTGACAGTGCTTGTGAACACTCACAGATGATTAAACTGTTGTCAGTAAGGGACAGTGGGGAACCTCTTTTCAGAGCATCATTTGGCACTGAGTATAAGAAGGGGCTCCATAAATCTACATTAAAGTACCTATTCAGAGTATTCTTCATTAACCTCAGGCTGTGACGTTAGAAAGCAGTTGTTTGCTCAGTAGTGATAGTGCAGGAAAGCTCAAGCCCTTCAGAAACTTTGATCACATGTCCACCCCGTGCCAGTCGCTGGTAAACTGGCTCAGCACGCAAACCCATCTGAGTAGAATCACCATGGCAACTACGGTGTCAATGCCAAACTGTCGACATCTGTGGAATGATTAGAACTATATGATAGTCTAGTGGTCTAAACATTTGAACTTGGATGCAAGGCACAGAAAAATCTACATTATATCAAAAAGTGCCATCTGGTGTTTCGTATTCAAAATGAATTAATTGTCATTCAGTGGTTAGTATTAACCTGGTTTGTAATTGCAGTGAGGTTAGGAACACAACAGAAAATGTACACAATGCAAGGCACTGTATGATTAGACAGAGAGCTGATTAGGGCTCAAAGCACATTAGATTGTATTAATTAGCTCAAAGCCCTCAATCCAGAACTAAGCATGATGGACCATTCATTACAGTCATTAGTCTGCACATCAATGCTTTATTTAAAATTCTATGTGGTTTGAATGAATGCTGGAGCTTGTGGGCCCTTTGATAATTGGTATTGGTTCAGTCTCAGAGTCCATTTATAAAACTGATGAACTTGAAATGTATTAACGGTGTCTCCTTTGGAGAATACAATAAATTTAAAAGCGCCAATCTTCTAAATACTAATGACACATATGGATTGAATACCTTTTTTATATGCAACAAGCAGTGTTCAATTCTCTGACCTTAATCATCGTTTTGTCAGTTTCCTTCAGAAGTTTCCCAGAGCTCTCTGAAGTATTCCTTCTACAGTTCCTCCTCACGGGACCAAAACTGGGAGAGTTGTCATAATTACCCCAGAATTCCCTCATGAATAAAGCTTGTACAATAGAAGTAAAATTCACAGCCATAAATGCCACTTAAACTAATGAAGAAGTTCATATTGACTTTCCAACCAGCGCCTCAAACTTCAAATGCTTTTATCTCTCTTTCTTTTATTCTCTTGTTCTTTCATTCTCTCATTCTCTCCAGCGCAGAGTAGGCTCGTCTGGCCCTTCGAGCAGTATTGCCCAGCAGCCTCCTGATTTAATCCTGGCCTAAACGCAGGACAATTTACAATGACCAATTAACCCAACAGTCGGTACGTCTTTGGTCACAGGGAGAACATACAAACTCCTTACAGGTTACTTTATTGTCGCCAAACAATTGATACTAGATCATACAATCATTATAGCAATATTTGATTCTACGCTTCCCGCTCCCTGGATTACAAATGGATAGTAAATATTAAAAATTTAAATTATAAATCATAAATAGAAAATAGAAAAATGGAAAGTAAGGTAGTGCAAAAAAACCAAGATGCGGGTCCGGATATTTGGAGGGTACGGCCCAGATCTATTTATGAAAAATGGAAAGTAATGGAAGGTAGCAATAGGAATTGAATCTGGGTAATTGGTACTGTAAAGCAATATGCTAACCACTATGCTATCCCACTTTCCTTTCCTTTGTGTTGAATTTTAATCACAGTAGGAACTCGTATGACCTGCCACGTAACGAACAAACAAATTAACCTATCAACCCCACATCTCTAGGGTGTGGGAGGAAAGCAGACAACCCAAAAGAAACACATGCAAGCACAGAGAGAACGTGCAAACTCCACACCCACAGCTCCAGAGATCAGGGAGGACCTCAGTTTGTTGGATTGGCTTCCTAGCTGTACCACAACTAGAACTGTGGGCCAAAGAGCCTGCACTGTTCTAACTACCTCCATAACAAACATACCTCCATATGTTGCAGGTGAAATGAATAACATACGAATTTTAACAAGAAGTTCAGTAATTATATAAGGGTGATGGCAACTGACTTTCTGGAAAAGACGAGGCAAAAAAGAGCGGAAGAAGGCAGATGGACTTCATCACAGTATCATGCAGCAGACAGCTTCATTGGTTAATGATTAATATGACTAATTGTCCCTTTTTTCATCATCCCTAGGCTCTAGAAGGACTCCTTTCCTGCAACCCACATTCTTCCTTCACCTACCAACCTCTTATCCTGAACAAAACAAAAATGAACACAGATGAAGATAGTTGAAATAAAAGCAGAAACTGCAGAGAACACTTTGTGGAAAGAGAAATAGAGTAAATGTGTCCAATCAAAGATTCTTTCTTTCAACCTACCCAGCTTTTTTCACTGTACCCCAGCAACAAACCTTCCAAGTTTGGTACAGTCTATTGATAACCTCATTAATAATGCATCTTCTAATTTCCAAAAACCTTTGTTCTCATCTAAATAGGAAGAGTAATTTGAACATATATTTTATTCAGCAATTCAACGTACTTATTTTCCAATGATATGAACATAACCCAGATGAATTTAAAATATCTGCACTTACTTTTGAAATCTATTCTGGTACATTGTTATATTCCTGTAGCCACTCCTATCAGTGCAAAAAAACCAACCCTGGAAGCTTGGATGAGAAGGACTTTCATTTGTTGTGTGCATGTCATATGGATGGTCCAGGTCTTTCCATGACCATGATTGTTGTTGACACATTTTTCTACAGAAGTGGTTTGCCATTGCCTTTTTCCGGGCAGTGTCTTTATAAGACAGCTGACCCCAGCCATTATGAATACTCCAGAGATTGTCTTCCTGGACTTGTGATGTGCACCAGCTCATACAATCTGCTCCCATGGCCTCATGTGACCCCAGTTGATGGAGGGGATGCTAAGCAGGTGCTACACTTTCTTCAAGGGTGACCTGCAAGCTAGCAGAGGGAAGGAGCACCTTGCATCTCCTTTGGTAGAGGCGTATCTCCACCCCACCACCTAACCTTAACTTTCTCTTTAATTTAAAAAAACCTCGGTGCATATCTTCGTGAGGAACAACATAATTCTCTTGTTGACTTTAATGTGAACATTGGAAAGGATGCAAGCTAAGCATGTTATTATTTCTAAACACAAGAGATTCCGTAGATACTGGAAATACAGAGCAACACACATAAAATACTGGAGGAACTCAGAAGGTCAGGTCTAGGGAAATGAACAAACAGTTGACATTTTGGACCGAGACCCTTCTTCAGGACTAGAAAGGAAGGGAGAAGATGCCAGAATTAAAAGGTGGGAGGAGTGGAAGGAGGACAAGTTAAAAGGCAATAGTTGAAGCCGAGTGGTTGGGAAAGGTAAAGGAGTGGAGGAGAAAGAATCTGATGAGAGATGAGAGTGGACCAAGGGAGAAAGGAAAGAAGAAGGGGTATCAGGTGGAGGTGACAGGCAGGTGAGGAGAAGTGGTAAGAGATCAGAGAGGAAGGTGACAGAAGAGGGAAGGGGGAAGAGGAGGGGAAAAAATTACCAGAAGGAGGAATCAACCTTGATGCCTTCAGGTTGGAGGCTACCTAGACAGAATAAGAGGTGTTTCTTCTCCACCCTAGAAATGGCCTCATCGTAGCTGAAGAGGAGGGCACAGACCGACAAGTCGGATTGGGAATGGGAGAGGAATTAAAATGTTGGCCACTGGGAAATTCCACTTTTGGCAGGTGGAGCAGAAGTGTTCGACAAAACAGTCCCCCAATTTACATCAGATCTTACCAATGTAGAGGAGGGTGGAGGGAACATCGACTCAGACCATGAGAGGCCTGCGTCAGGCATTTTCATGCCTTACAAGGCGTAGATTGGAAGTCTGTGTGGGGCGCCACTCCTCGCACAGACTAGAGCAATGTGTGATTAAGTGTCTTGCTCAAGGGCACAAACACGCTGCAACAGCTGAGGCTTGAACTAGCGACCTTGAGGTAACTGGACGAACGCTTTAACCACTTGGTCATATGTCCAACACAATGTAGAGGAGGCAGCACTGGATACAAGAGCTGACCCTAACAGATTTGCAGTTGAAGTGCTCCCTCACCCAGAAGGACTGTTAGGGGCCCTGAATGGAGGTAAGAGAGGAGTTAAATGGGCAGGTATAGCATTTTTGTTACCTGCACGGATATATGCCTGAAGGGAGATTAGCGGAGAGGGATAAATGGATAAGGAAATCACAGAGGGAGTAATCTCCGCGGAAAGCAGAGAGTTGGGGTGAGGTAAAGATGTGCTTGGTGGTAGAATCCCTTTGAAGATGGCAAAATTTGTGGAGAGTGATGTGTTGGATGTGTACGCTCATGTGTTGTTCAAGAGGAACCACCTCTGTTAAGGCAGCGGGAAGATGCGGTGAACACAGATGTCTGGGAAATGGAGGAATGCGGATGAGGGAAGCAACAATGGTGTTGGAAGGGATACCCTATTCATTGAAGGAGGAGGACATCTCTGATCCTGGAAAGGACAATGTCATCTTGGGAACAGATGCAGCGAAGACAAAGGAACTGAGAAAAGGATCAGGATTTTTTCAGAAGACAGGGTGGGAAGAGGTATAGTGAAGATTGCTACGGGAATTGGTAGGTTTGTAAAAGATGTTGGTAGACAGTTTGTCTCCAGTGATGGAGGCAAAGAGATTGAAAAAGGGGAGAGAGGTGTTAGAAATGAACAAAGAGAATTTAAGGGCAGGGTGGAAGTTGGAGGCAAAGTTGATGACATCAATGAGCTCAGCATGGGTGTAGGAAGCAGCACCAATGCAATTGTCACTGTTAGATTAGATTAGATTATGAGGACACTCAGTCCTCGTTTATTGTCATTTAGAAATGCATGCATGCATTAAGAAATGATACAATGTTCCTCCAGAGTGATAGCACAAAAAAACAGGACAAACCAAAGACTAACACTGACAAGATCACATAATTATAACATATAGTTACAGCAGTGCAAAGCAATACCATAATTTGATAAAGAGCAGACCATGGGAACGGTCAAAAAAAGTCTCAAAGTTCCGATCGACTCCCGATAGGCCCCGATAGCTGGCGGCAGAAGGGAGAAACTCTCTCTGCCATAAACTTCCAGGCACCGACAACTGTCGATGCATTGGAAGCACCTGACCCCAGCCGACTCTGAGTCCGTCCGAAAACCCAGCCCTTCGACACTAAGCATCGAGCACCATCTCTGCCCAGCACTTCGACCCCGTCCCGGCCACCGAGCAACAAGCAAAGCCAAGGGTTCAGGGCCTTCCCCTCCGGAGATTCAGGATCTCACAGTAACAGCGGCAGCAAAAAAGGCATTTCAGAAGTTTCTCCAGATGTTCCTCCGTTCTCTCACGTCTGTCTCCATCAAATCAGGATTGTGCACGGCACCCTACTTAACAGATTACAGATATCATTCACAGGAGTGGACGCACAAGCTGCGTCGCGCCACCATCTTCTCCTCCTCTGTGGTGCAGGAATTATTATTTCCGAATGATTCTACTCAAAGGTGAAATGCCTTTCAAACTTCGGTATCTCCTTTGTTCAAATCCTCTGACGCTGATGGAGAAAGAGGTCCCACATCTCACCTACCCTTGAGAAAGGGAACCTGCAACTGACCTGCTTACCCTGGATTGAGGTAATTGGACATTGAGAACCACAGGAAAACCAATTTTAGTTACATTCTTAGGGAAGCAGAATATTTTTGCTTATTCTGTAGTCCATGATATTCAAAAACAAGCAAGAACTGTTAAAAAAATTACATGACTTGATTCAGTATCTGTAGTTTTGTACAATTCATTATGAAAATAATAAAACAAAGGATATCTATAGATTACTTGGATGTTACTAAATATAAGATAGTTATGATGAGAGACAAGAGAAGTTATTTGATTTTCATTATAAAGTGCTGATCATTAAGGTTATGAGATTATCTTAATCTAAATAATGTTAATTTGTAGCCCTGAATAATTAGAAAGCATTTCTTTATACACACACACACAATGGTTGGACTCTAGTCGTCTCTGCACTAAAGAGTAAACTATAATAAAAGAGGAAAAAAGAGATGGAGGTGGAAAGGATCAATAATTTTTAATTCCTGGATATCACTATCTCATTGAACCTGTCCTGGACCCATCATATAAATATAATTACAAAGAAAGCACGGCAGTGCCTCTACTTCCTCAGGGGTCTACAGAGATTCAGTATGACATCTAAACCTTTGACAAATCTCTATAGTTGTGTAGTGGAGAGTGTATTGACTGGCTATATTATGGCCTGGTATGGGAACACCAATGCCTTTTAGTGGAAAATCCGACAAAAGGTGGTGGATTCAGCCAAGTAATCACGGGTAAGACCCTCTCAATCATTGAGAAAACCTGCATGAAAATCTGTCACAAGAAAGCAGCATCCGTCATCAGAGATCCTCACCACCCAGGCCATGCTCTCTTCTCGCTGCTGCCATCAGGTAGAAGGTACACGAGCCTCAGGACTCACACCACCAGGTTCAAGAACAGTTACTAATCCTCAATCATCAAGGCACTTGAACAAAAGGGGATAACTAAACTCATCTATTGACTTGTTCCCACAACTAATGATCTCACCTTAAGGACTCTTTACCTTATAATTTCATGTTCATAAATTACTATGATTGCACATTACACATTTAGATGGAGACATAACGTAAAGATTTTTACTCCTCGTGTATGTGAAGGATGTAAGAAATAAAGTCAATTCAATTCATTAAGTTCCCATTATTTGTTGCTATTTATTTATTTTTGCATTTGCACAATTTGTTGTCTTCTATGCTTCTGCTCTTTCATTGATCCAGTTTACAGTTACTATTCTATAGATTTGCTAAGTATTCCTGCAGGAAAAAGAACCTCAGGGTTGTATGAGGTGAAACGTGTGCACTCTGATAATAAATTTTACCTTGAACTTTAGGAAGGAGCATAAAAAGAGCTAATTGTAGTGTTCTGGTGCAGTGTGTTGAAACTCTGACTAAACACCAAGTTAAACCGGAGCCAATGAAGGCAGAGTCGTAGTAAGGCTAACCATTTACTGTTCACTCTTCCACATTAACTTCGTATGGTGAAAACGGTTGATAATAAAATACAAACATGTACAGGGTCTGTTTCACTCTGGAGACCACACACGCTCTCTTCTTTTAGCGAGAGTCTCCAGCCCCCCCCCCCCCCCACGAGTAGCGCGCGAGCGGTCGCGTCAAACCGTCATCCGGCTCGAGCCCACCCCGCGTTTGAAATTGAAAAGCCCCAACCGCCGCTTCCTTCACAAAAACCGCGTTAATATTTTTACTTCAAATACATTCTTATGAACTTACGGCGTTGCTTCTACAATGTTTCTCCGTGGGTAGACACGGAACTCTTCACAATCATGCCTCACGCATGGCGCCCGCCTTCACACCTTCTCCGAACCGGAGGCGACACACAAGACGAGGCGAAACCGGAGGTGACGTCATCGCATGCCGCGCTATACCAGAGACAATGAATTTACCTTCATTAAACTGCAACTTAATTGTCAACCTTTAACTTGAATTAGAAACTAGTTACAAACAAATCATTTAAAGCATGGACCCAACAAAGTCAAATAAATGCCTTAAGGGCAACACACTAATATTAAATAACCTGAAGTCATAGAGTTGCAAGACCTTGGTGATTTTCTGATGCCCGGGTTCTCCTAGGTTTGCAAGAATGAGTGGAAACTTTGTTGCTTCATGATCATTTATTTTAAAGTTTAAGTGAAGGATCAGATACAGAGCATGTGAGTAAGGAGCTAAGAAACAATGGAACAAGGAGATACCAAGATGGCGCTTTTGCAAAAGTTGGCACTTTTATACTTGAGATAAAACCACATTCCTGAGATAAAAATGACCCAATCAAAAGTCACAGCACATGTTTCGTGTGCTAATACTTAGCCAATGAAAAATGGAAAAAGTTGATAAACTCAAACAACAGGAATTCTGCAGATGCTGGAAATTCAAGCAACACACATCAAAGTTGCTGGTGAACGCAGCAGGCCAGGCAGCATCTATAGGAAGAGGCGCAGTCGACGTTTCAGGCCGAGACCCTTCGTCAGGACAAACTGAAGGAAGAAAAGTTGATAAACTGTTGGGTAACTGCTATACTGCTTTCCCACCAGTAGGTGGAGACAAAACACCTCATATTATGAGAAAATATGCGATAAAAGAAAGTTAGTAAACTGCAATTTTAATCTTGCTAAAGAACCATATGAAAAGCATAAAAAACACCCAATTCCAACAGTCATGGAGCAATATGGCACAGATACAGGCCCTCTGCCCAAACGAGTCTATGTGACATCACTGGTGACCAAGGTTCAATTCCCATCACTGTCTATAAGGAGTTTGTGTATTCTGCCTGTGACTGCCCCCCCACCAGGTTTCCATCAGAAGCTCCAGTTTCCTCCCACGGGTTAGTAGGTTAGTTGGGCACAGGCTTGTTGGGCTGGAAGGGCTTGTTACTGTGTTGTATCTCTAAATTTAAAAAATAAATTAAAAGGGTGTTGGTAAAATTAAATCATCAATCAATCAAATCTTGTTTGATGACTTATGTGCACCCATTTCTTTGTGTACAAGGTAGGCTTATTCAGAAACTCAGAAGGCATGGGATCCAGGGAAGTTTGGCCAGGTGGATTCAGAATTGGCTTGCCTGCAGAAGGCAGAGGGTCATGGTGGAGGGAGTACTTTCAGACTGGAGGATTGTGACTAGTGGTGTCCCACAAGGATCTGTTCTGGGACCTCTACTTTTCGTGATTTTTATTAACGACCTGGATGTGGGGGTAGAAGGGTGGGTTGGCAAGTTTGCAGACAACACAAAGGTTGGTGGTGTTGTAGATAGTGTAGAGGATTGTCAAAGATTGCAGAGAGACATTGATAGGATGCAGAAGTGGGCTGAGAAGTGGCAGATGGAGTTCAACCCGGAGAAATGTGAGGTGGTACACTTTAGAAAGACAAACTCCAAGGCAGAGTACAAAGTAAATGGCAGGATACTTGGTAGTGTGGAAGAGCAGAGGGATCTGGGGGTACATGTCCACAGATCCCTGGAAGTTGCCTCACAGGCAGATAGGGTAGTTAAGAAAGCTTATGGGGTGTTAGCTTTCATAAGTCGAGGGATAGAGTTTAAGAGTCGCAATATAATGATGCAGCTCTATAAAACTCTGGTTACGCCACACTTGGAGTACTATGTCCAGTTCTGGTTGCCTCACTATAGGAAGGGTGTGGAAGAATTGGAAAGGGTACAGAGGATGCTGCCTGGCCTGCTGTGTTCACCAGCAACTTTGATGTGTATTGCTTGAATTTCCAGCATCTGCAGAATTCCTTGTGTTTACAGAAGATGCTGCCTGGTTTAGAGAGAATGCATTATGATCAGAGATTAAGGGAGCTAGGGCTTTACTCTTTGGAGAGAAGGAGGATAAGAGGAGACATGATAAAGGTATACAAGATAATAAGAGGAATAGATAGAGTGGATAGCCAGCATCTCTTCCCCAGGGCACCACTGCCCAGTACAAGAGAACAAGGCTTTAAGGTAAGGGGTGGGAAGTTCAAGGGGGATATTAGAGGAAGGTTTTTTACTCAGAGAGTGGTTGGTGCATGGAATGCACTGCCTGAGTCAGTGGTGGAGGCAGATAAACTCGTGAAGTTTAAGAGACTACTAGACGGGTATATAGAGGAATTTAAGGTGGGGGGTTATATGGGAGGTAGGGTTTGAGGGTCGGCACAACATTGTGGGCCGAAGGGCCTGTAATGTGCTGTACTATTCTATGTTCTATGTAACTATCTGTCAGTTTCAACAGTTCCAACCAGAATAGCGAAAGAAAATAGTCAAGAATATGTGCGAAGAAATATGAGCAATTAGATCTGTTTGTTTTCTGGTAGTTACTGTTCCCAAATTGTGAAAAGTAATTGACTGCTTTCATTAGCAGATGATGTGTTTATTCATTGCTAATTGGAAGCATCTTACCTCTTTTGTGAATGAAAATATAGCTTGTTAGTTGTATTAACAAGGAAATTGAGAGGTAGTTTTTGCTCTAGTTTCATTTTGAGGTATAATGCCTATCGACCATCTGACTCAACTCCATTCCCCAAAGACCATGAGTACAGGGGACTATGAATAATGTTCCAATTCTTAATAAAACATTAGAACATAGAAGAGTAGAGCATAGAAAAGGCCATTTGGCCCACAGTGTTGTGCCAAACCAGCTAAAAAGCAAATCAAAAACACCCAAACACTAATCCCTCCTACCTACACAATGTCCATATCCCTCCATCTTCCTTAAATCTACGGGCCAAGCCAAGCAACTCTTAAAAGCCCCTACCACCATACCTGGCAGTGCATTCCAGGCATCTTTAATGTTTAAAACCAGGATAGTTGAAAGACTTAAAGGAAAAAACACCACGCATCAAGCCTATTTAATCATGACTAACTTCATTAGTCTAGCAACTTAAAAGAAAAATGCTTGCCATTGGTTTCCTGAGCAGGAAAGTAATATTGAGGCTTTATAAGGCACCTGCGAAGCCTCACTTGGAGTATTAGAGCAGTTTTGGGGCTCTTATCTAAAAGAAACGGTATTGATACTGGAGAGGTTTCAAAGGAGGTTCATGAAAATGATTCAGGGATTGAAAGGCTTATTGTGTGAGGAGTATTAGATGGCTCTGGGCCTCTATTCAGAAGAATGAGGGAGTTCTCATTGAAATCTATCAGATGTTGAAAGACCTGAACAGAGTGGATGTGGAAAGGATGTTTCCTATAGTGGGAGAGTCTAAGGCTAGAGGACACAACCTCAGAATAGAGGGGTGTCCTTTTAGAACGGAGATGAGGAGGAATTTCTTTTGCCAGTGTAAGGGGTTTCTTCTTTCATGTTACTGCGTATGCTAATCAAAATGGCTTCTTTGTTATGTTATAATTAAAATGGTTTCTCTGTGATGTTAACTGCTGAGACAGTGATTCTTTTTCTAGCAGCCAGAAGCTTGTTTGGGTTATCACTAATGATAAGGAGAGAATGAACCAATGGGTGCCCATGTTATTTTTTTTGGGGTGATGTTCTGTCTCATACGGCTGGGAACCAGTGTGTTTGGCGGGTTTTTTTCAGGAGAGACCGGGAGTAAGACGGACGTGCTGGAAGCACTCTGGTCAATCACCTAGGGTGGTCCCGAGCGGCGAGTCGAGGGGGTCGGAGTGGATCGCAGGGTGAAGAGAGAAGACCCCGGGTATTTGAACTCCAACTGTGTGCACGAAGAAATTGAACTTTGATAAGTCTGGCACCTTTTTCTTTTCTCTTTTATATTGTATCTCTATTAACTTCATAGTCCCAGTAAGATTTATAAAGTGTACATTGTGTGCTGTCTGATGTTTGATGTTTGAGGTCGTACGAGGTGGCATTGCACAGCAACTGACGCAACCGGGAGACACATTTGGGCGGCGGACGTGGTTTCCCCTAGATAAATACGAGCCGATATAGCTGAGCGTTACACCAGAGAATGCTGAATCCGTGGAATTCTTTGCCACAGGAGCTGTGGAGACCAAGTCATTGGGTATATTTAAGGTAGAGATTGATAGATTCTTGATTAGTTGGGGCATGAAGGGATACAGAGAGAAGACGGGAGATTGGGGATGAGAGGGAAATTGGATTGACCATGACGAAACATTGGAGCAGACTTGATGGGCCAAATGGCCTGAGGCTGTTCCTATATTTTATGGTTTATGGTCTAAGGTAGAGGGCAAGATACTGATCCTATTAAAATTGTGTATTTGAATTACTCCATCAACCACCAAAATGTGAAATCTCATTGAGACCAACAAACTTCTTCAAGGGCTTCGCAGCTTAAATTCAGGGAGGATGATTTCCATGGCTGAAGAGGCTGGGTCTGGGCAGGAACAGTTTGAAAATAACGGGTAGACAGTTTAGGACTAAGGTGAGGAGAAATTACTCTGCTCACAGGATAGTGAACCTTTGAAATTTTCCCAGCTGGAAGGCTGTATAAACTTACGTCATTATGTCTATTCAATGTGTCTGTTCAATACAGAGACTAATAGATTTCTGGGCATTAAATACATCAAAGGATATGAAAATAGTCCTAAAATGAGTCTGAAACATCAACTGTTTATTCATCTCCTTAGTCGATGGCTGACCTGCTGAGTTCCTCCAGCATTTTGTGTGTGTTGATATGGAAATAGTGCTGGAAATTGGCACAAAGATGGAAGATCAGAGTCGGAATTAGGTTTAATTTCACTGGCATATGTCGTGAAATTTGTTAGCTTTGGGGCAGCAGAGAAAAACATGGATTACAATAAGTATATGGTGGTTGGTGCTTGGCATCATCACAAGCCTGGGCAGAAGGTATGGAGATCCTGAGCTACCCAGTTGTCAAGATCCCCCTCTCGGCCTCACCAGTGCAGTCCAAAGGAAAGCTTGTGAAGCAATACGTTTGGCACCAGCTCGGCTGCAGGAGCTGCCGGAAGGATGTCCAGTGATGTCCAGCCACCTTAGGGGCTCCACTCCGGGTTTACTGCCTGGGTTTACTCCCAGAGCCTTCGTCTCTCCCAAGGCTGCCCACAAGGCAGTGGGGCTAGTTACCCATAGCAAGAGTTAAATTAAATAAGTAGTGCCAAAAAAGTCACAAACACGAGAAAACCTACTGTTGCTGGAAATCCAGAGCAACACACACGAAGTGCTGGAGAAACTCAGCAGGCCAGGCAGCAGCTATGGAAAGGAGTGAACGGTCATCATTTTGGGCCGAGACCCTTCTCAAAAAGTAGTGAGGTAGTGATCATAGGTTCAATGTCCATTCAGGAATTGGATGGCAGAATCATTAAGTGTGCACCTTCAGGCTTCTGTACCTCCTTCCCAATGGTAACAATGAGAAGGGAGCATGTCCTGGGTGATGGGGGTCCTTAATAATGGATGCCGTCTTTTTGAGCCATTGCTCCATGAAGACATCCTGGATACTACAGAGGATAGTGCCCATGATGGAGCTGACTGAGTTTACAACTCTCTGCAGCTTGCTGTATTTCAATCCCATGCAGCAGCAACACCCCAGTGCCCCACCCCACCCCCGTCCTGCACCCATAGCAGATGGTGATACAGTCAGTTAGAACGCTCTCCATGATACTTCTGTAGAAATTTGCAAGTGTTTTAGGTGACATACCAAAACTCCTCAAACTTCCAATGAAATATAGCCACTGTTGTGCCTTCTTTGTAACTGCATCGAAATGTTCGGTCCTGGTTAGATTCTCAGAGGTATTGACACCCAGGAAGATTAGCTTTATCTTATTATTAATATAACAACAATATTGTTTATACAGTTCTTATCAATATAAATAATATTTCTATTAACCAAACAGTAGTTTTTTGAGATAAAGAATTCAACTGATACTTTGTGTTCCGTACAAGTATACCATAACTGAGACGAGATTTGAACCCTGAATCCTAATCTAGTATGTGCTTCCGAAACTGATAAAACTCTTCGTGAAATTGCCGCAAGCATTGTTATAAAATTATACACAGGAGATTTCAACCTTACCTTGTACAAGAAAATCCTACCCTAAATTTTGTTTGACCATGTTATTCAGATTAGTTGTCTCCCCTTTTAATGATCTGCATCAATCATATGGCTCTTTATTGGCTCCACTTGTGCTAAACTGGGGAGCTTGGATCCAAGTTGTCTGGTAGACTGATTAGACGTTCTACACATAAAGTCAGCACCTCAGCAGGATGCCTTGAAACAGTTCCTAACAGACATCTGACTTTGGAACACAGTTATTGTTGTTATACAGGCAATTACGTTTGCTAATTGCATTGGGAAAAGCTGCACAAATAGCAATTGAGATTAATTAATGTGTTTCTTTTTATTTGACTGTATTGGTTCGGAGGAAAGAGCTGGCTAGGACACCCGCTGCTCTTTAAGTAATGCCAGGATATTAATCAAGTCTGCCTGAGAATTAGAAGAGAATTTGATTTAACTTCCAAAAAACAACTCCTCTAACAGTGTAGAGAATCTCAGTTGTTGCGCAGAAGTATCACTCTGTATTAATCTTAAATTCTCAATTGGGATTTGAACCTTGATCTTCTATTGTAGAAGTATGGTGTAGGTGGCAGATATAATAGAGGTAAGTAACAAGTTACGGTAAAACAACACAATGCAACCTTAGTTAAGCGCACTGCCTTTGAGACGATTCCCTTCATGGTATCAGTTTGCCCTACTACCAAATTAAATCTTTACTATCTCCCTGCAGTGACAGATGCAGTCAGTGGCGCCGTAGGGTAGTGGTCAGAACATCACTTTACAGTACAGAAGGCCAAGGTTCAATTCCCACCACTGCCTGTAAGGAGTTTGTACGTTCTCCCTGTGACCATGTGGGTTTATTCCGGGTGCTCTGGTTTCCTCCCACAGTCCAAAGACATACCAGTTGGTAGGTTAATCGGCCATTGTAAATTGCCTGTGATTAGGCTCAGATTAAATCAGCGGATTGCTGACCAGAGAGGATTAAAGGGCCACATAGGCCTATTCCACACTGTGCCTCAATAAATAAGATATAGGCCTCCGTTAGTCTTGTGAGACCATGGATTTGTGCCTTGGAAGGTTTCCAGGGCACAGGCCTGGGCAAGGTTGTATGGAAGACCGGCAGTTGCCCATGCTGCAAGTCTCCCCTCTCCACGCCACCGATGTTGTCCAAGGGAAGGGCACTAGGGCCGATACAGCTTGGCATTGGTGTCGTCGCAGAGCAATGTGTGGTTAAGTGCCTTGCTCAAGGACACAACACGCTGCCTCAGCTGAGGCTCGATCCAGCAACCTTCAGATCACTAGACCGACACCTTAACCACTAATATAAATCTATATAAATCTGCTGGTTTGTATATCTGTGTTTGCATATCTATATGTACTGTCAAAATATTATTTGTGTGTGTGTGAGTATCTGTGTCTCTATGTGTCTGAGTGTGTCTGTGTTTGCACACAGAAAAAAATTCAGAGCTGTATACTTTGATAATAAATGAAACTTTGAACAATAGGCAGGAGTGGGCCTGACTGAAGCCTTCTGAGACCAAATACCATCAATACCGTAGAATATAGTTTTACACATCAATAGTTCTTAAACTCTGCAGGACCATGACAAGGTATGCAACAGAAGAGAATTTGCATTAGATTCTCTATATTTCATACTGTACCTTTGGCAAATAGCGTCTGAATCCCCCAGATCAATGGTGTTACTGACTATTCATAAAATAGTTGTTTCCACCACTGCAACTTTTCGACTGATCCTTCACCAGAGTTAGGGCAGTAACATTCAACAATAATCAGGGGGAAAATTAGAGAAAAAAGAACAACTTCAATTAGAAAGAGGTTTTCATTATTTTGCGCACTTGATCTATACGATGACATGCCTTTGATATGAGCATAACATGCATTAAAATTTGCATATTAGTTTGGAAAACATCAGAAATATAACTTGTTTTGCATGAGTACCGTGTAATCAGCTTAATTCCTTCTTGAAATTTTCTTTGAAATAGTTTTAAATTTTTACTTTCTGTGAGCTTTGCTGTGTAGCGGTTACTTGAAAACAAACTGAAACAGCTAAGAACAACAGGAATTCTGCAGATGCTGGAAATTCAAGCAACACACATCAAAGTTGCTGGTGAACGCAGCAGGCCAGGCAGCATCTATAGGAAGAGGCGCAGTCGACGTTTCAGGCCGAGACCCTTCGTTAGTCCTGACGAAGGGTCTCGGCCTGAAACGTCGACTGCGCCTCTTCCTATAGATGCTGCCTGGCCTGCTGCGTTCACCAGCAACTTTGATGTGTGTTGCTTGAAACAGCTAAGAGTTGACTCTGTATGACTCACTTCTAAAATAACAAAATTCCAAGTTGAAAAAGGTACATTGGATCCTTTATTATAAAACTAGCAAAAGGTGAACAATCTTACAGTAATAAAAAACTAACAAAACTAAATTAGCAATATAGCAATATTAGAAATATGGGCGTGTTGGTAAGCTTGGGGATGATATCAGGGTTGGTAAGCTTGGGGGTGAAGTTTTGGATAGTGTAGAAGACTGGCAATGAACACAGCACGATATAGACCAGTTGTAGATATGGGCAGAGAAATGGCAGATGGAGTTTAATGCAGATAAATGTGAGGTATCGCATCTTGGCAGGGCAAATGCAAGGAAATAGCACACTGTTAAGGACAAGACCCTTAACTGTTGCTGGCAGCAGAGAGATCTTGGGGCCCAAGTTCATAGCTCTTTGAAAGTGGCTACACAGGTCCAGTCCTGCCGAAGGGTCTCGGCTGAAAACGTCAGCTGTATTTTTTCCCATAGATGCAGTCTAGCCTGCCGAGTTCCTCCAGCATTTTGTGTTGCTTGGATTTCCAGCATCTTCAGATTTTCTCTTGTTTGTCACGGGTAGATAGGGTGGTTGAGAAGGCCTATGGAATCCCTGCTTTTATTAGTCAAGATTATTGAGTTTGAAAGTCAAGAGGTTACGTTGCAACTTTATAGAATTAGGCCACATTAGGCTATGGGTAACCTTAGTAATTTCTAAGGTAGGGACATGTTCAGCACAGCTTTGTGGGCCGAAAGGCCTGTATTGTGCTGTAGGTTTTCTATGTTTCTACCTGGATGTTGAGGTTTTGGTGAGGGCGCAGAAGAGGTTGACCAGAATGCTGCGTGTCTTATAGGGTATGTGTTATCTTGAGGGGCTGATCAAACTTGAGTTGTTTTCTCTGGAGTGGCAGAGGCCAAGGGGAGATCTGATAGAGGTTTATAAGATTATGAGAGGCTTAGATAGAGTGGACAGGGAGTATCTTTTTCCCAGGGTAGAAATATCTAATACCAGAGGACATGCATTGAAGGTGGGGGGGGGAGGGGAGTAGATTCAAAGGGGATGTGAGGGGTAAGTTTTTTACTCAGATAGTGAAGGATGTCTGGAATGTACTGCCTGTTTCGGATATTGAGGCAAATACATTCGAGGCTTTTAAGAGATGATTGGATACGCACATGAATGTGAGAAAGATGGAAAAATATGGACATTGTATAGGTAGGAGGGATTAGCTTTTGTTTTTTTAAATTAATTTTTAGCTGGTTCAGCACAACATCGTGGGCCAAAGGGCCTGGTCCAGTTCTGTGCTGTTCTATGTTCTAATTAAAATTAAGCAAAGTTAGCGCTCAGCTAATAAAATCACCCCCGACTCACACCCCCTCAACTGGACTGACTCACTAAGACAAAGCATGAATACGTTACTATTCTCATTTGCTTCTATCAGGCCCCAACCCATGTGACAAATTACCCATACTAAATGCGCAATGCAAAATTCAATACAGACAGCTGGAAAATAGATACATGGCTCCTATGCTGAGTGTTTAGAACATTCTTTATTTAAGAGTCCATGACGTGTAATTTTAGTTTTGTTTCTGGAAAAAGAATCAATCAGTTTGTTCAGAGGAGAATTCAGAGGAGCCAGGATCCTGAACTGACATGGATAACTTCAGTCACCACTACTCTGACCTGATTCTATGAACTACAGACTCACTTTCAAATTCTCCTTACAGCTCATGTTCTTGATATTTTTTTATTTGTACTGTTTGTCTTCTTTTGCATATTGATTGTTTGTCAGTCTAGGCTTTCATAAATTCAATGTCTACTTTTCTGACAAATAGGGCACAGTAGCATAGAGGTTAGCAGAACGCTTTACAGTACCAGTGACCCGGGTTCAATTCCCATCACACAGTAGTGTAGAGGTTAGCACAATGTTTCACAATACCAGTGACCCAGGTTCAATTCCCATCACACGGTAGTGTAGTGGTTAGCACAATGCTTTATAGTACCAGTGACCCAGGTTCAATTCCCATCACACGGTATTGTAGTGGTTAGCACAACACTTTACAGTGTAGTGGATAACACAACACTTTATAGTACCAGTGATCCGGGTTCAATTCCCATCACACGGTAGCATAGAGGTTAGCACAATGTTTTACAGTACCAGTGACCCGGGTTCGATTCCCATCACACGGTACTGTAGTGGTTAGCACAATGCTTTATAGTACCAGTGACCCGGGTTCAATTCCCATCGCACAGTAGTGTAGAGGTTAGCACAACGTTTCACAATACCAGTGACCCAGGTTCAATTCCCATCACACGGTAGTGTAGTGGTTAGCACAACACTTCACAGTGTAGTGGATAACACAACACTTTACAGTACCAGTGACCCGGGTTCGATTCCCATCACACGGTAGAGTAGTGGTTAGCACAACACTTTACAGTGTAGTGGATAACACAACACTTTATAGTACCAGTGATCCGGGTTCAATTCCCATCACACGGTAGTGTAGTGATTAGCACAACGTTTTACAGTGCCAGTGACTCGGGTTCAATTCCCACCGTTGTCTGTAAGGAGTTTGTACGTTCTCCCCATGACCATGTGGGTTTCCTCCTGGTGCTCTGATTTCCTCCCACAGTCCAAGGACGTAGCGGTTTGGTAGGTTAATTGGTCATTGTGAATTGTCCTGTGATTGGGCTAGGGTTAAATCAGGAGACTGCTGGACAGCATGACTCAAAGGGCCGGAGGTCCTATTCCATGCTGTAACCCAATAAAATAAAATAAAAATGAATCTTAAGGCGGTGTATGATAACTTTACTTTGAACCTTGAACCTCAAGTCGGATAGGCAATTGAGAGAAAACAAACATGATGACATCTGCAGACGCTGGAAATCCAAGCAACACTCACAAGGCTGCATCTATAGAAGAGAAAACAGTCGATGTTTAGAGCTGAGACCCTTCTTCAAGACTAAATATCCAGTGTCAGGCAAGGATTACAAACACACATTTGCCCTCCTCCAGCCCTTTGTCTCTTTCACCAATCAACTTCCCAGCTCTTTACTTCACAAACACAAAACTCTTTTCTACAGATGCTGCCTGGCCTGCTGAGTTCCTCCAGCATTTTGTGTTTGTTAAGAGAAAACAATTTGCATGGCTTTGAGCAAAGAGAAGAGGAATAGGACTGACAGATAGTATTTAAAGGATGGCTCAAATGGCCTCTTTTGCTGCTGAACTTGCTCTATGGTTCTATGACTCCGACTCACTAATCACTAAACCAAACTTCTCTTAAATGTTGAAATCAAGCTCACATGGAGCACTTGTGCTGGCTGCTCATTCCACACTCTCACAACCTTCTGAATTAAAAAGTGCCTCCTCATGTTCCCCTTAAACTTCTCACCTTTCACCCTTAACCCATGACCTCTGGTTATAGTTCCACCCAACCTCAGTGGAAAAAGGTCTGCTTACATTTACCCTATCTATACCCCTCACAAGTTTGTATACCTCTATCAAAAGTCCTCTCAATTTTTTACATTCCAAGGAATAAAGTCCTAACCTATTCAATCTTCCTTTATAACTCAAGTCCTCCAGACACGGCAACATCCTTGTAAATTTTCTCTGTACTCTTTCAACCTTATTTACATCTTTCCTGTAGGTAGGTGACCAAAACTGCACACAATATTCCAAATTAGGCCTCACCAACGTTTTATACAACTTCAACATATCGTCCCATCTCCTGTACTCAATTCATTGAGTTATGAAGGCCAACGGGCCAAAGGCGTTCTTTATGACCCTATCCACCTGTGATGCCACTTTTAACAAATTATGGGCCTGTATTCCCAAACCCCTTTGTTCTCCCACGTTCCTCAGTACCCTATTATTCACTGTGTAAAGCCTACATTGGTTGATCCTACCAAACTGCAATACCTCGCACTTGTCTGCATTAAATTCCATCTGCCATTTTTCAGCCCATTTTTCCATCTGGTCCAAATCCCACTGGAAGCCATGATAGCCTTCCTCACTGTCCACTACACCCCCAACCTTGGTGTCATCCACAAATTTGCTGATCCAGTTAACCACATTATCATCCAGATCATTGATAAGGACGACAAATAATAATAGACCCAGCACTGATCCCTGCAGCACACCACTAGTTACAGGCCTCCAGACAGAGAGGCAACCATCTACTACCACTCTCTGGCTTCTAATCCAATGTATTACCTCATCTTGAATGCCAAGTGACTGAATCTTCTTGACCAACCTGTAAATTAGCCTTCTGGGAGTCTTGCACGAGGACTCCCAAGTCCCTTTGCACCTCTGATGTTTGAATTTTCTCCCCACTTAGATCATAGTCTGCACTGTTGGTCCTTTCATCAAAATGCATTATTATTCATTTCCCAGCTCTGTTTTCCACCTTCCACTTTTCTTGCCCATTCTTCCAATTTGTCCACATCCTACTGCAATTGCTTTGCTTCCTTAGAATTACCGACTGCTCCATCTTCCTTCGTATCATCTGCAACATTCATAATTCCAGGTGTTGATTCCATGCTCTGAGCTCATCTGCCTTTCCTATGGATCTTCTTGGATTGAAATATATGCGGCTCAAAGGACATTAGTCACACCACGCTCAACTTTTTGATTCCTAACTTTGTCTGAGGTCTTACCAACATATCTGTCCCCACAACTTCTCCATTGTCTGTTCTGGCCCTCTGGTTCCCATCCCCCTACACTCTAGTTACCCCCCCCCCCACCCCCACCGCAGCACTATCAAATCTTCTTGCTAGGATATTAGTCCCCTTCCAGCTCAGGTGCACACCAGCCCTTCTGTACAGATACCACCTTTCCTGGAAGAGAGCCTAATAATCTGAAGCCTCCCCTCCTACACCAACTTCCTAGCCACGTGTTAAACTGTATAATCTTCTTACTTCTGGCCTCACTAGCACGTGGCATGGGTAGTAGTCCTGAGATCACCACCCTGGAGGTCCTGACCTTTAACTTGGCACCTATCTCCCTGACTCCCTCTGCAGAACCTCGTCACTCCTCCTACCTATTTCATTGGTACCTACATTTAACCTCCGACTTAGGAATACTGGCGACTCAGTCAGAGGTGTTCTGGACCCTAGCACCCAGAGGCAGCATAACATCGGAGAATCTCACTTGCATCCACAGAACCTCTTCTCTGTTTCCCTAAGTAATGAATCCCCTATTGGCACAGTGTCCTTCTTCTCCCCACCCCCTTCCCTTCTGAGTCACAGAGCCAGACTCAGTGCCAGAGACCTGACCACTGTCATCTTCCCTTGCTAGGTCATGCCCCCAAACAGGTTTAACAAAGTTTAACCTGTTGTTGAGGGAGATGGCCACAGGGTACTCTGCACTGGCTCCTTAACCTCTTCCCCTTTCCTGCCTGTTAGTTTCCTGTGACCTACCTGTTGGGTGTAAGTACCTCTCTACATGTCCTCTCTGCCACCCCTTCATTCTACCGAATGATCCAGAGTTCATCCAGTTCCAGCTCCAACTCTGTTAGAAGCTGCAGCTGGCTGCACTTCTCGCAGTTGTAGCCATCAGGGACACTAGATGTCTCGCTGCTTCCCACATCCCGTAAGAAGAGCATTCAATTATCCTGCCTGGCATCTCTACTGTTACTAGAATTTAATTGAAAATTTTTATTTGTGAATCATATGCTCCTTTTTTCTCGTTTAGTACTTTTGCCGACTCCTTCTGTGTTTGTGGAGAATAACTTGTCTTGCGGTGTCGCTCAGTTATGCCAGCGATTCTGTGTTGGTATTCCTCTGTATAACCTCCTGTTTCCATCTCTGCATGGGACCCTGCCATTCCTCAGTCATTGCCAGTGCTCACCGTGACAAGCATTAATGTACAGAGGGATATTGGAGTGCAAATTATCGTTCTCTGAAAGTGACAACACAAGCAGATTGGGCAGCTGGAAAGGCATAAATGATTGGGGTGTTAAATGTAAAAAGCAGGAATTGAAGTTGTAGTTTTATTTAATCCTGGGTTAGGCCACATTTAGGCGACTCCTGTTTTGTGATCGATTGTGAATCTTGCAAAGATTCCAAAGTTTAACCAAATAGAAAAGCTTAGAGATGTCCCTTTAAAATGCACCCAAGACAACATAGTCTACCTGACTGAAACCCATGAACCAAGTCAAACATTCGTTCTGCCCACTACAGTGTTACAGTACGTTGTTTGTTCATTAAGAGCCCTGTGGTACAATGTGGGCAATTATGGTCTTTGATTGTTCTTGGCAATTTTGTTTTACAGAAGTGGTTTGTCATTGCCTTCTTCTGGGCAATGTCTTTACAAGACAGGTAACCCCAGCCATTATCAATACTCTTCAGAGATGGTCTGCCTGGTGTCAATGATTGCATAACCAGCACTTGTGATATGCACCATCTGCTCACATAACCCTGATAGGGGGGGCTAAGCAGATGCTACACCTTGCCCAAGAATGACCTGCAGGCTAGCGGAGGGAAGGAGCACCTTACATCTCCTTTGGTAGAGACGTATCTCCACCCCACCACCCCATAGAGAGATAATAAAAGGTTGGACAACTTGGAGGTTTCTCTAGGGCTTCACAGACTGTGGAATATGCTGTTCAATACAAGAGACATAGATGGGGAAGATAGTCAGTCTTAAAGGGCATGGATTTAAGGTGAGAAAGGGTATGTTTATTGGAGATGTGCAAGGTGCGTTGTTTTTAAAAGAGCCTGGATTGTGCTGCTTGTAGAAGTGATGAAAGCAGATATGATTTGGACGAGGGTATGAACAGGCTGAGAATGGAGGGATTCTGACAATATGCAGACAGATGGAATTAGTTAGATTGGCATCACGGTTGGCACAGACTTTGTGGTCTGTAGAGCCAGTTCCTGTGTTATATGGCCCAGTATTTTATGTAAGGTTACCACTCAGCCTTCTATGGTGCAGGAGAGAACAAACCCAGCCTATTCAATCTCTCCTTGTAGGCAGAGCATTGCATTCCAGTCAACTGGCGAAACTCTTCTCCAATCCATTGCAACCATGTTGGTGATAACCAAAATTACACATAATACTCTCAAGTGCAGTCTTATCACCTGCAAGATGACATCACAGCATGTACACAACGCCTCGGCCAATGAAATCAAGCATACCAAATGCTTTTCTCACCAGCAACACCTCCCTTAGGTAGCTACGGTCTCTCCATACATTACTGCCCTATGGTCCATTTACTCATATACCCTACAAGAATGCAACCTCCCAAAGTACGTTACACATTAAATTCCATCTGCCACTGCTCTGCCCAATTTTTCAGCTGATCTATGTCCCATTGTATCTTTAGTAAACCTTATTTTTAATTTTATTTATTGATTCAAGGTACAGCACAGAACAGGCCCCTCCAGTCCTTTGAGCTACACCACCCAGCAACCTTTCATTTAACCCCGGCTTAGTAACATGACCAATTAACCTATCAACCGGTACATCTTTGGACTGTGGAGGAACCCCATGCGGTCACAGGGAGAACATACAAACTCCTTCTGGACAGGGGCAGGACTGTAACTCCTCCAGTTTTTATGTCACAAGAAAAATTCCAAATCATACTCCCTATCCTGTCATCCAAGTTATTTATATATTAGAAACAATACGGGTTATTTCCAGCTTCACCTCAGCACCACCCATTACCTTTGTAGGTAAAGTCAAGGCACTGCCAGGTGGATTTCCCAACCAAGTATTAATCAGGCTCATGGTTCTTATTGATCTCAGACAGGATCAGGCATCACCAGACTTGTATTAACAGAAGATTGTTAACTATGCTTGTCTAAATGATTAATTATAAAAATCAATGCCTATATTAATTAAAAATGGTGGTAATGCTAAACTCCATGACAAAGGCTCTCAGCTCACAATATCACCTGTTCATTTCCCTCCACAGATGCTGCCTGACCTGCTGAGTTCTTCCTACATTTCTTTGTTTTATTGTTGCTATTACCTGCCATCTTTCCCAGACGAAAATTCAATGCTGGAATATGTGCAATACTTAAACACGAGGAAGTCTGTAGATGCTGGAAATCCAGAGCGACACGCTCGAAATGCTGGAGGAACTCAGCAGCTCAGGCAGTATCTATGGAAATGAATAAACAGTTGATATTTCGGGCCAAGACCCTTCTTCAGGACTGAGAAGGGAGGGGGGAAGATACCAGAATAAGAAAAAGGTGGGTGGGGGGGAAAGGAGGCTAGCTGGAAGGTGATAGGTGAAACCAGGTGGGTAGGAAAGGTCAAGGGCTGGAAAAGAAGGAATCTGATAGGAGAGGAGGGTGGACCATGGGACGAAGGGAAGGAGGAGCGAACCCAGGGGGAAGATATAGGCAGGTGAGAAGCAGTAAAAGTTCAGAATGGGGAATTGGGGAGGGGGGTAATTTGAATACCAGAAGGAGAAATTGATATTCATGCCATCAGGTTTAAGGTTAATCAGATGGAATAAAAGGTGTTACTCCTCCTCCCTGAGGGTGGCCTCATCGAGACACAAGAGGAGGCCATGGCCATTGGAACAGGTCTGGGAATCGGAATTGAAATGTTTGACCAGCGGGAAGTCCCGCTTGTGGCAGGTGGAGTGGAGGTGCTTGACGAAGTGGTCCCCCGGTTTACGATGGGTCTCGGCAATGTAGAGGAGGCCTCATCGGAATCACCGGGCACAATAGACAACCCCAGCAGATTTGTAGGTGAAGTAATTGCAGGCTGCCCGCAGGACATCCTTAGGCTGTGCTGGCTGTTAACACAAATGATGCATTTCACTGTATGTGTCGATGTACATGTGATATATAAATGAGTCTGAATCAGATAGTTCAACATTCATATCAATGGTCTTGTATTTCTTACCAATATAAAATGCAAAATACAAATCTAATCCTCTATTAGATTCCAGTTCATTCTGTTTTGTTTTAATACATCAAAATATAGTACATGGCAAATGAAAAATGCTGGGCAAGTGTAAAAACAATGTATATTTCACAGTCAAATTCTTTACTATGAAAACATATCCCCATAGATTAGTTTTTGAAGATCTACAAATGAATTACTGCTTAAATGCAATAAAGTAAATTGACAGCATTATTAGAGGCATACAATGTTTCATGGTGTCATCGATGCAGAAAATGTCTCCCCAAGTTCCTATCATGACAGAAGAACAGATCGCATGAAATACAGTACAACTATGAAGTTTATTATTGGTAACTTGTCGGAATTTAATATCCAGGTTACAGTTCTGGTCGCCTCGCTATAGGGAGGATTTTGAGGCTTTGGAGAGGGTGCAGAAGAGGTTTACCAGGAGGCTGCCTGGTTTAGAGGGCATGTGGATATCATGAGAGGCTGGATAAACTTGGGTTGTTTTCTCTGGAGTGCCAGAGGATGAGGGAGATCTGATAGAGGTTTATAAGATTATGAGAGGCAAAGTTAAGAGTAGGCAGGGGTTATCTGTTCCAGGGTTGAAATGTCTAATGTCGGAGGGCATGCATTGAAGGTGGGGGGGGGGGGTGGATAGATTCAAGGGGGATGTGAGGGGTAAGTTTTTTTACTCAGAGAGTGGTGGATGCCTGGAATGGGCTGCCTGGTATGGTGGTAGAGGCAAATACATTAGAGGCTTTTAAGAGGGGCATTTAGATAGGCACGTGAATATAAGAAAGATGGAGGGATGTGAACATTGTGTACGTAGGTGGGATTAGTGTTTGGGCATTTTTGATTTGCTTTTTAGCTGGTTCAGCATAACATTGTGGGCCAAAGGGGCTGTTCCTGAGCTGTACTGTTCTATGTTCTATGTGTCTTTTTGCTGGTGTACAGGGAGGGAGCGTGGCGAAGCTTTAAATAATTCTAATTTCACATCTGGAGCTCTGTTCTCGCCAGGGTGACTACTCTGAGACATCGACGAAATTGCAACATATTGGCACACAGACGACTGGCCCGTATGTGTTGATTTTCTGTCAGGATCATTTGCGATACTGTTGCTTGAATCAGAAGTTGAGAGTGGTTTCTCTTGTAACGTATGCTCCAGTGAACATACTTGTGAAAGCAATTCCCTCTCTTTAGTATTTCGCCATTTCATTCTTCGATTCTGGAACCAAATTTTTACCTTTTGAGTTGAAAATATCAATAACAGCATCAGTACAAATAACAAAATAATGAAATCAATAGCTTTTCAGTTCTCTAAATCCCTGTACTTAAGAAAATAATAAAATTACATCATTGTTAATAATTTAAAACAACTATCTACTTGAAAGTATGAAACTAATATAAAAGCCTTTCTCAAGTTAAACAAAATCGGAAACAACTTAGTTAAGTATCAAACTAAATTCTCAATATTTATAGCAAAGGCATTGCAGAATGGTATAAAACTTTCAGCAAGAAGATGGTCACTAACTTCCTCTCCTAACTGGAGGGCTGAAATATAATAACCAACTGCATCTATTTTCTGTCTGTCTGTGGTGTATTTTGTGTTGTGTGTTTATTATTGGTAATTTGTCATATGGATTGGGGCGTGGTAGAAGTGAAGAGTATTCATGCTTGGTCTTTAGTTCAGTTTTAGTCTGGTTAGAGCAGGGGTAGGTCGAGGGAATGATTTTTTTTGTGTTGACCATTTAATTTTTTTTTCTTTTACACCCCATTACTCTTCAGGGGCAAAGGTCACTGACAGTAGCTCAGTATTAGGCCAGTCCTTCAACCTTACTCCAGGTACAGCCATCTTCTTGGGTATATCCCTCCTCTTCCAGGAATGGGGTCTTTGGAGCTCCTGTTGGCGTTTCTGTAGCACTGGGTTTTTAAAGGAATGGGGTTGCTAACTCCATGCCCAAACCCCTCTCCTTTCTCAACTGAGCCTGGGACCATCCATGGTGGAGTTTTGACCGTTTATCACTAACGTTTAAATACACTAAGATCCCTAATGTTTATTCCTCTTTGAATACGGTTATTCCACTTATTTCGTTATATCACTTGGTTTCGTTTCATTAGTTTTTTTATTGTTACAAGACACTTCATTTTAACTTTCTTCAACTTAGAACTTTGTTATTCGTGGAGTGTGTCATACAGTGTCAACCACCACCTTCCCCCCATCACCGTCCTTAGTCCCTGAGCAGTTTTGGTTCGTTTAAAAGTAACCATTACAGCAACCTTTACATTTCCAATATCCCACTGTTCTTTCGACTGGGTAAATATTTGCTTTAACAAAACAGGCACCAGCATTATACACAGTCCCCTGTAACAAAGCTAATCAAAACTACTGCAGTCAAGTGCAAAGTGTTGCACTTTGGTAGGACCAACTAGGGGAGATCTTACACAGTGAATGGTGGGGCGCTGAGGAGTGTGGTAGAACAAAGGGATCTGGAAATACAGGTCTATAATCCATTGAAAGTGGTGTCACAGGTAGAGAGGGTCGTAATGAAAGCTGTTGGCACATTGGCCTTCATAAATCACTATATTGAGTACAGGAGCTGGGATGTTATGTTGAAGTTGTTTAAGACATTGGAGAGGCTTCGTTTGGAGTATTGTGAGCAGTTTTGGTCACCTACCTTCAGGAAAGATGTAAGTAGTGTTGAAGGAGTGCAGAGAAGATTTACAAGGATGTTGCCAGGTCTGGAGGATCTTAGATATAGGAAAAGATTGAATAGGTTAGGACTTTATTCCTTGGAATATAGAAGATTGCGAGGAGATTTGATAGAGGTATACAAAATTATGAGGGGTATAGATAGGGTAAATGTAAGCAGGTTGGGTGGAACTACAACTAGAGGTAATGGGTTAAGGGTGAAAGATGAAAAGTTAAAGGGAACATGAGGGGAAATTTCTTCACTCAGAGGGTCATCAGAGTATGGAACGGGCTGCCAGTGCAAGTGGCGCATGTGAGTTCGATTTCAACATTTAAGAGAAGTTAGGGTAGGTACATGGATGGGAGGGGTAGGGAGGGCGATGGTCCGAGTGCAGATCAATGGGAGTTGGCAGTTTAAATGGTTTTGCACGGACTAGATGGGCCAAAAAGCCTGTTTCTGTGATGTACTTTTCTCTCACTCCATGACTCTGGTCAGCATACAAATCCATCATCCATTACTATCGTTGAATGCAAATTTAAGTCAGCTCAGTATTTGTCATTTATCAGGTCCTTAAAGAAATTGTTTTATCTCTCACATAATGAGTAGGAAGCTTACATTCAGCCTTCAGCCACTTCTGAAACTACAATTGTTGAAGAGATTTAAAGAGATTAATTATCAGCTTTATTTGTCACATATACATCGGAACATACAGTGAAATGCGTTGTTTTGCGTCAAAGGCTAACATAGTCCGAGGATGTGTCGGGGGCAGCCCGCAAGTGTCAATATGCCCACAGCTTACTACCTGTGCATCTTTGGAACGTATGTGACCAGAGCATTAACATTCCCAACCTTTTTTTATGCCAAGAACCCCCACCATTAACCAACCGAGGGGGCCATGGACCCCATGTTGAGAACTTATGACCCAGAGGAAACCCATGTGGTCACGGAGAACATATACAAACTCCTTGCAGACAGCAGTGGGAATTGAACCCTGATTGCTTGCGCTGTAAAGCCTCGCTCTAACTGTACAACGTTTAGAAGTCAGTGTGATAAACTGTATATGATTAAAAACAGGAAGTGGACAGCCTACTTTGTCAGCTCTATAAGTTTAGTGTACTTTGCACTAGATACATACATAATCTGCATTGGATATGTTCAAATTTTTGTACAGCCTTGTATTTGACCATCTGCACAGGTAACGTTTAACTAAATTGTGAGCAGGTTTGGGCCCTTCATCTTAGAAAGGATGTGCTAAAACTGGGGAGGGTTCAAAGGAGGTTCTCGAATATGATTCCAGGATTGAAGAGCTTGTCATATGAAGAAGATTTGATGGCTCTGGGCCTGTATTCACTAGAATTTAGAAGAATGAGGGGTAACTTATCAAATGGTGAATGACCTTGATAGAGTGGATGTCAAGAGGATATTTCCTGTGGTGGGAGAGTCTAAGATCAGAGGACACAGCCTCAGAATAGAGGCGCGTCCTTTTAGAACAGAGATAAGGAGGATTTTTGTTTTCAGCCAGAGAGTGGTGTATCAAGAAGTTGTGAAGGTCAAGCCTTTACTTATTTTAAGGCAGAGGTTGATAAATTCATGATTGTTCAGGGTATTAAAGGACATAGGGAGAAGGCAGGAGATTGGGGCAGAGAGGAAAATTGGATTAGCCAAGATGAAATGGTGGAGTAGACTTAATGGGCTAAATGGACTAATTCTGCTCCTATGTCTTAAGATCTTATGGTCTTTGGTCTTATGAGCTTCTTATCTTGAAGCATATGGGGTTGGGTGAGGGTGGATGGAAATTCTGCTAAAACATTCAGACTCAGGTTGACTCAGTATTTTATACAGAACCGTTTGACCTGGTGTCAGTGGGTGGACATTCAGCCAAGGACAAGGGACTGGAAGTTGATTATTAGGTGCTGACTCAGTGCCAGCACTACCAACAAATTTATACAATCATGAAGGTGACACACTATACTTCATTGGGAGTTTGAAGAGATAAGCCCAATAACGTTCATAATCGTTGTAGCGAGTAAAGAGTGGAATTTGTGTTTATTTGAGAAGATTTGTTATGCCACTGAAGACTGCAGCACACGTCCACAGAAGTGTTCGGACCATCAGTACGGAGGAGCCAATGCACAGGATCAACAAAAGCCGCATAGGGTTGTAGACTCAACCAGATCCAGCGTGGGCAATGGCCTCCCCACCATCCAGGACAACTTCAAAAGGCAGTGCCTCAAGAAGGCGGCATCCATCTCTAAGGACCCTGACCACCCAGGACATGCCCTCTTCTCATTACTGCCATCACAGGAGAGGTACAGGAGCCTTAAGATGCACAATTGGCTTTTTACGAGCAGCTTCTTCCCCTCCACTACCTTACTACAATGCTCTCTTTTAGCACTATTTATTTATTTTATAGATATATTTCTTATAATTTTTATGCACTGTACTGCTGTGCAAAACAAGTTCCATGACATATGTCGGTGATAATAAAACCTTATTCTAATTCTGGTATGATGATACAGTGGTTTGGCTTGGGGAAATGACTCCCAGTAATCTGCTTCTGAGAGCCACTGGCAGGCTGTGATACCGGGCAAGGATATGAGTGTGAAGCTTTAGCCGGGCTTGCATTACGATTCTTGTAACTCCATACCATTGTTCCCTTGGCTTCAGGGTCAGGCTCTAATTTGGCTCCGTAAGGTTGTTAAAGCTCCCACTACCTATTAAATGCTCCCAATGATGTGCCTCTCAAATAGCCTCTGACAACCAAGTCCAGCTCCCGACCTTCATGAGGGGCTTAGCTACTAAGCCCAGCAGAACCATTTCATCTGACAGGAGAAGAGGCAAAGGCAGGTTACTAGTACCTTAAAGCCAGTCACTTCAGGCAGGCAGGGCTCGTCAGCTGTGTTGGCAGCTCAGCTAGGAGAAGGAAAACTCTGATCTCAAACTTCCACAGTCTTGTGGCTATACCCACTCATAGGGTAGGTTTCGCAAGTAAACCCCAAGGAAAAGTCCAGAACTGGAGTCCCTAAGGCAGTCCTATATTGAGTTCAATGCTGACTGACAACTCCTGCAACGCTGGTTATGTCAAACTGTATCAGTCTCTGCCGTTCCTTTGGGTTCATCAGTTGTGTGGAGAGAGAGAGAGCCAGCTACATGGGCAACAGCCTGCTCTTCACATTGTACTGCCCTGGCTTGCATATCTAGACAGCCAGGACACAACATTTGTGGTCAACCCTGACCGACAGAAGCCTCAGACTCAGGATCTGGCAGTCACATCATTCCATGGGGGTGTTTACTGAGGAATAAAGCAGCTGGGTATCTTTCTCAGGAGTAGATGTCAAGTCTAACTCAGTGTCAGTATCTGGAAAAGGTATTCTGCTTCCAGATTAGACCAGGTCAGCTCAGCTCAGACATTCAATAAACTATAAATATAAAGGCTTAGATTGAGTTCAGAATGGCCACAGACTGATCAAAGTTATAATGTTACACAGTTTGCTTCAATTACAAAATTACTGAGGTAGAAGAAGCAGGGGTCCGCGACCCGTTGCTTAATGGTATTGGTCCACGGCCTAAAAAAGTTTGGGAACCCCTGAGCCAGAGGGAATTTGATGGGAATGTTAGAGCAAAGAGCTTACAGGGATTTCAGAGGGGGAATGGGATTAATAGGATTGCTTTGTGAGCTGATTTATAATAGAGAAGCAATGCATTTGATTGAATTGTTTTTCCATAGAACAGGTTTGGGCTGAAAGGTCTGTGATTTAACAATTAGACCATAAGACCATAAGACACAGGAGGAGAATTAGGCCATTTGGCCCATCGAGTCTGCTCTGCCACTCAATCAGGGCTGATCCTTTTATTCTCCCGACCCCCCCAGCCCTACTCCCCAGCCTTCTCCCCGTAACCTTTGATGCCACATCTAATCAAGAATCTATCAATCTCTGCCTTAAGTGCACCCAACGACCTGGCCTCCACAGCTGTCTGTGGTAACAAATTCCACAAATTCACCACCCTCCGGCTAAAGAAATTTCTCCGCATCTCTGTTTTAGATAGACGCCCCTCTATCCTGAGGCTGTGCCCTCTTGTCCTAGACTCCCCCACCATGGGAAACATCCTTTCCACATCCACTCTGTCTCGGCCTTTCAACGTTCGAAAGGCTTCAATGAGATCCACCCCCATCCTTCTAAATTCCATTGAATACAGACCCAGAGCCATCAAACATTCCTCCTATGATAGCCCTTTCATTCCTGGAATCATCCTTGTGAACCTCCTCTGAACCCTCTCCAATATCAGCTCATTCTATGGCTCTGCAGTATATCTCTGCTGCAACCATTGTTTTGTGATCATTATTACCTTAAAGCAGAAGTTTCCAACCTTTTTTTATGCCATGGAACCTTTCCATTAACCCATGGGTTCATGGATCTCAGGTTGAGAACCCCTGCTTTAGTGTATAAAATATGAACTACAGAATAAGATTTTGTTCATGAGTTACCAATGAGTGAATTCAATAGACTGGTATAATATACCTGAGAGTCTTTAAGACCAAGGTGAGTGGCCAGTTTCTTCCTGTCTGTCTTACTAATGTATTTCTGCTTCTGAAAGGTCTTCTCCAGAGACTTCCGTTGTTCTTCAGAAAAGACCACTCTTCGCAGGATTCCTCGTCGCACCTTATTGTGACTAACCTGAGGCCAAAGGGGAAATTCACAGCTCCTGAAAGAACTGTTAACTGGAGAGCAAAACAGTATATATTTAGGAATACAGGACATTTTATACAGATGCCCAACAAGAATTTATTTTATTTCTTACATCCATCACACAAACATGAGGGAGTAAAAATCTTTATGCTGCATCTCCATCACAACGGGCAAGCAATAAGGAAGGGAAATGTGGAGGATATTGCCCAGACACTAAGAACATAGAACATAGAAATCTACAGCACATCACAGGCCCTTCGGCCCACAATGTGGTGCTGACCATGTAACCTACGCTAGAAACTGCCTAGAATTTGCCTACCACAAAGCCCTCTATTTTTCTAAGCTCCATGTACATAAGAGTCTCTTAAAAGACCCTATTGTATCCGCTTCCACCACCACCACTGTCGGCAGTGCATTTCACTCTCTGTGTGAAAAACTTACCCCTGACATCCCCTCAGTATCAACTTCCCAGCACCTTAAAACTATATCCCGTCATGTTAGCCACTTCAGCCTGGGAAAAAGGAAGTTAAGATTGTATACATAATTGCTTTGTATACATGTATGTACAGTCAGATATGCAATCAGATCATCTGCTGTACATTATGGTACATCTGCAGTTGAACATGGAAATAGCACGATAACTATCTGTGTTCTGCAAACTATTTCACAACCTTCTCCGCTGTAACCATGGGAAATCAGTGATTTGAGGAGAATTACAGGACCTGTAAACTGTTCAGCTCATAAAATACACTGATTAATTAGCACTGCCGCATGGGGGGTGGGGGTAAGATTTCAATGATATGCTAAGCCTTAATTAATGCTTAATACTGACTTCCTTCTTGAAAAAGGTACATTTTTGTTCTGAGGATTACTATTCAATGGAGCATCAAAGTATAGTGGACCTTTAAGTCATTGTTTTTATTCCTGTTTGAAATGCTAGTATGTATTTAATATTTCAATAATATTTGAGTAATCTTGTATATATACTGGTTGATTAAGCATTCCTGCTCATTTAAATAACTCATTATGGGTTATATGTATAAGTACATGAATTGCATACGTCATCATGCTACCACATGATACGTGTGTGCCCCACTTAAAATAAATAGCTTAGGCTCACATTTCAGACTCCTGTGTCTTCCTCTGAATCCTTTTAATGTTTTGAAGTTATAAAACATAATAGTTAGCTCCATCTTAATCTCATGTCTATATTTTCCACTTCATAAGCCAGAGTATGAAATTTTAACTTTTAATCCCTGGTTTGCTCTCGGTGAGAATTCAGGCTGCTGAGCTAAAGTGATGAGAATTCACCAGAAATTCCCCAGAATTGACATCTAACAGAAAACCATGTTTTCGAGGAAATCAAGAAAGCATTTAAGAGAAAGTTGGATAAGTACATGGATGGGAGGGGTATGGACAGCTATGGTTCAAATTCAGGTTGATGGGACTAGGCAGAATGGTAGTTTAGCATGGATCAGATGGGCTGAATGGCCTATATCTGTGCTGTAGTGCTCAATGACTATATGACTAAAAGGATAAGTCCATGCCAACAGACGCATGTTCTTTGTGGGCCACATACCTCAAAAGCAAGAAGCAACTGGTGACCACAAAGTCTATGGATCTATTCCATTAATATCCAATATGGCACAAAACATGAGTCTAGAAATCTCAGTGTGCCCTTAAAGTTCAACTGTTCCCAAAGCCTAAAGCTTCCAGTGCAACTATTGTGTACCACAAACTATCCAAATCAGAATAGTACACCTGGTACACAACTTCAAGGCTGACTTAGGACAGACAGTATATATAGGCCCAATTGACTCTGTGTCCAGTCAGTTGATCAGTGGGAATTGGAGTTTTGCACTGGCACTTGCTTGTTGAAGAATGGATACAGTACTTTCAACAGGTGGGGAAGGAGTGTAAGTGAATGTGAAATTGTGATACCAACTGCATTTTGGATGGATGAGCAGGAGAGATGCTTCTGAAGAGGGATGGCTTGGGTGGATTGGTGTAGTGACAGATTGTGGGTTAAGACTTTGAACTCAATCTCTGCAAGATGAAGGGACGGTGGGGTGGAAAGGAATTAATTTAAGTGCAAATGTCCCAATCCAGTTCTCTGCTGGAAAGGCCAGCTTCTCCCAGGAGTCGTTAATAATTGTTGCACTTGGGACATCATGGTCTAAGTTCTCCCATAGTAACAGACACTGAGTGACGCACATCAAATGGCATCAGCCTACGTGCTCCTAATGGGGTGTATGGTGTGTCCAGAGAGGGCAAGTACCTCTGGTGAAGGGGCTTGTCATGACTGTTCTCGGGCAGCTCGCTCACCTTTGATCCCCACCAGACAGTCAGCTCCCACCTGTGGTTCCAGCTAGCATATGACAGCAGCCACATCCTTGTACACTGCTTCAACAAGCGGGTTAAACCAAGTGAGGGTAGCTGGCGGCCTCGTACCCCAGTGGGATAGGGACATACCTGTCCTAGCATGCAAATTCAGCTCCAGCAGACTGGGCGAATGAGATCTACAAAGAGATTCAATGGCCAGGAAGGCAGTTCTGCAATGCTCTGTGGAGAGCGAAGAGCATGACAAGGCACAGAAGATGTCATGGTCATCCACTGTAACCAGGGAAGACCCCAGTTTGTGACGCTTGTTCGTACCATTGGACCTGGACTTCTGAGGTTAAGAAAGTGGAACTGCCCCAGTGCAACTTTAAAAGCTCTCCTGCACAGGCTTCCTGTTATCAGACATGCTGGACTACCGCCTATGTGCACCTATTGTACTAGGCATATCTGGAGTATAAGGCAAATTTAAGGAAACACTTGGCTGAATTTTCAGATTGACCCAAACCAATCCAGATGGATTTAACTATTACTGCATATCTCTCAGGAAAATAGTGTTTTAACTTCCAACTGCATTGCACATTTGAATTTCAAGGTGGTTTTACTTGTTTGGTATAGAAATATGCTTATTCTCAATAAATGGACTTTTAACAATCTAAAATGCATAAAAGATTATAAAGTAGCATTTAGTAATTGAATAAATAAGTTTCTGCTTTGGTTCCTTACTTTACTTGCTTCTTACCAAGCATCCTGGATTCACAATTTGCAATTCCACTTACTTCCCCATTTTGCTTCCTAATACTTTCGGGTGTATACTGTACTATGAATTTTACACTGTTGATCATGAAAGTCACCATGACATTTCCCTATCACACACTATTTTTTTGAAATCACCTATATTTGTTATTTCAATTCATAATTCAAGACAGAATAATTGATGCCAAGTTTAAGGAAGCCATCTATGTTGGTCCACAAATCAAACAGGTCATCAATGACAGGCAATTTAAAGAATTTCTAGTGGGAGCAGAGAAAATCACATGGAAGCATTCAAGGATGTTGTCGAAAATTTTCTTGACAACTACGGAGCACCAAACTATATGCATCTGGATGACAATGTACTTCAAGCATACAAAACCATAAAGTGCAATGTGTCATTAAAGATTCATTTTCTGCATTCCCATTTAGGCTTCTTCCCTGCAAATCTTGGCGCTGTCAGTGATGAGCGTGGTGAAAGGTTTCCCTAGAACATTGCGGTCATGGAGAAACTGTGTCAGGGCAACTGGAATCCATCAAACAACACACACAAAATGCTGGAGGAATTCGGCAGGCCAGGCAACAACTATGCAAAAATGTAAACAATCAACGTTTTGGACCGAAACTCTTCATCAGGGCTGATCATAAGACCATAAGATACAGTAGAATCAGGCCATTCAGTTCATCGTGTCTGCTTCGCCAATTCATCGTGACTGATCCATTTTTCCTCTCAGTCCCAATCTCTCACCTTCTCTCTATATCCCTTCATGCCCTAGCCAATCAAGAATCTATAAACCTTTGTCTTAAATATACATAAAGACTCGACAGCTTCATGTGGCAAAGAATTCCACAGATTCACCACTTTCTGGCTGAAGAAATTCTTCTTTATCTCTGTTCTAAAAGAATGCTCCTCTATTCTGAAGCTGTGTCCTCTGGTCTTAGAGTCTCCCACCATAAGAAACATTCTCTCCACATCCACTCTATCAAGGCCTTTCACCATTCAATAGGTTTCAATGAGGTCACCCCTCATTCTTCTGAATTCTAGTGAATACAGGCCCAGGGCCATCAAACGCTCTTCATATGACAAGCCATTCAATCCTGGAATCATTTTTGTGAACCTACTTTGAACCTTCTCCAGTCTCAGCACATCCTTTTTAAGATAAGCGGCCCAAACCTACCCACAAAACTTCAGGCGAGGCCTTACCAGTGCTTTATGTAGCGTTATGTATGTCTAGGGGAAATCCCACCCAGCACCTGCCTCAACACTCCCCACAGGGTCGGTTGCTGCCCGAATCAATCCTAAACATCAATCATCAGCCAGCACACCCAGTAAATTTTAACAAGTACACTTTATAGATATTACTAATTCTATGACATTAATATAAATTCGATACAGTAAGGGAAGTAATGAAAAAAAAATGCCAACACTTATCAAAGTCCAAGGTCTTCGCGCGCAAGCATTGGAGCTCAATCGATTCCTGACGACCACCCGAATCCTGTCGACTCACGGCTCGGGACCACCCGGAGTGATCGATCGGAGCCTCTCCGCACGTCTGCCGTCCTCCCCATCTCTCCTCCGACTCCCCGTCTCTCCTCCGACTCTCCCCAAAAACCCCCGCATGTCCGCCATCCTCCCCGTCTCTCCTCCGACTCCCCGTCTCTCCCCCGACTCCCCGTCTCTCCTCCGACTCCCCGTCTCTCCACCGTCCTCCCCGCCTCTCCTCCGACTCCCCGTCTCTCCTCCGTCCTCCCCGTCTCTCCACCGACTCCCCATCTCTCCACTGTCCTCCCCGTCTCTCCTCCATCTCCCCGTCTCTCCACCGTCCTCCCCGTCTCTCCTCCGTCCTCCCCGTTTCTCCTCCGTCCTCCTCATCTCTCCACCGTCCTCCCCATCTCTCCTCCAACTCCCTCTCTCCTCCGACTCCCCGTCTCTCCGCCGTCCTCCTCATCTCTCCTCCGACTCCCCATCTCTCCACCGTCCTCCCCGTCTCTCCCCCGACTCCCCATCTCTCCTCCAACTCCACCCCAAAAACCCCATCCACCGTCCTCCTCGTCTCTCCTCCGACTCCCCCCCAAAACCCCTGCACGTCCGCCGTCCTCCCCGTCTCTCCTCCGACTCCCCCCCAAAAACCCTGTCCACCGTCCTCCTCGTCTCTCCTCTGACTCCCCGCCAAAACTCCCGCACGTCCGTCATCCTCCCCGTCTCTCCTCCGACTCCCCCCCAAAAACCCCGTCCACCGTCCTCCCCGTCTCTCCTCCGACTCCCCATCTCTCCACCATCCTCCCTGTCTCTCCTCCGACTCCCCGCCAAAAACCCTGTCCACCGTCCTCCTGGTCTCTCCTCCGACTCCCCGTTAAAAACCCCGTCCACCGTCCTCCCCGTCTCTCCTCCGTCCTCCCCGTTTCTCCTCCGTCCTCCTCGTCTCTCCACCGTCCTCCCCATCTCTCCTCCAACTCCCTCTCTCCTCCGACTCCCCGTCTCTCCGCCGTCCTCCTCATCTCTCCTCCGACTCCCCATCTCTCCACCGTCCTCCCCGTCTCTCCCCCGACTCCCCATCTCTCCTCCAACTCCACCCCAAAAACCCCATCCACCGTCCTCCTCGTCTCTCCTCTGACTCCCCGCCAAAACTCCCGCACGTCCGTCATCCTCCCCGTCTCTCCTCCGACTCCCCCCCAAAAACCCCGTCCACCGTCCTCCCCGTCTCTCCTCCGACTCCCCATCTCTCCACCATCCTCCCTGTCTCTCCTCCGACTCCCCGCCAAAAACCCTGTCCACCGTCCTCCTGGTCTCTCCTCCGACTCCCCGTTAAAAACCCCGTCCGCCGTCCTCCCCGTCTCTCCTCCAACTCCCCGTCTCTCCACCGTCCTCCCCGTCTCTCCTCCGACTTCCCGCCAAAAACCCCGTCCACCGTCCTCCTCGTCTCTCCTCCGACTCCCCGTCTCTCCCCCGACTCCCCGTCTCTCCTCCGACTCCCCGTCTCTCCTCCGACTCCCTGTCAAAAACCCCGTCCACCGTCCTCGTCTCTCCTCCGATTCCCCATCTCTCCACCGTCCTCCCCGTCTCTCCTCCGACTCCCTGTCTCTCCACCGTCCTCCCCGTCTCTCCTCCGACTCCCCGCCAAAAACCCCATCCACCGTCCTCCTCGTCTCTCCTCCGACTCCCCATCTCTCCTCCGACTCCCCGCCAAAAACCCCGTCCACCGTCCTCCTTGTCTCTCCTCCGACTCCCCGTCAAAAACCCCGTCCACCGTCCTCCTTGTCTCTCCTCCGACTCCCCCCCAAAAACCCCGTCCACCATCCTCCTTGTCTCTCCTCCGACTCCCCGTCAAAACCCCCGTCTCTCCTCCAACTCCCCCCCAAAAACCCGGTCCACAGTCATATGATACAGCATGGAATGCGAAAACAAAACGATACATGAACACACATTGGCTAATAGTACCCTGCTGTCTCTAATAACCCAAGCAACTGTCTCGTTAGAGACTTTCTCAGCATTTCCCAGTATAACGTAACAAAGAAGCCATTTTAAATTTAACGAAAAAGAAAGACCCCGTACATTTATAAAGTCTCAACATTACATCCTTGCTTTTATATTCTAGTCCTCTTGACACAAATGCTAACATTGCATTTGCCTTCTTCACCACAGATTCAACCTGCAAATTAACCTATAGGGAATCCTGGACAAGAAAGCCCAAGTCCCTTTGCACTGCTAAAGGGTCTCAGCCCAAAACGTTGACTGTACTTTTTTCCATAGATGCTGCCTGGCCTGCTGAGTTCCTCCAGCATTTTGTGTGTGTTGCTTTGGATTTCCAGCGTCTGCAGATTTTCTCTTATTTGGAATCCATCACTGCTGGCTGATTATTGTTGGACACTTAAGTGAGAAGCCTCAGACACTGAGTACACATGAAAATCATCAACAAAAACCTTTTATCTTTGTTGAACTATTGCAAAGCATCAGTACCGTTAAGCAATTAAACACATTATATTCAATACAAGTTAATTTCTTGTTTCTCCAAGTTCCTACGTGATACAAGTTGTCTGGAATGATAATTGTGTTTGGCTTCAAGCAGTCTATCATAATAAAAATTCTGAGGAAGCAACACTTTTGAAAAAATTTCAAACAACCAGAATTCTGCAGATGCTGGAAATTCAAGCAAAACATATAAAAGTTGCTGGTGAACGCAGCAGGCCAGGCAGACCCAAGGTCTCGGCCTGAAACGTCGACTGCACCTCTTCCTAGAGATGCTGCCTGGCCTGCTGCGTTCACCAGCAACTTTTATGTGTGTTGTTTGAAAAAATTTGTTGTCCAGTGTAACTGCTGAAAATCATTACTAGGATAACACATCCATCAGCATACCACAATATTAGTCTAAAACTAACTGGGTTTTACAATATTAGCATTTCTTTACACTATTGATTAATCGGTAAACCACCCAGTGCATCAATAAACTATTAATAACAAAACTGAAATTGGTACAGCCATTATCTACAGAACAGATCAATATGTCTATTATTAACTTGTATAGTCAGGAATTTGTTCAGTACTCTTAATTCCACTGTGAGTTTCATGGATTCAATGAAATTTTATTAATGATGATTTATATTTATGCAATTTGTATTTTGATAAGCAGACAACCAACACTGGTGATATCTGACAAGTTAAAACCACCAAAGGCTTCTCCAATGGTTTAGAGGATTAATGAATCCATCCGTTAAAGGTAGCAAACATTTATGTGTATAAAATATAACCATATGTGCATTTGGAAAAGAGTAAGAAGTTTTACATGGATATATAGAAACCAGAAAAACAAATTTAAAAACTAGTATTTTGATGGATCCTGTGCCAAATATTATTTTACATGTACAGTTTCAGAATCAAAATCAGGTTTAATATCACCGGCATATCTCATGAAATTAGTTGTCTGTGCAGTAGCAGAACAATGAAATATATAATAATAGAAAAAAATGTAAAAATAGAAATAAAAAATAGTGAGGTAGTGTTCATGGGTTAAATGCCTATTCATAAGTTGGCTGGCAGAGGGGAAGAAGCTGTCCCTGAATTGTTGAGTGTGTGCCTTCAGGCTCCTTCCTGATGGTAGCAATGAGAACAAGGTGTGACCTGGATGATGGGGGTCCTTTTTGAGGCATCGCTCCTTGAAATATTCCTGGACATTATGGATACTAGTGTCCATGATGGAACTGTTTACAACCATTTGCAGCTTATTCTGATCTTGCACAATAGCCTTCCCCACCCCCGATACCAGATGGTGATGGATCCGATTAGAATGCTCTCCATGGTACATCTGTCTTTGGTGAGATATCAAATCTCCTCAAACTCCAAACGAAGTACAGCCACTGTCGTGCCTTTGTAGTTGAATCGATGACTGCACTAGATCACTTAATCTCCTCATTTTTGGAACATTGTCTTCTCTGTCCTCAAATTACCACCCTGCACTGAACTTCTAATCTAAGTCTTTATCACCTTAGAATTTGATAACTATCCTAAACTGATACCACTTTTCAACTTGCTATTCACTGCAAACTTCCACTCACTCATAATGCCACCACCCTATTCTTTCCAGAATCCTTCCTGAGATTCCACTAAACTCTCTTTGCCCTTACACTGCTCCTAAAATACTTCATTCTCAATCTTTCCATGCCTCCATGATCCAACCTATGTTATCCTAAGACTCCTGTTAGACCAAGATCCATAGTTTTATGTTTCATCCATTGGCAGACACTCTCTCAATCATGTTGTTTTGCCTCCTCGATTTTTTCCCTCAAATTCCAACATATTTATCCCATTCTGTAGTCAAAAGCCTGCTGGAAATTTCAGCATTTTAAAGTGCTGAAAGAGAGGCAAAAGAAAAAGCCTGGAATTATCTTTCCAGACACATCAAAGTTGCTGGTGAACGCAGCAGGCCAGGCAGCATCTCCAGGAAGAGGTACAGTCGACGTTTCGGGCTGAGAACCTTCCTCAGGACTAACTGAAGGAAGAGCTAGTAGTCCTGACGAAGGGTCTCGGCCCGAAACGTCGACTGTACCTCTTCCTAGAGATGCTGCCTAGCCTGCTGCGTTCACCAGCAACTTTGATGTGTGTTGCTTGAATTTCCAGCATCTGCAGATTTCCTCGTGTTTGGAATTATCTTTGCCAGGTTGGCAGCCAAAAGCCGTGGGATTTTAGACAGCTGAAGATATAATCATATTACATGAGAATATAAGAAATTGGAGCAGGAGTCTGCCATCTGGCCCATCAAGTCTGTTCTGCCATTCAATAAGGTCATGTCTGATCTGGCCAATGACTCAGCTCCAGCTACCTGCCTTTTCCCCATCACCTTTAATTCTCCTGCTCTGCAAAAATCTGTCCATCTGCATCTTAAGTATATTTACTGAGGTAGCTTCTACTGCTTCCTTAGGCAGAAATTTCTACAGATTCACAACTCTCTGGGAAAAGCCGTTTCTCCTCACCTCTGTCCTAAATCTATTTCACTGGATCTTGTGGCCATATCCCTGGATCTAGTCTCATTCACCAGTGAAAACAACTTTCCTGCCCCAAATACCTATCCCTTTATACATTTCTATAAGATCCCCTCTCATTCTTCTACATTCCAGTGAGTATAGTCCCAAGTGACTGAATCTCTCCTCGTAGGCTAATCCCCTCTTCTCTGGAATCAACCAAACAAAAATGTAAGCTGTGTCTTGCTCCCTTGATCCACTGTTTCCCATTCAGGTAGACAGGAGGTTGCACCCTGAAAGTCTATAAAAGTCGATTTCATTAATGTCTCAATGAACTGATCCCAATGATGGTTCTTTGCGGGATCCCCCAGTGGAATGTGAGAGACAGGAGCAAAGACTTGGAAACAGACCTTTATTTATGGCCGGATGAAAGGGCACCTGACCCCCGTCCAGTACTTTCTTAACACAGGCTGATTTGAAAAGTTCATCTGCGCTGTGAAAAATAGTGGCGAGGTCGCGTGTGGATGAAGGAAGTGAAAGTGGCGATTGGTCACGGCCCTGTTCCCCATTGTGTGGATGCCACCGCCACAGTAAGACGCTCGGTGGGAAAGCGGCAGCCCCCGCAAATTGTTTTCAAAGAGTCTCAGCTCATTAAACAGCCAGAATTTGCTGCCTCACTTGTCAAGAAGCATTCACGTTTGCAACTCAGCTTTCCAAGGGATTTTTTTCATCTTAAGTCACCGCAAATCGGAATTCACTAAACACCCACTTTGACATTGCTTGTGGAAAGCCAGTGTAATCCCTATAAAGTGCCATCAATGCATTTTATTATTTTTGATATTGAGAAGGCATTAATGCTCTTCGTTATAATTACGCTGAATCAAATTTGTTTATAATTTGCACAGGTGATTTATAAATAAAAGTAATTTTTTCCAGAGGGCAAGAAATTTTCCAAAGAATGTTGAGATAGATTGAATATAAGCCATGATTTCATACTACCATAATGTATGCTGATGTTAATGACTTTTTAAGCCAGTGGAGATTTGCACAATGTCATTGAGATGGGTATCCACAGAGATGACAATACATTAACTGTCCGGCTGTAATGTGGCATTTGACATGGAGCCATTTTCAGACCACATGAAATCGTATTGCTACGGTATACAAAACAAATCAGGCATTACTGATGCAGCACAAAAACTTACTTGGAAAATCAGTGGGGGAGACCCGGTGCTGACAGGACCCACCACAGCACGCCAACAGGACCTGCGGGAAACTTGGCAGAAAACACTTCGGTAAACCTATATAAATTGAACAAAAATTATCAGATAAGCAGTTGTACTGCCAACTTTATCCAATCTAAATGAGAATATTATCATGTCTTAAAATAATGCTGAAACAATCTTATGAGTTAGAGACATGACTTTAAAATATACAGTGCCTTGTAAAAGTATTCGGTCCGCAAGCCTTTGTTCACATAGATGTGTATTACAACCAGGGAATTTGATCAATTTAACTGAGGATTTTTATTTGTGAATCACATGCTCCTTTTTTCACAGTAAAGCCCAAAAACAAGGAAAATTGTAAAGCATGGAAAACTAAAAACTCAAAGCTGAAATGTCAGTAGTTCAAAAGTATTCATCCCCCCCCCGCCCCCCACTCTTCCTCAGCACTTAGTTAAGCCACCTCTTGCAACTACTACAGCCAGGAGTCTTTTTGGATAAGTCTCTGTTAGCTTTGCACAAGGTGATGGAGCAAGGTTTGCCCACTCCTTGTAAAATCGCTCAAGCTGTGCCAATTTAGTTGGAGAGTGGTGGTGGACTGCAATCTTGAGATCTTGCCAGAGATGTTTGATCGAGTTAAGGTCAGGACTCTGACTGGGCCACTCAAGGACATTAATTATCTTCATGTGAAGCCACCCCACGGTTGCTCTGGCAGTGTGCTTTGGGTCATTGTCCTGCTGAAATACAAACTTCCACAACAGTTCAAGCTTTCTGGCAGAGGCTAGCGAGTTTTTAACCAGGATCTCTCTGTACTTAGCAGAATTCATCTTCCCATCAATCCTGACATTATTTCCAGTCCCTGCTGCTGAAAAGCATCCCATAGAAAAATGCTACTCCCACCATACTTTACAGTATGGTGTTACCCGGCTAATGCGCAGTATTAGATTTAGGCCACACATACCACTTATATTGAGGCCAAAAAGTTCACTTTAGTCTCATCTGACCACAAGACCTTTTTTCACATTTTTACAATATCTTCAAAGTGATGCTCTTTATGGGCAAGGAACTGTAGATGTGGCATAAGTCTAATACTGTGCATCAGCCAAGTAACAATATTTTCCCCATTTTTTTCTGGGCTCCACCGTAAAAATGGCAGCAATGGAATTTTTGGGACATTTACTGAGGAATGAGAAGTTCAAACATCTTGCAGTGACAGGAAAAATTGATGGAAGAAAAAGTCGTGGTTGACAGCACATGATAATCATGAGTTACAACAAAATCTTCAGGAGCTTAATAGAACACCTCAAATTAAAGACAGATGGAAGACCGTGATTGCTCACGTCATATGACACAGCGAATAATGATGATGATGACAGAAAATAGGAGCACGTGATTCACAAATAAAAACTCTCAGTTAAATTGATCAAAATCTCTCGTGTGATACCATTTATGTGAACAGAGGATTGGGAGCTGAATACTTTTGCAAGGCACTGTATTTTAGAATATAAAATAGAAAGTTCTGTATCTTTAAAGGTTTAGGTAAAAGGCTCTGTATTTTAGAATATCAAATAGAAAGTTCTGTATCTTTAAAGGTTTAGGTGTGGCTTGAACTTTGTTTTACTCCAAGTCAGCACAAAAAGACCTTTTGTTCTGCATATAACTGAAGAAATAAACTTCTTAAGATTGCTTGCTTTAGCAGAAGTGCAAAACATCTTTCAGCATTTTAGAAATAGATTTTAGCTTTTTTTTTATTTTAATTCTTAGAATGGAAGTGATTGCAGGAGCCAAATGGGGTATCTTCTACTTTCAAAAACATCAGAAAGGTCCCAAACCAGGGGTTCCAAACCTGGAGTCCACAAACCCCTCGGTTAATGGTCAGGCTCCATGCCATAAAAAAGGTTGGGAACCTCCTGTCCCAAACGAGTAACAAAATGGGCTTCTGACTCCTTTTAAACATGGCTTTACAGAAATCTTCCATGTTGTTTTAACCGATGCTATTTCAAACTGATGAAAGATGTTTTCAGTGGGGATCACAGACTGTTTAGGCTTTTGGTTACCTTTTCCATTTAATTTCATATTACATTAATGCAAAATTTGCCATTCAAAACCAGTTGAACTTTCAACTAATCCCAGTGATGTCTATAGATAGCTCACACCATCCTTTGCTTGATAACACAAAGAGCAAGAATTACAACTAAGAGACTCCATTGAGTCATGCAAAATAGGAGAACGAGAAAAAAAGATTATCAGTACCAGAGCACAGCAGCGTAGTGATTAACACAACACCTTAAAGTACAGGCAACCCAGGTTCAATTCCTGTCACTGCCTACAATGCATTTGTACGTTCTCCCTGTGACCGCATGGGTTTCCTCCATGTGCTACGGTTTCCTCCCACAGTCCAAAGACTAGGTTAGTTAGTCATTGTAAATTGCCTGATGGTTAGGCTCAGATTAGGTTGGGGTTGCTGGACGGCATGGCGCAAAGGGCCAGAAGGGCCTGTTGCTTGCAGTATCTCAATAAATAAATAAAAAGGACAATCGTTTAGTGAGCCTGCTGTACAAGTGCAATGTTTCCTTTAACTCAGACTGCTTTAGGAATTTTAATTTCATTAGAATTCACTTTAACACAGGGAGTAAAATATTTGAGTGGCATTGTAAAATGTAAGGAGAGGGCATCATTAACGGTTTATAAGTAGTACATTCTACAATACTCTTAAAAATTTCTCCTTACTTTATGGAACCAAAGCAGTCCGGTATGTTTCAAGGAATGACTTCACCACCGCTGGCAACATTTGTTATTGCCATGTACTGGTCCAGATGTGTCCCAATTAACAGGAGTCCACTGTATTGATCTGTATGGCATCTGGCCAAAATACCTTTGGTTACATGGCATTGAACATAAATCCTATTATCAGAATTTATGGGGTGGTGAATTTGTCATCTTTTTTTTTTGGTTTAAACATGATAAATGCAAAGGATATCTGACTACCAGCCCGAATTTAATATACAGTATATCTCAAGTGTAAAATGTGCAACTATCAAGTCCAAGTGAACGAGGTGTTGGCCTATTGATAACTTGTTTTAAAACACAAATATAAAACGCTTCAATCAGACGGCAATTAATTGTATGCCCAATGGATAAACAGGCAGGTGAACGTGCCACCTGCCCTGTCCACTGAAATTGAGAGATCCAACATGTGTGTTTATCACTTTTATAATTCATTTACTTCTATGTGTTAACAATTATTGTTTCGTCCGAATATTTTTTGAACATTTGTGAACATCCCTGAGCTAGACAAGGACGCCATTCGATGTAAATTCAGATTGTGCGATGCAGCCTCCTACAACGGAGCTGTCATCAGTTCGGACTTGGAGTGGACAGATCATGATTTATGGAACCACTTTTATGTTAATCTGCTTTACACCGGTGCCAAACACTGTACTTCGCACCTCAACGATAACGTCTAAAAGGGGTAGTAATTTCGTCTAAAGGGATAGTAATTTCGTCTGAAGGGTTAGTAATTTCGTCTAAAGGCATAGTAATTTTGTCTAAAGGGGTTAGTAATTTCGTCTAAAGGGTTAGTAATTTCGTTCAATATTTAAGAGCTAAGAGGACAAATAAAGCGATTAGAAAAAAATAGAATATTTGGGAATTGCAGAATTATCGATGGGCAATTTATTACTAATTAATAATTCCATCCAATAAGTTTAGAGTAATATATGTTAAATAGATATTAACAAAAACATAATAACGTTAATGAATGAAGATTTTAAAGGTTAACACGACGCGGTTAAAAAGCGTTGTTAAAATCATAAACTCCAGAATACAATCTGGTCTTCTTTCTAAAGAGGAAATGGTGTGAAACCTTACCTATTTCGGGGTATGTGACTGTTTGGCTGGTGGAGGTGACTGCAGCCGGCTGGTTGTCTGAGGGGTTAACGAGCTGAAAGGAGCATCTTGTAGGATGTGGACCTCCCGATGGGCCGATTTGTTCCGCAGTTTGGTGCACTTTCACTGGCACAGGGTTTGCAGGAATCGGTCGAAGCGGGGGATTCAAGGGACTGTTTATCCGAAGCAAATTGTCAATGAGAAAACTTTTGCCCAAGTTGTGGAAAGCAGGGAGCTGAGGTGAATGGAGGTGAGTAGATTGGCCCAGCACCTCCCAGGATACTGAGGGTGTTGGAATCAGGCTAGGAAGCATGATGGAGAACAAAATAATAATGTTATACAGTACTCAGATTGCTTTCCTTATTCGCTACACTTAATTTCGAAGGCGAACACAGCTGAAAAAGGCCGTCCCTTGCTAAAGAGCGACTCTTCTAAATGTTATAACTTTTTGTAGGAAAGAAAGTCTCGAGCCTGCCTTTCTCAGAGCAGAGTGTGACGTGATTGGCCCGAAGGTTTACATGTGATTCTGCACTGGGATTAGTAACATAATTATACTAGGAGGGGAGGTGTGTCCACCATACTCCATGTAGAGACGAATTCCAACTAAATGGTGAACCATGCCAAATTTCATTAACATTAAGACGATGGATTAAAACTCAAATGCGATTTTGCTCATTAATGGGCACTTTTTTTTAAACAATCTCTGCCCTCGTACTGGGGACAAATTCCTAAGCACCGTTTGAACACGGCTGGTGTCGGTAGAGAAAGGGATCTATACGAATCTGATGTTGTGTTTATACATACATCTATAAACCTATTTTACAATTTGTAATTTCGATATCTAATCACAAAAATCAAAAGAAAGTAAAAATGTAAAGATCTCAAAGAGTTCCCTCAGTGCTATCCCTGGTAAAAATACAGACTGTTCGATGCCAATGAACAGAACGTCAGCTACCTTTTGTAGTTTGGTGGTAAGTGCTGAGGAATGAGAGTCACTGGAACTTCAGCGATCACCTACCTGTTCGAATCGGTCTATCAATTTATCAGTTTCTAAACCCAGAGATGGCAAATTAACTGGCAGTTTCTCTTTCTAAAACCGAAATCATTTTCGCCAAACGACAGATTAAATCAGTCGAGAATCTTAAATGAATAACTAGTAAAGGAACTATATTGAGGTATCATTTCCGTTTTATTTGGCGCCAGGTTAACATCGTCAATAACCATTCTGTGCGTGCTACCAAATACCAACATATTCAACGATAATTCCTTTTGAATTATCTGCCAGCGATATAAATGCCGTGATTATAATTTTGACTATAGTGCGGGTCGGACACGTTCGATAAATACGATAAATCATTTCACATTTGAAAATTAAGTGCAAAATCTGAAATGTTTTGCTTCTGCATCTCACAATTTCCATATAGATTTGTTTAAAAAGTTCAGGGCGTTTTCAGTGTTATTTGTGAAATATCCTAAAGGTGGGACGGCTAATTTTTCATTTTTGGTGCTAGTTTGAAGGCCAGACAAGTTCAAAATGTCCGCCCCACAAACTGGTTCCAAATACTGAGTCGATACCGTTCTTTACTTTTATAATTACAAGGTTTCAGAGAATATGTGTTCTCAAGAGTTTTCTGATGTAGATCTTTTTTGAGATTAACGAAGATTTTGTTTAATTGCACGATCCCGTCCCTTAACAAAGTAGATTAATTCTGCGAACTAACACAAATAAATGAAGCGCGCTGCTATGGAGTTTTGGCTTGGAACTGCCTTACTTGAGTCAGTCTTTTTAGGGACGGAGTGGGAAATCTTGAAGAACAAAATTAAAGCCGACAGCTGAATAAGCAGATCATCTTGAAACAATTCCATTTGCACACGCCGGTAATGTTGAATGAACGGGCTTTGGGTTTCCTTAGATGGTGTCTATTTGCATGTCTTTAACTCGTGAATTCTGCAAAATGTGTATAAAACGGGATCTAAATCAATTGTTTATTTTTATGTGACATCTCTCCTTTAGTCGCTAAAAATTCAAGATATTTCGGTGTAGAATCTAGTGGATACTACTATTTCATAAAGAAATAAATATTGGGAACTCTATATATAGTCCGAGAGTATAACGAGCCGCTTCGCCCGCTTTAAATCATTCGCCACTTACGAACAGCTTGGGCTGAGTCTGGGAAGTTTACCTGGCGTGCTAGTACTCCAGGATAAAATTTTGTCTTAGCAACGGCATTTGATCATCGGTGGACACTATAAACCCAGAGACGGAAATTCGGCTAATCATCGAGGAACTTCATGTTTTATTCCCAAATTTCCATTTTAAGAATAATTGATCAATGTTCGATTATGGTAGAAATTTTTTCACATTTCCTTGGAAGACAGACTGTATATATTTTTTGTAAAATCATCTAATTTGTGCTGATACCGTGCTCGGGGGAAGTTTTAAAGTTCCACACACAAAGTGCTGGAGGAACTCAGGCAAGTCAGCAGCATCTATGGAAAGGAACAAACTCCTCAGGAGTTTTAAAATGATTCGGTTTCGAAGTGAAATACTCTTTCAATTTGCTGCCTGCATTTAAGTCAGTTTTACTCAACACAGAATAAATGTTGCCTACTTGTTTAACAGTTCTGATTATTATTTCACTATCATTCAAATGTATAAGGGAGTGTATTGCCGACGATATATATTGGTGTACGAGCCGAACGCGTATTTTTCGAGGAATGTATACGGACACTGAAGAGTTGTAGCCTTTAGGAATTTTGAATGAATTTTTCAATGTAAGCAGCTGCAATATCAATTTTAATTTAATTATTTTTGTAATACACACAAGTGCTGGAGGAAATACTTTTGATTTCCGGCATCTGCAGATTTTCTCTTGTTTGTTAATTATTTTAACGCCTTTGTAGTTGTCGATTCCCAATCAATGTAAGGGCTATCACTGTGAGTGAAGTTTGTCATTTCCCCGTGAGCAAAGAAACGCGTTAGTCGCCGGCACCGTTTACTTAAGTAGCAATGCAGATATGCATCGATACAGTTTATTTAAGTAACAGATGCAGACATCCATCGATCCTACACCAAGGTATGGCCAAATGGGTTTGGGTTAATTTACTCGACAAATAGCTAGAAACGAATGGAACAGTAGAGATGCGTGATATCCCAGAGAAAGAAAGCTTGCGTACGCTCGAACATGTGGAGCCGTTTTAGCGTTATACCTGTGCCTTATTTTTATATTGTAATTCTAGAACAGTTGCATATGGAAGACTAATCTGATGCCAAGTACTGCAGATGCTGTAAATACGAAATAAAACTGAAATGCTCAGGTCAAATAATATCACTGGGGAGATGGAAAGCTATTCATCTTAGACTAGAAGATATCAGAATTAATTTTATTATCACTGGCAAGTCTTGAAATTTGTTGCTTTGTGGCAGCACTACATTGCAATACATAAAAATAAAAAATATATATTATAATAAGAAATATATTTAAAATTATCTTAAATGAGTAGTGCAAAAAAGAGCAAAATATCGAGGTCGTGTCACTCAATCATTCATTCATTATGTGCCGTGTAGTATGACATAGGCGATCATGGTCTTGACAATGATAGTTCTTGGCAATTGTTTCAATAGAAATGCTATTGTCTTCTTCTGGACAGTGTCTCTCATCTGGGTACCCTCCAACCTGATAGCATGAATATCGAGTTCTCTTTTCGGTGAACACATTCCTCCTCCTCCTCTCCCCCATTCTCTACCCCAGCCTTTTACTTCTTCTCCTCTGCCTATTACTCCCCATTGGGTCCCCTCCACCTTCACCTCCACCTTTCTCCAACTGTCTACTCTCCTCACCTATCAGATACTTTCTTCTCCAGCCCTTCACCTGTCACCTTCCAGCTAAACTCTTTCCTCTCCTCCTACCTTGTTATTCTGGGAAATTCCCCCTTCTTTCTCAGTCCCGAAGAATGGTCTCAGCCCGAAACCTCGTCTGTTTACTCTTTTCCATGGATGCTGCCTGACTTGCTGAGTTCCTCCAGCGTTTTGTGTGTGTTGCAGTGACGGGTGACCCCAAATATTATCAATGCTCCCTTGTCACAATGGCGGGGCATTGGGAGCAAGGGTGGACCCAAATGCAAGACACATCTTGTGAGGTTAATTAAATTTAGTTTATTGTTCGATACCAGGAGAACAAGGCAGGAGCAGGAATAGTGACCTGGACAAGGACTCAGGACTATGACTAGGCTGGGACAAGAGTCTGGGCTTGGACTTGGAATCGGCTCCCAGAACTAGAGGAGACATGAAGAGGCTAGGGTATGGACTCCGAGCCAGAGACTGGGCAAGGACCCAGTACCTGGGTCTTGCCTCTGGCTCGGACCCCAGAACCAGGCATGGACATGACGTGGACTAGGGAGAGGAGGAACGTGGAAAACAGAGCCTCGGTCTCGGGAGAGCAGGTACATGGAACCATGGACACATACACAGAACACAGAGTCGGGACCCCTCCTTGGGTACAGGACATAGGTCCGGGACTCACACACAGAACAGAGAGCCGGGACCCCTCTTTGGGTACAGGACATAGGGCTGAGACTCATGACCCTCCGTGGGGCTACAGCAAGATGGCCTGACTTACCCTACGGAGGCGAGGACCAGGCATGACCCCCCCACGGGGCAATGGCAAGACGGCCTGACCTACCCCACAGAGGCGAGGACAAGACAAGACAAGACATGACCCCCCATGGGGCAACGGCAAGATGGCCAGACACCCCACGGAGGCGAGGACAAAACAAGAACAGCACAAAAGCACACCAGACAGTACCTATCTAGCTCTGGTGATGGAACTAGACCGAAGTGCAGGCGAAGGCTGCAGACAAGAGCTAGAGGTGAGAGGGGCAGAGATGGTATTCAGACAGGGGGGTAGGACAGGAATTACAGACCACCAGGGCCAGGACTTGACCCGGAACTGGGATTCCACCAGGGCCAGGACTTGTCTTGGTACTTGAATGCTGCCAGGGACAGGACTTGACCTGGTACTTGAATGCCGCTAGGACCAGGACTTGACTTGGTACTTGAATGCTGCCAGGGCCAGGACTTGACTTGGTACTTGAATGCCGCCAGGACCAGGACTTGACTTGGTACTTGAATGCCGCCAGGGCCAGGACTTGACTTGGTACTTGAATGCCACCAGGACCAGGACTTGACTTGGTACTTGAATGCCGCCAGGGCCAGGACTTGATTCGGTACTTAAATGCCGCCGGAGCCAGGAATTGACTTGGAGCCTCCGGGTAGTGGCGAGCTCTCGACTCGGCCCGGGAACAGTAGACAGCGGTTCTTGATTCTCTCCGGCGGGTTAACTGATGGACCCACCTTGATGAGGAAACTTTGCAGGCTCACTTCAGCGAGGTAACTGGACAGGGTTGCTCCGGTGAGGAAGGGTGAATTACCGGCACTCGCTTCAGCAGAGACTAGGCTTGCTCCAGCCAGATAACATCAGCACACCGTACTTTTGATGACTTTGCAGATGCTCCCTCGCCGAATGGCTGAAAGCCGAAGACTATAAGCTACCGGTTCAGCTGAGCATTAATTGCCTCTAATCACCAAAGCCGAAGGACACAGGAAAACAGGGAATCAATGGTCCGGATCATAACATAAACAAGGTAAGTTTAAAGGGACCCCGATCCAGACCATGACATCCCCAGAGATTATAGCTATGTGGAATGCTTTGCCTCAGCACTGGAGGCCAATTCTCTGGATTCTTTCAAGAAAGAGTTAGATAGATCTCTTAAAGATAGCGGAGTGAAGGGATGTGGGGAGAAGGCAGGAAAAGGGTACCGATTGTGGATGATCAGCCATGATCACAGTGAATGGTGGTGCTGGCTCGAAGGGCTGAATGGCCTACTCCTGCACTTATTGTCTTTTGACTATTGTCTGGTGTCAGTGGTCACATGACCAAGACTTGCGATGTGCACCAGCTACTCAGAGGACCATCCACCACCTACAGCCATGGCTTCACGGGACCCTGAGCGGGCGATTTGCTAAGCAGGTGCTACACCTTGTCCAAGGGTGATCTGCAGGCTAGTGGAGCAAAGGAGTTTTACATCTCTTGTGGTAGAGACGTGTCTACACCCCACCATGTAGGGTTCATTATCCACTTGGAAATCTAAAGGTAGTGGGGAAGAAGCTGTTCCTAAACCGTTGAGGGTGTGTCTTCAGGTTCCTGTACCTCCTCACTGATGGTAGCTATGAGAAGAGGGCATATTCTGGATGATGGGGGTCCTTAATGATGGACGCCACCCTTCTGAGGAATCACCTTTTGAAGGTGTTCTAGATTATGGGGAAGATAGTGCGCAGCATCAAGGACATCAAGGATATTGGAGTAGAATTAGGCTGTTCAGCCCATCCAGTCTGCTCTGACATTCAATCAGGACTGATTTTTTTTTCTCAACCTTATTCTCATGGATTTGCTGTGTAACCCTTAGCTCCTCTACTGCTTAGGAACCTCTCAACCTCTGCCTTAAACACACCAAACAACTGGCCTCCACAGCCTTCTATGCTATCAAGTTCTACAGATTCACCACCCTCTCGCTGGGGAATTCACCTGACAAGGGTAACTCCATTTCTTTACCCTCAGGTGCTGCCCAACTTGTTGAGCACATCCAGTGAACTTAATACAAGTACAACATCATTTTCTACAAGCTATCAAATGGACTTATAGAAAAATAGAGGGCTATGCAGTAGGGAAATTCTAGGTAGTTTCTAGAGAAGGTTACATTGTCAGCACAATATTGTGGGCTATGCTCAGTTCAATACACAATAGTCTGTTCTATGTTCTATGTTTGTCTGTAGGTTGAGTTGTGATGAGTGAAGTTATCCATGCTGGGTCAGGAGCCTGATCGTTGTTGGAAATAACTGTTTCTGGGCTTGGTTGTGTGTAACCTAAGGCTCCTGTACCTCCTGGCTGATGGTAGTTCACTAAACCTTAACAGAAAACCCCAATGTAAAAGTCAGCAAAGCCTCTGTTACCTTTGGAAATTTTGCCTTGTGCTCTGGAACAATGAGTTGGGTTGCTCTGAATCCAAAGATGTCTGTCTGCAAGGCATGTGTACTCAGTGATCTTTCTGGTTATGAAGGCTGATCAGCTATGCCATGGGAGAAAGGAACCATAACCATTTACATCTTCAACATGTCAGAAGGATCTTTGGAGTTATTCAACACCACTGGATAATCACTATATGAAGTTTGATGCTTGTGCCCTTTTTTGTCCATAATAAGTGAAGCCCATATCTCCCTTCCCCATTCCCATTCCAACATGTTAGATTGTGCCCTCCTCCACTGGCACTATAAGACCACTCTCAGGCTGCAGGAGCAGCACCTCATATTCTGTCTGGGAAGCTTCCAACCTGATGGCATGAACACTGATTTCTCTAACTTCCAGTAATCCGTCCACCCTCCTCCTTCTATCTTATTTCATTCCCCATTCTGGCTCCCCACCTACCCCTTCTCACTCCTGGCCTGCCCATCACCTCCCTTTGGTTCCCCTCTTCCTTCCCTTTTACCCATGGACAATTCTCCTCTCCTACCAGATTTCCTCTTTTTCAGTCCTTTACTATATTTGTCTTCTTAACCACATTATCAGCTTGCATGGCATGATGCTCTTTTCAGGAAGACTTTGTGAATGGCTTTAAAATATTTTCTCTGTGTGGCTTACAAAATTAAGAAAGTATATTACAGCTTAAAGCAGTTATCTCAAAGGGCATATGGTTAAAAACAAAAAAAGAAAGAAGAAAGTGCCTTATTTTTACTTAGATTCAGCTAATGGAAAGCATTATGAGAAATTATGATAGGAACAATCCCATATTCTTCTTGGCCCCTTAGTTCCGAGTGAAGAACAGGCCATCAATGACCTCCTGTCTCCATTGTCCTCTGTTCTGAGCCGGTTTCTCAGAGGTGGACCAGGAGTGTCCATATTGTCTAATTGCAACTTCAATATCTCTCCTTCATGTGTTCTTTGCAGGAGAGAGACCCCTTTTTCCTCTTTAATGCCTGTCTGGTGGTGTTGTTGGTTGGCTTCCTCAAGGTGTGGCCACCTTCTCAGGCACTGGTTGATGAAAGCCTGCAGTTTTATAGTGTCTTGTTTGCTGTTCTCCAGGATTCAGAGCCATGTAAGAGCACTGTTTTAACATTTGAGTTGAGGATTCTGATTTTGGTTTTCCTTGATATGACTTTGATGCCCACACTTTCTTCAAGATGTTGAAAACATGGTAAGGTTTAAATGGGTTAAAGGTTTAAGGTTTAGATGCTGTTAATTATCACGGGGTACACTGACAAATGACTGATCCCAGGTGCGGAGGAACGACAGATGCCCACAAAGAGACAGAAACAAAAGTTATACCAATAGAATATTTGTAGCTTGAACGAGCAACACCATGAGATGATTCATTCTTGAAACTGAAGGACCATGCAATAAGTGCTAATCAGGAGTCCACTTCAAATAATAACAGTATGTGGAAAACCCGTGCCAGTCAAAATGAACTTGACAAGATTAAACAGCAATCCCAAGTGCTTAATGAGCCTAGATAAGATCACAATTAACAAATAGAGGTGCACAGGCCCACATGGTTCATGACAAGAAATAGAAAAACTAAGTTTGGGAAACAGACTAGAACATTTAAAAAATCCTTTTAAAAAGTCAAGGCAAGTCATAACCAAAATCTTTTCATTCTGTGGTATAGTACTACCACAGTTTGCTGATAATACTACACTGATTGGCCTAATCTTAAATAATAATGAGGCAGCCTACAGAGAAGTCATCACCCTGACACAGTGGTGTCAAGAAAACAACCTTTCCCTCAACATCACAAAAACAAAGGAGCTGGTTGTAGACTACAGGAGGAATGGAGACAGGTTAACCCCTATTGACATCAGTGGATCTGGGGTTGACAGGGTAAACAGCTTTAAGTTCCTCGGCATCCACATCACCGAGCATCTCACGTGGTCTGTACGTACCGGCTGTATGGTGAAGAAGGCACAACAGCACCTCTTTCACCTCAAATGATTGAAGGAGTTTGGTATGGGCCCCCAAATCCTAAGACCTTTCTACAGGGGCACAATGGAGAGCATCCTGACTGGCTGCATCACTGCCTGGTATGGGAACTGTACCTCCCTCAATCGCAGGACTTTGCAGAGAGTAGTGCGGATAACCCAGCACGTCTGTAGATGTGAACTTACAACTATTCAGGATATTTACAAAGACGGGTGTGTAAAAAAGGCCTGAAAGATCACTGGGGACCCGAGTCACCCCAATCACAAACTGTTCCAGCTGCTACCATCTGGGAAATGGTACTGCAGCATAAAAGCCAGGACCAACAGTCTCTGGGACAGCTTCTTCCACCAGGCCATCAGACTGATTAATTCATGCTGATACAACTGTATTTCTATGTTATATTGACTGCCTTGTTGTACATAATATTTATTGTAAATTACAATAAATTGCACATTGCACATTTAGATGGAGACGTACCGTAAAAATTTTTAGTCCTCATGGATATGAAGGATGTAAGTAATAAAGTCAATTCAATTATCATATGATTAACATTTAATGGTCTGATTATATTTGGAATTGGTGTTATTTTTGTTGTCCATTTCACCTGTTTTTTTATACAGCTGAAATATATCAGATTATACCATCTAATGTGAAAATACTGAATTAAGATACTGCAGAACTCATGATTCTGTGAGCACCAATACATAAAACCAAAAGTGTTCCAGATGGAAGGATCGATGTGTGGGAGGTTACAAGAGGTAATTTTAATTAAGAAATGCACCATGCTATAAGCTGTGGAAGTGAAACACCTACAGGTCCTAACCATTAACTGAACACTCAGATCAGGTCGTCACTTCGAAATCTCTGTAGAGTAAATTATTGACAATACATGCAAGTTTAATTGTATATGAGGATTTTAATCTGTCTTTAGAAATGATCTGCACTAACAAGCAGCTAAGAGTATAAACGGCATTCACAAATGCAAATGAAGATCTCAACACGTAAGTAGGGAGAAGGACTATAGTGCATTTACTTAAGATTTATTGAGTAATAATGCTTAGCTTAGCATGGGAATTTTTTTTACCAAAATCTTTTATGAAGTATTACTTTTCAGTTTTGTTTTTGTTCTCACGCTACAGGAAAGTAGAATAATTAATCGCTTGTTGAGTCCAGTACTCCTTCGTTCAATGGAAGCTGAGAGAAAGCAGCTGTTAATGTTACTGTCCATTAGGTCAATCCTTAATGAGGGCATGTCTTCAAGGAGCTGCAGCTGGATGCACTTCATGCAGGTGCAGTTCCCCAGGAGGCTCTGGGTCTCCCAGAACTCCAACATCCAGCATGACAAATACACAACGGCCATTTAAACTACACTAAGTACCCTGACAAAGTAAGAAAAAAAGGGAAAATTAACAGAAATTTATCTGGACAATTTACCCAGAGTCACACCTCTTCAGAACCGAAGCTTCTTTTGAGCCAAAGCATGACACTCCCACTCTCACCACTGGCCAACTCCAACAATGGCTGCTCCATGTGTCCCTTCTGTACTTTTATTGACTCCTCTCTGTACTGCTCCCGCCTCTGACTGGGCCGCTGGAATGACACCAAATGCCCACAAGGCTCTCCCTTTAAATGAAGGCCTCCAACCTGTCAGTAACCTCCCCATTGTGCATTGCTCCTGCCTCTGATTGGGCCGCTGGAATGACATTGGTCAGGCAGCATCTACAGAAAAAAGCAAACAGTCGATGTTTTGGGCCGAGATCCTTCTTCAGGAAGGTAATCTCCCCATCCCCACCTTCCACTGTTCCCCGCTCTGACCTTTCACTTCTTCTCACCTGCCTGTTACTTCCCTCTGGGTCACCTCCTCCTCCACCTCGTTTTCCTATCGTCCACTCTCCTCTCTTATCAGATTCTATCTTTTCCAACCCTTGACCTGTCCCACCTTCTAGCTCATCTCTTTCCCCTTCACCCACCCACTGTACTGCTGCCGCATAACAACAAATTTCACAATACAAGCTGGCGATATTAAACCTGATTCTGATTCTATTACAGAATAATTGATTTTAACCGGCTGCCCAAAATCTGAATTGATAATCTAATTTAATTGCTAATAAACTTGGAGTCACGGCAAGGAGCGAGGACATATTTCAAGAATCAACAGAATTACCTCACAGCATATTTCATGCAAAGAGTTCTGTTAGTATACATGTACCATTTGGTAATCATTCTGCCACTGAAATGAATTTCCATTTGGTATTCTTAATCACCTGAACATTATCATAACATCTAATGGATTTAACTTACTGGCTGTTATCCAACCAGTGTTTAGGGCAGCAATGAAACATCTTTGTTGGTCTTTGGCCAGAAATCAATTTTGGTCTTGGTCTTGGTGGTGTTCAGGGCTTTCTTCACCTTCACCATGCCAGAAGCTTCCTCTCAGTTTTCCCTCTGTCAGCGATGCAATTTCCAGCTGGAGACTCGGGAATACCATCACTCACAAATGTAGAAGGATTCCACATTGCTGTTTCTGTAACAATTTTGTTTTACTGGTCAGGGTTGTTAGCCCTGAGCTGGACTTGCGAACCTTGAGCACTCTTAGTCTGACCTCTACCCTTTGACCTGTTTGGCATGGGTGACCCAAAGCACAAGGCCCTGACTCCAGACAACATAGCTCTCCAGGTCACTGAGGCACGCAAGCCTCCAAACCACAAGATTGTGCTCTTCTTGGAGAATTGTAATTAAATTCAACCATATTGAAGTAGGATTTTGTAAGTAAAACATGTGAGTTGTTTTATCTGCTTAACAAAAGCCACAGCCCTTTACTTCCATTACAAATAAACCAAAAGCAGCTGCTTTACACTGACATCATGTCAGACACCGTCTCTTAAAGTGAACACAACAACTCAATGATGTCTGGCATTTGTGACTGATGTAGAGCAGTTTCTACTGTGTCATCAGTTTCATACGTGTCATCCGTCATCCGTACATTAACCTACACATCCAACACATCCTCCACAACTTCTGCCATCTTCAATAGGATCATCTTTACCTCCCCTGACTCTCCACTTTCTGCAGGGATCATTCCGCCCATGATCCCCTTGTCCATTACCTGCACTAGGTGTCCACACTGACTTTGTCACTTACCGTCAATCAAAAGAACAAGGCAGAGTACACTCTGTCAATAAGTATTAGCAACTAATAAACAGATTTATAGTACTGTAGTACTATTGGTAGTATTCTAATGTGTTTTGTATTTCATTTATATGCATAATTTCTTACTCAGTTTTTCTTTTTTATACCTTTTTAACTATTTCCTTAAAATTTGGGCCAATTGGGAGAGCTGCTTAATTGGACTAAAGTGTATTGGCCTCGATGTGTCCCATTTAACTAGAATTTATTGTAATTCTTTACTATTATAATTATTAAATGTCATTGTTTTTTGTTGAATGTCATGCCAACATACACAGCAAATACATGTAAATGTATGCCCAATAAAATTGATCCTTAATAAAGTAAGAAGCTGGGAGGTGATCGATGGAAGAGAAAGGTCTTGGCCTGAAACATCAACTGTTTATTCATCTCCATAGGTGCTGCCTGACCAGCTGAGTTTCTCCAGCATTTTGTGCGTGTTGCTTTAGGTTTCCAGCACCTGCAGAATTTCTCTACTTTATGAATTCCTAAACCACGTGCTTTACATTCATAATCCTCCAGTCCTTTATTTTGCCTCTTCCCACTTCTGACTTCACCTTATCTTTGAGACCTTACTCCTGTTAACACAACCCCTTGTTTCCAGCATAGCAGGCAGTGCTATCCAAATGCAGAGTCTACAGCGTGTGAACTTTGGCAAATAAGAAGGTGATTTCATTTCACATATTTATTTGCTTCATTCAGTTTTGTTTCTAGTTTTCTTAACTTTATATTTTCCATTTGCAGTAGCAAACTACTACTACTACGTCGACTCAGACCTAGGGGGCCGGCGTCGGGCATAAGGCATAAAAGCAAGTCAAGTTGGATGTTACTGGCCTGCGAATCTCCTAGGTAACCAGAACTGAAGTTACTGTCAGCTGCCTCAGAATCTGGGGAAGGAGTAAATATAAATCTGTAGAATTAGAAATAAGTTTATTATCTCTGACATATGTCATGAATTTTGTTATTTTGTGGCAATAGCACAGTGCAATATATTAAAAAAACTCTTAAGTTACATCTGGCTGACACAACAACAACCACTCACCCAATGTCAGCAAGTGTGAGAAACTGTCTGTAGACTTCAGGAGAAGTCCATGAGCCAGTCCTCATCGGAGGATCGGAATTGGAGAGGGTTAGCAACTTTAAATCCCTGAATGTTACTATTTCAGAGCACCTGTCCTGGAACCTGCACGTAAATGAAATTGTGAAGAAAGCACGCAGCATCTCTACTTCCTTAGGAGTCTGCGGAGGTCTGGCATGTCGTCAAAAACTCAGACAGACTTCTATAGATGTGTCATAGAGAGTATTTTGACAGGCTGCATCATGGCCTGGTATGGGAACACCACTGCCATTAAATGGAAATCCTACAAAAGGTGGCAGATTGGGCCCAGTACATCACAGGTAAAGCCCTCCCAACCATTGAGCACATCTGCGTGAAATGCCGTCATAGGAAAGCAATAACCATCAAAGGTTCATTTATTATCAACATATACAAATCTGAAATTCTTCAATTCTCCGAGTAGCCATGAAACCAGGAAAGAAGAGAAAAGAATCATCGACCCCCAAATCCTGCAAAGAAAAGGAGTAAAAAAAGAACAGGTATGTCAACCCCAAATCCCTCCTCCTGTACAAAAACCGAGCAAAACAGATCAGGAATATTGACCCCCAAATCCCTCTTCCCACACAAAAAATGAGCAGAACAGATCAGTCAAAAACTAAAACTATAAAACAGAAATATAGAGTCTATATTCCAAAGTCCACATCCAAAATGCAGGAAAAACCTGGGCGATACTCTGGGCACAGCAGCAGGCTCTCACCTCCCCGGTACAAAGCAACCAAACAAAAGACAGGCAGCCACGCTCACACTCTGCACTCACTTCGATGTCTCAATCTCCCTCGTCACTCTAATCGGTGAAATGGAGCCAAACAACGGCTTGCACACCATCCTGCAGCCTACCCACCAGAAGGTTTGCACACTGTCTCTGCCTCCCGGAATCCTCTTGGAGACTGTAGAGCACTAAAAGACCCAAACAAGCTCCAAACTTCCTCAGTCGTCTCGATGTCTCAATCTCCGTCGTCACTTCAATCGGCGAACAGTGGAAGCTTTAATTGGTGAAATGGGACCAAACATCAGCTCACACCCCATCCTGCAGCGTCCTCGCCACGAGGTTCCCTCATGCTGCCTCTGCCTCCCAGAATCCTCTCGGAGACCACAGAGCGCTGAAACACCCAAACGATCTCCAAAAGCAAAACACAGTTGCACATGAGGTATCGAGGCCAAGGTTTTGAAGCTTATTGATTAGTTTTGTGTTGTGGGGGCGGTGGGTGATCAGAATTGTAGTTATTAGAAATGTTCTGTTTCCCTTCAACATTGCATATTTGCAATTGTCAAATGTATCTCTTATGACTGAGTTTGTAGTGACGACAACTCTAAACTGGAGAGAATTGAGGTTGAGCAATTTCCATTTCTCAATATGTATCCAGGACATCTTCAAGGATCAATGTCTCAGAAAGGTGGCATCCATCATTAAGGACCCCCATCACCCAGGTCATATTTGTTCTCACTGTTATCATCAGGGAAGAGGTACAGGAGCCTGAAGACACACACTCAACGATTCAAGAGCAGCTTCTTCCCCTCTGCCATGCGATTTCTGAATGGACATTGAACCCTTGAACTCTACCTCACTATTCTTTTATTTCTATTACCTGTATTGCACTACTTACTTAATTTAACTATTATTTATGTATATATATATACTTAGTGTAATTCACAGTTTTTTCTCTATTATTATGTATTGCATTGTACTGTTGCAGCAAAGACAACAAATTTCATAACATATGAAATGATATTCAACCCGATTCCGAATAGCTTCACTCCTTTAAGGAAGCTGTTGGAGGTGAACTGCAACGTTGTGATGAGAAAGATTGAGGTAGGAGCTGGGGCAATCAATTAGGAGCAAACAAATTCACATATTTCACTCATTTTATTGTGATGTAATGATTCATAAAAAATCAATTTAATGTTGTGTGAGCCAGAAAAATTAACTCCACAGGTGAATTGGTTAATAATGCGGTATGAAGCAGGAGATTCTGTCCCATGGAGATTTTGCCTTGAGCAGCCAGTGGCCACAGTGTATCAGAGAAAAAAAATTGGAAGCCACATGCTGTGTAGTAAAATTGTCCTTAACAAATTGGTCCTTTGTTAAAGTGATAGGAAGCCAAAGGTTGCATGTAGACTCATTTAAAAGTTGCCTACAGCTAAAGATACTGAGGGATAAATAAAGTGACACTGCCCTGCCTAAATTTTTTAACAGGCTACTGCTAATGTGAAAAATCACTTTCCATGCCTATTGCCTGTGGTAATGCAAGGAAATTTTCTATGGTGCATTGTTTCGGGCGAACTGTCAGGGGAGTCTGTCTCTAATGAATGGTGATGCAACAGGACTCAGTGAGAGTTTACGTTTGCAGAAAGTGTGTAATCATTCTTAATCTGAAATAGAAAGTGTTGGAAGTAGATGGAAGCTGATAAATCAAGCTAAAATTAGATACTTACACCACATGGTGCCTGATAATTCATAAACCAGGACTTCAATAGTCTCTAACTCCAGCTACTGCCTTCTATGTCAGGAGGCAGCTGTATCTTGGATTAAAAGATTCTGGACTTTAACATAAAAATAAACTGAATTGACTGAGATTTTAATCGTACCTAAAAGACTTTTACTGTTAACTAGTGACTACATTTTGAAGAAAATATGTGAAATGAGAAGTTTCTTCCTTAATGGACTGCAACAAAAATATTGACCTGGCTTCACATTGAGAGGATTTTTAAAAATTCCTCTCATGTACTAAATTTGAGGGGAAAAATATAGAAAAATATTCTGAACCATATTTGAATAAATCCCACAGGATTATGAGTTTTATGGTTGATGTTTTAGGCATTGAAATCTGGTGGTCATTTCAATTACCCCTTGAGAATGACGATCTAGTGATCTTTCTACTAACGCTAAATTTTAGCTTTGAAAATAATCACACATCAGAATTCAGCAAATGATCATTTGTGTGAAAAAAAAATTTCAACATTTCAGTTATTTATTATCTCCTGCTCAAGAAACTATGTTTTTCTCCTTTCATGGCTCTGCTTTATCTATAACCAACAAATCCTGCGTCTCCAGAAAAGTGATAATTTTGCACAATTTAAGGTGAAACCGCAATCGATGGATCTGTCAGTGATTTGAATGATTCACTGTGTGGGACAGGAGTAATGATGCATTGAATTCCCAGTGACACCAGGCTGTTAATCTGGCAAATATGCTCAAGTGCAACTGCTGGTAATGTGCGAGTATTTATTGTGTTTAGATGGAGTTCCAATGAGCTCTGAGGGTGAGAGTGAAACCTCTTGCCTTTTCACACTGTGCTCAAGACCCCTGAACCTTATGCACATTCAGTCACAGACTGAGGGTAATGGAGCATAAGGTGAAGCTCGATAGACCTTACATTAACACAACAGATGAGAATGTCACTAACCGCAAAGTTTTTTTAAAAAAAAGAAAACACAAGAATTACCCTGTTTTGGATGCAAACGTTATCCTTTTAGCAAAAGAACATTTCTATTATAATACAGATGACTCCTGTTATTGTTGCTTTCAATTTGACAGTCCATAAAGAGTCAATAGGCATGAAGTGACAATAAGGAGGATTCACTCTAATATGAGGCCACTTTCCTGAGGGAAACGTCCAAAATAAGTTATTTTGAAACAGATAGACCCCTGTTTACCGCAAATATCATTGATATTCTGCAGACACTTTGACAATATTTTCCACATAAAGTGGCGGACAGAATGGAGATATTCTAGTGCTGGGCAATATTGTCATCTTTTGATGGAAGTGACGAGCATTGACAAATAATGTGACACTGTATGAAAATGAATAAATATAAAGCAAAAACAGGGCCTTAGAAACAGCTTAACACAGTGCAAAGTGACAGTGAAGTAGTGGAATCAACTCTCAATCTTACAGCACGTGAGGCCAATCGGCCCATTGCTTTTAGGCCAGCTTTTTGAACCAGATTTCTCATTAGACGCAGCAACACATACAAAATGCTGGAGGAACTCAGCATGACAGGCAGCATCGATGGAAATGAATAGACAATCAACGCTTTGGGCTGAGACCCTTCTTCACGATTGAGAAGGAAGGGGAAAGACGCCAAGATGAAAAGGTGGAAAGAGAGGAAGGAGGCTAGCTGGAAGGTGATAAGTGAAGACGGGTGAGTGAGAAAGGTCAAGGGCTGGAGAAGGAATCTGATAGACGAGCAGAGTGGACCATAGGAGAAAGGGAAGGAGGAGGGGACCCAGGGGGATGTAATAGGCAGGTGAGAAGAGGTAAAAGGTGAGAGTTGGGAATTGAGAAAGAGGTGGGTCGGGTGGGGGGTAAATTTTTTTAAAAGAAGGAGAAATAGATATTCATGCCATCAGGATGGAGAGTACCCAGACGGAGTATAAAGTGTTGCTCCTGCACCCTGAGGGTAGCTTCATTATGGCACAAGAGGGAGCTATGGATCAACACCTGCATGTGCTTTCTTTCCAAGTGTTCATCTGTTTCCCTTTTGAAAGTTACAGTTGAATCTGCATCCATTACTACTCCATGCAGCTGTTTTAAACAATAACAACACACAGTGTTAAAAGGAATCATCTTTCTAAAGATTCAACGTACACTTATCATCAAAGTGTGTGCAGTACACAACCCTCAGACAGCCACGAAACAAACAGGAAACAAACGTCATGGAACCCGTACAAAGAAAACATCAAACACACCATGCACAAAAAAACTAACAAACTGCACAAACGGCAGAAATGAGCAAGCAACACGGAATATAAAACATCAAACCACAGAGTCATTGACACAGTCTAGGAACAGTTCAGTTCAGTTCAGTTCAGTTTAGCACTGTGTCGTTCATTGACTGCAGGCTGCAGAGCCAGTCTCCCCTGAACAAAACTGCACAAAATTCCAACAAAATAAGTAACCAGAAACACATCATAACCTGAACTACAGAGTCCATTCCACAAAGCATGTTGGCTGAACCTTCCCCAAGACCCAAGGCTCCTGCACCATCCTCCCTTGGTCATGTTGTTTGTTGGCACCATCTTCTGATGGTGGTTTGGTTATTTACCTGAAGTTAGATGGAAAACGTGGTGGAAATCTGACTACATTTTGTCACTGGATAATAATTTCAAAGTTCAAAGTACATTTAATATCTCAGTGTGTATGCATTACACAACCTTGAGATTCGAGTCCTTACAGGCAGCCACAGAACAAGAAATCCGAAGGAACCCATTGAAGAAAAGACCAACAAACACCCAATGTGCAGAAAGAGAAAAAAACAAATTGTGTAAACAATATAAATAAATAAATAGCAGTTTGAGTGAAATTGAGTCCATAAACATGAAGCCTGGAGCAGCTGGAGCGGGTCTACAGTGCAGCGAAAACGGAGTAAAGTAAATAAAAGAAACCGAGAGAACATCTCAGAACTGCGCTTGTTAGAATTTCTTGAAAAAGCCATTCCATAATTTCTGCATGATCAGCTTTTTGTGTTTTAAATTGAAATATTGTTGTGTGCAAATTTCAATTGTATCACATCTGCATTATTGCCCTCTTCTTCTCATATAGCGAGACAAAAAAAAAGTCAGCTTTGATTGAAGTGATCAGCTGGCATGGATTTACTGTATGTTGAACATTCTAGGTGCGTAATTCCTTAAATCCCAGTTGAGAGAGGTGGAAATGGGTAAGGTCGGCCAAATGGGCTCCGGTGAAGTTGTATGTGCCAAATCCCTGTACAGTGGATGCAGAAACATTGAGGAACTCCAGCCATACCATCGACTTCGGATAATGGAGGCAGGACGTCATGGATGGGACCACTGGGACCTAAGGGCCCAACCAAGTAAGTAATTCTTTAAATCCAGCCTAAATTCCTTAGTGCAAAATCACAGGATATTGTACAATGAGATGTGATAGTAGTGGGGGAAAACTATGGATTTTCTCAGCAGGACAGGCAGCATTTGTGAAGACAATTGTAAAGGTTTGATTTCCAGCATCCATTGTACTTTTTTCTGGTTTGGGGATTTCCAGTGTTTAATGCTGATTTCCTTAGTGTCTCGGTGTGCTCTGGCAAATGACTGAATCCAGGTGCAGAGGAACAACAGACTCCCATTTAGAGACAGAAACATAGGAATTCCAACAGAATTTTAGTGGCTCAGCTGAGTGACACTGTGAGATGATGCATTCTCCAAACAAGGACACAGCAATTAGCATTAATTGGGCATCTGTTTATATAATACAAGTACCATGGGATCCCTGAGTCTGTCAAAATTAACTTAACAAGTTTAAACTGAAAGTACTAGGAGACCACGTTACATTGAGCAAATCGCTTGAGAAAATCACAAGGAACTCTAAACACTTAACAACTGTCATAGAGCCATAGAAAAGTACAGCACAGAAACAGGCCCCTCAGCCCATCTAGTCGGTGTCAAACCATTTAAACTTCCTAATCCTATTAACCTGAACAACAATTAACCAATTCAGATGCTCTAAAAACCTGAGCCCACTGCTCACTGTCACCCCACACAGACCCAACGAGCTCATTACACTTAGTACTCTTAAAAAACTTCTTACTAAGGAAAGTACTGGGGTGATCAAGGCTCCTGTAAATTTCAGAGCAGGTTAGATTTGTAAAGCCCTTGGTTTCCACCTATCTAGCTTTATATTTATAAAGTAGGGGTTCCTGGCCTGGGGTCCACAGACACCTCAGTTAATGGGAAGGCTCCATAGCATAAAAAAAGGTTGGGAACCAGAATAGCCTTTGGTAATTCCTTATGAAGGGTCATGGCCCAAAACGTCAACTGCTTATTCCCCTCCAATATTTTATGTGTGCATTGCTCTAGCCATTGGTAATGTGCTTTGGGCATTCCTTATTCTGCATAATTACAGAAGAGACAACTGAGGTAGGATTCAAAGTTTCAAAGTACATATATTATCAAAGTATGTATGCAGTATACAACCCTGAGATTTGTCTTCCCCACAGACAGTCACAAAACAAAGAAACACCATGGAACCCGTTCAAAGAAAATCATCAATTCCCCCATACAGAAACAAAAATCACGCAACCAACAACAAAACAAAATAAGCGAAAAAGCACAGAACATAAAACACAAAATTGAAAGAGTCCAAGCATATTCGGTTCAGCTCAGTGTTCATTATCTGCAGGCCGCCCCAATTCACAAATCACCCAAAATATCAACAAAAACAAGGAGCAACCGGAAATCAGTAACACATCATAACGTAAACTACAGAGTCTGATCACAAACAGTGTTGATTAAACCTAGCCCAAGGACTCCAACTCCGACAGCATCGAAGGAGAGAAAGAGAGACCATTCAAACACAGGGACATTCCTTCCGGAGCAGCGAGTGGGAGGCTGGTAGACAACGTTCGTCATCCTCTTGTCTTTTGCACTGAGATGGCTCGGTAGGAAAGGGGAATACATATGAAATTATTCCTATCTGTGATATCGGTTTTTACACCTGTTTTATGCAGGGATTTTAAGCTGCAGTGAGCATTTTGGGAGGTTATGGTGGTTGTCCGCCTTGTCTGACTATGACAGGAGACCTATGCAGTAGAGTGTTGCCCTGGGTCTGTCCCACTCTCTTAACCTCAGAGATCCGGTTGTCACATTCAAACAGCCACTTGGAGCCACAGGTGAGAGCTAAGTGTCCGGTGGGACTCAAAGGTGGGTGAGCTGCCCTGGAATGGACACAACAAGCCCCTTCACAATATTACACGAAATGCCCAGCTTTTATTGTCCATCCATAATTTCTGCTGAACTGAGATGCAGTAGCAATGTCTGGAGTCACATGTCGGCCAAACTGAATAAGGATGGCATATTTCGCTCCTTGAAGGACATGGGTGGACCAGACGAATTTTTATAGTCCAGTGCTTTCATGGTTACTATTATCAACAATAATTTTAATAAAATACCAAATTTACTTAGCCACTGGATTTTTGAAATCTCAACTGCCATTGTGAGCTTTGATCTCGCATCTCTGGAAAGAATCTGGCTGTTAATCTGGTAACAACCACTATGATATAATATCCCAAGTCTACTCTAGGTTTCTGTTGGTGAGCGTTTAATGGCAGTGGGCCTGAACTCACTAGAGTGGGGTCTTATTGAAACCAACTGAATATTGAAAGGCCGAGACAGAGTGGATATGGAGAGGAAGTTTCCAACAGTGGGAGAGTCTAGGATCAGAGGGCACAGCCTCAGAATAGAATGATGTCCCTTTAGAATAGTGATAAGGAGGGATTTCTTTAGCTAGAGGGTGGTGAATGAGTGGAATTCATTGCCACAGAGGAACTGTGGAGGTCAAGTCATTGGTTATAACTAAAGCGGAGGTTGATACTTTCTTGATTCGTCAGGGTGTCAAAGGTTATGGGGAAAAAGAAGAGAATGAGGTTAAGAGGGATAATGAATCAGCCATGATGGAAGAGTTGAGTGGACTTGAAGAGCCAAGTGGCCTAATTCTGCTCCTATGGTCTTATCGTTGGGGTGGAAGGGTGAAGATACGTCTCCACCAAAGGAGGTGTAAGGTCTCCTTCCCCCTGCTAGCCTGCAGGTCACCTTTGGGCAGGGTATAGCACCTGCTTATCACCCCACTCCCTATCAGGGTCACGTGAAGTCATGGGAACAGGTGGTGGATGGTCGTATGAGAGTTGGTGCATATCACAAGGCCTGGTAATGGGACCACTGACGTCAGGCAGCCAATTTCTGAAGAGAATTGACAATAGCTGGGGTCATCCATCTTGTAAAGACACTGCCTAGAAGGCAATGGCAAATCACTTCTGTAGAAAAACTTGCCAAGAGCAATCATAGTCATGGAAAGACCATCATCGCCTACGTCATACAACATGGCACATAATGATGATGATGTTGGTCTATTGGTGAGATCACTACGCCATTCTGACTTAGAAGTATGTAGCTATTCTTTCACCACCATCTTCTCAAAGGCAATTATGGAGAGGCAGTTAAATGCTGGCTCAGTCTGCAAAGCCTACATTCCTTGCATGAATAAAAAATAATCACAGAGATTCCTGTGTCAGCCAGGAAACACAGAGGACAATTATAAACACGTTTCATGGGTGGAGGACACTAAAGTGAGGACAGATGTGCAATAAGAGGAAGCTCTTAAAATAGAAACCTTTATATCAGTTACACAACCTGATGCCAATTATTGTATTATGAATATAATTTTGCACCGAAGTGATTGATTAGATAAAGCAAGCTGAGAATAAATTAAGTATGTGTACAAAACATAAAACAGTATCCAGAAATTTACTTTCTCTGAATCAACAAAATGTGATTTTGTCACTTATTCTAGGTAAGTCATCAACAAATGGTTCTTAACCTGGATTTTGACTGGGGTTAATTTAATTAAGTTACGAATTTTTAAAAATTAAAAGGACTGAAGGCCGGAGACCTGTCTTAGAATTGAAGGATTGTCCATGTGTGTGGGTGGGTTGGGGGGAGGAAAGGGGCTTATTTTGCCATTGTTGTATTGTTGTGCTTAGCCCACGGCTCGCTCTCTCCACACCCACGACCGTGTGGCTAGACATAGCTCAAATGCCATCTATAAATTGTCTAGTGATTGTTGGCAGAGTCTCAGATGGTGATCA